>NC_132785.1:27708650-28356983 GCF_048418805.1 Vulpes vulpes | reverse complement strand
TAAATAAAAAATGATGACTATTATATATAACACAGAGGGCAGACAATATATCTAATGTTCTTGTGGCTCTGGAATAGTGCTTTTCAAACTGAGTGATTTTTGCCCCAAAGGGAACATTGGCAATATCTGCCTTTTGATTGTCACAATTGGGAGGGAGGGTGCTAATGGGTAGAGAATAGGGATGCTGCTAAATTTCCTATAATGTGGAGGATACCCCCTCCCCCCCCAAAAAAAGAATTTTCCAGCATAAAAATCAGTGGTACCGTGGTTGAGAGACTCTGGTCTTGAGGAAAACATAAGATAAAATACTGGTTGCTACTGCCTGTATTTATTGAGATATTGCAAAGCAAAGAGGAAATGCTTTACCAGTTTGCAAGCAAATATGACCAAAAAGAAAAATTAGAGGAATCAGTATTTTACAATACTGGAAAGCCAACTGCCTTGAAATCCCAAACAGAAAGAGATAAAACAGAAAGGTTCATTAAACTGAGACTTTAAGGAAAGATTAGACTAAGAATTTTGCTTTCACAAAGCTAATATTGAGACCTCTTATGCATAAAGCCACAGGTGAAAAATTAAACTGTAGGCACAGCACCCAGTGAAATGTGACAGTGGGTTGGTAAAGAGGCTTAAGAAAAATATAAAATTAAAGGAAGATATTTTCATCATAAAATCACTATCTAATATTAAAATATCTAATATCAAGAAATAAAAAACAGAAATTTGTGGCAAGTTTATAAAATATATCTCAAAAAGAATTGTGCAGGTAGTTTCTGGAATTTGGAAATCATTGAAATCAAAATAGATTGTTAAATACATTTTGTGAGATTTGTACTGCAAAGCATTTAAGGCATAGGCAAAAAAAAAAAAAAAAAAAAAAAAATCCTGTGACTTCATGAACACTTGAAACAACTGTTGGGTTCTCAAACTTCCTTGAACAGGAAGTGGACTGAAAAAGTTGCACAGCTCCCAAGGTATACATGTTACCCACTGCCAACCTCTGTGGTGCCCTCTATTTGAGGGCTAATAGAAAAACTGCCAAGAAGGCAAAATCAAGGACTATAGAGTTTAATAGATAGAAGAGCCCTTCCCAGAGAATAGAATTAGTGCCAAATCAGGGAGCATTCCTGTTTCTGGATATATCCAAGAGCCAGAATAAGTATTTTGCTGTGAGCAACTTATTTTGAGTTCTGGGTTTTTTTTTTTTAATACATCATTATCACAGCAAAAGCTATTACCTCACCCTCATGGGGCCTGATCAGTAGAATTTCAGAATTGTACAGACCAGTATTTGCTATATGTTTCCTACTCTTCCTTTTGAAGGAGGAGTGTTGTGGTTACTCTTTCCCTGTTTTATCATTATTTTGTGTGTGTATTGCAGGGCAACAGAGGTTGATGAAAGCAGATAGTTTTTATTATTATTTCAAAGGCTGTTTGTCAGACTAAGACAAATCACATTCACATCTGATGTAAATCACTTAGATATCTGAAGATCTGAGTTCAGGGATATGACTGAATAGGCTTGAATTGTCAAAAAGGAGGACACAGAGGCCAACTGGGGAAAGTCTTGAGAAGAGATGAGTGTGTTTCATATGTGAGATGAGAAGTGACTAGAGGACAGAATCTGGCAAATATGTGACAAGAACAGATGTGAGATACCCATGTATTCTTTTTTTTTTTTTTAATATCCATGCATTCCTTTCTCCTGCTGTGATGACTAAAAGTACTGTGTTCCAGATGGTTTAACCACAAGATGCTGGATTATCTGCTAGTCTGGATCCCTGAGTGACTATATGGAACAGAGACCTCCCCCAACACTGGCCTCTACCAACCCAGTATAGACATATAACAGGATAAATGTCCTAACTAATATATATTTCCACCTTCATTTTGGGGTAATAATTTCTGGCAAATTGACAATCATCTTGGCCATTCACATCACAATGATGTCATGAAAGAGGAAACTGCTGAAACTAACCTAATTCAGTTACCTAAGTGTGACACACACAAATATCCATTCAAAGTGACATCATTGTGTCCTCATGCCATAATATTAATTGTTCTAGACACCCATATGTGTAAAAATGCATGACCTTGCATACACAGCTCATTCCTGAGCCATTTTTAATATAAGGCAACATGATTATAAAGCCAAAGCTTATGGAGTAATTTTTTCCTACAAAGTAACACAAAAAGAATAATTCATAGCTACCTGCCACTATTCACCAGTCCAATGTATGTCCACATTTTAACCTTTAGGTTAAATCCAATATTTTTACCATCAAAGGTTGGCTAATGGAAGAGTTTAGGGCATCTGCTCTTTCACCTGTGTTAATTCTTCCTTAAGCCAGTTGAGTTAGATGTGAGAGGAGACTGACAATCAGCACTCTTTCTGGTAAATATTAGTTTTTATTGGATTGGTGTGGGGAAAAAAACTTTTTTTTCATTTTTCTACTGCTGCATCTGGGACTGCTTATTAGTTTCATTTTGATAGATGGAGAGAAGATGAACAAATCACAAGATTTATTTTTCAGGGTATATTTGATAGAATCAGAGACCTTTTACCCTTCTATATACTGCCTGGAAAAGTCAAATCAGACCAACATAATATGATTTGGTCTCCTCAGACTTTGTTAAAGAAGCTAAGTTTGATAGATAAAACTGTATCAGGCTGCTTTTTTTTCTCTCTTTGATGAAACACAAGTCTAAGACAAATTCATAGATCAAAGGCTACATGAAATATAACATATCTGGTTTTTCTTCATAAAAGATTTTCTGTTATGGTGTAGATAATATATACAGTCTGCATGAAATACATAAAATCTTGACAAGTTAACTTCACAAAGCAGTATCCTTGAAAGATTTATCCAATTTCTAAAATTTATTCACCAGGAGTAACAATCCCACTGTTAAGAATTAAAAATAACAGGTAACAAAGACATGTTTGGAAAGCATATCACAAAACATCCTCTTTGCTATACCAAAGTTCCAAAATCAGAAAGGTAGACTTAAAGACCTGTAGGTCTCTACTTGTGATCTAATAACAGCTTCTTATTTGAAAATCTAATGTAATTGGTTGCTACCAGAGTGGAAAACTAGGATGTTAGGGAAGAGAATGGACAGATTTTTCCATGTCTGTTTATACCTTTAGAATATGGAATTATGTTAATAGATTATCTAAACAAAAATTAACACAAAAATAAAAATCTTCTTAAATGAATGAAATTAAAGCCAATGAAAACCTACGTGATGCTATTCTAAAGAGCACTGAACATTGACTAACATCCCATACAGTCTCCTGACTCTTTCATTCATCCCACACTTAATCATATTCCTTTTGGCTAAGCCCTTCTTTAGTTAAACAATTCTAGGAATGAAGCTCACGTAGGAACGTGAGGCCCAAGGTCTACAAGTAGTGGTCTTTCTTCACTCTACCATGCTAACTCTACTTAATCCCTCCTTTCTCTTTCCTTAATTTCTCTGTTTTGTCTCTTTTCACTCCCATATGTTCTGTAACAATGATAGTTCACAATTATTGACTGCTTACTATGTGCCAGACACTCTTCTAAATGTTTTATATTAATTTAAATCTCAATAACAGCAAAGACACCAAGCACAGGGAAGTTTAGTAACATGCCCAAGGTCAATGACTAGTAAATGGCGAAATCAGAATTGGACCAGGCTTTCTGCTCCAAGTGTTGGCACTTAAACATTATGCTATGCTGCTTCATTAAAGTTAATCTTATCACCTAGTTTTTTTATTCATACACACAAAAACGTCCTCAGTAGCTGAACTCTTCCAGGGAAAAAGTATGTGCACATCTTTTCTTAATTCTTTTAAAGCAAGATTTCCTTAATGTTTGTTCCTCTAGCCTAAGGAAAGTTCTTCCAGAATAATTTTTATTCCTTTTTTTAAGACTTTATTTTTAAGTAATCTCTACACCCATCATGGGACTCAAACTCATGATCCCAAGATCAAGAGCCACGTGTTCTCTGATTGAATCAGCCAAGCACCCCTATACCTTTTACAAACTTCAAAAGGAGAGGAGGGAGAATGACGGAGCTGAGGGTGGGCAGTGGAGTTTGGAGAATGAATCCTGTTCTAGTACTTGGCTGACCCACTGGGGAGAGGCTGAGAACGATAGATTTCAAATCAATAAGAAAAACTAACCACTCTATGGCCTTGAAATTGGTCTGTCTTAAGGGAACACTGTGTTCCCTTTCATGAGCAACGTGAGTAGAGGCTGGATAAATTGGCAGGATGTTGTAAAGGGAACTTATGGCATTAATGTTGAAAATAATGCCCCTGGAACCGTTTTCACTTTGAGTTTTAAAAATTATTCTGTAATTCTTATGATATACTTCATCTCTTTTAGAATCCCCTAAGTCCATTTTCTCATTGTAACTGGTGGTCCTGATTTAGTCTAAGATTAATATTTTTCTGCTAAACTGAGTGATTAATTAGGTACAGAAATCTCCCAATGTTAACCCCATCATTCGTAATTTTCAAAATATGTGATACCACTCAGAGGTTGTGAATGCTCTACACATTTATTGACATATTATGACTGGATTCAATTATCTTTGTGTTTCAAAAAGATATTATTGCACTACTCTAAAATGGCAGTTATGGGTTTAAAATAATTAATAGCTCCTAATTATGTGGCCACCAAATACTTGTGCAAAATCAGATTTTAATCATAATATTGTACATATTCTGATGACACTGACAAAGAAACATTAGCTGATAGTTTCCAAAGCTTTAAACCGTATCAAGTTCTAAAAAATGTATAAACAATAATTATAAAATTACACTATAAATTCTTAATTATTTCTCAAAGGAGTGAAGACTTCATAAATTATCAAGTAGCTGCAACTACCAAATTTTTTTTGCTGTAGTTGAATGAAGAAACTAAAAAAGGAAATAATGTCTTTACTTTTCATGAAAAGGAAAATTCATATTTATAACAGGTTATATTTTAAGCATTTTGATTATAGATTTTTTCATACTTTTGTAATTTTTGTCAGACCTAATATTTATTCGTTGAACATATAATCAAAATTCTCCCAACCACATCTAAGAAATGCTATTGTATAAATTAGTCTAAAGTATAATGTGCAATAGATGGACTAGGGCATTGTTATTTGGTTTAAGAATTCTTAATCTAAGAAATGCTATCGTATAAATTAATATAAATTAGTCTAAAGTATAATGTGCAATAGATGGGCTAGGGCATTGTTATTTCATTTAAGAATTTTTTTAAAGCAAGATTTCCTTAAAGATCAAAATCTCCCATTTCCCTTAAAGTAGAATTCCAGTTACTTTCCATTTACATATAACTTTTCCAGGGCACTCTATCATACAAAATGAAGGATATTGGTAGTTTTGGTGCCCAAATCTGATTTGGTGCTGATAGAATTTCTTTCCTATTTTCACCTCCACATTGAATCTTTTCATTTTGTCAAAAATAATCATATGCTACAATATTCTAATTTCAAATTTGCTGCCAAAGCTGAAATCAATTGGTTAGCATACATTATCAGAATTTATTCCTACAGAAGAACAAAACTGTTTCCCATCACTTCTTTAGTCCCCATTATGACTTGATTCGGTTCATTTGGAGTGGCACACAAGGAATGTGTGACAAAGTCACACATAAAGTTTACAAAGTTACAAAGTTATACTTTGTAGACAAAGTCATCAATAATGTCCTGAACTGGCTTTCAACTTCTTTGGGAAAGGATGGAAGACTAGTGAGAGTAACATAAATTTGACTTGCATACTGAAAAAAGAGTTTTGGTGGAGATGTTACCAACAAAGAATTCTTCTAATGAAAAACCGTCACAAGAATTCTTAAGAAAACCAAGTTTTTGACTACTTTACATTCAGCTATTGCAATATTTTATACTTAAAAGTCTCTATATACATGCTTTGCATGGCTCAATCTACTTTTTGTTTTAGGTAAAAAATGAGGCAGGTTAACATTCAAAACAAATTTGCAAACTGTTGGAAAGCATATGTTTCAATTAAACATGACTCAAAGTAGGTTTTTACAGCCATGAACTGAGTACCAGAGCCATTAAACATTTTATGTTTCCTTTGCACATTATCCTATAATTCATCATCCTAGTTGTATGTGCAAATTACTAAAGGCTAATTAAAATATTTACTTTTTTTATCCACTGTTAATTTAATCCACCTTCACTTTCTGTGTATGTGTGTATAATATACATAAAATATTTTTTTAAATTTTACAAATATATGAAAACATAAATATAAAGATATATATTGTATTATGTTTATAACATATTTATTAAATGTATGAAAACATTTTAATAAAATATTTAAGTGTATATAATATATAGCTTTGAGAAAGATTATTTGCTTTTTATTCCAGTGTTTATAATTTTATCCCTAAAAGGAAAATATTTCTTTTTTAAAATACATGTGTTTCCTATTTTTCTAAATTGCCGGTGGAAAAAACTTACACTGTAAGTATGATAAAAAAAAAAAAAAAAAGAAATAGAGAGAAGGAACTTTTAGAAAACAATATGCTCTAAGTTAAGCTTTCAGCATCTCTATCCTCTGAGCATGAAAGCTGTTAACTTCTACTTCAGTAAATTTTATTTTATTTTATATTTGTTACAAGAGTAGAGTTAGGTTGTGAGGACACAACACAACTTACAATACCATTTTAATGCTCAGAGATCTAGAAACTATAAAACATGAAGCAGAGTCAGAAGAGTCCTTGAGGGGAAAAAAAAAAAAAAGAAGAGTCCTTAAGGCTTACAGATGTCCAGTTGGTCGGTGAATTTAATGTTTGAAGGAAAGAGTTCCATAAATCATTGAGTATCCACCCTCCTATTATAACTGGATCACAAATTGTGTATTTGACCTGACACATTTTCAATACAGTTGTGACCTGAGAATCTACTGCAGTGCCCAATTCCTCCTCCAGTAATAATTAGGTAAGGCCTTGACCCATACTTAGGTTCACCTCATGGCATTCCACTCTTCACTTTTGAGCTCCCATTCCCTTCATAGATACTCTTTCTTTTTTTTTATGGATTTTATTTTTTTATTTGACAGAGAGAGAGAGCACAAGCAGGGGGAGTGGCAGGCAGAGAGAGAGAGGGAAAGGGAGAAGGAGGTACCCCATGAAGCAGGGAGCCCAGTGTGGGGCTTGTTGTGGGACTTGATCCCAGGACCCTGGGATCATGACCTATCCTAAAGGCAGACACTTAACTGACTGAGCCACCAAGGCTCAGATACTCCTTTTTAATCTATGGTTTCTCCATCACTTACTAGTTTGTTAGCTTATTATTTTTTTAATCTAGTAAAATTTCTTGAACATCTGCTTTGTGCTCAGCATGGGGAAGGATGTGATCATGAGAATGAATGGCTGAAAGTCTAATGGTCAAAAAGCTTAAAATGCTAAATTTATGGAGCATAGTCTGGACTATACATGGGCCACTTGACGTATGGACCACAAACTAGTCCAAGAGATGGATATAGAATTTGAAAGTAAGTCTGTGAAAGTTTTATAGCAATTTGATATGCTGCAATGTGATCAATGGACTCATCTTGTTAAACAGGGTATAGACCAGTTTGGCATGATTGAATTCATGTGGTTAATCACCTGTGACATGAGCTGGTTACACATGGTAAGTCTGTAAGTACTGAATGAGTCTTCAGTAGATACTTCAAGAAGCACTGATCTATACGAAATATATAACAACCATGAAACTGCAAAATCTCTTTTATTCTCAATTAATCTATGTTCCTAATGAATTTTAACAATTGATCTTATGTTAAAAGATATGGAAAAAGTGATTATACTTTGTAGATGACAAGATAACAATGTTTACCATTTTATCAAAAATTAATTTCAGATAAGTTGGCATAGCCTCTTAGATCCACTATAACCACAACTTTCTAACAAAATTGACTAAATAATATAACTAACAATAAAGATCTACTTCATATTCAGTGTGTTTATACTTTAGATCTATGAGAGTGATTATTTTAATGTGTTAATCAGTTAGATAAACCATAATAAGAGCATAATTCCTCTTATATTTGACCTGAAGTCAAAAGTTTTTATCTAAAAATTGTTTTCAGAACATTCTTGATTTAAACTGTGATAGGAATCAACTATCTATAGGGAGTATTTGTCGACTTTTTTTTTTTTGAGGGAGAGAGTTCCAATATCTTTTGTCTTACAAAGGTAAAAATTCTTAGTCATCACCTAGTTATTATGTTTTTTAATGATCTCAAGTACAAGAACAAACAAATATTGAAATTATACATTCAATATGCTTCCCATGTGAAACTTCTGAGATTAAGTAGAAGGTATTTCTTTTATTCAATCAACAAAACTGTTGAGGGTCTTCTATGTGCCGGGCAGCCTTGGGGGAAATATACAGAAGATTCTCTTCTTATTCCACAAAAGCTGAATGGTCTCATGTGAAAGACAGACACATATAAACATGACAGGTGTTATGATGGAGGTGGATTTGAAATGCTATCTATAAACAGTTGTTGCTCTACACAGTCATATGGAACCATAAAAATGTACAAGCTGAAACTGTGCACAGCAATATTAATAATCAATAAGAAAAATTATGATTGTTCTGTGACCTTTCATATTTTTCCAAACATTAAAGCTATCTTACTGTTGGTTATAAACGTATAGATAAATGAAAATAGTGAAATCAATATTTAGCACACTATAATTTTATAAGTAGTAGGAACTTTGAGAATTAAAGTGTTTCTTATCATTGTAAAGACAAAAATTGTCAAAGCAGTTTTTATAGTGCTTCTCTTCTCATCAGTAGTGGAGCAAGCATCTTTTTTATGCCTTGGTCAGTTGCCATATTCCATTCTAAGTGTGAATCAGTTTCTAGCACTTTATCCCTTGTGCTTTCAATGTCATGAAATTCAAGAATTCTTTTCATGCAAAAGTTTTTTTGCTTTTTATTTTTGGTTTTTGGTTTTTGTTGCCATTGTCACTTCTGTAACGTCATCCTTTGATTACAACCACTTTCCTCATTTATGTCTATAAGCTCACTTCCACTAAATTCCTTTGACAGAATATCTATAGAGTGTCTCAGCCAGTGGCAGTGGTCAATGTTCCTTTAGTAGGCTATGCCTCCTATAATTCTATTTATGTTCAATTGCAATTTCACCTTCAGCATTATCATGTTCCATTTCTTTGCACACTTTCCTAAGTGATGGCCTGTTCCTCTTTCAATGATCCATTTTGTAAAATATGTGGATTTATCTCTGGGAGACAAGGAGGCAATGTAACTACATGCTTTGCAGTCTGTGCATAAACTGAATAACCAATGTGCAACAACCAATCACCAACAAATTTATTTTTTTTTAATTTTACATATATGGAACTTTTTATTTATTTGTTTATTTAAATTTTAGGTAGTTAACATACAGTGCAATATTGGTTTCTGAAGTAGAATTCAGTGATTCATACCAAGAAATTTTAAAAGAAGAAACATAATTGGTCACTGATCACAATGCACTGAAGAGCTACCAACAAAGCTTGTGCTTTATACAATAACTCATAGTTTATGTAACCTGGTAAGTGAAAGTTGAATAGTGTTGTTGAGGAACTGGTGTTATTTAATTGAACAACAGTAACTGAACTCATAAATAGTAGAATGATGAAAATCAAAGGCTGCTTGTGTATGACATGGAGACCTTAAAAAATAAATTAATAAAAGCATAGTGCATCCAGGGATGGCCAGTCTATCTGGAACCAAGGTTGTAGGAAGAAAATAGAGGTCACACAAAATCATTAGAGTTGAGGCTTGAGACAAGCTGTGAAGGTTAAATGTGGCATAAAATTCCCATGTAACTGTCGCCATACTGCCTAGAAAGAAACTGCTCTTAATTTCATTCCTACCTTACCTAGTTCTTTCCACATTCTCACCAAAAGTTACCCAAGACACCAAAACTATAGTCCTTAAGTCACTCTTTCTAATCTATCGTTTTAACCTGGTCTTCATGCAGGGTTTGAGAATTACTAACTGCCATTCACTGCTCTGTGCCAGCATGTCACTTCCTCTTTACTGCCAGCTAGAAATTATAGCAGAGACCAACTCTGGGCTGTCTCAAAATTTTTGTTAAGGAAACAACTTTGCTCTCCCCTCCATGTCATGAGAATCATGGACACTGACAGTAAGGGTGGTCCCCTCTATCTAACTGTGGCCATTTAGCAGAATAGTGAAAAAAAAAGCCCAGTAGACTCAGTCAAGCTGTATGTTTCAATTCCTATTTTACCCATTACTTTCCTTGAGCAACACATTTCACTTCTCTAATTCTGTTTCCATAATGATAAAAAAGATCTCAGATCTCTCGGATATACTTCTCTACTTGCCACTACCTTGGGTTTATTTATTTATTTATTTTTTAAATTATACTTCAGGCATGCCGCAAGAGGGAAAATGGAAGATTGGAAAGCCAAATAGAATTCCACTCTTAAGAATTGATGACGGCTCACTTGACATTCACTTTCAGAGGCAATTGCTCTTTCTCCAGAATAATCTTAAAGAGTTTTGCCCCTTCCCAACAACTGCCAAGCAGCTGGGTCTAATGATCTCCACAATAGTGAAGTTCTGCTGTAGTTGATTGCCGATTTCCTTTAACAATTCCCTAGCAACAAAATGCAGTAGCAGTTACCATTACAAACTCTGCTTCAGTTCTTTTCACAGAAGAGAACATAGGATATGGACAAAAATAACATTTTTCTCACTTAGCATTAAATAGTTTAGTTGTGAAATACATACATATATGTATTAAAATATATACAAACAGACTCAAGGGACAGAAAACAAATTATGACTTTTAAAAGTTTTTGGAAGATAACAACAGAAGAAACTCAAATAAGTGTGGTAAAAATAAGGAGCAGGAATAAAGTTAACTTGGAGAATTTGCAGGAGAGGGAAATAGAAGGTGGGGGTGGTGATATGTGAATAGGGGCTAGAGATGGTCCTTCAAAAGCTAACTCTGTTGGGGCACCTGGGTAGCTCAGTCAGTTGAGCATCTGATTCTTGAATTCAACTCAGGTCATGATCTCAGGGTGGTAGGGTCAAGTCTGGAGGCCCCCTTCCCCCCAGCCTTGTGCTCAGCAGGGAGTTGACTTGAGATTCTCTCCCTCAGGCCCTCCCCGCACTCACATGTTCTCTCTTTCTCTCTCTTTAAAATAAAGAAATAAATTTAAAAAAAAAAAAAAGGTTACCCTGTCTTCTCACTCACCAAGACATGATAATGCAATTATATTAAGTATCAAGATTAAAAGCCAAGAAACAGTGAAAACACAAGACATTATCTTTGATGTGTCTACTTATACATATAATGCACCCTAGAAATACAAAGGAACAGGGCTATTTGAAACAAGTGACTTGAATTCCATGGGATTAGGAATCCCACATCATGAGCTAATGGTGGCTATGGAACTGAAGGGATTTTTCTCTTCAAGACTGATTCTCAATTTGAAGAATTCCTCAAAAATACAGAAACCAACAATATTAAGTTTGCTCATTTTCTTTCACTATATTTTTTCAAATTTAAACAATATAAATGCTGCTTTTTTGCTCTTCACTGAGAAGGTACAGCACTTGAAAATAAGATTGAGTGCCTGAGATAGCAGGAAGGGAAAGAACCACACCCCAAAATAATGTTCTTCCACTGCATTTTTTTTAATTTATTTATGATAGGCACACAGTGAGAGAAAGAGAGAGAGAGAGAGGCAGAGACACAGGCAGAGGGAGAAGCAGGCTCCATGCACCAGGAGCCCGACGTGGGATTCGATCCCAGGTCTCCAGGATCGCGCCCTGGGCCAAAGGCAGACGGTAAACCACTGTGCCACCCAGGGATCCCCTCTTCCACTGCCTTTTTAAAGAAGTTTCTGTCTACACTAATGCCACATTTTTTTCTGTTTCAGTCTTACTTTTTTTCTTGTACGACTTAAATAATAGTGGCACCTGAATTTCAGTAGGTCTTGCCACTTAAAGCTTGGCTGTACCAAATAGAGGAAATAAACTAAAGGTCATTGCCATTCTTACTTATCAACAAACTTGAAAAAACAAATAAACCAAAAAAATAGAATAAAAAAGCCAATTGGAAAGTTTGACTGATTCACAAATTGGCAGAGATGCTTATTTTAGTTTGTTTTTATTCAGGATTTCCAAAAATTGCTCCCTTCTCAATAGCCTCTGGCCATTAGCATAGAAAAAGAATGGGCAGTTCTCTGGAAATCTATTTGAATTATAAAAATGCACTCATTGCAAAGCCATTGGGTATATGGACAAAATAAACATGTAATCTTACTCCTGAGAAACTATTTTATGGATTTTCTCAACTCATTAAAATTTTCTCAAGTGACCTGAATGAGACGTGTTAAGAAGATCACTATTACCTCAGACCCCACAATAGTGATTTTTACAGGGATAGCATAAGAAGAGAATTTTAGGGTGCCTGGATGGCTCAGTCAGTTAAGCTTCTGCCTTTGGCTCAGGTCATGATCCCAGGGTCCTGGGATTGAGCCCCACACAGGGCTCCCCGCTCAACAGGAAGCTTGATTCTCCCTCTCCCTCTCCCCCTGTTGTGCTCTCTCTCCCCTCTGTCGAATAAATAAAATCCTTAAAAAAGAGAGAGAATCTCAAAGTTTCAGATGATCACAAAAGAGATTCGATTTCTGTTTTGAGAAATAGATCTCCCATAAAAGAGACCATGAGTGCAAACAACTGTCTTGAAGTTAGAGTATATCATACAAGTTACGGTTGGTGTCTACATTTTGTAGGCCTAACTGTACTATGCACTTAAAATGTCAGGTCACTCAGAAGTTCTATATTTGTTGTTGAAAAAGATGATATTATTTGCATTTTGAGATCATTTTTCTGTAGGTTTCTGTTGAAGCTATGCCAGTTATAATAATTGATCAGTCTTTGGGATCGCAAAAAAATTTTTTTCAATGAATTCCACATATACAGGTCTATTTACATGGGCCAAAGAAAGAAAAGGATGGGAAAAATAGTGGACTGGAAACTCATTGAAGAAGGACACATTTTACCCACACCAAAAAGATCGATAGCTATAGAAAAGTCACGGACTTATATTTCTTCTTTATGAACCCTTCGCTTAGTTGGCAAATATTCTTCTTGTTAGACTTTGTTATTGTCTGCTGATTGAAATTGCTTCAGGATTTCCTAGAGCCTAATTTATCTCCTTAGAGTGCTTTAAGTTTTAATTTGCAAAAATCACCTTTTTAAATTAAAAGATATATATACCTTTTAAAAAGTGTAATGCAGCATTTCTTTTCCAAACACTACATCCAAAACAAGACAAAATTAATGAAAAAACTTATCCTTGGAAGCCTTTTACTTAAATTTATCCTCCTCATTTAAGTTGCAGCATACTATTTTTCCTGTAATTATTGCTTCTGCATCCATCAAATCACATCATGGCATGAATTTCATTTTCTTCACTTGGATTTATGAAGTTCTTTGAGAGCTGAAATTGTGCCTTCTAATTATATTGTATAATATGTAACCGTAAAGTAATAATGTTTTTGTTATTGAAGTATAACCTATATGTAGAAATGTACACAAATCATGAATGCACACAGCTCTGAATTCTAACATATTAAATACATCTATGTAACCACCTATCAAACCAAGACACAGAATTTTACCAGCATCCCAGAAGCTCTCTTCATACTCCCTTCCTTCACTTTACTCAACCAGGGATAACCATTGTCTTAACTTGGTAACATGTATCATAGATTAATTTTGCCTGATTTTGGGTACTAAATAAATAAAACTATATATTATATATCCTTTGTGTCTGCTTTCTTATGTTGTTGTTTCTCACCATGCTTTTGAGATTCATCCCTGTTGTATGTAGTTTCTGTTCATTAATTTTCATCTCTGTGTAACATTCTTCTGAAGGAGTATGCCACAACTGACTTACCTTTTCCACTCCTGACTGGCATTTGACAAATTCCAGCTTTTGGCTATTTTAAATATTGCTTTCTACCAAAATCCTTGTACATATCTCTTAGTAAAATAGGTATGTATTTCAGTGTGATATAGATCTAGGAGTGAAGTTTCTGAATCAT
This sequence comes from Vulpes vulpes, assembly GCF_048418805.1. Taxonomy (NCBI): domain Eukaryota; kingdom Metazoa; phylum Chordata; class Mammalia; order Carnivora; family Canidae; genus Vulpes; species Vulpes vulpes. The sequence continues at coordinate 28,342,845 of NC_132785.1, read as the reverse complement.
AGGGTATGTATATTTTCAGCTTAATAAATACTGCCAAAGAGTTTCCAAAGTGGTTGTGCAATTCACACCCCACAGCAGTATTCTGAAGTTCAGGTTGTGCCACATTTTTGACAGCACTTAGATTTGTCTGTTTTTTCCTTCTTCATTATTCATGCAAGTATGTAGTGCTATAGCATTGTGTTTTTAACTCGTTTCCCCCAAGGTTCGTCACTTTTTCATACATGTATTGCTATTTCATGTTGTCATTATTTCATATATTTATTGGCCATTTTGATATGCTCTTTGTGATATGCTTTCAAGACTTGTGCCCACTTTTCTTTTGAAATGTTTAGTTCTTATTTCTTTTTAGAGATAGGGTAGGGGCAGAGGGAGAGGAGAGAGAGAATTTCAAGCAGGTACAATGCCCATTGCAGAGCCCAATGCAGGTCTTGATCTCATGACCCTGAGATCATAACCTGAGCTGAAATCAAGAGTTGGATGCTTAACAGATTGAGCCACCCAGGCGCCCCTAAGATGTTTAGTTCTTTTTATTGATACGTATCCTTTAAATATTCTAGATATAGCCTTTTTCAGATATATGAGTGGAAATGATATATCTCATGGTGAGGCTTTCCTTCTCACTCCATTAAGGTGTCTTTTAATAAGATAAAGTTTGTAATGTTAATACAGTTGAATTTATTATGTTTTCTTTTAGAATTAGGACATTTGTATTTTATTTAAGAAATTTTTGCCTACTTCAAGATTACAAAAACATTCTCCCATAATTTTTTCTAAAGTCTTTTTTTTTACCTTTAAATTTAAATCTGTAATACATGAAATTCATTTTTGTGTATGGTTTGAGGGCAGGATATTTTCCAAGTGGATATCAATTGACCCATCACCATCTACTGAAAGGAGCTTCCACTGCACTACAGTGTCACATAAATCTCGCATTTGTGTATGTGGGTGGGTTGCCTTTTGGGAGAAGGTAGGTCTCTCTCCTGCTATATATTGTTCTGTTTTACTGTACTTGAGTCAATATCAACAGTCTTAATTAGCTTTCAGTAGGTCTTGATATCTAGTAGGGAAAATCCTCCTGCTTTGTTTTTTAAATTCAAATCAACTTAACTATCCCTTGCCTTTCCATCCACATAAATTTTAGTAGAAACTATCATTTTCCATGAACGACTTACTGAGATTTTAATTGAGATTGTTATGCATTTATAGAACAGTTTGAAAAGGACTGATAGCTAAATAATTTTGTCATCCAATCCATGAATGTGATATTTTTTTTATTTTGGTTCTCCTTAATAACTTTAATAAATATCTTTATTTGATTTATTACTAGATAGTTGATGCTTTTTGATGCTATTCATAAGTGGTAGACTTTTAAATTTTATTTTCTATTAGTTACTGGCATATAAAAAATTTGATTTTTTTTATTGGCTTTTTTCGGACATTGCTAAATTCTAGTAGTTTGCATATAAATTCTTTTGCATTTTCTAAATACACAATTATGTTGTCTGTTGGAGGGGGGAAGATAAGGTTACAGACCTATTTCTCATTTGTCTGTTAATTGGGGGAGGAGGCTAGTATTTGTGTGTTTGATCAGCTAAAAATTCCAACACAATGTAATAGTGATTATCTTTGGCTATTCTCAAGCTGAGGGGAAAGCTTTGGATGTTTCACCAGTAAGTGTTTGTGATAATTTTTCATAAACTGATTTTAGACAAATGTTAGATTATCTATTCATCCAAATGAATCTCTATTTTCAAAGTGGTTTAGGAAACAATGTTAAATTTATTACTTGGAATATTTGGGTCTTCTCCTTATAGCTTGCTATTAAAACTTTATAAGGTGGATATAGTAACATGAAAATACATAGTAGCAATAGTTTGCATTACATGGGTTTGAATTGTAGTTCACTTTTATGTAGAATTTGTGGAAAACTACAGTACAGTACTGTAAACATATTTTTCTTTCTTATGATTTTCTTAACATTTTCTTTTCTCTAGCTTATTTTTTTGTAAGACTACATATGCATTATATATTACAAATTATAAATATATATTTTATAAGGCTATATGTATTATGTAACATACAAAATATGTGTTAGTCAACTGCTTATGTTATCAGTAAGGCTTTGGTCAACAGTAGGCTATTAGTAGTTGTTTCTGGAGAGTCAAGAATTATAGACAGATTTTCAACTGCTTGTGGTATTAGCATTCTCCATCCCCATGTTGGTCAAGGGTCAATTATATATCATTATAAGATATATATATGTATATATAACATATAATACATATGATATATATGTGTAAGCATTATAAATTGAATGCTTTATTTTAAATCTCAAAATGAAGGTGACTTTCTTTGTTTTTTTTTAGACCTTATGTTTCCTATAATTTCTCTCTAAAACTTTTTAGTTGCTTTTCAATAAATGTGTTGATTGATTGCAGATTAACTCTGAATCCTCTTCTTCTTTCTTTAAAAATATTTTATTTATCTATTCATGAGAGACTCAGAAAAGAGAGGCAGAGACATAGGTAGAGAGAGAAGCAGGCTTCCTGTGGGGACCCCGATGCGGGACAGGATCCCAAGACCCTGAAACCATGCACTGAGCCAAAGGCAGACACTCAATCACTGAGACACTTCCCTCTTCCTCTTTTTAAACAAAATTTGCAGCACTTCTTTAATGTAGTTCACTACAGCTCCTCCTTTAAAATATTTTTTTAATGCTGAGATTCCAACACAAATCTCCCTCCTTTACTGTATAAAATTTAGTTACCAGCTGTGGTCACCATGTCCTTTGAAAATAAAAAATATCTATACTGGTTAGGCCCTCTGCCAAACACATTTACCTCCCTGCCATACACTTTCAACTGCTGTGCTCTTTTGGAAGTCTGGGGTCTCTGAGAATTCCTAAGAGCTTAATTAGCTTGGTTACCTTTAACTACAATTTCATATCTCAGTGAACTCCCAGTCTCACTCATGTTACTATTACTCTTAGCAGAAACTGCTAATTATTCCCCATATCTATTTCCTCTCTTATTATTTGAAGTAGGATTCCACCTCCACCCCCAACCATACCATTTTTCAGCAAGGCACACCATTGGTTGGGTAGAGACTACATTTCCCAGACTCTTCTGCATCCAAATGTAACCATTTGACTAAATTCTGGCCAGAGATATTTAAGAGGAAGAAGTGTTTGCAACTTCTGAATCCTGTCCTTCAAAAAAGCAGCTGTTTGCCTTTACATTCTCTTTCTTACTTTCTGTGGGCTGGAGTAACATATAAATGTTAACGTAGTAACAATGAAATAGTCAATTTGGACCCAAAAGTACTCACTACCTTGGGTCCCTTGATGGACTTGTGCAGAATAGCCTGCTGATGTGACCTGGTGGCCTACCCATGGACCATAAGATGAGAGAGAAGGAAACTTCTGCTTTATTTAAGCCACTGTGTTTGAGTTTTCTTTATTATATTCTACATTGTTTAGTTCTCAAATCTGTTCTCTTCTGTCCCACACTGATAAGGCATGGAACAAACGTCTTTTACCTCGATTTTGTGAAAATTCTACTCAGTCAGGAAGTGGTAGAGATTTATTGAAAATCTAGGGATACTAGCATGAGTAGCATTAGACCCAGAACAGCTCTGCTGAGAGCTTAATAGAGAATATTAGATACCCCTTTACGTATAATAGTATCCAAGTCATATCTTCTGTTATGGGTTGGATTGTGTGTCTGTTAAAAATATATATTAAAGTCTCAATCCCTGCCACCTGTGAATGTGACTTGATTTGGAAATGGAGTCTTTGCAGATGTAATTAAGTTAAGGTGAGGTCATTAGTGTGGACGCTAATCCAATTTGGCTAGTGTTCCCATAAGAAGAGGTAAAGGCCATGTGAAGGGCATGTGCAGATTCTGACACACAAGGAGAATGCTGTGTGACAACAGAGGTGGGGATTGGAGTGATGTGGCTGCAAGTCAAGGAACACCAAGAATCTTTAAAGATTCCAGAAGATGGAAAGAGGCAAGGAAGAGTTCTCTATAGGTTTCAGAAAGAGCATATGACCTTACCAATACCTTTGCACTTTTAGCCTCCAGAACTATGAGGCAATACATTTATTTTGTTTTAAGTCACCCCACTTGGGATACTTTTCTAGAGCAGCCCTAGCAAACTAACACAGAGCCACAGGAAGTTTCTCACTGGCCAACTACTTTCTTCCTAATGTCCCCAAGCCTCTCATCAAGATGCCATTCTTATCTCTCCCCAAAATATTCTCTCTTCCCAATTTCCCAGTGTTCTTAGTTAGCAACCAATAGAGATTACAGAAGGCCATTTCATTTTGTATAATTCTAAGAACAAAATTCTTAAGGTTGCTAACAGAAATGATAAGCATCAATGTATGATAATTGTGATTGAGAAAACATTTAACTTCTCCAAAATATCCCCAAGTATGCATTTGTCACATGCTCTTTTTTATTTGTGACATTACTGCTGTAATATCTCTTGCTAAAATTTCTAAGTTCAAAAGAGTATGTTTGCATACTTTAATGATGTAGTCATATATATATTATTTCTATATATTTATATATGTCATCATATATATGTGTAATTATATAGTCAGATATATATGTACTCTGAAAAAAATCAATTCTTTTCAAAACCCAAGTTTTGGGATGGCTTTGATTCCCCAAGTGTATGTGTATATGTGTGTGAGGGTGTGTGTGTGTATAATTGAATCGAATAGAGCTGAACTGAACTGAATTGAATCAAACTGAATGAAATTGAATTGGAAAACTATGCTATGTTTATTTAGTGAAGGTTAACTGTAGAATAAAATAAAAACCTGTATCTTTAAAAAAATATTCTTTTTATCATGGGCACACTGTTATTATTAAATAATCAGCTCATTTTTGTCCTATTACTTCATCATTGTTCTTTATTACTATCCTCTAGCAAAAACAAAACAATACAAAAAAACAACAAAAACAAACAAAAAAACAGGGGGCACCTGGGTGGCTGAGTCGGCTGAGTGTCTGCCTTTGGTTCAGGTCATGATCCTGGGGTCCTGGGATTGAGCCCCACATCAGGCTCCCTCCCTTTTTCCCTGCCCGCCTACCACCCCACCACACATACCTATGCTCTTTCTCATATAAATAAATAAAACCTTTTAAAAATATATTATTTCATTCTCTGATGATTCCTTATGTTAGGTAGTGAAATCAAAGTGACAATATATTATATAGCCTTCCCATTAGAATGAAGAAGGTCTGTGTGTCCTTCTTGGATATTTTCCGATCTCCATTTTTTTGTGCAGTTCAGCTAATGTTATAGAGTATCCCTGGGCTTTAAAGTGCAGGTTATGTCAATGTCCTCAGACCTTTAAACAAGTAAGACCAGAATATAGTAGATAGTTACAATGCTAGAAATGATATGCTCAGTTATGCAAAGAAAAAAATGAATGATATTTTTTATCTCACTATGAATTTTGATCTAGCTGAGATACCAACTTATCTTTTCAGTATTTCAGCTCCATTTTGATGGGCTTTTAACAGTAAATCTTTCTACAGTGTAAGTAAATATATGTAAATATGTGTATATGTAAATTTAAGTGTTAGTTACAATTCTCATCTCCCTCTTTCTCTCTGATCATTCATAATAATGTTTTCTTATTTACAGGAATATGATTTCCTTAGAGAAAAAAATGCCGCCCCACTCATCTATAGACATAATTGTTCAGTAGAAAAAGAGTTCGTATTTTGCCCTCTTGGTTTCTACTTTTTGTATGTACCCTCTCCTTACTCATATGCTCATTCCCTGGGCTACTCATCACTCTCAACCTGAGTCTATAACTCTGCACAGCCATGTCTTTCTTGACCCTTTCCTTCACTACTCCAGTTTTTTCATGCAAAGTTTATATTCTCTGCTCCATTTCCTTAGGGTCCCAATTGTTTTATTCCTCACGATATTCTCAAAAGAGTTGTCTATATACATTTATTTATTTCTGCAATTTCCACTAACTCTCTAACACCCTCCCAGGCTAACTTCTTTTTGATCACTTCATCAGAATAGCTCTTATGGAGGTCATTGATGACCTCTATTGCCAAATGTAAAGGACGTTTTTCATTTTTTAGGATGGCTGACATCTGAGCCACATCTGACATCATTGATTGTTCCTTCTTGTTTAAACAACCTCTTCCCTTGGCTTCTGTGGCCTAGCTGAAGTTACTCAGGACTCTTTTCTACTGATTCTCTTCTTTCTCTGTGATCCTTTCACACTCATATCTTCTGTTATATCTAAAATTATACATCTATGTGATGAGATACCCCATGATGGAGGGAATATGGACTTGTTAGGGTGGTTGTGCAGAGGGAGTTAAAATTATAAAATCAAAAGCAGTAATGAGATTCTAGCATGATGATACATAAGAATGAAAAGTTTATGTAATTATGACAAATAGGATGAACACCCAAAGTGGATAAAGGGTAAGGAGATAAAGGAAGAGATGATAGAAGGATTGCCAGAGATAGCAGGAACAAGAGCAGTGGAGAGGGATTTGTGTTGCCTTTTCTTTCCATCTTGTTTCACATATCTTTCCACCAATGCACTTTAAAATGAGATGCTTAAGAGACAGGGATCAAAATATGTAGGCTAGGTAAGTATAGGACAGTGATTAGTACCTAAAGGAGAAGGATGTAATTTAGGATCTGCCAAGAAAGAAGGAAAAGAAACCAGAATAACTTGTGGGAGCATCACTTATGATAGAGAAAGAGCATGTCTGCTGATGTAACAATTATGTATGAGAAATACATTGTTAATTAGGGTAAAGCCAGCAGTTGGCACAAATGAATCTGAAAAATGTATAATGGCTCATGTACAAGAGAAATTATTTCTCACTTACAAAGACCAAAACTAGTGTGCCTGACTAGTGAACAGCTCCCTCCGAATAGGGACCAGGACTCTTCATATTTTGGGTTTTCTATCTTCAAAACATGGCTTCCAAGGTCACTGTGCTCATATTCATCAGGCTGGCAAAAAAAACTCCAGAGGGGCATGCATGGGAAGATTTCGCAGACCAGAGGTGGACATGGAACACATCTGATCCACTCACAGTTCAGTGAGCAAAAATCAGTGCAGTGGTGGTGATTGCAAGGGAAACTAGGGAACAGTCTAGCTATATACCCAAGAGGGACAGGAAACAGGCTTACTGACTAGCTAGTAAGTCTCTGACACACATTCTAAAATGAGAATGCATATGCTTCTAAAAAGAGTACACTTTAGGTACAATGTATGCATCAGTGGCCAGTGATTTATTTGCAACACAAGCACACCTTAAATTGAAGAGTATTGGCATGTCTGGATGTTGCACTGAAGGTGAGACCATGTGAAATTGAGGTACCCCACATAGTTCTCTCTTAAGACTTTATGCAACACAGTATGTCAAGTTTCACATTTTCCCTACTATCCATCACACAGTATCATTGCATATGCAGGAATATTTGGTGTGCCTTTCTCTGGATGTTTTCCAATTTTAAGCCAAAAAAAAAAAAAAAAAAAAAAAGCCCTTTAACTTCTTTAAAAAAAAAAAGATATTTCTCAATCCCCAAGGTTTCAGACTTCTTTGCACCCCAGAGCCACATCTGTCAATGGATTAACTGAGAAACAAAGCAAGCACCCGCTATTCATTAGCTCTAGAAGGAAATTGCACTGCAGTTGCAAATACCATCATTCTCCTATGGTGATAGAAGATCATTTAAAACCAGTTTCTCACTAACTGAGATGACAATGAAAACAAGTTAGCTCTGCTGCCTGATTCTTTTTTTTTTATGTGAATTTTTGACCATGAGGAATTAACCTATACCAGTAAACATGACTTTTACATCATTTTGGAAATACATATGGTGAAAGCATACAGCTGCAGGTACATGTGTATTGCAAGTGGCATACATACATTTTTAGATGAACAATTGACTACCATGATCTGCATAGAGAAAGTGTTGAAGAGAGATATTAGTTGAGTTAATCAGGAGTTAGAGCAGCATGCTATATCTTTCACTGACTAGGAAACAGATTTGGGGCATTTACTTTCATGTATCTGTAAATGTAGTATAACTCATATGAAAGATCTTTGGTACTTTTTTGTATATATAAACTGCATTTATAAAATAAAGTTGATATTAATATTAAAACAGAAATAATGAAAGGAAAGAAATTCGTTCAATGACAAAGGGAAACAATGTTCACACATTCTAAAAAAAAAAGCATATTAATCTTTTAATTTTTCATTCCCTTAGTCAATAAATCTTTTAAGATCATATAGAACCTTGTTAATCAAAGTATAGTCTGCAGAGCAGCAACAGGGGCATCTCTTGGAGCTTTTTAAAAATGCACAGTCTTAGAATCCAACTCAGATTTCTGGAATTAGAACTATTTTTGACAAGATCCACAGATAACTTATATGCAAATCAAAACTTGACAAGTACTGCACACGCAACACTCTACATCAGTGTACATAGAGCTTTTCACATCGACAGTCACTGGTCAGATAGCACTAAGCAGTTAGACATAGAACCTGTAGAGAACTACTGGTCTGCAGAGGTTCTTAACTGGGGGTTGATTTTGGTGAATATCTGGAGACATTTTGGATGATCACAACTGAGGGAATGCTACTAGCATCTGGTAGTAGAGGCCAAGATTACCATTAAATATCCTACAATGCACATGATAGTCCCCACAAAAAAAGAACTGACCTGCCTCAAATGTCAATCAAATGCTGGTGAGAAGCCAAAGGCAGTGGTTCACAAACTTTAGCATGCATCAGAATGACCTAGAAGGCTTGTTAAAACACAGATTGATGGGACCATCCCCAGAGTTTCTCATTATAGGTCTAAAGTGGGGCCTGAGAATTTGTTTCTATCAACTTCCTAGATCATTCTAGTGCTGTCAGTCCTGAAGCCATACTTTGAGAGACACTATGACAGAAGATGCTACTTGGCCCGTTGTGGCCTTTTGCTTTAGCCTGCTGATGTCTCGGGCAATTCCTGGCAAGTTAACTAGAGCCCAAGATGCCTTGATAGTTATGGCTTGATGAGAAGCTGGGCAGTGTAATCTCTTTGAGGGTTGCTTGGGGTGGGGGTGGGGATGCAGTCAGGGCTGAGTCAACTGAGAAGATATAGTGCCATTGTCATTTACAGATGATACCAGATGGCAGCTAAATTCAGAGTCCAGACTGCCTGAAGGGCTTGCTAATTACAAGAGACTTCAGCTGCAGGAAACACCCTAATCACCCCAATGGCAGCTGGGCAGCCCCGGGGAAGGCTCTATTGCCAGTAAAAATTTTTGTTTAGTATAAAGTAGTACTTGAAGGGTAAAAATGACAAGTTCAATTTGGACAATGTTTAACAGAGAAGAGAAGGAGAGGAGGGGAGAGGGAGAAAGAAATATATTTATGTTGGGGATCTTACAGAGTGAATAAGAGGGAAAGGGAGCCTCAATGAGATAAGAATCAGAGCAGGGAAGGTACTGGGCAGCTGGAGCCCAGGCTGAGCCCTGAGAGACCTCAGCCCCCCATTGTCCCACGCATCCCATACACCCCGTGGGATGGCCAAGGCCAGTTTTACAGCAAAGACTTCAAGACGGAATTTGTGGTTCCTACTTAATCACCTGCTGTATCCTCTCTACTTTCTGTTATCCCTTTCAAAAAAAGCTATAGAATTCATACCTTTAGGAAGGAAGGAAGATAGCTTCTGCTTTGTTTAATCAGCTAACTGCCTTTCTCTGGTTGGCAACCAGCACTGAGACAATTTTGTTCTATGGGCGGCATTTAGCAAAACCCCAGGACTGTGAATGAGGGAAAAGCAGCAGGGAGGGCATAACTACCCGAGCAGCTGTTTCTGGGCTACACCCCAAATCATGGGGTTTGAGCCAAGTTCACGGTATTCTCCTCTGCTGGAAATTTTAACAAAATTTCCTGCAAAGTGGGAGTAAATTGGAGAAATGCATCCATAGTGAAATTGTTTACTGTTTAATATAGCAGGATACAAGGTTTTTAAATAGATTTTCTTCCTCTGAAATTTGATTTTATAACAAAAAACTGTAGCAATGGAATCCCAAGTATGTTCACATTTGAAAACAACTTCACAGGCACTTTATTTTGTGCCTTTCTCTTGTATCCTGAAATTCTGTGATGGGTACAGAGAGAAGTCCAATCCATTCCTAGAGAGAAAATATTAATTAATAGTCCTTCCCAGACTCACCTTTCATTTTTTCTCTCCAGTCCTCTTTTAGCTCAGGCCCAATACAGACAGTCCCAGTGGTAAGTCTAGGAAACTGTTTCCTGTCTCTATCCCACTTTCCATTTCTACCTCATTGCAATGTCACCAAGACTAGTCACACTTTAGGAGGGCACTGGACACCCATTCCCAGAGCTAGGGCAGAGATTCCTGTAAAACCCACCTTGCTCAAAGGTGCTCATCATTCAGATTCCTCACAAATGTGACTCTACTAATCAAACTAAACTTTCTCATATTAATGGAGCAGTGAACTCACAGCTCATAGTTATGCTAAAAGTCCCTTTTCCTATTAGCATGAAGAATGGTTGCCTGTCCACAGCATAAGAAGCTTGGAAGTCACCAATCAATTCAAGTAAAAAGCTGAACAAACTGAAAAAGCAACAACTCCTCTTAGATCTGTAAAAGAAGGTCCCAGGATAAACTACTGGCCCCAAAACTGAAGCAACCAATGAGCAAATACAGAGAATCACTTCTTACTGAAATAGAAAGCCATGAGCTGAAACCTCCCTGGAAAGCAAAGAATATTAGCAATAGAAGAAAAGGAGCACCAATTCCAGGCTACTAGGCTTTTATTCAGCAAGACATCCCTATTCTACTTTCTGCCTACCTCCCCTTACCTGTTGCACTGAGCTTTTTACTGTGGCTAATAAACTGTTGAATTTATAATCTTTGGACTGTTACAAAGGGCATTTTAATACACACACAAAATATACATATTTTAACTAGTTTTTCCTGTGTAAGTCATTCCTAAATATATACTCATTTCTTTTGGGGAATCAAACTTTCTTCACCTAGAAGCTAGGATTTGGTCATTTTTAAAAAAGATTTTATTTATTTATTAATGAGAGACACAGAGAGAGAGGCAAAGACATAGGCAGAGGGAGAAGCAGTCTCCATGCAGGGAGCCTGATGTGAGACTCGATCCTGGGACTCCAGGATCAACACCCTGGGCTGAAGGCAGATGTTCCACCATTGAGCCACCCAGGCATCCCTAGGATTTGGTCATTGACCAAAAAATAGCATCAAATTCTCCCACCAATCCTTACTATAAAACTCCAGGAAGACCTCTAATCAGTGTGCCACCAAACCCCACATTCTTGAGTTGTTTATCCTAAAAACCATAGCATGGCACACACACACACAAAAAAAAAAGCTTCCACCTCCTTTGTGGGTATATATGCATTTTGAGTGTGTCAAAGCGACTGGGAAAAGAGCAAGGGCAGAATTACAGCTGCTACTAAACCAACGTTGCCTTGGATTCTTAACATTTTGTTGATAAAAACACAGAGCTCAAAGTTAGCCAGAGGATTTCATCATGAACACATCACACACATATCAGCATAACAAACTTGAGCTTAATTTTTAATGGACACAATGTAAATTTCATAATTAGAAAGGGCAGAAGGGTAACTTCTGTATGCTCCCACATATCCAGTGTACCTAAACAAAAGTATTGGGCTAAGATGCAACCAATAATGTTTCAAATTTTAGGCTATATTTATTTTTCAATTAAGAGATCTAGAAGAAAGATCATACCTCGTCTCCAAGGTATGGATACATTATAAATTCTCCATTCCCTTTGCTAACAATGTCCATTTCTTGCAGCAGATTTAATGATTCCTGACCTTAGAACTTACATACATGTGTTGTACTATGAATCCATCTCTGTTTATTTCCATCATCTCCCCACTAACCACTCCCTAAAATCTCCCTCTAGTTAGGGGGAAGAACGCATTAAATTTTGCTTAGTTTGAGAAAAGACAAGAAAGGTTGGTAGTGACTCTGAAGAAGCAAAGGAAGTCACTAATTAATGGTGCCCAGCCAAGTTTAGAGTGCTGAGAATTTATAGCAGTTAAATAATGTTTCAAGCAGATGGAAATTTTTTTTTTAGAATGAAACATATAAGTTATTTTGTAGTGGCTTGAAAAGTTTTCTTCTAGTTGTTCCTTCAGAATAGAAAAACTTTCCTAGACTAATAGGCATAAAGTATTACTGTGAAATAAAAACTTGTTTTAGAAACTAAGAAGGGTCTACTGGAAGCACTGATGTCTCAATATTAACCATTTGAAACTATTTAAGAATTCTAAACAGCAGCTTGGTGCATAACAGACATGAAAAATATTTTCATAAGGCAAAGTGAGATAAAACAGTGGTTCAATATGCTAATTTTCCCCCAGAGGCTTAATTTTCTTACTTTTGTGAATCCAAATCTTTGTCGCAGTCCATACCCCTTGGTGTATTTGGTGTTTGAATCTTTATGGATAAGGATAATTGACCCTTAAAAATAGAGTAATTTTTTTTTTAAATAGAGTAACTGAACCTCACACACACACATAGGCACACTCACAATTTTGTAGCAAAAAAATGAGAAGTATTGCCAAAAGTCTTTATGTTGCCCATTAAAACATTAAGGGGAAAATATAAGAGAAGAAAAATATGTTTTAAATTCAAATCATCCAAGCATCATTTCTTCCTAAGATTTTCCAGCAGTCCCTTAAAGGCCTCTTCCAGCCTTCCTATACTTCCACCAACGTATATGGGCCTTGTTTCTTCTTCTCTTGGCTTCTATTTAACTGACTTCTTCTTTAACTCTACCTCAAGCCCTGGTTGATCTGTAATTATTGTTGGCATAGGGTACCAACAAGGAGGCAGACCGAAAAGGGAAGACTGAATGAGTTCCTACGTGAAGAGTGCTTGCCTCACAGGTTCAAGCCAATGCTATCTGAACTCCAAACCCATTCCACCCCCTCCAGTGGCTTCTAATCTGCTGATTTTCACAGATATATTCATTGTGAGGATGTTGGTTTTCAAGATCATTTCAGAGCTGGGGAGAGAGGGATGGGAACAGGGCACATTAAAATACCATAAGCTTGCTGTTCTTACTAATTGTCATTTTTCTTGAATAAGTGCTCCTTATGTTGTTGCAAATCTTTGGTTAATTTCCAGAATATTTTGGCTAGAGTCCTGCTTTTATGGAGAAGTGGTTTTCAGAGGTTCTTGCTCTACCATTCTGAAAGTGTTTTTGGTACCATTAATTCTTATGGCAAATAGCAGTAGCTCTATTGCCTACTATACTAATAGAGTATGTCCCCAGGGAATATGGAAGGAAAACCCCAGAAGCTTAGAAAAGGAATGGAATAAGATCTAGGTACCCAGTGATCCAATGTTGCTTAAACCATAAAAAAGAAGACTTTCAGGAGCTACTCTCTGTAAATTTGCTCATTTCTGTTTTGTTCATTTACCCGTAGTTTCTAATGTGAGTCATTGTTAAGAATTGTGATCTTATTTCTGCTGACTTAAGGTGAAAAAAATACTTCCAGTTGCATGGTCATTGGCTCACACCTGACTCTATGCTACGGTTTTTCCAGAAGCAAGGAAGGACAAATGTGCTATGGACACCCAGGGAAGGCACACAAGGCAAGCCGGGAGAGTTAGTTCCTGTTTATGTTGGTCTGTCCTTCATACTGTTATGAGAAACATAATCTGTGTCATCCCTAGAAATAAGATTGAAATTTTTTTTCTCACAGTGAATATAAATGTCAATTCTACAGCAGTCTCTTTTCTTTATTTTTTTTTTTAACAGAATCTGAAATAAAAACACTATGGGAGGAATTTGGTTTTAATTTCTTTGAAAGTTACCTATTTTACCTAAACTTTAAAACTTCATATTTTCACAGTGGACACAGACTTTTTGAAGAATTCACACACAAGAGAATATGAACAACAATATGAGACAGTACAGGAAAGTAAGGATAATATAAGGTCAGAGGTTAGAAAGTTATTTTTAAATATTATTCATTATTATGTTTATGTTTATTAATCATCTTCTGTCAGGCCAATCTTTACTAGATGCTTAGGATAGAAAGCTTAGGATAGAAACTATGGAGATGCCATAGTTTGGGCTTAAGAAATTCACAGCTTAGCCTGAAAGAAAAATGCATCAACAAACAATTATATTATAATAGTGCTAATAGTAAAGTAAACCTTTAGGGAAATATGAGAGATGAGGAGGTAGGAGATACTCAGCTTACAGGTTTAAATAGAACATTTCACAGAGACAAACTTCCTTTCTCTGTTTATAGGCCAGCTGCCTCCTTATGAATCTGCCCCTGGCACACAGGATAGGATTTCTACCAAGTCAGGTAGGGTGTCTCTTTGAAGCCTCCTGAGGGATAGAGGCACTTCCTTTTCAAGGAGAAATTGGCATTATAAGTTCAAATCCAAGCAAGATATCCATTTAGTATATTATCACCATCTTCTTTGCTCTACTTCTGAGCAGTCCTGGACATGTTCATTCCAGAAATGTTTGGATGACTAGTCATACACTTTCTTTGCAGAGGGAGAGAAAGCATCTCACTTCTGAAAGAAGATACACAGAAGAGCATGCCCCCTCTGTGTTCCTTCCTCTAGGCCAGCTATCAGTTTTCCAAAATAAAACATTAGGACATTTAACAACACAAATATTACAGTTTTTTTTTCTTTGACCCCATCCTGACGTGGTTCTCTCCTTTGGCCTTAGGCAAACATTTTTAAAATGATGTGAGCATAGCATATTTTTGCAATACTGAGTCATAAGATTATTTCATTCATTTTAGCATCTTTTTTCAAGAACTTTAGTTCGTGCATACTGCAGGAATCCACATAGTGCCAACCACAGAAGCCTTTGTAAAGTTGGTGTTTGATTCTAAACCCCATAATCTCATCAACATATTAAAACGTTATACCCACTGTGTCTTTATCTCTCTTGTTCAGTGTGAAAGAGTACATTATAATGAGGAATTGTAAGTTTGCCTGAAGACTCTACCCCTGAGATTGAAGGCCATGGTTATACAAAGGGAGAACGTGATAACGTGAGGTTGATAGCGTGAGGTCTTTTCAGGGATATGGAGACAACTGTACTAAAGTGATCATAGTTTTCTCCTATCACTGCAGAATTTGTTTAAAACATCCTTTCTTTCTTCTAGATGTAATAAAATTGGAAGAGAATACCAGGCTTTCCCTTTCATGTTACTCTTATTTAGAGAGGTTAGGGATCCACTCTGAGAAATAGGGGTACCTTGAAAGTGATGTGGAGTTCCCAGGTGAGGAGCTGAAGAGAGAACAGTTGCTAAAAGTTGCCTTGGCCCAGAGTGTGAAAGACTAGGAGGGGCAAAGCAAGGCAAGCTTCAAAGACACCTAGAGTGAACAGTGGGAGAGAAACTAGAAAAATAGATCCGGCGGACAATCACGTAGATCTTTGGATAGCTGGGGCATTTAAGTCTTTCCTGGTTGTTTTTCCAGAGCTGCCATATGTAATGATGTAAATGTCCCATGACCCCAGACAATCAGCTGTGCCCGTGAGGAAAAGTCAGCCTCCTTATGTTGCTGCTAATCTAGTTCCCTCGACAGAGGACCTACTATTTCCTTCTTGCAGTCTTTACCTTCAGAAAAACAGTATTCTTTACTGTACTTTTCTTGGAAGAGTGAATTCATGGCGGGGGGAGGGGTTCCCCCAAGCTACAAAAAATGACTCTGGCTAAGGTACACAAGATATATTTACTGGAACAATTTAGGAAAACTCACAAATTTTAAAAGGAGATTAGAGAATGAGGCTCCAAAAAACCAGAAACTGGGAAAGCCTCAGATGTCTCATTAACACGAATTAAGTGGCAGTATCTCCAGGGTTCCACCATGGCAATGAATACGCTCCAAATGCTTTTGTTCTATTTAGTTTCTGTGTCTTTGCCTCACCCCACTCAGAGTTTGGAGTCCTGGAAAAGAACACGCGGACAGCCCTGGTCAAATGGTGAGACTCATCCCTGCCTGTGGAAGACAGGTGGCTTTTTCAAATAACCCCACCACGCCCACATACAATGGACTCCCCTGATAGAAGTCACTACTAAAATAAGAAGGAATAGAAACTGGCAGACAAAATATGTGCCATTAAAAGTAATAACAACACTCTTTCCTGTTTGCTAACTTAAATTGAATTACTCTTCTAACAGTAGGAGGAATTTTCTAGCAAAGTCAGCCTTACATAAGGGCAGTGGAAAGTCAAGAATGTAGTACTGAAAACCAGGGCCAGCTTATTAATGAAAGGTAAGAAGTAAATGTCAGAGTAAGTGAATTAGCCTGGAAACCCATGGCAATGGGTCAAGCCAATCAGTGAAGATAAAACCTAAGACAAAATAAGCTGAGAGACTGGAGTAGCATGTAAGAGACCTGTACACTCATATGCTCGTGACCCACTCTGGGGCCCCCAGAGAAGAAAAGGTGATGTTGCCTAAGGAAGGTGATGATTTGGATGGAGGGAGAGTTTGAATTGGAAATAAAAGCACATCCCTATAAATAAATAAACAGAAGACAAGGATAACTCTTATAATAATACTCCAACTAATAAAAATAGGCAGAGGGACGCCTGGGTGGCTCAGCGGTTGAGCATCTGCCTTCTGCTCAGGTCATGATCCTGGAGTGCTGGGATCGAGTCCCAGATCGGACTCCCTGCATTGAGCCAGTTTCTCCCTCTGCCTATGTCTCTGCCTCTCTCTCTGTGCTGTCATGAATAAAGGGATAAAATCTTTAAAAAAAAAAAAAAAAAGAATGAAAACTGAGAATGTTCTCCTACCCCTTCTATGTGAGGACACAGCAAGAAAATCACTATCTATGAACCAGAAAGTGGATTCTCACTAGACACCAAATCTGCTGGCACCTTGATCTTGGGCTTTCTAGCCTCCCAAACTATAAGAAATAAATGTTCATTGTTTAAGCCACGTGGTCTATGGTATTTTGTTATAGCAGCCCAAATGGACTAAGACACTTGCTAAGACAAATAACCATTCATTCTATGTTTCAGTTTTTAATTGAAACTGCAATTAGCCAAAGAAATTATTTATTTTTTTATCTTTTAAAAAGAAACTCATTTAATTTTTTAAGTTAGAGCATTATTTTATTTTGCTTTATCTTGTGATTATTGGTGAAACTTTTTACCCCATTATTCTTTTTTAATGTGTCCCTATTCTTATTTCTTGAATTAATACCCAATTCTAACCTTTCTACAAATTCAGAATCAAAGTGCATGGTATGCAAAGTGAATTTCTGGAAGGAAAACAAGTTTGTTTTAATTGATTTCCATTATACATAATATACATAGAATACTAGAATAGAATAAAATTTAGCCTTCAGATGTTATGCACAGTTGGAGAGTTTTGACAAGCCTGGATTGACACAGTAATCTTCTTTGGTTTCCAGTGCCTTTCCAATGGAGAACTACAGAGTCATAAGTAAACTAGGTAGCAATCTTTATCTCAAGCACTTCTATATATAGGTTGTCTCTGTACACTTTGAATGTGAGCTATCACCAAATATCTCAGAGCCACTGTCAAAATATTATTGGTTACATAAGATTCCAAAGCCAAGAGGAACGATTTCTTTTTTTTATTAAGCTTTTTGTTTTAATTCCAGGATAGTTAATATACAGTGTTATATTACAAGAGTGCAATATACTGATTCAACAATTCTATGCATTACTCAGTGCTCATCATAATAAACTTACTCTTAATCCCCTTTACCTATTTCACTCACCTCCCTCTGCTAACCACCAGTTTGTTCCCTATAGTTAAGAGTCTGGTGTTTGGTTTGTCTCTTTTTTTCTCTGTCCATTTGTTTTGTTTTTAAATTCCACATATGAGTGAAATCGTATGGTATTTGTCTTTCTCTGAGTTATTGAACTTAGCATTATACTTTCCAACTACATCCATATTGTTGCAAATGACAAGATTTCATTCTTTTGTATGGCTGAATAATATTCTATATTTATACCACATCTTCTTTATCCATTCTACCAATGGACTTGGGTTGCATCCATAATTTGGCTACTGTAAATAATGCTGCAGTAAACATAGGAGTGCAGATATCCTTTCAAATTAGTGTCTTTCTATTCTTTGGGTAAATACCCAGCAGTGCAATTACTGGATCATAGGGTAGTTCTCTTTTTAATTTTTTGAGGAATCTCCATGCTCTTTTCTGCAGTGATTACACCAGTTTGCATTCCCACCAACAGTGCATGAGGGTTCTTTTTTCTCCACATCTTCACCAACATTTGTTGTTTCTTGTGTTTTTTATTTTACCCATTCTAACAGGTGTGAGGTGGGTGATACCTCATTGTAGTTTTGATTTGCATTTCCCTGATGCTGAGCATCTTTTCATATGTTTGTTGGCAATCTGGATGTCTTCTTGGAATGATTTCTTTAGTGCCTATAATGAAAAGCTTTCACTCAATACGTATGACAAATTTGAATGGAATTTTTTTCAATAATCTTTTGAATTTCTTTTAGGATTTTGATGAGTTTGTTGTTTCTCAAGGATTAAATATAGGGCTATTGAATAGCACCTTGAATGGAAGTAAGAGCTAATGACACTTGTGGACTAGTAGAAATTTGATGAGAATCAGGGCTTTAAAAACTAATTGCCAAAGCAATCAAATACTTTCTCTAATGCAAATAACATTTGCATGTTAGGCTCTTTTGGGTAGCAAATACAAGGCCACCTTCAGATTACCTCAAGTAGTAGAGTTTTATTAAAAAGGACGCACAAGGAAGTAAGAGAGATTAGAAACAGCTGCATAGCCAGGCTTCCAAGAAACTAAAATAACTTTCAGAATCCTTCCACAATAACAAAGTTGGGCCTTGTGGAGAAAGGAAATGCTGTTCAGTATACAACATGGGTGTGAAGACCTTGCTATCATTTTCTGTCCCCAGCCACAGAAAGGCTCCCTTTATGCACTGCTCAGCATGGTTATTCAGCTACTCTGTGTTGCTACTTCCTGTGCTCTGGGTGCTCCTAATGAAATATTCTCTGCTCTGCAGTCTGTCACACAATTCTTGCTTGTTCACAGCATCTGCTGCCTCATAACTTCTACTGGATTATCACTTCTGCTACCTTCTCTCTGTATCAAGTTCTAGTTCTACATCGCTCCTGCGTTATCTTCTATATGTATTTTATATTTAAAATACCCCCTAAAAGACAGGACCTTATTAGATTTGCTACTTAAGTTTGGGGTCCAGCTCTCATGGTAGACCGAGGCCTTCATTAAGGTCACTGGCTGATCTATAAGTGTTTGGGTTTTAGCTCACATTCATTCCAGGTCTAATTCAAGAATGCCAGTATTTCCGGATCAACTGGATCAAAGTTTCCATACGTTTCCATACATCCTACATGTCGAAATCCCTAGGAAGGAGATAATAGGCAAGCAAGTTGTCTATGGATTCTCAAAAAAGGGCTACAAGCACATTGCA
Source organism: Vulpes vulpes (assembly GCF_048418805.1). Classification (NCBI taxonomy): domain Eukaryota; kingdom Metazoa; phylum Chordata; class Mammalia; order Carnivora; family Canidae; genus Vulpes; species Vulpes vulpes. The sequence goes on along the minus strand of NC_132785.1, from coordinate 28,323,295 downwards.
TTGCTTATCCATGCGACTGTTTGTGCCTCCTTGAATCTAATAAGAAAAAAAATATAGCTTTAAGTTTTCATGCATAAAGTTGGTTCTATTATTGGGATCATCAATGGGATATGAGACTGCCATATAGGATCTAAATCACCATTAATCATCACTAAACAAAGCAGAGTTAACTGGCTTAATGGAACCACAGAACATTTTCTGCTGCTCCCATTAGCACTGTGTGCTAACCAGCTCCGCTCACCAGCCCACTGGTTATAACACATAAACACACCTCACACCCAAGCACGGCCATCACTAGCAAAGTGCATCTGTGATGAATGAGATTCAATCAGCTTTCTGGCCTTCCAGGCTCAAGATAACATTTCTGCTATTGATAGTATCAATTTATAATTTAATTTCAGGTCCTAGCTCTTAAGAGATAAGACTGTTTGCAGAGCTAAAATCTAATCCAGTAGAGGGTATTGGACAGAGTTCCATAAATTCTGATGACCACAGATAGCCTGGTTTCCTTAAAACTCTGCTAGAATATATTTTATAAACCTGAATTTCTAAAACAAGTAATAATGAAAATGGTGACACCAAATTTAATATCTGCTTATCCATTTATCCAGATGCATGAACTCACTGATCAGCTGGAATGTACTCTTTCAAAGAAAAGAAAAAGAAAAAAGGAATTCACTCGTGATCTTTAGAAAAGCACAGGCAAAAAACCATGGCTTCCTCTGAGGGTAGTCAGTGAAAATTGATCCCATATGTTTATTAGTTTACTGTTTGCTTTTTTAAGTAAGAAAACAACACATGCTTATAGTGAACGCTGCAGACAATACAAAATGATAAGCAGAGGTCATTAGTAATAGCGCCACCGGATCTGGCTTCTTTTTTGAGGGTCTGCTTTCTGCATCTTTGTTTAAGAAGATTCGCCGCTGTAAGCCCTGCCACCTTCAGCTCTCCTTGACTGCCGAGGCTCCTTGCAGCTCCCGGATTGATGTAGGCGTAGACCAAGTTATCAGGCAGCTCCTGACCCATCCAAGGAGGATAATTTTATTGCATGTCTGCTTAGCCTCTGTCTTGTGCTCTCTTGAAGGCATCAATTCTCTCAGGTGAAGAACACAAATAAAATTTAGAAATGCTCCCTCAGGCTAAGAGGTTAGGAATCATGCCAAGATTTCTCTGAATGAAGTCACTCTCTGCATAATCTCCCCCTGCTCCAGCCATCTCCCACCACCGCGTGCTGCCCTTTGATTAGAGGAGAATTAAAGGCAATGTAGAGTCACTCAGGGGTTTGATTGCCAGTCATTTTCTTCTTTTCTCCCATTTCTGTTTTATAGGATAATCCTGAGATGATCGCTTGTTTTTCCCTTTCTTTTGCCATTTTTCACACACATGAGTGTGTGCATGCTGGTGTGTAGAGGAATCTATGAAATAACAAGCCACCATAACAGTAAGCATTCCCTCTATTCATTCATTCTTTCTTTTTTTCTTTCTTTTTTTACTGTGCCACACCCTCCTCCTCTCCTAACAAAGAACTTTTGAGAAACTGCCTTTCTCTTCCTAGTGCAGAGCAAAATCATTAAATAAAAATTATAGGGTGGGTTAGCCAATTTCTCCACTATACTGCAAATTCCTCAGTGCTGTTGTCCTAGGATGCTGTCTGCGTTCTGTCCTCCGTCTCAGCTTCTTCCAGCAGAGTATAAACAGTAGTGATTTAGTTCATCGAAATGATCACAGCTGTAGAATTTAGCCCTTGAGAGCCAGCCTTCGTTCTTCCTTCTCAGGCCAAGCTTCATCCGTAGTAATCCAAAAGCATTACATTTGGAAATAATACAAATATGAGTTCCTTGTGCAATAAATTTCTTCTTCTCTAAAAAACATTATGAATTAAAAAAATTGTTCACACTTTCATGTAAATTGTAAGTGTAAGACATAAGTCAGTATTAGTCACAAACAAACAAAAACACCCACCTGAGTGATGAGAAATGAAAAGAACAAAGTTTGCTAAGCCAGAATCTTGACTAACCCTTTAAAATGCAGATCCCTTTTTGCCAGATTACCAAACACTTTTTGGACTATCATTGTACTGGATCCACAAAAATTGGCCCCTAATCCTGGTTTTAGCTTCCCTCATTGTGAGTTCTTGGGCAATTGCTTCTCCCTCTTTTTCTATTCCATTAAATGAGAAGAAGACTGGTTGAAAAGAACTGTACAGTGCTTCCCTCCTTTCATTTTTCATGGGCATCAGGCTAGAACACTCTACTTTCTCCTCTTATTTACTCATATGGAAGAACTTCCAAAAAAGATCATTCCAGGCCTCTCCCTCATATCTCTTCTGGCTAATGAGATTAGAAGCTTATTCCTCTTAGCCATTAGCTTGACCCCAGGAAGCATACTTTCTCTATTCCTCTATGCCTCAAATTTTCTAGGGCAGACCTTTCTTGGAAAACCTATGGTTTTCCAGCATAGAATATGGCTGGGGGAGAAATTTAATTCTAAGATAGAGTGTGAGTATATCTCAAGGTACATTCTACAGAGATCTTGGTAAGTAATGAGGTAGATAACTTTATGCTCATTTGTCTGACTCATGGTTATTTCTGCATTGCTTCTAAACCTGTGTGGATAGAAAAGAACACAGCAAAATCTCAGAGGAACAAGGGCTTGGGTGGGAAAAACTAGAATTAAGGAAAGAAGGAAGGGAGAGGGAGAGAAAGGAAGGGAGGGAGGGGAGGGAGGGAGGAAGGGAGAGGGTAGAAAAAGAAGGAAAGTTGAAAAATATTTGTAGAATAGGCAAATAACCTGATGGACACATAAATGAATGCTTGTTATTTGTTAACAGAACAATTTTATATAAATGCTGATTAATTAATTTTTTAAAGATTTTATTTATTTATTCATGAGAGACAGAGAGAGAGAGAATGGCAGAGACACAGGCAGAGGGAGAAGCAGCCTCCATGCAGAGAGCCTGGCATGGATCTCCAGGATCATGCCCTGGGCCAAAGATGGCACTAAACCGCTGAGCCACCCGGGCTGCCCCAGATTCTGATTTAAATGCAGCAATCTAACATTTACTGGATTACTTCCTGTACATGTTTGTTTTGTATTTTGTGTCTGTGTATGAATATATTCTATTCTGTGTAATTTCATACACAAAGTACATTTTCAAGTTACAATATATAACAGGACATCAATGTATGCTTACAATTATTTATATGCACAGTAAACAGGAGATTGCAAACTCCTAGAGAGTAGGAGGAAACTCCTATTCCTTTTGGTTTTCTTGTGCTTAAGATCTAGCTTAGCATGGACTTTTACTTGCTAAAATAAACATGAAGTTGGTTTGGGACAGCATCCCTATTCCTATCCTAGTTGAGTGCTTGCTGGTTGCAGAAAGTTGATTGCTCTGAACTCTGAGTACTAATTCAAAGGGAATCATGACAGGACACTTACGAAAGGCAAGAAACTCATTGCCCAATTGTGTTTATGAACATAAATCATTCAGTGATTGAAATCACAAATATTACTTCAATATTTTAATATTAGCTTTATTTTTCAAGTTAAAATCTCTTCTTAAAAATGGAAATTATGTTATACCTTGTTGGTGGAAATATAAATTAATACAATTTTTTTTCTTAGAATAGTTTAGCAAGATTTATCAAAAGCTTCAAAACTTGCCATTAGCTTTCATCTAGAAACATCACTTTTAGAATTTATCCTAAGGAAATCATCATGTCTGTGCACAAAAATTTATATACAAAAAATTTTTAAGTAGAGATTGCTTCTAATGGTAAAATTTTAGAAGCTCGCTAAATGTCCAACAGGAGTTTTACTTTTTTAAATAGTAAATCTATATTTTGAAAATTGTATCCTATAGAATCATAAGGCAAAAAGTATATTTTATTCTTTTTTTAAGCCTGATATATCTTAAGTTTATAACATAACATTACTAAGGAATTTAACTTTTAATTATTTTATTTTAAGATTTATTTATTTGAGAGAGAGAGAGCATACACACACCTGTGGTGGGGAGGGGCAGAGGGATAGGGAGAAAGAATCCAAGAAGACTCCATGCTGAGTGCAGAACGACCCATGTTTTGATTTCATGATGCTGAGGTCACGATCCTGAGATCACGACCTGGATGGTGGGACCCATAACCAACTATGTCACCCAGGTGCCCCCACCCCCGCTTTTAAGATTTATTTAGTAGGGGATCCCTGGGTGGCTCAGCGGTTTGATGCCTGCCTTTGGCCCAGGGCGCGGTCCTGGAGTCCCGGGATCGAGTCCCGCGTGGGGTTCCCGGCATAGGGCCTGCTTCTCCCTCTGCCTGTGTCTCTGCCTCTCTCTCTCTATGTCTATCATGGATAGATAAATAAGTAAATCTTTTTTAAAAAAAAAAAAAAAAGATTTATTTATTAAGGATTTAACTTTTCAAAATAATCATATGCTTATTGATTCATATATTCTAAGATGCCAATGTTGTTCTTTGGGGAGTTGGTCTTTATCTGCTGGTAGACAATTTTCCATGGGTCTCTCACATTTCTGCTTATTTTGCAACTGGAGGCCCCGACTGCTCCTTCTTCCAGACTGTCTTTCCAAGAATGTATTGTGAATAGCCTTGGAAGGAAGAGATAGTGTCTCTCTGGAACAAAAAGTACATTGGTTTACTATTCACTTTAACAAAAATGATCTCTCCTTCTGAGTAGAAGTTCAGGCAGGCTATTGCCCATAAGAAAAGATTTTTTCAGTGTTCGTATCCTATAACAGAATCCACTGTGTATACAGGGGCCATTAGGCTCTCTTTTTTGTCTCTCTGTGAGAATTACAGCTCAGGAACCAGTTCAAAGCTTGCTGATCCTCTGTCTCCAGAATGCACTGTCCTTTACCTCTGACCATGTCTTCTACCAGCATCTGTAAACCTGCAGCAGCCTAACTTTACACCTTGTGGTTTCTGATAATGGATATTTTTTATTTGTGACTTCTTTTATATATTTCTATCTTACAACTATGGATATCTTTTATAATCACATGTTTAAGGTTGGGTTGTAAAATAATCTGAAAGCCAGCTGCAGTGTCACAGTGATATGCCACAATGGTAGAAGATGCTGGTCTACCGTGGCAGAAGGCCTGGGAGTCAGGCAGCTCAAGGTACTCTGTCTGTTGGTAAACCTGGACCTTCCTTTGTCTCCTGTGTCCCTCATGTCAAGAGCCTTGCAGGGCTCTGCTTTCAACTTAGAGCCTGTTGAAATATCAGGCAATCCCCTGACTATTCTTTATGTGGTTCATGGGGCAAGGAACAGTCCCAACAAAATAACTAGGTCTCTTGGAAAAATGTCAGCTGCAGTGTCTGACAGGGAACAGGTGTTTAGTGCATAGGCTTCAGAGTCAAGAGCCTGCTGCCTTTAAATGTAACTGTCAAGTGATCAACGTCCGCTGGCAAGTGGCGCTGGGCACAAGCTTTTCTTTATAGAACAGATGAGACTTTATAGTTGCTGGAGGTTATAAATGTTTGTGACTATGGCTGTGCGTACATATGTTCTCTCATCAACATCCGTTGGAACAGAGAAGTAAAGTGCTTATGAAAATGTCCTTATCTGGTGGCAGTTTCATTTCTATAATATGAAATGAGATGAAAAGAATGGAGTGTAATTATCTAAAGATTTCTTTGGTGTGTCTCTCCACTGTACCTTGGAATCCAGAGATGGTGGTTTAAGACAAAGAAAACAAAGGAAAGGAAGGGAGGTTCTTCCCTTGCCTCTAAACCATTGTGTTATATTCTAAGGAACAGAATGGGGAGGGCTGAGTCCATGTCTGATTGATTTCAGGGAATGCAGACTTAGAATAATTAAGTTGGGGCTTTCTTTCATTCCTAAAAGAATTTTAAAGTAACTATTGCCATGTAAATCCAACCCATAAGAAGCCCCTCTAGGTAGAAGTGGACTCCCAACAATTAAAAAAGTTAATCCATTATAAATGACTACAAATAAACCTAATCCAGTTCTCTAGCACACAGTTGCTTCCCATTTAGTCTTTTAGGTGTAGAATGGGTTTCTGAACTGGGCTGTGACTCGCAGGTTTTTTTTCTCGTGGCGCTCTGGAGTCCAGTGAGTTTCTGCAAGATACAGTGGCAGCCGCTGTTGGTTCTTTCTACCAACGTCCATTCTGTCTATCTTAGTAACAGAACTCCAGTTCTATTCTGGGTGGCTATGTGTCCAGTTAACGACTCTAGGCCTCATGTTTTTTGCAATTAGATGTGGCCATATGACTAATTTCTGGTCAGTGAGAAGAGAAAGTGCCCTCTGGACTTTCTGGGAAGATTCTCTAAAGCAGAAATTCTTCTTCTCCTTTCTCTCTCTCTGTCTCTGTCTCTCTCTCTCTCTCTAGCCCTCCCTCCCTCCCTCCCACTTTCCCTCCCTCTTTCTCCTTTTTTCTACCCCAGTGATGCAGATGGAATTCCTACAGCAATCTTACACTGCACAGATGGAAATCAAGTAGAGCAAAGGTAGAAGGATCCTGGGTCTTCAGTGATTTCTTTCTCCACACTATCTCCCCCAAACTTTATTGTGGTTGTTGTTTACATGAAAGAATAAATGCTGTGTTTAAAGCTGCTTCATTAACTCTACTAAGCAACCTGAATCTAGCTGATACAGATCAACTGCTCTCAGATTAGATATTTTCACACACTCCTTTTGGTGAATGTCTAACATGGATTAGACTGTTCATATTTTGGGACGCCTTGGTGGCTGAGCAGTTGAGCATCTGCCTTCGGCTCAGGGCCTGATCACAGACTCCTGGGATTGAGCCCGGCATGGGGATCCCTGCAGGAGCCTGCTTATCCCTCTGCCTGTGTCTCTGCCTCTCTCTCAGTGTCTCTTACGAATAAATAAATAAAATCGTTTAAAAAAAGAAAAAAAAATGTTCACATTTTGAAAGAGATGAAGAAATAATGTAAGAAATAGAAACAAAAACAAAACAACAACAAAAAATCTGGGCCCTCCATTAGCAGAAAGGAATAGGCTGTTTTCAAATAATGAAATTAGAAGACATTCTACATTGTTCCATATTGGAACTAATGGATAAATATATGTAAAGAGATTCCCTTTAATATTTCATTCAGTATTATTCAGCCATAAAATAAAGAAGGAAATCTTGCCATTTGTAACAGCATTGATGGAGGGCTTATAAGGGAAACAAGTCAGAGAAAGACAAATACCACATGATCTCACTTCTTTGTGGAATCTAGAAAAACTGAACTGATGGATACAGAGAACAGATTGGCGTTGCCAGAGGTGACAGATGGGGGGGCTGGTAAATGGGTGAAGGTGGTCAAAGGTGCAAACTTCCAGTTAAGTTCCAGGGATGTAAGGTATAGCATGGCAACTATAGTTAGTGACGCCCGATTGTACATTTGAAAATTGCTAAGAGGGTATATCTTAAAAGTTCTGAACATAAGAAAAAATTATAACCGTGAAGTGATGGACATCAACTGAACTTGTAGTGATCATTTTGCAACTTATACATGAATCAAATCATTATGCTGTACGCCTTGGACTACTGCACTGTTATACATCAATTAGACCTTAATAACACTGGCATAAAATACTTCATTCTGTTTTTTTACACACATGAGTGAGGCATTATGGTGACAAGATTTAAAATCAGATGGCTTGAGTTTGTATCTGGCTCCCTGTCAGGCCTGCTGTGTCACATGCAACACGTCCTCCTCTTTATTTCCCTTTCTTCATCTTAAAAGAACATCTTCTTTACAGATTGTTGTGAAAATTAATCATTTCAGATAGGTCCATGGTCACAGACGGTGACTGGCATATATTGTCACCTTAATTCTTTTTGTATGTCATCTATAATTTTAAATATTTCTTATAAAATCTATTACATTAGTGATAGGTCGTTACAATCTATAGGCAGAGAAAAATTAAAGTCATGGACATGTGTGTGTTTATGTGTACCAAAAGTGAGGGAGGTTACAAATCAGAGACAATCCAACTGTCACGAGCATGGGAAATTCTCTTCTCACTTTCTCTCTGAGCTTCTTCCCCATGCATCACCAGGGATGCCACGAAGTGAATAGTAAGGTTGTTCAAGTAAGAAGCTGGCCTCCTTAACAGGCAAATATTATTTCTTATGTCTGTATACAAATGTAAAAATAATAGGATCTGAGATTCTGTGGTAAATCCAGTCTCACTCATCTTCTGTTATATTGCTTTGGTTATGATAGACTCAAGGATTAAATCCATAGCCTAAATCCTTGAATATATATTATTATCCAATTTACTTCAAAATTTTCCTTTTCATTGAAGGAAAGTCTTACTCATTTCCAGCAGCCTGTGCTTATATCATTGAATCTTTTAAAATGAGCAAGATATTCATTATATTTTTGAATAACTGCTTATCCACAGGAAATAAAATACTCCCCAGTATCTCTCAGTGCCCATATTGTCTTCACTGCTGACTCTGTTCTTATATATTGTACACGATGGGAACATATGGTAGCTTTTGAGTGCTTCTATTTCTTTCCTTGGCTTCACTCATCTCTCCCTCTCCTGCCTTTATTATGTTGCATTTCTAATTCTTCTCTGTTAATTTTTATTCTTGGTTACTTTTGGATATTTCTTCTTCATCTACATTAAGATTGTATGTCCTCAGAATTTATTACTAGAATTAACCCACGGGAAGGAATTATCTGTTCATTACTAAATTGTGCCCTTTTTATTAGTCCATAATTGAGCCTTACACAATAATTCCCCTCTGGTCCTCATTCTCACAATTGAGGATAATAACACTGATTATTTACTTTTTCTTATTTCTTAACCCACTCGAAAGATATTTTATGTACTATATCTAGGAGCAATGAACCGGCTTAACATATCAATCAAAATCACATTTTAGTAAAATGATTCTTCAGGTGCCTAGGTAGCTTAGTCGGTTAAGTGTATGTCTTTGGCTCAAGTCGTGATCCCAGGGTCCTGGGATCGAGCCCCACATCAGGCTCTCTACTCAGTGGGGAGCCTGTTTCTCCCTCTCCTTCCTGGTCATGCTCTCTCTCTCTTTCTCTGTCTCTCACAAATAAATAAGTCTTTAACAAAATAAAATAATAAAATAATAAAATAAAATGATAATTTATTAACATACTTCCCACCCCCTCAATGTAATCTGCCTATTTGCAATGCATTCATAGTTTCCTTATTTCCAAATCCCTTCATAGTGATAATCTTTGCCTCATCATGTCACTGTTGACCATTGGTCGTATTGCTATTAATATATCCAAAGATTCCAACTCAAGCCTCTCAATTTCAATAAATAATATTTAGTAATGGGAAATGTTTTTCGAACCCTTAAAGCCTAACAAATATTAGAATCCAACTCCTTATTTATTATATCTCAAATCAAAGAAACCAGAATCACATTCACAACATAAAGAATCATTCAGAGAAATTTCAAATTAGTTCAAAAAGTAGCCATATCCCAATTATCCTCACTCAGGATAGACTACAAACTTTGAGTCACTTGGCTTCAAAAATGATTTTTAAACTTTTGGTTTTGCTTGTATACCCCAAAAATACTTTTAGCAGAATTACTTCTTTACTGAGAATTTGAATGTACCCAATTTTGCTAAATTTTCTTTTCATGGCTTCTCTAACACCTAGTACTGCTGACCTAATTCTGTCCATAATTTACTGTAATTGTCTCTGTTTCTCTCTCTTGATTGCGCTCATATTATGTTCATTGTTGTAACCATAGAGTAGGCACATAATCATGCTTCAGTAAATATTTTTTGAGGGAAGGAATGAATGAATAAAACAGAAACTAATGGAAAGATTAGAAATCTTCAAGTGGATAAGTAGAAGGAAGAAGGGGAGAGGTTACATCCACTGTCACGGACAATTGGTCTGTGATTATATAGATGCTTGACACTTTCTTTTAAAATAAAAACGACACACTGGCATTTGATCCTTGATAACTTTTAAGACATGCTGCCATTCCCTGTCTTAATCTCTTCCCATGTCTTTTTTTGTATTAACATGTTAATTTCTGTGCCTGCCAAAGAAGTCATTTGAGATAGGAACATTAGTTCACTGGAGCAGAAGTACGTCAGTATCACTCTAAAAGAGAAAAGGCTGTATTCCACACAGAACGGAACGAAAAGGCACAATTTCCATCCTTTTTAAAACCTCTATCACGTGGAGCATTTATTAGAATAACGGTAAGGTTGCCAGGATTTCTTTTTTCTTTCTTTCTTTTTTTTAGGGCTTTGAGAAGTTCAGGCATATTTTTAATATATATTATTGTACTTAATCCTCACAACAACTAGGAGGCAGGAATTGTGGAGAAAGGTTAAGAGTGACGTAAAAGCAAGCACAGCAGTGTCTTTTTTAGAAAACAAGCTTAATTAGGAGTAAGTAGATTTGAGCTCTGGTTCCAATTCTGCTACTAACTTGAGGAATTAACTCAAGTGACTTGACTCCTCTGGGACTTAATTTTTTCATTTATAAAGTGAAGGGCTTAGACTGGAAGCTGTAACTCTAAAATTCTGTGCATATTTTTATCAAAGAATATGCATTCCAGCCACTCATTTTAAAGCTAGAATTCTTATTACTAAAGGTAGTAATAACACAGGAGGCTTATGCATCATTGCAGAGCATGAGCTACCTTCTACTTAACCCTTAGAAGGGTTTTGCCCACCACCTTAATGGAAGAGGAGAACATTGAATTATCTGGTCACATTTTATGTTGAAAATAGTCTCTTGTGGCTTCCCTGTCTCTTCTTTCCTGTTGTTAATGGTCAGTATTTGACTTCCAGTTAAGACATTGGAAAGGTACGACTGTAAGACTACCTTCAAAACACATTACTGGGAGAAGGAGGGTAGAAATGTAAGAAAGAAATCATGGTAAACTAGGACCTATGCAAGACCTCTACAAATTAGATTATATTAATTTTAATTTTAAGTGCTCTTTTCAAATGAGGCAACAGATGTATAGATATATATCTATATATACAGAAAATCTCAGGCATGCAGATAAGTTTTGCAGATATTTATAAAAATCTCATTTTACAATAAATTCTAGAACTTGCTATACCACCCATGTCTTTGTTTCTTCAGAATCAATTCTAACAGCTCTCAAATCTCTCTGCAGACAAAAAATTTCCACTAAAATAGCTTTACCAGAAAATTCATCACGTTCTGTTTCTTCCAATTTACAATCACTGTGCTCTCTTGTTCACTTTGTATCTACCATTTAAATGCAGGAATATCTAGTTCCTCAGGAGCTGGAAAACTGCTCCCTAAGCAAGCTCAAATGATTGTGAACTTTTACAAATTTACTCTTCAAACAAGCACATGTAGTTAATCTCTGTGTGTTAGGAGCCGACTGTGTAATTTGGAGTTCTCTGAATTACCTTCCATAGAGAATATAATGTTTATACTAATTTGAAGCCATGCATATGTTATTAAAACTCAACCATAACCATGGAAATTGTTTAGAATTTAAACCAACAAAAGATTTTTTTAGGAGAGGAGTATTTTATCATTAACATTGTTTAAACTTGCTGGTACACAGGGATAATAAAAAGCAGATCGGTGTTTTTCAGTTATTTTGTTGTTTGTAAATTCTTTACAGTCAATGCATACCCTTACTGCCTGCACCCAGGCTGGCAACTCCCATTACCTCCATTTTGGTTACCACTTCCAAAAGCTGAAAGTTAGCCTTACAGTTGGGCGTCTCCAGAAATAAGTGATTACCAGTGCTCTGAACAAGGGAAGGGAACCCTGAAGAACTTAGTATAGAATAGTCTTTCATATCAAGACAAGGTTGCTGTGAGAAACAAGCAAAAATTATTTGAAATGATTTTTCAAATATTTATATCTATATTAAGCTATAAAAACAAAATTAAAAATGGAAGACCTTGAAAATCACTCCAAGGAATAGAATGTAAAAAAAACCAAAGACCAACTCCAATAGAGTAAGAATTTGGTTTAGGACAGAAATAGTATTCCGAGTTGTGGGAAGGAGAATTATGTGCTGAGGCAACTGTATAAATATATATAAAGGAAATAAATGTGGTTCCTTCCTTATTCTACACACAAAAATGAATTCTAGTCAGCCTAAAGAGTTAAATGTATAAAGATTAAACACACACACACATACACACAAAAGAAGAAAACAGACGAATTTTTATATGCTATTGGGTTGAGAAAGCAATTTCAAAGCATAAAATCAAAGCTAGAAACCATAAAGGAAAGGACTGACATAGTCAATGGCATAAAAATTAAGTTTTTATACTTTAAAACAAACCATAAACAAAACTAAAAGGCAAATGACATCCTGAAGAAAAAAATACATTGCGTAACATGTGATTAAAAAGACCTCTCACAAATTGGTAAGAAAGAAAATAACAATAATAAAAATCCTAAATGAAAAATGGACAAAGAACATTAAAAGACAATTTTCAAAAATAGAAATATGAATGTCTAAAAAAATCAGTTCAACATCATTACAAAAATGAAAATAAGCAAATAAAGCAATGGAACATTTTACTCTCAATTTGGAATTTATGTTACTCTATCCAGTGCTGAAGGGATAAGCAATATGAGTATTATTTGACATAGTGAAATAAGTTAAATCACTCTTGGGTGGTTATATATGCAGCACAAATCAAAAACTTGAAAAATGTGACCTGTGACTCCACTTACAGGGATGTACCACGGGAAATAATTAGAGATACATGCAAGATTTATGTACAAAAATCTTCATTTTCTATTATGTGTAATAAGAATACAGAAATCATCTAAATAATCAACCAGAGGATAGTTAAATAAATTATAATATGTCCAGTAATGAAATACCAAGCAGTCATTTTTTAAAAGATATCAAGGCATATATTTTTTTAAGATTTTATTTATTCATGAGAGACACAGAGAGAGAGAGGCAGAGACATAGGCAGAGAAAGAAGCAGGCCCCTCACAGGAAGCCCAATGCAAGACTCAATTCCCAGACCTCGAGATCATGCCCTGAGTTGAAGACAGACGTTCAACTGCTGAGCCATCCAGGCGTCCCATTAAAGCATATTATTATATTTTTTAATGTTCGTAATATAATGTTAAGTAGAAAAGGCAGGATAATAAACTTTGTATACAAGATAATTTCAATTTTTAATAAACAAGATTATTCCATTTTTAAGTGTTGGTTATTAGGATTTTGGCTTTTTTTCTCCCTCCTCTACAATTACTTGTATTTTCTGCATGTTCTACAATGATCATATAATACTTTCATAACCCAAAATAAAACAATGAGGGTAGGAGAAGGCAGGTAAAGGATTAAACTTGGGATAATTCCACTGACCACCAACCTCTTCCCCTCAACTGCAAGGACTTCTTTTTCCGCAGGGAGGGAGGCAATTTCTCCCAGGTTCATTTCCCTCCAGGCCAAGTACACTAAAGTCTTGGTTCCTGGTAATTTATTAATCAAATCATGTGGAAAGTGACATGATTCAAAATATCTCTTCCCATAGGTGCTCCAATGGAGATAAGAACCTGTCATACATTGAATTGTGTCCCTCTGAAATTCATCTTTTTAAATCCTAATTCCTAGTACCTCAGTATGTGATCTTATTTGAAAATAGGATGGTTGCAGATGCAATTAGTTGAGCTAGGATGAGTACCTTGCTGGAACAGGGTGGGACCTTAATCCATTATGACTGGTGTTTATATAAAAAGAGGAAATTTGGACTCTAAGCCACTAGAAGGTAGACAATGTGAAGGCATTCAGGAAGAACACCACAGAACTATGAAGGCAGACACTGGCATGATGATTCTACAACCCAAGGAAAGCCAAAGAGTGCCAGCCAACTACCAGAAGCTAGGAAAGAAGAAGGGATAAGATTCTTCCTCACAGCTCCCAGAAGGAACCAATCTTGCTGACACCTCAATCATAGACTTCTAGTATTTTATTTATTGTCTTCAGAATTGTGAGACAATAAACTGTTGCTAAAGCCGCACAATCTGTAGTATTTTGTTTGGGAAGCCCTAGAAACCTAATATAGACCTGAGCATTTTAAACTCTGATCAGGTATGTTTCTCTAAAAGCTGAAACCATACTGGAGGGCAACTATTGTTTTGTTCAGGGCGTAATAATTCAATGATCTTTTTTGGCTTGGCAAATGTAAGGCACAAATCCAACCCTGCAATGGAGGAACCCAAGATCAAGGGGCCTAAAGCCCTCAGCAAAACAAAAACAAAAACATTAAGTTGGCCTTTTCCAGTTATACACCTGCAAGTATTTTTCACTGAGAAACATGCATTTCTCTTCAGTGCCTGGGAGCAAACTCCTGGTAGGGAAGTGATAATTGGAATAGAGTCACTTTGGAAGTAAGAAGGCTTCTGTACCTGCAGGTTCACACTGTGGACCACAGGCTGGGGAGAAAGGGTGGTCCCACCAGGGAGAGCATCTGTCATGGACTGAGATGGACTATTTAGAGTTTCCAGCTCAGTTCTCTCTGAATTGCAAATCTCTTCTGTTATCCCCAGGCCTTCAGAAAAATCTTCTTAAGGATTATAGACTCACTTATCACCATAGGGTATCTGAGGCCAGGGAATGTAATCTGCAGGGGGGAAATGGGAAAAGAATAATAGCCTGTTGAGAGAATCCAGTCTCAGGACCACAGGGGTGACATGCATAAAAGCCATGTTGTGGTCTAGGGACACTTGGCTGGCTAAAGTGGTAGATGTCCACCAGGACAGATTTGATAAACATGTCAGCTTTCCCAGGGGATGTTCAGAAAACACCTGGGGGATAAAACTGGTAAAAACAAAAATAGAAACAAAAAATGGACTTCTTGAACTCTGGTAGGATGGGCCTCACGCCTCACACTGCTGGTTTTTAGATAATTTTTGTGAAGCCTCAAAACTGAGCAAGTGTGGGACATACTTCTTTTGAACACTATGCCAGACACTGAGGTTTTTCAAAAAGTTCATGCTTTCAGCATTCTTTTTCAACTTCTTTGCATAGACTTGGCAAGAGATCTGCAAAGCTGTAGAAACAATAATATCCCACTAATATTTTGGATTATGGATTTTATTCTAAAATATTGTTACTTGGGCATCCCAGGGTGGCTCAGCAGTTTAGCGCCTGCCTTCAGCCCAGGCGTGATCCTGGAGTCCCGGGATCGAGTCCCACATTGGGCTCCCTGTATGGAGCCTGCTTCTCCTTCTGCCTGTGTCTCTGCCTCTCTCTCTCTTTGTCTCTCATGAATAAATAAATAAAAAATCTTAAAAAAAATAAAATAAAATAAAATAAAATATTGTTACTTATTGACAAAAAATAAGCTTAGCCAAAAAATGATAATCAGCATTTGTCTATGCAGTGCTCATTTCTTGGTTAAATACATGTATGTCCAATAGGCTCCCGTCTCTATTGCCCCCACCATGGCTCTACACCAGTTCACCACAATCTCTGCTTTCAGCTTCCTGTATCTTCTTTTATTTTCCTTCAATCCATTTTCCTCCCAGCAGTTAAATTAACTAAAAATTTAACTTTGTAACTGCCCATTTAAAACTCCTCTATACTTTCCGGAGGAAAAAGAACCAAATCTGTCAGCAACTTGGTACTGCTTGTAACTCCTGCCCTATCTGGGGATTCTTTTCCCCAGAAGTTTAGCCTAATTCCTAATTTCCCTTCAGGTCTTAAATTTAATATCCCTTTCTCAAGGGAACCTTTACTCATCCTGAATCTAAGCTGCCTAAATCATTATACTCCTTAATTTTCTTCAATTAAAACTATACTTCCTAAGAGTATATTATTTATTTGTGTATTATTGATCTTTCCCACTCTTAAGTACTGTGAAGGCATTATTAGACAACAGAAATTCAACTGAGTAATTTAAAAGATTGGCTTTATTGAACAGTTCATGAATCAGACAGCATCCCATCCAGCAAATAGAAAGGAGCTCTTTTGAGCTATAGAACAGGAAAGGTTTTTAAAGGCAGAGAGGGAGTGGAAAAATGGAAATTATTAGCAAAGAGTATATTGTTTTTGTCAAGGTTGTCCTCCAAAAGGGAACGGAAAGGGTCTATCAGTAAATTTCCTAGTGCTGACCAGGAAATCCTATGCTGACTGCTTAAAGGTTACATTCTGGGAGGTGGGGGTTGAAACTGCTGTAAAGTTAGGTATTAAGTGTTGATTTGCTGACATGAGTCTTAACATCAGTGGCTCCATGTTAGGCCAGTGGATTTCTTTTTAACAGCATCGTTGCCCTTCTATCAGGCTGTGCTCTATCCAAAGTCTCTAACACCATTTCTGATAAATCGTAGGTGTATTATAGATGCTTAATAAATACTTGATGAATGAGAAGGTAGATGACCTTGAAATAGTTCTTGAGTTGTGTATTAAAAGAAACACACATATATAATAAATATTCTTAGGGCCAAAATTTGTTTCTTAAGCAGGGATGACATCTGCCCGTATGCTTAAAGATGACAAATAGTGCAGATCTGTAAGGCTAGAATTTTTCAACTTCTCAGATGCTATTCTGGCAAAGCTCCTCAATCTATCCACCATTTTGATGAAATAAGAATATCTGGAATCTATTTTAATGACATGTTGGCCTGAAAGGTACCCAAAATAATATTATTCTTCCACTGTTAGACTTTGGACATAATTTTATAGTTTTTTTTCCTCACCTTTAAGTAAGCTTCAGTGTCTCCCTTAAATTTCTTTTCTCCCTAAAATAATAATCATCATCATCATCATCCTTTGCTCTCACTAACTTCAGCAAGGTATATAACTCTGAGTCCCAGTTTTCTCATGGATCAAATGGGAATAACATCCAGCTCCCTAACTGACAGAGCCATTTTAAGAACAGCTACTGGGTATTGGAAATGTAAAAATTCTTATTTCACAATACACAGCAAAATGTTAGGCACAGAACTGTTTAATAACTGATATACATGGCTAAATGTTGCATTTTCAGGGAGTTGATCTGAGAGTATCACTGGTGTTTATATTTGTATGCATACACCTGTCAATAAGCTTCAACCTATGACCAATCAGATAGGAAGTCTAGGAATGTAGAGGGAAAAAAACCCACACAAACCAAGTTTGATTAATAAAATATAAGCAATAAATTTGTTCAGGTAGAAATAAATTACCAACTCCAGTTTTATGCATTTTATTCCTTAAGTTTATGCAAGTTCCCTTATATACAGTCTAAGTTTTCAATTTTGACAATTTTATTAGTAATACTGAAAGATTTTAAACTATCATTACATTTAATCTTCTTCTTAAAGCTCCTTGTTTCTTTGGCAGTAAAGACATAAATTGTCATTGCCTCTTCCTATTGAACTTTGAAGTATAAAATTCTTTTTGCTTAGCTAACCTAAATCAGCCATGTAATGTAGCCCCTTTGGGTAATAATTATACCTGAAATATGTACCTGAGTAGAAGAAAGAAAAACATCTCAATTCTAGCTTCTTTTCATTTAGTTTTATGATAACTGATTTATGTATTTCTTGGTCTCCTATTATTCAAACAGGAATACACCTCTCCACCTCCCAAGATATTTGCAAATATTTGCCAATGAGTTATCTATTCTCCCCTCTGCTCCCTCATACATAATTTTAATTTTTAATAAATTAGCATAAAACCCACTACATGTCATTATTTGTCATTAAATTATTCTAATAAACATATTATTAAATCAACTTAAAAATAACAAAATTAAATTTTAGTAAATAGCACTCTAAATGTGCTGCCAAGTATCCTATGTAATTTCACTTCAGCCCCTATGTCAAAAGAATTTATGTCCTCAAAATATTTTTTCTCACTATAAAATTTTTCACATCATCATCAATAACCTAGAAAATTAATATTGATAAAGTCATTTTATCCTTATTGGGAAAACAGTTCCCCATTGACCCATAAAAAGAAACTCAAGGTCAGTATCAAGGTCCTTTTCATCTCTTAAATGACAATATTGAAGGCAGACATCTTCTGCAAAATGTTAAAACACGATTTTGGTTTTGTTCATAGTTGGTTTTGATGCTAAAAAGACAATGAGATGATTCAACAGGGTAATTTATTTGGTGTATCAGGGTAGCCTATGACAGTAAGAGGGGATTTGTATAACTTACCCATCAGGTTTATTGTGCTATACCTCTCTCCTTCCCTCACTCCCTTCCTTCCACCCTTTCATGATTCCTTCCATCCTTTCCTCTTCTCTCTCCCTCTCTCTCACTAATCAACTTGGATGACCAAATAGTAACAATAACAAACACTCTTTGAATTATACCACCTTTCCTCCTCCAGACTATTATGTGCACTCTCGTGTTATCCCCATTATCTTGCTTGATTGAAAGAGAAACCTTCATCTGTGTACACGCAGAGGATGAAAGACACTGTTCCTTTTCCAGAATGTAGCCACTAATGAGAGTCATGTTCTATGTATACAGACGTGGACAAAATTCTCTTTGCACAATCTATGTGCACTTTTTTTCTCTTTCGTACTAACTCAATACCTCTGAAATATATCAGTGCTTATATTTATTAAAATAATACGTATACATTGTAAAAATTTAGTAAGTGTAACACAATGAATACAAAAAAAGATCATGGTTATAATCATACTACCTAAAGGCAAATAACTTTTAAAAATTCTCTTGATATGTAAATGGGGAGTACAAATATTCAAAATGCAAAATCTCTGCTATATATTTTTTAAATATTATTTTTTATATTAAGATACTCCTTTTGTCTAGTGGCAAGAACTTCAACCTACTCAATTCAATGTAAACTCATTCTAATCAGAGTTTTTAAGAGTCAATGCAATATTTTCTCAGACACAATTAAAAATTTTCAGTCAATTAGTTTTTCCCCTCTTCTTTATCTCCAGAATTATACCTAAATTTTGGATCAGCTCAAGCAGTACCACACTGGAGAGATATCATACTACATTTATTCTTGTTTGTCTTCAAAGAGATGTTCTGTAGACCAGCTAGTCTTCTTTCATTAGGCCATGACCTCTACATCCTCCTCTTTCCAACAGCAAGGACTTTTGATTCTCCAGTTGACTCTTAGCTATATCCATACCTTGTTTGAGGGATACAGAAAACAATTGACCCCTCTCCTAAAACTCTGTGGAGCTGCCTGAAACCCTTCTGCCTAGGTAAATTCTGTACCATAGTGAGTTGACATCTTTGAGATAATGCAGGACACAGGGCTTCTCTACAAGGTGTACCCAATCCCCACAAGACAGAAGTACCTTCTGTATCCTACACCTCCTTGCCCCAGGCATAGTTGAGGTTGTAGAGCTGTACCCATTATATTTCAGTTCTTAGGGGGAGTCTTAGGGGAGTCTTAGGTTGTCATTAGAGGAGTGATACCTTCTTGACACAAGTTTCTAAAATAAAGTCCACATCCTCTCCAGTACTCCTCTATTTTGGACAACCCTTACCTAATGTCCAGGGATACACTCCTATTATATTTCCAGACTATTAGTTATAGAACCAACTAGATTACTTCTAGCCTTAGAAATACAATATTCTGACCCTTACAGGTCAGAAGCCCTAACGTTCAAGAATATGTCTCTGCTATGAGTCTCAAGAGCCTATTTTAGAACTCAGAAGCAAAGTATTGACATTTTGTCCTCTATATTCAATATAATTTCTCCCCTGAGACATTGCTTATTAATGAATTAATAGAGGAAACATAACAGTGAAAGTAGAAATAGATTGTATTGCATAGAGAAGAATTTCAGTTAACATAATAAGATCCTTTCTTTTTTCTTTCTTTCTTCTTTCTTTCCTTCTTTCTCACCACATGACTAATTATTTGTTTATTTTGTTAGGTTTGGGTTTTGCTCTTGAGAATTCAGACATGTCCATTACTCTTATTTTTTCAGAATTCTGTAGTTTTTCCACATTGGTTGAAGCTGTACTTCAGCAAATGCATGAAATATTTCTTCTATCTACCCTATCTGGTGTTATTCCACTTTCCCAGCCATTGAATTCATTTTGTTTCCTCCCCCAAATCATAAAGTTTCAGATGAAACATGACCATTGTTTCAAAGATAGTAAGCTATTATTTTGTAACAAATCAAAATAGATTCTTCTTTTTTTCTTTTACTTTGTGGGGCAAAAGGGTGGTATTGTACCTGTCACAGTGGCAAAACTACTCAAGTTTAATGTAACATCTGAGATAGACTTATGCATTAAAAACTTCTTAGGCATTTATCAAGAACTTGCAGTAAAAATCCTTCAGTGTCCTTCATAAGTGGTTCTTCTTTCATTCTTATTGCTAACTCCTTAATTTGTGCAGGTCTCTGTAATCATCATGTGAGTCAGGAGTCTGCAAGCTTGTTCTGTAAAGAACTAGATAGTAAATATTTTAGGCTTTGCATACTATCTGGCCTCTGTCACAACTTCTCAACACTTCTATGGTAGAGCAATATCAATAAATAAAATTCATAAATGAATGAGTGTGGCTATGTCCTATGTAAACTTTAAAAAAATAAGCAGGAGGGCAGCCCCGGTGGCACAACGGTTTAGCACCGCCTGCAGCCTGGGGTGTGATCCTGGAGGCCTAGGATCGAGTCCCGCGTCAGGTTGCCTGCATGGAGCCTGCTTCTCGCTCTGCCTGTGTCTCTGCCTCCTTTCTCTCTCTGAATAAATAAATAAATCTTTAAAAAAATAATAAAATAAAATAAATAAAATAAATTTAAAAATAAGCAGGAGTCAGACCCCTGTTTTAGTCTACCTGGCCCCCATCTAAAAATGTCCTCTCTTTTCAATTCATTATGCTTTTTCTACCTATTAATCTTTGGAGGGCAGTCTCACCTGCTAACATGACATGACTTAAGTCTACATTTCTAAGCCTGGCATATAAGACCCTCTGCAGTCCAACCATTAGAAAGAGAGAGAAACTGAACTGAGCAGAAGACAGTGTTGGAAAAACTAATCTAATTACAGGTTCTGGTTTGGTGATAACAGTCAAAGGAGAGTTTTCAAAAGGTACAGAAACTTCAGGCATAAACCAGATCACTGTCAGTGCCTGCTCACCTTTCTAGTAATATTAGACACCAAAGGGGCAGATCGAGATGGTTGTCAAACACTGGGTGGCCAGGAGGAATCATTTTCAGTTTTTCCTCTATATTAGAAGACCTCAGCCAAGAGTTCAAGGGGACAGGAATAGGCTATCACACAGTCCATGAGCCAAGCACTCTGCAGGTTTATTATCAATTCACAGTCAAGCCAAAGCTCTGTTTCTAGGCATCTGGATACCATCCAAATGGCTAGAGTTTGATGCAGAGCAATGGACTGGATACATATAATTAGCCAAGGAGCTACTCTGACTACAGAGTTGGGAGCAAAGAGAAACCCAATCTTATCCTAGAGAAGACATTGTAAAAATCTATTCAGAAAGATGAAATTTGTTGCAGAACCATAAAGGGAGGGACGCCTGGGTGGCCCAGCAGGTGAGCATCTGCCTTTGGCTCAGGACGTGATCCTGGAGTCCCAGGATTGAGTCCCACATCAGGCTCCCTGCATGGAGCCTGCTTCTCCCTCTGCCTATGTCTCTGCCTCTCTCTCTCTCTCTCTCATGAATAAATAAATAAAATCTTAAAAAGAAGAACCATAAAGGAAAGGCTGCTTGGTACTGGGTAAGACTTTCCTAGAAACTATCCTAGATAGATAAATCACTTCAGAGAGCTGCCTCCTGCAATGAATGTTCAATCTTACCTTTTTGATGGTGGTCAGAGTAGCAGGTGATGAGAAACTGAAAGACTCTAAGTAATATTCACCCAAGACTAGGGAAGACCTGTAAATCCTGACTGTGTATCTTCAATGAGAAATCTAACTGCCACACTAAGCAGACCACTTGCTTTAGAAAGTGTTCAGCTGCAGTCTGGCTTTAAGACAAATCAAATAATGTTCAAAGACCACTTTATTAAGTCATCTTGAGAAATCACTGTCATAGACACCAAATATTTATCATCTATATGAGCAATTAATGTTTGCCCATAGAAAGAACTAAATGGAAAATCAAATCATAATTAGATGGTAACTAGGTAAGTGTAGAATCAGTACAGGGTGATTTGATGTATAAATTGTTTAATTGCATTAGGCTAAGATAACACAAAACACATCCACATCCCCATAAAAATATTTTTGTTGTGAATGGATCCAGAACATGCTGTGTTCATTGCCTACAGTTCCTTGCATCTCTCTTCATAAGAGGAATGCCTTTCTTGGGGAAGAAGCATTTGAGTTTCAAAGAGTAATTAGGAGCGTACATTTCCTTGACTATTCTGGGATTAGCATTGCTAAAAGTTATCTTCTGCAACTCTTCTTTTTCTATATTTCTATGGTCAATTCTTATTTTGACAGATGCAGTTGTTTTTTTTTAACATAGATAGACAGCCACGTTATAATCAGATCTTGTTAAACATGGGAACCAGTCTTTACCTTTCTCACAACTTTGCATATCTCCGTTCTGCCTTATTACCTAACATTTTAAGTCTCAAAGGATATTTTCTTTTACTTAATTTCCAAGATTCTAAAAGTCTTCACATGCTGTCACAGGGAATACCGTGAAATGAAAACTATAGAGATCCACAAAGGCATACGCTAAAAATATTGGTTGATTTATCTGGTTGTCAGAAAATAGACACTTAGGAACCCAGCTATTGGAGGCTAGTTCAGTAGATCTTGTCAAAGTAATTTAATTCTAAGACTCACTAAACCAAAGTCTACTTCCTTCCTCAATTAGTATTGGCTGAGGAACAGATGTGAGACTAAACCTATACAGGCTATCGGTGGGGGTAGGGTAAAAGAACATATGGAAGGTGCATGTCCAAAGATTCTGCTTCTGGGCAGCTGGTGAAAGGAGAGATAGCATAGCACCAAATCCCAGCGAGGAAGCATAATGGGAGCCCCCAGTGGGAAGAAAATAAGTAAATATTGGCCAGGATAAGAATAAGGGGAAACTAAATAATACTCTAGGGAACTGAGAGCTAGGAACACTGTTTGGAATATTAGCTACAGGAAAAGGAAAACAGAAAGAAGAGAATTAAAGAATGTTAGCAATAAGGTATCTATGAACAGACTAATTAGTATTCTGAGGTCTTCAGTCATAGGTTGTTTAACCGTGGGCAAGTCACTAATGCTTACCAGCTCACTTAAAAAATGGAGACAATAAAAGTAACTCACAGGATTATTATAAGATAGTGCATATAAAGTGCTTATTATAATATCTAATACATGGAATACACTGATAAAATCTACTTCCTCTTCTCTAGTATAGGAGATTCTTAACCTGGAATCCATGGCCTCAAGAAGAATCATAACTGAGTGTCAGAAAGTGTGTGAACCCCTTCAAATTGCATTTAAAATTGTGTGTGTGCACGCATGCGCACCTTTCTAATACAGTTTCTATCTTTTATTTAATTTTCAAGAATGCCTATGACTAAAATAAAGGTTGAGGAGCACTGAGCTGGTACACAGGGGTGAGAGATGGTTTCCTCATCTCACTTACTAGTGGGGGAAAATGTGATCTTCATATATGAACAAGTCACTTTCCTAGTGATTCAGCCTGGATAGGACTATACCTCAGGAAACAGTCCTTTAATTCTGACAGCATGTCATGGCAACTGTACCTGGGAGTACAGAGTAATCACAGGGCAAAGAATTGTCCAATTGACTCAATTCCCCACTTAGATTGTCACGCATTGAAATTTTTCTCTCCTTACTGCTTTTCCTTCCATTACTACCTAAACTGTACTCATGATTTGAGCCTGTTCTTTTCCAGGATGACAAATGCTATCATACTTACTCTGGCCCTTCCTGGTCAGAAAACAAGAAAGTGGTGATTTTAACAAAAATGAAGCAACCCAGACAACATTCTCCACCTCCTCCTTTTCAGTTGATCCCTTTTGCCAATATATATCAACAAAAACATATTTAGCACCAGAATATTGATAGAGGATCATGCTAATAAAATGGATGCTTTCATTTATGATGAAAATAATGATGACAAAGAAAATGCTGTATAGTGGCAGTTACAACTTATGGATCTGCTTGATAAGGTAGAGTTACATTTAGAAATATTGAAAAGGAGATTTTACATTTATACAAAATGAAAAGCTGGTCTAAATAACTCATCCACCATTTTTTTGAAATGATAAAATCAATAATTATTCTGCATTCACTGTGAAGATATACTATGAAGACTGTAAATTAAGACATAAAATATGTTTTTTGAATTAAAAAATAAGTCAATATAAGTTCTTTCTTTGTCAAAGTTAATCTTTCTAGGTAAGTAGGAAAACATAGAATTGATAAATATGCAAAAGATCATAACTCTGTTCCTTTAACATATTCATGAGCCAATTAAGGAAATATGGCTGCATTCCATTATTGGTGGTGGAAGGTTTGGTTCAAAGAATAATTGGTCTTCTAGTGCATGAGATTATATGTTAAATTCTTTCCCATATATAATCTGCAGATAATTAATGTCTATTTTATGTCCATTTAAAAAATAATTTTGGTAACCACCTATAAAACAACAACAAAATATTTCTAACAAAATAATGGTGTTTTGTAGGTAATTCTCAACACATACGTATTTATTTAGTATTGTATTTATAGAGCCATCAATTCTCTTCTAAAAGGGCAGCCCTATTGTGGATTCAGGTATTTGCATTTACATTGCTTTACTTGTCAATCAGCTTTACTCACTGAGCTTTAATGAAACAAGCTCAGGAACATGGACCAGAGGAAGGAAAATGGTAGAACTTTCAGTGCATCTGTTCATACATGTTTTAGCTGAAATGTTTTGCAAATAGCCTATACTATACTGCTAGCTCAAATTTTCACCTTCAAAGCTTATTTTTAATCAGGTTTTATGTAAAAATTATCACTTTATGTATCAGTTAACAAAAGAGAGCATGGTTAACTGTGTAGGTTATCGGAATAGAAAGTGGATATGATTAAAACAAATAGGAGAAGTTGGGATGTTACAGAGAGGTAGAATTTGACTTAATATAAAAATCAGTCTATACGTTCCACATGGAGAGGGACTACATTTGTTTGGGTCAATATGGTTGCTCCATTTCTCAGGACTATGTGTGTCATATGGTAGACACTCAACTAAACATCTGTTAAGTGAATGAACTTATGAATAATCCAAGTTGATACAAAATGATCCACCTGGGGATCCCTGGGTGGCTCAGCAGTTTAGCACCTGCCGTTGGCCCAGGGCATGATCCTGGAGTCCCGGGATCAAGTCCCACGTCAGGCTCCCGGCATGGAGCCTTCTTCTCCCTCCTCCTGTGTCTCTGCCTCTCTCTCTCTCTCTCTCTCATAAAAAAATAAAACAAATCTTTAAAAAAATGATCCACCTAAAGACCAATCAGACTACTTCATTACTGGAATACTCCAGTAGAGATAGAATAACATGTTAGGGATGTTGTATAGGGGGTTCAAGTTTCACCTAAACAACCTTACTTATGATTCTACTCTATTATGAACTTATATGTCTTAACACAAGGGAAACATAGTGAATAATAGTATCCCTTCTCCCTCATTAAAAAAAAAAAAACAGCAGGAGTGATATGTTTGTTTAACAGAAAGTAAATTCTCAAGTTCCTTTCTGACCTTTGCTATAAAAAAGCCAGAATAAACTGGGAACACTTCCTAGACCAACCATAAATAAGATGTTCATTAACACATTTTTATATACCCAACTTCATCACTAAATTTACTTTGATTGAGAATTTAAATTAGTAAGAACCAAATTTGGAGTAATTTTTTCAACTTTCAGGTAAATTGGAGTACTTAGCACAATCTAATTAAGAGATGTCTAAGCTAGTTGTTATGGGTCACTAGTCACTACTAATCAGAGAATCTTGAATATATTTGCAGAATTTTTCTACTTCTGTCTTGTATTGGATTCCTTTCCTTTTCTTAAGAATAAAAATCTGTTTATTTGTTTGCAAAGCAAAGTTTTTAGCCTCTTTCTAATGAAATTGTTCTCTTAAGATGGTCAAATAATTTGTGATAAGTTGTCAGTTTCAGTGATTGGCTTAAAGGAAGACCATAAATATTCAGCTTGACATCACAAAACATCTGCTCTTTGATTGCAATCTGGTACTTTTATGGTTTTATTTCAAGAACCCTGACTTTTATTTACATGTACTAGATTACATCCTATAAAACTTGAAGTGACTGGTTAACATTAAGACTTGCAAATAATAACAAGATATATGCAGACGCATGTTAATAAATTGGCCTTTATATTCTTTCATGGCACAATAGTTCATAGTCCCTCAGTAATTCTGTAGAAGAGAAGCATGGACCCAGAGGCCTGGAGTCCATTTCAGACCTGACTAATTTCACACATACATAAAAGGAGTTAACTGTAATAGAGTTCACTGCTAAAGCTAAAAAAGCAGGATATATGTGAGAGGGTCAGAGGGTTGGAGGAAGACCTACCTCATGAATACTGAGTTCCTCAATTCAAGAAAGAATTATCACTTTTGAACTTGACTCCTCTTTATATAAGGATTCTCTTGTTTTCCATGTTCATCTTTTTACTATAAATCTTATAGTTCCTTCACTACAAACTGAGTCCAAAGTCTGACTGCTAAAGTGCTCTTTTCAAATCTCTCAATTATTTGTAAATCCCTGGGTTTTCTAAAAATCCCCCACATACTAAATTTATTTTAAAGGAATTGTTTGTATATGCCTTATGCATTAATCACAGATTGAAAAGTACAAAAAATATAAAATATGTGGAGCTCAAAAGAGGCTTCAAGAACTTTAAGACTGTGAGTACTGAATAATATATCTGGATAAGTTGGTCTATGGTGAAAAAGAAGCATGGGCACCATTTTTTTTAATGAATCAGTGAAATTAGCTGCTTTGTTTAGAAAATATTTTTTTAAATCTTATTTTTTATTTAGTCTATTTGATGATGTTTTTAATTTGCAAGCATAAGAAAAACCATGATGTTTGAAAACCTTTTTTTTGAGGGATGAACTGAAAACAGGAAGTGATAAGTAGTATCAGCCTCAAGGATTCTTTCCATTAAACACCAACACTTCCCGAGTTAGCCATCAAAGGCTGAGTTCCAAACTCATAAATGAGGCTCAAAGCAAGCCATATTTTGCCAATTTGTACTCAATTATAAATAATTTCCAAAGTTTCCAAATTTCCATGAATTTTTTAAAAAAATTTCTTTGAATATCTAAAAAACAGGTTCGCATATAAGATATATTTAAAAAGCATTTAAATAATGTAGGCCTACTTCTCTAATTAAAGCCTTAAAAGCACTGCTCTTGGTCAGGCTTTAACTTTCTGGAAGAATTTCCCCCAAATGATTTGACTCAGAATATAAATTACTTGTACCTTAACTAGAAAGTGACTCTCCTAGGAATTATTGAAATACTCAAAACTTCCTTTATAATATATAGTTTAAATGACAAGAACTTTCAGTAGATACCTAGGAAGTTAACCACTTTGATTCATATTTAACATCATAAACCTAAGGCAGAATAAATAGGTTCTATAGAGAACCTATTTAGAAAAATATGTGTTGGCTTCAAAATGTTAAACAAAATGAAAAATAACCCATTCAGTTATATCACCTAATACTGCTTAGCTAAGTACAATTCTTATATACTACATTTTATACTTATTTAGAATCTAATAATTGCAAAATATTGAAGAAATTACACTGGGAATAGTGGTGTTAATTATAACAGTTTACATTCTCTACTGCGAAAATGAATTCCTGGAAGCTTTTCCAATAATCTTAGATCATGTTTAACCTCTGTGTTCAACTCTCCTCCATCAGTTTCAAGATGAGTTAGCATGTACCCTAATTAGATGTCTTATTTCAGGAGCTCTGGATGAACAATTCTTTTTAATCATGACAAAAGCTCTGATCGGAACTAGGACTTCTATTTACTGATCTCTAGGTAATCAAATGAGCCCTCTGATATTTGTTTATTTTTAAAATTATCTCCAAAAAATGAAATTTTAGATAGAACATCCTACAGACGTATTTTTAACTAGTAGTTCTTAAACGCTGAAAATATATCAACACAATTAGGTATTTTGAGTTATATTTTTATTTTGTTGATATAAATTTAAGTAAAAACAAACAATTATGGTTATATTACCATTCTTGATTCTATATTTTTTAGTGAACTAATAATTAGTCCAAAATGTATTAAGTATATTTTTTTGCCCATTTAATACTGCGATACTTAGACCCATGTTTTGCATCAATTAATTCATTCACCAAAATATTTTTGAAAGTACTCCAGGCTCAGAAGACTAAGGATAGAGAGTACTCATTGAATATACACAATACCCATATTCAACCATGGGTGGACACACAGATATGAAATATAACACCTCAAAAATAAAGGCTTGATATTGATTAATTATAAAAGAAAGTGAGTAAAATTGGAAATAACACCAAAAA
The DNA here is from genome assembly GCF_048418805.1 of Vulpes vulpes. NCBI lineage: Eukaryota > Metazoa > Chordata > Mammalia > Carnivora > Canidae > Vulpes > Vulpes vulpes. The sequence continues at coordinate 28,294,809 of NC_132785.1, read as the reverse complement.
TAGTTAATAGTGGAAGTTTCAAAATGGAGCATATTGAGAACGGCATTAGAGATAGCATGTACTATAGTGATTTTCAAAATATAAGCACATGAGACACATTCTTTGTGAAACATTACTTGGGCATCCTATAAAATAAGTCAAATCATAGGTATTACATAAACTTTTCTTTAAGGAGGGAATATTATTAAGACATTTCAGGGAAAAAAGTATTACAAACTTCATTATGAATAGGCTTGTGAAAAACAGTACTAATATGTTTTTAGCCCAAAATTATGATAAATATACCAACAACGCTTTAAAAGTTGTAGCCCAGATTCATCTTGACAAACAGCCTATTTTCCAGAATCTTCCCACCTGTCCACCAAAACCAGTTCTGAATATTGATTCCCATTTAAATTTAAAAAAGCCAACTGCAAGCAATTGCCAGGAACACCCTCCTAAAAATCTGCACTTAGAATGAGCAGTAACTTTCTCTGTGGTTCAAGGCAGACAGTTAACAACTCCTTTTGACCTCTGAAAACATTAAGCAAAGAGATTCAAGGTTTCTTTTACCATATTTAAAGTGAGATATACCTTTTGATGTCTTCTGAGTGGAAACATTGTGTCGGCTGCAATGCACTGGGACAGAGGCAGTGACAAGGTCGATGAAATAGCCACATGCCAAAATAATTCATCTGCTTTTTGTATGTATATTCAGTGCCAGTTGAACTTGATACTGGAAAATACTCATTAGAGACTTGTCTGTGTACCTGGCATCTACAGTAGGGATTCCTTACCATCCACTCAGTCCCTGGAGAGCCTTTCATACATTTTTTCCGACTCTTAAATCAGAGGAAACCACCCACTAATTACACTGCCAGGCATAGGATCCCAAAAACCCTTTGAGATGTTTTGCTTCATTTTCTGTCCCAGTCTTGACTGTCTTCCTGTTTCTTCTCTTCTGCCTGTGAGATCTGTAGCCCAGTATCTCAGATCCACTTCCTTTGGAAAACCTTTCCCCCACTGACTTCCTGAGGATTTTTCCCTTTGTGTTCATTGAACAGATTTGGATTCCCTCACTTGTTTCTCTTCCCTTGCCCATTCAATCATCTGTAAATACCAAGCACTCACTCCACTCAAGGGTTTGTTGTTTTGTTTGCTTGGAGACTTGTTTTTTTGCTTTGTTTTGTTATGTTTTTTTTGTAGGTCAGAAACCAACTCTTGTTTTAATAATATGTGTATAGGACATTGGAAGGGAAAAGGACCACACTGTACTGTGGCAATGTACAAAAAAGCATGTGCCTCTTCAAAGCTCCACTGTCCTGGGCCATCTTGCAGTCAGATCATTAGAACTTGGATTCTCTGGAACCTCAGAAAAGGCCTCATGAAACCTAGATCTCCCCTCAGAACTGACCATGCCATTCACACCACTGCAGGGTGGAGAAGGCCACTGGATTGGTTGAATGGGAAGATTTTCTTTGCTACTCATATAGTCTGTCTTTGAAGAACTTGAAAACTCTGGTGTCTTCCAAATGGTTGTTGGAGCAGTCAAGAAGGCAGTTGCCTACTAGAAACTGAGCTCTACTCACCCTCCACTGAGTTTTGTCTCTGAAATCAGAAGCCTCTTCCTGGCACAGCCAAATTTGCAAGCAAAGTCACACTTTAGGTCCACACTGCCTCATGCAACAGAGAGATGGATGGATGGATGGATGAATGGATGGATGGATATACTGAAAGACCACACACAAGCACACATATGCACATACCGTCTCTGAAGCAGATATTAAAAAAGGAGGTAGTGTCCCAAATGGCATGTTATCAATGACACTCACTAGAATGCCATGGTCTTCATGATGTTCCTCACACAGCAATGAGTCTGCTACCTTGACCACTCCTGAGCACAGCATATATTATTCTTGAAGCCAGTGGTCTTTCACTTGGCCAGCACCTTCCAGCAGGCCACAGTGATGTGGGACTCCTGGAAGGAGATGCTGAGGTCCCAAGTGGCCTCAAGGAAAATGAGCTGGATGAGGGGGCTGACATGAGCCTTGTTCAGGAGCTTCAAAATGGTAAACTTAGCATCAAGCAGGATGAGGTCAGAGTTGGGCTGCAGAATGGTAGCAGAAATACACAGATTCTGGATGTTCTTCTCATCCTGGTTGTCATCCTGATATTTCCCCTCTAAGTAGACTTGGAGGTCTACTGTCTTGATTACAATGATCTTTCCCAGTCAGTCACAAAGTAGGAAGCCACCAACACAGTGCAGTTATTCACCAGGGTGCCCCTGAAGACTAGAAACCATGCACTCTTGTGCAGGCTGCCACTATGCACCTCTCTGGTCCTCCTGTAGAAGAATACCTGCCATGGCCTAGGTCTTTGGAGCAAGGATATCCTCAATTTTCCCAGTCTATGGAAAAAGCAGCAGCTCAGTAAGGCAAACTCAGACCTTCCCATCCAAAGGAGAATGTATCAGTTGTTCAACCAGTAGTGCACAAATCTAAAAAGGTGGTTTCTGTGACTGTGATGACCACGAAGCCATCTAACCTGTTTTTCTTTTCAGTTTAAATATTACTCAACCACCTTGACAGAGCTGGCAATAAAGTTTAGGGTTAAAATTGGAGGCTTTACCCTCAAATGAAACCTGAGTTCCAATCTTAAAATCAATAGAACTTGGAGCAAATTGCCAGATCTCTAAGAGCTTTGATTTTCTTGCCTATAAAATTGATAGGAATAACAGTTTTATCGGAGTATTCTTGAGGAAACTGAATGAGATGATGTATGTAAATAGATTCAAAATGTCATTATAAGCATGACTACAATGAACTAAGCCAGACTGTTCTTTGACAAAGTGGACAGAGAAGGTAGCTTAATATGTGCGAGACCCCATTCAAGGATTTTCAAAGTTTTCTTCTTACTTTAAAAAGAAAAAAGGAGAACAAATATTATCAGCAGTTTGATTTAAAATATATAAAATTTATATAGCATAGAAAAAAACAAAAAATATTAGAAATGTCAACAGTCATTCCGATAGCTTTTTTCCTGCTTTCTTGGATCTTTTACATTTTCTATTAGTGGGTATGTCCTATTTTTCATAGTGAAATATTACTATCATTTTGAAATGAAAAGAATTTCTTTTAAAAGTTCTATATCCTGGGGTGCCTGAGTGGCTTAATCCATAAGTATCACACTCTTGATTTTGGCACAGGCCATTATCTCAGGGCCCTGGATGGAGCACCACATCTGGCTCCCCACTCAGTGGGGAACCTGCTTCTCCCTTTCCCTCTGCTCCTTCCCCCAGTCATGTTGTCTCTCTCAAATAATTCAATAAAATATTTTAAAAATATATAAATACATACACACATACATAAAAGTTCTATATCCTTATTTTCTTTTTGATACAAGAGTAATATTTTTAAATAGAAAAACCAAAACCAAGCTGATGATAGCAAAATATGACAATGTTATATGCTATATGGCTGATGTCAGTATTTCAAATAAAACACAAATTGGAATCTATCATAAAAACAAAATAAGTTTATGATACACTTTTAAAAAAATCTTAATATAATAAAATTAATATACTCCTAAATACAAAAAGTAACTATTATTTTTTAAAACACACATATATAATTATGCATTTGTACACATTTGTTTCTTTATGGAAAATTAATAAAACTATATTTGTAAATTCTACTTGTATTTGGAGTTACTGTAATAAATTTTCTCTCAATTTTCTTTCTATGCTTTTTATAAGACAAATATTAATTTCCTTATTTTTTATGCATGGCATTCTATATTTTTTTAAATTCCAGTATAGTTAACATACAGTGTATATTAGTTTCAGGTATACAGTATGGTGATTCAACAGTTCTATACACTACTCAGTGCTTAAGTACTGAGTACTCTTTAAGTACTCTTTAATCCCCATCACCTATTTCACTCATAACTCCCACCACCTTCCTTCTGGTAACCACCAGTTTGTTCTCTATAATAAAGGGACTGATTTTTGGTTTGTCTTTTTTTTTTCTTTGTTCATTTGTTTTGTTTCTTAAATTCCACATATGAGTTGAGATCATATGATATTGCTCTTTCTCTAACTGACTAATTTCACTTAGCATGATATGCTCTAGATCCATCCATGTTGTTGCAAATGGCAAAATTTCATTTTTTATGGCTGAGTAGTATTCCATTATATATGGAATATATATATATATTTAAGTTAGATATATAACTATATATAAAAATATATATATTTAAATTAGAATGGACTTGATAGTGATCATAGGGGTTGAGGTAGGATCAGCCATCATGGCAGGGTGAGTAGAGGTGCTAGGCCTATCCTATGAGGGGCCTAGCATATCCTACGAGGGGTCATAGCAAGGTAAGGGATTGTGACAGGTTGAGGGGCTGTGGACGGTTGAGTGGCAGTGGACTGTGGTGAGTTGAAGGGTTGTGGGGTTGTGGTGGTTTGAGGAAATGTGGTGGGTTGAGGAGATGTGGGTTGTGGGGTTGTGGTGGATTGAGGAGATGTAGGTTGTGGGGTTGTGGTAGATTGAGGAAATATAGTGGATTGTGGAAATATAGTGGATTGAGGAAATATTGTGTATATATATATATGATATATATATATCTTACTATCATATGATAATTATGGTGTGTGTATATATATATAATTATGGTATATAATTAATTATCATATGATAGTTCTATTTTTAACTTTTTTTGAGGAAACTCCATGCTGTTTTCCATAGTGGCTGCAAGTTTGCATTCCCACCAACAATGCAAGAGGGTTCCTTTTCTTCACATGCTAGCTAACACTTGCTGTTTCTTGTATTTTTTATTTTAGTCATTCTGGCAGGTGTCAGGTGATAGCTCAATTTTTCATTTCCATTTCCCTGATGATGAGTGATCGTGAGCATCTTTTCATGTGTCTATTGGCCATCTTTGGAGAAAAGCTCTTTATATATTTTGGATATTAATCCTTTCTCAAATATATCATTTGCAAATCTCTGATTCATTAGGTTGTCTTATAGTTTGTCAATTGTTTGAATTCTTTGCTGTGCAGAAGCTTTTTATTTTGACGTAGTCCCAATAGTTTAATTTTGCTCATTTTTGCAATTTTTAATTTTGTTCATTTCCTTTGCTTTAGGAGACAGAAAATGTTGCTATGGCCAATGTTAGAGAATGTTGCTATGGCCAACAGTTTTTATCCCTGTGCTCTATTCTAGGATTTGTAGGCTTTCAAGTCTCACATTCAGTCTCACATTTTATGGTTTCAGGTCTCTTTAATTCATTTTGAATTTACTTTTGTGTATGATATATGTAAGTTGTCCAGTTTCACTCTTTTGCATATTGCTGTCCATTTTTCCCAACACCATTTGTTGAACACTGTCTTTCTCCATTGAATAGTCTTGCCTCCTTTGTCAAACATTAATTGACCATATACTTGTGAGTTTGTTTATGGGTTCTCAATTCTGCTCTATTGATCTATGGGTCTATTGCTGTGCCAGTACTATACTGTTTTGATCACTACAACTTTGTAGTATATCTTGAAATCTGGGATTATGATACCTCCAGCTTTGCTTTTCTTTTTCAAGATTGCTTTGGGTATTCAAGGTCTTTTGTAGTTCCATACAAATTTTAGAAATATTTGTTCTAATTCTGTTAAAAATATTGGTATTTTGAAAGGGATTGCAATTTATCTGCAGATTACTTTAGGTAGTATAGACATTTTAACAATATTTGTTCTTCCAATATTTCCTTTTGTTTGTGTCATCTTCAATTTCTTTCATTGGTATTTTATACCTTTCAGAGTATGTCTCTTTAACCTCCTTGGTTAAGTTTATTCCTAGGTATTTTATTATTTTTTGATGCAATTGTAAATGGGATTGTTTTCTTATTTTCTCTTTCTGCTGCTGCTTCATTATTAGTGTATAGAACTGCAACTGAGGGGCACACGGGTGATTCAGTAGTTGAGCATCTGCCTTCAGCTCAGGTCATGATTCCAGGGTCTGTGCAGGGAGCCTGCTTCTCCCTCTGCCTATGTCTCTGCCTCTCTCTCTGTGTCTCTCATGAATAAATAAATAAAATCTTTTTAAAAAATGCAACTGATTTCTGTATATTGATTTTGTATATCCTGAGACCTTCCTGAATTCATATATCAGTTCTAATAGTTTTTTTGGTGGAGTCTTTCAGATTTTCTATATGTATGATCATGTCATCTGCAAACAGTGAAAGTTTTATTTCTTCCTTACCAATTTAGATGCCTCTTATTTCTTCTTTTTTGTTATCTGATTGCTCTGTCTAGGACTTCCAGCCCTATGTTGAATAAAAGAGATGAGAGTGGCCATCCCTTGTTTCTGATCTTAGAAGAAAGCTCTCAGGCTTTTACCATTGAGGATAATATTTGCTGTAGGTTTTTTATATATGGCCTTTATTATGTTGAAGTATGTTCCCTCTAAACCTATTTTGTTAAGGGTTTTCACTGTGAATCGTTGTTGTACCTTATCACATGCTTTTTCTGCATCTATTGAAATGATCATATGGTTTTTATCCTTTCCTCTGTTGCTGTGATGTATCATGTTGATTGATTTGTGAATATCAAGCCACTTTTGCAGCCTGGGAATAAATCCCACTTGATCATCACGAATGATTTTTTAAATGTATTGGTGGATTCAGTTTGCTGATATTTTGTTGAAGATTTTTTTAATCTATGTTTATCAGAGATATTGCCCTGTAGTTTTTTGTTCATTTGTTTGTTTGTTTTAGGTAGTTTCTATGTCCAGCATGGAGCCATGGAGCCCAATGAGGGACTTTAATTCATGACCCTGAGATCAAGACCTGAGCTGAGATAAAGAGTCAGATGCTTAACTAACTAAGCCACCCAGGCACCCCTGTAGTTCTTTTTTTTTTTTTTTCAGTGACTTTATCTGATTTTGGTATCAGGGTAATGCTGCCCCCATAAAATGAATTTGGAAGCTTTCCTTCCTGTTCCACTTTTTTTGAAGAGTTTTAAAAAATAGATATTAACTCTTCTTTAAATGTTTGGTAGAGGGATATCTGACTGGCTCAATTGGTTAAGCCTCTAACTCTTGATTTAGGCTCAGGTCATGATCTCAGGGTTGTGAGATTGAGCCCCTCATCAGGCTCTAGGCTCAGCACTGAGTCTATTTGTCCCTCTCCTCTCACTCTCTCTTGCTCTCTCTCTCTCTCATAAATAAATAAATAAAGTCTTTTTAAAAATAAATTAAATAAAAATTATAAATGCTTGGTAGAATTCACCTGTGAAGCTGTCTGGTCCTGAACTTTTGTTTGTTGGGAGGTTTTCATTCCTGATTCAATTTCATTGCTGGTAATTGGTCTGCTCAAATTTTCTATTTCTTCCTGATTTAGTTTTGGTATGTTATGTTTCTAGGAATTTATCTATTTCTTCTAAGTTGTCCAATTTATTGGCATATAATTTTTCACAATATTCTATTATAATCCTTTGCATGGTTTTAGTTGTTATTTCTCTTCTTTTGGTTGGTTTTGGTTGTTATTTTTCTTCTTTCCTTTCTGATTTTGTTTGAGTCCTCTCTCTCTCTCTGGATTGTTTTTTGTTTCATTTTGTTTTCTGATGAGTCTGGCAAAAACTCTATCAGTTTTGTTGATTTTTTTCACAAAGAATCAACTCCTGATTTCATTTATCTGTTTTATGGATTTTAAAATTTCGATTTCTCTTATTTCTGCTCTAATATTTATTATTTCCTTCCTTTGCTGGTTTGGGGCTTTGTTTGTTCTTCTTTTTCTAGCTCCTTTAGATATAAGGTTAGGATTTTTTTATTTGAGGTTTTTTGTTTTGTTTTGTTTTTGCTTCTTGAGATAGGCCTGAACTGCTATAAAGTTCCCTCTTAGGACAGCATTTGCTGCATCCCAAAGATTTTGGACCATTATGTTTTCATCTTTACTTGTCTCCATGTTTACTTGTCAGCATGTTTTTGGATTTCTTCTTTGATTTCTTGGTTGACCCATTCATTGTTTAATAACATGTTATTTAACCTCCATGTGTTTGTGTTCTTTCCAGATTTTTCTTGTGGTTGAATTCTAGTTTCATAGTGTTATGGTTGGAAAAGTTGGTAAGACTTTGGTTTTTCTGAATCTGTTGAGACTTGTTTTGTGACCTAATATCTGATGTATTGTGGAGAATGTTCCACATGCACTTGAAAAGAATGTATGTCCCGCTGTTTTAGAATAGAATGTTCTGAATATATCTGTTAGATCCATCTGGTCCTTTGTGTCATTCAAAGCCACTGTTTCTTTGTTGATTTTCTGTCTGGATGATCTACCCATTGATGTAAGTGGGGTGTTATAGTCCCCTACTATTATTATATTACTATTGATTACTTTGTTTATGTTTGTTATTAGCTGCTTTATGTATTAAGTGCTCCCATGTTGGGCATATAAACATTTACTATTGTTATTCTTGTTGGATTGTTCCCTTTGTGGATTATATAGTGTTTTTCTTTGTCTCTTTGTTTTAAAGTCTATTTTGTTCAATATAAGTATTGCTACCCTGGTTTTCTTTTCACTTCCATTTGCATGATAAATGCTTTTCCATCCCTTCATTTTCTCCAAGTGTCTTTAGATCTGATTTGTTAGAAGAGCATCCATCAATTCAGTCCATTTCAACATGAATGATGTGTCTCTCTGCATAAGAAAACAGGGTTCTGGAAATGCCTAAAAGAAATTTTGAAGGTTGTGGGTTAACCCCATACTTGTGGGTTAAGTATGGAAGTATACGTGGGAGCTCGTAAGCATAAACTTGAACTTATTGTCCAAGTATGCATTCTATGAGTTTCTTCTGTTCTGAAGTCACATACAAAAGCAAAAGTCGTCCTAATATGAAAACATTCACTAATTAACTGACACCATTACCCAGATGACGCTCTTGTCTAGTATTTTCTGTAAACACAGGTCTCTTGTTGATTTGGGGATATCTGACACTACTGGGAAAATCACTTGCAAATGAAAATTGAAGTCAGAAGATTACTTAAAACATACACAAAGTTTTTGATAAATTAATATCTAGTAAAATTAGTCAACAATCAGTCTAGAGAAAATAGAAAGAACAGTAGGAAAAGGCAAGCATAATGACTACAAAAGGATTGAAATAAACATTTAGGGCAAATGATCTTCAGGACAAATGGCTCTCTCCATAGTTACACTATACAAACATCAAGCGAAGATAATTTGTTTTCACATTACTTTGTCCAAAATATTGTATCAGTTGAAATTGTTTAATTGATTCATTCTTGGTCATACTAAAATAATATGCATAACTTACTATGTAATACATAATTTCATTCTTTTTTATTTTTATTGAAGTAAGATTGGCATAATAATAGCTTCAGGTGTAAAACATAGCGATTCAACAGTTCTATACATTACTCAGTGCTCACCACAATAAGTATAGTATTATACAATACATACAGTGTTATTACAGTATTACTGACTATATCCCCTACGGTGTACGTTTTTTATTTCTGGCATTTATTTATGTTATAACTGGAAGTTCATTCCTCTTAATCCCCTTTACCTATTTTGCTCTCTTCCTCTCTCCCCCCTGGTAACTATCAGTTTGTTCCCTGTATTTATGAACCTGCTTCTGTGTTTATTTTTTAGATTTCACATATAAGTGAAATCATAAAGTATTTTCTTTCTCAGTCTGAGTTATTTCACTTAACACAACACCCTTTAGGTCCATCCATGTTGTCCCAAATAGCAAAATCTCATTCTTTTTATGGCTGACTAGTATTCCATAACATTCCATTACAGATAGATAGATAGATAGATAGATAGATAGATAGATAGATAACCTCTTTTTTTTTTTTATTCATTCATCTGTTGATGACACTTGGGTTGCTTCCATATTTTGGCTAACATAAATAATGCTGCAATAAACATATAGCTGCATATATCTTTTCAAATTAGTGTTTTTGTTTTCTTTCAGTAAATACCTAATAGTGGAATTATTGGATCATATGGTATTTTTATTTTTAATTTTTTATGAACTTCCATGCTGTTTTCCACAGTGGTTGCACCAATTTACATTCCTGCCAGCAGTACACAAATATTCCCTATTCTCTACATCCTCATCATTTATTATTTTTTATCTTTTTGATACTAGCCACTCTGATTGGTATGAAGTGATATTTCATTGTGGTTTTGATTTGCATTCCCCTGATGATTAGTGATGTCAAATATCTTTTCATGTGTCTGTTAGCCATCTGTATGTCTTCTTTAGAGAAATGTCTGTTCATGTCCTCTGCCCATGTTTTAATTGATTTCTTTGTCTCTTTCTGGTACTGAGTTAAGTTTTTTGTATATTTTGGATATTAACTCCTTATTAGATATATCATTTGCAAATAGGTTACCTTTTAGTTTTGTTGATTGTTTCTTTTGCAGTGCAAAGTGTTTTTTTGTTTTGTTTTGTCTTTTTGTTTTTTTTCTTGAGTAGTCCTATAGTTTATTTTTGTTTTTGTTCCCATTGCCTAGGGAGACATATCCATAAACATGTCACTGTGGCAAATATCAGAGAAATTACTGATTTTTATGATTTTAGGTCTCACATTTAGGTCTTTAATCTATTTTCTGGTTTTGTGTGTGTGTGTGTGTGTGTGTGTGTGTGTGTGTACGTGTATAGTGAAAGAAAGTGCTCCAGTTGCATTATTTTGCATGTATCTATCTAGTTTTCGCAGTACCATTTGTTGAAGAGATTGTCTTTTCTGCATGTATATTCTTGCCTTCTTTGTCAAAGATTAATTGACCATATAAGTATGGCTTATTTCTAGACTCCCTAACCTGTTCCTTTGAACTATGTGTATTATTGTGCAGGTACCATACTCTTTTGATTACTATGGCTTTGTAATATACTGAAGTCTGGGATTATGATACTTCCAGCTTTATGCTTTGTTCTCGAGAATCTTTTGGCTATTTGGGGTCTTTTGTGGTTCCATACAAATTTTAGGATGTAGTTTCATTTTTTAAAGATGACATCATAATTATACCTTTTTTTGGCTTGACTATTTACCATGAAATCTTGGTCTATTTTAAGTGTGTTTTATGCCAGTTTTTCTTTGCTATAAAAACATGAATATATTATTTTATGATACAAAACTTAACAGAAGATAAATTCACTTTGGGAAAGAGAAAAAGGCTGGAAATGAATTAAGCATTAATGGCCAGTTGTTTAATCAATCATGTCTAGGTAATGAACTCACCATACAAACAGAGATTCAGAGAGCTTCTGTGTTGGTACACACATTGAGATGTTGGGAGCATAGTTTACCCAGAGTGGACAGAAAAGCTCCGTGCTCTACCTCATACCTTGTCCTATGTACCTCTTCCATTTGGCTATTCCTGAGTACTATCTTATATAATAAAATGGCAATAGTAAGTAAACTATTTCTGAGTTCTATGGGCTGTTCTAGCAAATTATTGAAACTGAGGAGAGGATCAGGAAACCCTCAGTTTGTGTCTGGTCAATGGGAAGTGTGGGAGGTCAGGGACTTGTGACTATGTCTGAAGTGGGAGCAGCCTTGTGGAACTGAGCACTTAACTTGTGGGTTAATTTATTTGAATCGGTGGACACCTCGTCATTGTCCAAGGAGTCAAAGAATTGTTTGCTGATATGGAAAAAAACCCCTACATATTTGGTGTCAGAAGAGTTTTAAGTAGATCAAGTGTTTTCCAATTATGAAAATAGTTCTTGACTTTACAGACTTCTAAAGGCTCTTAGGGAGCCCCAGTGTTCCACAGTCTGTACTTTGAGAACCTCTACTCTATCACAGTAGCAAAATGCATTGTTCTACCAAATAATACTGGACAATAGTTACAAATGCACATGGAATTCTTTCAAAGAGGAGATACAGAGTATTTGGAGAAATTCTGTAAGCAAACAGCCCCACTCTTTCTGAGGTTACCACATGATTAAATAGTACAGAACCCTGCACACTTGCAGATTCCGTTCTGAACCTAAATATCTAGAAGAGCATTTTCTAAAAGAGTTTTTACTCAGGAATTTCATTTTCTTGAGTAAAACAGCAATGGGAAAGGAGAGTGTCAGAGCAGGAAGCATCTAATGCATTTGATCATTATTTTGTAGTCAATAGAAAAACCATGGTCTCTGCTAATTTTTCTGTCTTGTTTACTACACTACATGTTCCTTAAAAGGAGGAAATTCTTTTTAATCATTTTTAAATTCCTAGGCCAAATACTAATGGTTAGTATATAGTCAGGATTCAGTAAATGCTAAATAAATGAATGAACAAACAATAAACTAACTGTACATGTGGCTGTTGACCATTGTTTGACTTCAGGATAGGCAAAATAGGAATTTATTTATAGTTGAACTGCAAAACAGAGTAAAGATCTAAAAAAGAGGCCACAAGGGCACCTGGGTGACTCAGTAACTGAAGCATCTGACTCTTGATTTCACCTAAAGTCATGATCTTAGGGTTGTGAGATCTGGCCCTGTGTGGTGCCCCACATCAGACTCCACACTTAGCAGAGCATATGCCTGAGATTCTCTCCTTCTGCCTCTGCCCCACCCCCACCCCACTCATGTTCTCTCTCTTTCTCTAAAATAAATAAATAAATCTGTTAAGAATAAATAAAAAATCTCACAGAAAAAAGTACAAGTAGAAAAATTCAGAGTACTTGGGAATTAACTTCACCTTTGATTTCTCTTTACATTCTTTACAGTGCATCCAATATAGCTTTTCTCTTTTACCTAACGCTGTCCTGCTTGGAGGAGTTTTGCTAATGAAGTTAGAAAAATTTTAGGACAGTACACACAGATGTCATTCAAGGACTTGGCTCCCCTAGAACTTAAAACCTACAATCATCCAGGAGGACTGGATGGATAGGAAGACTGGAAATCTGAACCTTTGGTTTATGTCTGCTTCTGCCATTTGAAGTCTATGTGAACTTGGGAAGTCATTCTCTCAGTTCAGTTGCCTCACAATTAGAGTGGAATCAACAGTTTGAGTTCCACTTACCATAGAAACTTACAGAAAGCAAATTAGGTAGATAAGAAGTTAACTGATAAAGCCCTAAGTAAATTGAAAGCATTTTTGTCTTTTTTTCAACCTAGTTTTCAGTGGGTTAAGTTCAGTGCACTTCTAAAGGCACTTAAGAGATGATAGAATGTGAAAATCACACAGACTACATCTTCCTTTCCACCTGGCCCCAGCAGAGTAATGCTACAACACACTCAAGGCACGGGATATTTTTTGCTGGTTTAACTCTGTATCTTCTCTCTCCTATACTGCTCTGCCAACCAGTTCATAGCTATCTCTGACACACATCCAGGACTTTCCACAAAAGTAAAAATGTTAGTGGTTGATGGCTGTTCTTTTTCTATGGGCAAAGGTAGGAATGGGGAAAGGGGGGAGAAAAGAAGTATCTTTCTCCCCTATCCATTATTCCTTTTCATTTCTGAAGCCATTGATATGACTTTACTGTAGATATTTATAATATTTTTAAGTAGGCTCCACACACAACATAGGGCTTTAACTCATAACTCTGAGATCAAGAGTCCAATGCTCAACTGACTGAGCCAGCCAAGTGCCCCTGTTCCATTGCATTTCAAACAACAGATAAAAAATAAGCATGGGAAAAGTATGCCTTGGTTACCTCATACAAATACTACCTAGACATAAAAATATTTAACTTGGTTTATAAACACCGAAAGAGTGGAATATGCAAATGTTTTTCTAAGCTAGTTATGAATATACTTATACTATTTAATTGTTAATCACTAAATAAAAACTAATACATTTAGAATATCCACCTTGGAAAGAATAATGGAAAGAATATTGATTTTACAGCACACTAATATTTTTTGAAACAATAAAAATAAATAGCTATTCCAAAATTGGCTGTAATGCAATTAAATACAAAGGCATTCCAGGCATTCCATTTCATTTCCTAATATCTGACATTTATTCAAATGAAAAGTAACATAATCCCTTGAATTGGTACTCTTTCAAGAAACAGAAAGATGGTTAGAAATGCTATTCACCTCTAGAAATGAAATACTTAATCTATTCATGCAAATGATTGTTTTTTTAAATGATTGTTATCTTGAATCTAATACAATAAAATAATGACGATAAACACACTAATAAGAGTTGAAAGTATGATCAAACTTTTCTTAACCATTAAAACTTTTGCAGAGGTGACGTAATCTTAGTGACAAAATTGATGAAATCCTTTAGTTCATGTATTATATAAGAAAGAAGAGTGAGTGAGGCAAACTGGAAATCTGCCTCTATTTCCTCAAATTTCATTTTCTTATAGGGATCTGTGTTTGAGTGATGCTAGATGTCTGTGCAAAAAAGAGTCTCAACTCAACAGAAATTCAAAAGAAAAACAAAGCTTCAATTTATTAGAGGTTACAGAGCACTGTGATCTACAAATATTCTGTTAATACTTAATATAATAGTTTTAACCATAATATTGCTTGAATCCTTTTGACAATACTAGCATTGAAAACAAAAGTCAATCACTCTTTAATTACCAGTAGGAAATTGTAGGTTGAATAATTTCTAGGCTTAACAGTTACACTTTCTATCTCCTTGCTAAAACTCACAATATCTACAGGAAAATAAAGGCTGATCATATTTTAACAGGGGCCTTAATGAGTACTATGAAGTGAGCAAATATTGACTGTGTGTACAAGTGACCTAAATAGAGTAACTATAAACATTGTCATTGGAAGCCAGGAACCTCTCCATTAGATTAGGATCACAGAAGATCATTGCTCTCATACTCAAGCGAAGGAAGCTGCAAAATTATAACCTCTTATTCTTTTTTAAAATTAATTAACTTATTTATTTTAGAAAGTAAGAGACAGCATGTACATGGGGTGGTGAGAAGGGGCAGAGGGAGAAAAAATCCCAAGCAGACTCCATGAGGAGCACAGAGCCTGCTACAGGACTTGATCCCATGACCCCAAGATCACAGCCTAACCCAAAACCAAGAGTAATAAACTTAACTGATTGTGCCACCCAGGTGCCCCTCTTATTCTTTTTAACTCATCACAAAATTGAGTGCACAAAGAAACTTAAATGAACACAATTCTAGAAAATAATTAACTTTTTATATGGGAGAAAAGACCTGAGGCTTTTGTCATACCTAAAAAATAGCAGAATGATAAAGTAAACAGACAAACCCGTAACAAGAATTTAAAGGCAAAGTGTGTGTAAGTATAACAGATAAAACTTGAAGGAAGTACTGACACAATACAGGACAGCACCCACCTGAAAACTCCTTCCCAGAGGTCCTCTCTGGTGCTCAGGGATTGAACACCACCAGATGGAGCCAAGCAGAGAAACAGGATCAGAATGATTTCAGACTTCTTGTCAGAGAAGGTATAAGCTGGAAGACAACAGCACAACATAGAATACTGGGAGGAAATAACTGGCAACCTAGATTTCTATATCTAGCAAAAATATCTGTCAAAAAATAAAGGCAAAGAAAAGACATTTTTAGAAGAACTAAAGCTGAGAAAATGTGTTGCCAGCAGACCTACACTAAGGGAAATGTTAAAGGTAGTTCAAGCTCAAAGAAAATGCTACCAGATGGAAACTTGGATCCATAGAAAGTAAAGACAAGTACTAGAAATGGTAAATATGTGAATAAATATCAAAGACATTTTTATGTATTAACTTCTTCAAAAGATAACTAAGGAGTGAATAAAAAATTCTCTAAAACGATATGAAAATGATGCTCAAACATGAAAAATATTCAATCTAACTAAAATCAAAGAAATTAAAATACAAACAATATTAAGATATCACTTCTCATCTGTCAGACTGGTAAAAGTTAGAAAGCGAGACAACACATTCTGTTGGAGAGGCTGGGGAGAACAGACACTTTCATATATTGCTTGTGGAAAAGAAAATTGTTATATCCCTTCTGGAGAGAAATTTGGCTGTGTTTAGCAAAGCTACATATGCACTTACCTTCTGACTCAGCAATTCCACTGCTAGGAATGTACAAGTATTTTCTCCCATTCCATAGGTTGCCTTTTCATTTTGTAGATAATTTCTTTTGATGTGCAGAAGATTTTAGTTTGATGTAGTCCCATTTGTTTATGTTTGTTGCTTGTGCTTTAAAACGTTTCATATACAAAAATCATTGCATTGCATTGAATCTATAGATTGCTTTGGATAGCATGGCCTTTTATGAACACAAGATATATTACCATTTATTTGTATCTTCTTCAATTTCTTTTATCCGTGTTTTATAGTTTTCAGTATAAAGATATTTCATCTCCTTAGTTAAATTTACTAATATTTTATTATTGTTGATGCTATTATAAATGGATTGTTTTCTTTATTTCATTTTCATCTTATAATTTATTGTTAGTATACAGAAACACTACTGACTTTGTAGCCTGCAATTTTATTGAATCCATTGATAAGATCTATTAGTTTCCTAATAGAATATTTAAGATTTTCTATCTATAAAATCATGTTCTATAAATATGGACAATTATACTTCTTCTTTTTCAATTTAGATGGCTTTTATTTATTTTTCTTGTCTCCTTGTTCTGGGTTTCCATTATTATGTTAGGTAGGAGTGGTGAGAGTAAGCATCCTGGTCTTATTCCTAGTCTTAGGGGAAAAGCTTTCAATCTTTCACCAGTGAGTATGGTGTTAGCTCTGGGCTTGTCCTGATATGGCCTTTATTATGTTGAGTTATGTTCCTCCCTTACCCAATTTTTTTGAGAGTTTTTATCATGAATGGATGTTAAATTTTGTCAAATGCTTTTTCTGCATCTATTAAAATGATCATATGTTTTTTTATCTCTCATTCGATTAACCAGATGTATCACATTTATTGATTTGTATATGTTGACCATCCTTGCATCCCAGGGATGAATCCTGCTTGGTCATGGTGCATGATCCTTTTAATGTTCTCCAGAATTCAGTTTGTTAGTACTTTCTTGAGAATTTGTGTATCTATATTCATCAGGGAGAGTGGTCTATGGTTTTCTCTTCTTGTAGTGCCTTTATCTGGCTTTGGCATCGAAGTAATGCTGCCTTTTTGTAATGAGTTTGAGAGTGTTCCCTCTTCTCTGGTTTTCTGGAACTGTTTGAGAAGAATTAGCATTAATTCTCCTTTAGATGTTTGGTAAAATTCATCAATGAATCTATCTGGCTGTGGGCTTTTTATTGTTGTTGGGAGGTTTTGTTTTATTTTGTTTCGAGAAAGAGAGAGACAGAGAAAACACACAAGTGTGTGGGGGAGGGGGGCAGGGGAGCAGGGAGAGAGAAAGACAATCTTAAGCAGGCTCCATGCCCAGCATGGGGCCTGACACACAGCTTGATCTAACAACTCTGAGATCATGAACTGAGCCAAAATCGGGAGTCAGATGTTTAACTGACTGAGCCACCAGGGAAGTTTTTGATTACTGATTCAATCTCCTTAGTTTTTATTGGTCTGTTCAGATTTCTATTTCTTCATGATTCAATCTTGATAGAATCTATGATTCTAGGAATATATCCATCTTTCTAGCTTATTCAATTTGTTCGTGAGTAGTTGTACTTAGTAGTCTCTATGTTTTTGTATTTTTATAGTATCAGTTATAATACCTCTTCTTTCTTTTATTATTTTATTTATGTGGGTGCTCAGTATCTATCTTGGTTACTCTAGTTAAAGGTTTGTCAATTTTGTTTATCTTTTTAAATAGCAAGCTTAGTTTTATTCGTTTTTTCATTGCTTTTCTGTTCTTTATTTTACTTATTTCCACTCTAATCATTGTTATTTCCTTCCTCCTGCTAAATTTGGGCTTAATTTGTCCTTCTTTTTCTAGTTCCTTGAGGTATAAAGTTAGTTTATTTGAGATCTTTCTCTTTTTATTTTTTGAGATATACTTTTAGTGCTGTAAACTGCCTCTTAGAACTTCTTTTGTGCCATCCCATAAGATTTGGTATGTTGTGTTTCCATTTTCATTTGTCTCAGATATTTTTTTCTTCTTTTAAATTTCTTCTTTTACCCATTTGTTGGATTCTGGTTAAGCAAGGCTGGAGGCTATATTCAGCCATAGCTGGGACTTCAAATTTGCTTCCCAGCCTAGGCAGGGCTATCAAACAGGCTTCATTATTGGTATGACTTGCAGCTGGGAACCCAAATCAGGAAGAACTAATCACAAACCTCCCTGGCCAGACATAGCCACTGGCTTGTCTCAGATTATGGACAGAGACACAAGCTGGGCTCTCTGCTCAGACACCACTGCAAGTAGAGCTGTAAGGTGAGCACTTAGCCTCTCAGTTGCTCTCATTAGGCTTCATGATCAGGCAATCATGAGGACTATATTCAGCAGTAGCAGGGACGTGAAGCCACTTCCCTTCCTAGGCAAGGTGACAGAACAGGCTCCAAGACCAGCATGGCTCATTGGTTGGAAACTTAAATCAGGCACATCTGCCCACCAAGTTCTCTGGCTGGACAAGGCTACTGGCTTGGATCTGTAAGAGGACCAAGTCATTGGCTGGGCTTTTGGCTCAGATGCTATTAGAAACAGTGCCATAGGATGAGCTATGTACTATCTCAGGTGCTCTGGTTAGGCTTCCTGGTCAGATAGGGCTGGGCGTATGCTTAGCAGCAGATGTGACTTCAAACCTGTTTTCCTGCTCTGAAAAAGCAGTAGAACAGGCTCCAAGGCCAGTAAAGCTTATTGGCAGGGGACCAAAAATAGGCAGATCTGCCCACTCAGCTCCATGCAAAGACAGGGACACCGGCATGGCTCTGCAGATGGAGAAAAGTTAGGGGCTGGGCTCTCTGCTTGAGTGCTGCTATAAGCAGGACTATAGAGTGGGTTATGTAGCATTCCACATTTTCTGGTTAAGCTTCCTGGTTAGGTGAAACTGAGGGCTATCTTCAGCAGTATGCAGGGTTATGAATTTGTTCCCCTGCCCAAGTGGGGCTGTAAAACAGGCCTGTATGTTTGATTCACTGGCTGTGAACCTAAATTGCACACCAGTCGCCCTGTCAGAAAGAGCCAGTGGTTTAATTCTGCAGACACACAGAGCAACTGGCTGGGCTCTCTGCTTGGGTGCTTCCTATGAGGCAACACCTGAGGTAACTTCCTAGCATCGTGTTATACAGGAGGAACTGGATGTCAGCCTTGGCGTGTCTTTTCTCACTGGAGAAGCTGTAGGCCTCAGGAGCCCCACTGGGCATAGCATGGGAAGAGGGACAATTTGAGAACAGTATAGCAATTCCTCCTACCCTTCTTGGTCTCTGTTGTCTAATGGACCACTTCCTCA
The DNA here is from genome assembly GCF_048418805.1 of Vulpes vulpes. NCBI lineage: Eukaryota > Metazoa > Chordata > Mammalia > Carnivora > Canidae > Vulpes > Vulpes vulpes. Next base: position 28,275,514 of record NC_132785.1, on the reverse strand, counting down.
TCCCCAGATTCTAGAATTTTCACAGTGGTGTCTTGTGTTTTGGATAGTCCTTAGTTAGTTTTCTTATAAGGGAAACTAAAGTCGGGAATGACCTATGTCACATCTTGATGATGTCACTCCTTTTTTGACTTAGCTAAAAGTGTATTGTATTTGTTTTCTTCTGATCCAATGATGCAAAACATATATGTTTCATTTTAATTACCCTCGTGGTAACATTTAAGTTTTTTCAAAATATTTTTTTGAATTCCTCTAATTCTTAGAATCAAATGAATGTCTCTTTCCAATGTTCCCATATGTAAGAGAAGAACATATCTAGGTTACATAATCCAGATATTAATTTCTCTTAGACCCACAAGACCCACAGTGCTTTTTATATCAGTTCCTAGTACAATTCATTTGATATTTGATACAACTCACTGGTAAACAGACATAAATATAAGAACAAATATTAAATACTGATTTGATATCAGGGAAACATGTGGAAGAAATAAAAACTTCTTGTTTAAAAAAATATGCTAAAGAAACCCTTGGTATTGGAATTCTGTTGCTGTTGTCCCCTTTAATTTAACTAAGGATATAGAAAGAGAGCACATTACTTTTATTCTAACCAAAATTGAGGGCACCAGTAGAGTGACTGCAGTTCAATATTCAAATAGCTGAATTTTCCTGGGGAAAAAAAGGCTCAAGTTGGCTTAACAAATTCCACTTATTGAAGGCACATTCTAAGCTTCATTTTCAGCTCAGACTCCAGAAACCGACTTAGTTAATTGGGACAATTAAGAATCACCAAGGGTATAATTGCCCCTTTCATTTTGCTTTGAGAGGAAAGAGAGTGATTTATCTCAGAAAACAAGAGCCTAGGGGCCTGCAAAGAAGAGAATGAGAACATTTTGGTTAAAGAGAAAGATCAGGAAAGCTCTTTTGTAATCTACTCAAGAGATGATAAGCCTTCATTTTCTCTCCAGGACAATGGGAATTATGGAATATCTAGAATCACTTGTTCTAAAAACCCTGTAACCTCTAGTCTATTTTAGCAAGGCAAAAGAGGCTGTCCACTATCTACATCGGTTTGTCACACACACATACACACACACACAAATACACATATGCACACACATACATGCAGACACAAATACACACACATACACACATACATTTACAAGAATGAATAGAAAAACTCATGCTGATGATACGAGGATGACAGTAATAATATTACTCAAATCAGTAGTGTAAAAATAAAACTAGATTCTTGACTAAACCTTTTGGAGAAATTTTTAAACCATTGTTACAAATGTTAACTGAAGGGACACCTGGGTAGCTCAGCGGGTGAGTGCCTGCCTTTGGTTGGGGGGGATGTGATTGTGGAGTTCGGAGATCGAGTCCCACATCAGGCTCCCTGCATGGAGCCTACTTCTCTCTCTACCTATGTCTCTGCCTCTCTCTCCCTCTCTCTGTCTCTCAGGAATAAATAAATAAAATCTTTTTAAAAATGTTAACCAAATATATATCATGTATGTAGATCATGTCATATAATTGCAGAGATCTAGTTCTTGTAAATATCACATTTAAATATTATTAAGGCTTCAATAATTTTGAGTCTACTTTTCTGTGGCACATACCAATAGAGATATTTGAAGACACTAACTATAAATCTTTTATTTATGATTCTACTATTTGAGCATTGTCATATTTTATTTATTGTTATTTTAAGGCATAGTCTCTAAATTTTCTCAAGTGGGCTAACCACATGAATCTAGAAAAGATGAGGAATCTGTCATAGAATCAGCTGTCTTCTGTATTTGCTGTGTCTACCTGACACCAAAGTACAAAATTTAGTCAAATGTTCCACTATTTTGTCTACAGAAGGCCACCCACCTGGCTTTGGAATCTGCCCATGTCACCTTGTTCTTCTCAAAAGGAATATTTTGCTTGATAAAAATAAAAGATTATTTTTATCTTCCATTTTGAAAACATTAGAATGCCTTCTAAGATGATAAGAGATGATCTCTTATCTCTCATCTCTTCTGGGATCAATTTCAATTTTATTTTAGGAAGTTATGAACCATAGAGCAGGTTTGATAGCAATTTAACTCTCGGTTTGTTAGACCAAATTAAAATAATTTAAGTAGGAAACAAACTGATTTTTCTTATGACCACTTTGAGTGTACCATGCAAGCAGTAAATTTAAAATACTGGCATAAACATTTAGCTGAGGCTTATTCTGCCTTGATCTGCCTGACTCTGCCCTTGATCTAAGCAGAAATATGAGAGATGCCCTGTGTCAAGGTATGAAAAATAACATGAGAAAGGAGGGAAAATTAGATCTGTATTAGCTCTCAAGACTGAGGAAAGGAAAGTGTGAAATTGATAAAAGCAAAATTTCTGCAGCCCATCCCTCCTGCCAAGTCATCTGTCCCAGTGAAAGGGAACCTTCAAGTGAACTACTTGAAGGCTTCCAGGTAAATTTCCTAGTCCGTTCTTGAGAACTGCTCATCTCCAGAGAAGGCCATATTTAAATTCCTAGATCTGTCTTCAGCAAATGCTTGATGTAGAAAATGAAAGTTTGCTGTTAAACCTTGATCAGGCTGTCATAACTTTGATATAATTTAAGTATCATTTTGAATTTAACAAGAACTAAAAATGTGTTAGATATCTCTGGAGTCACATGGCACCACACCACTCTTTTATAGATATCCCTTCCAAAAATACTAATACAGAACCAGTAATCAACCAGTTCAACTTTTTCTCTTACCAAAGGCACACAGACTTGATAATAACTATAGTCTACCCTACGCTATATAAGGTAAGCAGCCACCAGGAAGTATAACTTGAGAGTCCTTAAGTCAGAGCTCCTGTGCAAACCTAAAATGTCAGTTATTTATGCTTTAGGAAATAAGTGTGGATTCATCTAAAGTCTCCACTAAAATGGCTAGATCATCAAAAATCAGCTTTTTAGTCCTTGCTCATTAACACTTTGGCTTAAGGTCATTTATCAGAAAATATGGTTTGAATCTTAAATTCTAAACAAATGAGATGCAATAAAGAAAAGGAATGTTGTAGTTACAAACATATGAGAAGAAAGGTTATCAAGAAAAGGGTGAAGTGGTAGCTACACAGGGCATATTTGGGTTAATAGTGCCACTGGTTGAAGGTTGGAGAAGATAATTAGGAAGAAGGCATGAACTAAATTCACCTCCATAGAATTGTCCATACTTTTTCAGCTCCAAGTGGACTCTTCTCTTCCCTAAAGTTGTTAAGAAACTAAAAGTAACCTAGAATGAAATTATTCCTTTAATATTGTTTTAAATCCCAAACAGAGATGTTAGATTTTGGTACCACTTGTAAATTCAAAAAACTGTTTTTAATTTCCTTTAAAGACAAGATTCAAGTAATAACTCCATTTTTGAAAATTGCTTAGGCATTCACTCATGTCATCTCATCCAAGTTTTAGAAGACCAGTATGTTCCTAATTTTCAAACAAACTAATTTTGTGACAGTCTTCCCTGATTTTGGTGGCTGGCTTTAAATTCTGCTAGGCTTTCAACTACTTTTGAGACATTAGTAAAAAGCAGCCTGGAAAATCAAGTTGACTATAGATGTTATAAAATTTCCAAAATAAAAATATAGCTAAAGAGTCTACTTACACATGAAGATGACAAGGTTTATATTCCATTTTTTTGCCTCCTAAAGAATAAGCTAAGCTATGACAAACACTAATTATTAAAGCATGGGAGAACATAATCTTCCAGTGGGGCATCTTTTACTTCTGAATTAATCTTCTACTTCACCATAATTTGTCATTCTTTTCATCCATATTTTAAGGTATTGCAACCCCCAACAAAATTCTCTTAATTATTCTCATGAAAAATTAAATTTAGCTTGCCATTGCAGGGGAGGAAAATTTTTTCCTCTACCCATCTTAGATTCTTGACTGGGCCTCTGTAACAAAAGACAGATAAAATAAGGGAAAAACAAGAGTTTTATTAACCAGGATATTTCATATATACATGGGAGAAATTCAGGGATGAGTAGTAACTTAGAGTGGGTAGATCTTGGGTTTATATAGCCTTTTAGCAAAGGAACAATAAATTTTTAGACAAGTGACAAGACAAAGGACTGAGTCTCTGGGGGCAGGAAATTGTGGGCAGGCAAACATATGTAAAACTAATGGTAGATAAAGGTTAGTTAGTAAAGTCTCCAAACTGATAAAAGTTGTCTCTGGTGATTAACTTGTGTCTTTTCTAGTAGAGAGGGACAGCTTTGTAAATTTATGTCCTACTTTTAGGGAAATAAGGGGAAGATAGAGAGGGTGTTTTAGTTTAGTTTAGTTTAGTTTAGTTTTTTATTTGTTTGGTTTTAGTATGTTTTATTATTTAATTGTTTTTTTTAAACTGCTCCTCAATTGCCTTCAGTTCAAAAAAATCCTTATGTCAAAGTGACATATTCTGGGGTGACAAATTCTGCTACCCTTCACCATGAAGGTTGGTGACTGCCTTTCTGCACTCACACATCTTTGAAGTCTTTTGAACACTGAATTCATTGTGTGCTGTCATCTAGCAAAGTTGTATTATTTTTTCCTTTCATTTGAAGAAGAGTAACTTTTGCCAACACTTTAGTAGCAACAATTTCTGTACTCCAGCGTTTTAAATTACTTATTTCCAATTGATTTGCTTTATTAATTAGAGTAAGGGAACAGTTGTCCCAAGTAGCGATTAATTAAGTTTATCCGGCAGACATTAAGTACTTTAAAGGAAAAGAATCAACATTTATTGAGCATCTACAATGGGCCAAACATTAAACTTGGTGTGTTAAATATATTAATTAATTCTCACAACCATCTTGTGAGATAAGTATTTGCCTCCATTTTATAGGACAGAAAACTGAGGTTCAGAAAGGCTAAGTAGCTTATTCAAGGCTTTGACTTTACTTTTTTTAAGATTTTATTTATTTATTTATTCAGGAGAGACACAGAGAGAGACAGGCAGAGACATAGGCAGAGGGAGAAGCAGGCTCCATGCAGAGAGCCCGATGTGAGACTTGATCCTGGGGGCTGCGGGATCATACCCCGAGCCAGAGGCAGATGCTCAACCACTGAGCCACCCAGGCATCCCAAGACTTTGACTTTAGTAAGTAGTTATCAGTATTGTGATTTGGGTTTTTCTAACCCTGAAACTTTTTATATTATATAAAATTGTCTAAATAAAGTGGGATTAGGACATTGGTTCTGATAAAAATAATGTATGATGGAATTTTTGAAGGGTAAAAGCTAAAAGAAATAGTTTGTCTAACTTATTTTAATTGAGTCTTTTTTTAGGAGTATTTTAGAAATACTAGAATAAGAGAATATTCAGGAGATAAAATATAATGCCAATCTATAGTTTCATTTCTCCTGGGCCATAATTTTAACATATTTCTATAACTATATAAATATTGTTTTAAATGTTCTATTTTTAGCTGTGGAAATATACAGGCTGGCTGTTGCTGAACCATTTCTCTTTTCCTCCTGGGTACTTAACTGGACTACAATTTGAAGCCACTACTGTGTTTCAATGTGGCCAAATGACTGAGTTCTTGCCAATGGAATGTGTGTGAACACAATTGCCTTACTTCCAGGCAAAGTCCATAAATCCTCTTGGATGGTAACACCTAGAGTACCCTTGGAAGTCACATATTGAAAATAAAGTGTCTCTGTAAGCCTGACCCACAAATAATTGCATGGAGCAAAACTCAAGACTTCTGCCATTGCACCAGCATCTCTTTATTTAAGTAAGAAAAAAAAACATCTATTATATGAATTCAAGTGGCTCTATGTCCCATGGAAGTTCCAGTTTATACCTGTTGTTCCAGTATATTTACTAAAAGTTCCCACTTTCATTTTCAACATGCTCCATTTTGAGTAATCAATATGATCCCTATAGTATTAGGCCATAGAGATTTATGTATTATAATAAATAGCATTACCTCAATTAAAACATTCAGTTGTGTCTGTTTTATGGAGGATTTTCTTCAGGATGTAATAGTTAGGCAATTTTATTTTAAAAGTTTAAAAGAAAAGCAAAGGTGTACACAATAAATTATAGTTGATTTGTTTTATTATATATATTTTTTATATTCTGGACACATTCTGCCAATGGCCATTTCAACGTGTGGATAAAAAGGAAATACATGCAGGGGTGCCTGGGTGGATCAGTCAGTTAAGCATCTGGCTCTTGATTTTGGCTCAGGTCATAATCTCAGTGTCTTGAGATCAAGCCCCACATCTGGCTCCATGCTGAGCAAGGAGTCTGCTTGGGTTTCTCTCTCTCTGCCCTTCTGCCAGTTCACATGCTCTCTCTCTCACTCTCTCTCTCTCTGAAATGAATAGATAAATCTTTAAAAAAAAAAAAAAGGAAATATATGTACAATTAACTCCCTGACAAATAAAATGACTGGCATATAGTCATACTCAATAAAATATTTATTGCTAATACTATCATTATTATTTCCATTATTTTTCTACATTTATTCTGTTATTTCTACTGAACTCATTAAAATATGAATTAGTTAAAAATGAATTAATGTAACCTTTTTGAAAAGTAACCTGGCATAATTATTTAGTCAGTGTTTATTCCCTGTGTCTAAATAATCCCATATCTAAGAACTTTAATTGAAAATGAGAGATCCACAATTCAAAATAATTTATACATAAGAGGAGGACTTTTTAGTCCAAGTAAAAGAATTCTAGAACAAATTTGCTATAGGTAGCACTGCATAAGGAATCAAAAGAGTTTGAAGGAGGTCTATCTTTCTCTGCATCTCTTAAGCCTTCTTCTCTGTGTACTAGCCTTATTCTGTAAAGACATTATATCCATAATCCACCAAAAATCTAGATCACATCCTTACAGTTCAGCAGTTCCAATATAATACATCTACTTCCCCCTGAGAGTTCTAGCAATAAAGTCTCATGGAGAACTCCATGTCCCATGCCCACCTCTGCACCATCCCTGAGCCATGAGAATGTGTTAATACAATTTCCACCGTGGTGGTGGTAATTAGGAGAGGGGGAACAATAAGGCTGAGTAGCCCACTGCCACCACACTGAGTGGGGAAGTAGTGCCTGAAAGGAAGCAAAAATGGGCAGTTAGATAACTCATCAATTTATCACTATAAAATGATAGATATATAATCAAAGATTTATATAAATATGTTCATTGCATTATTACTTCTGTTGTTAAAAATTTATAGCCATTTCATATCTAGCAATAAAAGAATTTAATAGTAATTAAATTCTATTAACTTAGAATTTAATTTATGGATTAATTCTATTAATTTAATTTAATTTATGGATACCTACATCCATAAGATTTAAGATTATGTAGGTAATAAAATTATGGCTTTGATAAATATTTAATGATATAGGAAATGTTCATGATATACTATTGTGATGGTCAATCTAATGTGTCAACTTGCTAGACCATGGGATACCAGATATATGATCAGACATTTTCTGGATATGTCTGTGAGGGATGTTTCTGGATAAGATTAACATTTGAATCAGTAGACTGAGGGAAGCAGATTGACTCTTCCCAATGAGGGTCAGCCTCAACCTCCTGGAAGCCTGAATAAAATAAAAATGTGAAATAGAGGAGAATTTTTTCTTTCTGTGCAGCTGTCTGCAAGCTAGAACATCAGTCTTTTCACACCTTTAGATTCAGACTTCAGACTGTAACCTACTTCATCAGCTTTCCTGGGTCTCTAGCTTGCTGACTACAAATCTTGGGACTTCTCAATCTCCATAACTATGGAGCCAATTCCTTGTAACAAATAGAGTTCTGGTTCTGTTTCTTTGGAAAACCCAGGCTAATACAACTATTTAGTGGAAAACTCAGAATTTAATAGTAGTCTTTCAAAATATTTCACAAACTTGATAAGTCAATCCATCGTTTCAATAAGCTTATTTTATATGAATAAAAATAATTATCTATTATATTCTTCTTTGTGATGCAAAAGCATATACATATGCAGTTTTGTTTTTAAAAGCATTTTAGAAGGCAAAAAAATAGATGAAATTTGAAAAATAAAAGGTGAGTTGAATGAGAAATTGTCTCTCTGACAAACAGAATATTAGAGAGGTGTTGTTTTTCCTCTAATAATAGGAAAGTTGGACACAAAAACATTTTTCAGGTGAAATAATAGAAATAAAATGGAATAGGGATCCCTGGGTGGCACAGTGGTTTGGCGCCTGCCTTTGGCCCAGGGCGCAATCCTGGAGACCCGGGATCGAATCCCACGTCGGGCTCCCGGTGCATGGAGCCTGCTTCTCCCTCTGCCTGTGTCTCTGCCTCTCTCTCTCTCTCTCTCTCTCTCTCTCTCTCTCTGTGACTATCATAAATAAATTTTTAAAAAATTTTTAAAAAAAGAAATAAAATGGAATAATGTTCAATTTCAGTTCAACAAGCATTTACTATATACCTACTTTATGGGCGGCACTGAGCCTATAGGAATGATAATGGCCTTGAGGAACTCATTGCCTATAGCAACATGGAAAATAAATAGGTAATTTAAATATACAATGATAAAGCTAATGATAATGATGTTTAAGGATGCATAGAAACCACAGAGAGACTCGGGGATGCTTAAAAGGGCTTGGGTAATCTTTCCTAGAGGATATAATGCCTGAACTAAGTCAGGAGTACTAGATAAGGAAGGGGAAATGGGGAATAGAGACAGACTGTTTCACATAGGAGAAAAAAACATATACAAGGTTCATGGGGAATAAAATAACATATATTGTTTGAGTAGCTAACTCAGTATTTTTGGACTTTAGATATGAGCAGCAGTTAACATAAAAAAGAAAAGTAGGATCCAGCTAATTGCCAATTTTATATAGTGCACCAAAGAAACTGAATGCTATCTGGTAAGTTATGGAGAATGATGGGTAGATTTTGAGTGGAGTAGTAGGTTTAGTTGATATTCATTTTAGGTAGACTATGCCAACAGCAATATGGCTGGTAAATTTGAAGACCACAAACCTAGAGGCTAAGATACAGTTTAGATTCTATAACAATATTCCTGAGCTTTATAATGGGCATCATGAGGCTACCACCTAGTAGTGGCAGCAGGGTTGAAAGAGAGGTGACATAATCAAAATGCAATTGGTGTATCACTAATATTTAAAGGATGATTTTTAATGGGGTGGAGGGAAGAATGTACAAAAAGAGAGAATCATGAGATATGGAAAGTGTTTTAGCATGACTCCTAGGTTTCTATATTGGTTGTCTATATGGTAATGTTATTAAACGGCTAATGGAGGAACAGGATTCAGTTTGAGGATGAAGGTGAGGGAAGAAAATAAGTTTAGTTTCAGACATATCAAATTTAAGGAGACTATTGGTCTTCCAGTGTCCAAAAGTTATTTAATGTATAGTTTGAAGTTCTAAGAGGTTGGCGGGAGAAACAAATTTATGAACTGATAGTATATAGATTTTAGTTGCATCTCTAAGAGCTCATGTAGAGAGGGCAGTGTCAAGTGAAAAAAGTAGAGAGCTCTGGCACACAGTGAGATGTGAGAGGAAGAAATAAAAAGAAGACATTCCAGAAGAAATAAAGAAATTGTCATAAATAGAGGATAAAGCAGGAGAAAAGAGTAGTTTCAAGAAATAGGTAGTGACAATAATACTCCCCATTGAAAATGTGTGCTCCTCTTTCCTTAGGAGAAATTTGTCACTGAACACCTAGCCAGGACTTTATTTTCCAGACTCAAGTGAATTTTGGTAGTGCCATTTTACTAGTTTTAATCAATAGATTGTGGGTGCCAAAGCAATTAAAAAGGAAATATGCCATCTTCATCCTGTTTTTCCTACCTCCAAGAGCTAGAAGCAGAGGATTCCAAGGCCCTGGCTGATAGCAGAGCAACAGGGAAAGAGCCATAGCCCTTGAATCATCACATGGAATAAAGCCACCCTTAACTAAAAACACCCCTTTCAGACTATGATGTGAGCAAGGTTATTCAGCTATGATGTGTTAAAGTTCTGAAATTTGGAGAGATTACTTGTTATTACTAATTATTACTCTCATAACATTATTAACTAACATTTTGATAAGTAAAATAAGAATGAAAATTGTCCAATTGAACTTGACCACACTAGGAAATGATTGAGAATAGGAATGATTGATTGGATAATAACTCCACAGAGATGCAAAGCCAAAGAAGGCTTTTGTCCTAATACAGAACCAGAAGGAGATTTAATCATATTTTCCTGGCTGAACAGAAGAAGCCATTAGAGACAGAATAAGTGTAGAATAGAGAGGGAGCCATTGGGGAATCCCTGGGTGGCTTAGCGGTTTAGCGCCTGCCTTCGGCCCAGGGTGTGATCCTGGAGTCCAGGGATCGAGTCCCACATTGGGCTCCCTGCATAGAGCCTGCTTCTCCCTCTGCCTGTCTCTCTGCCTCTCTTTCTCTCTCTCTCTCTGTCTCTCATTAATAAATAAATAAAATCTTTTAAAAATTAAAAAAAGAGAGAGGGCGGGAGCCATTCATGGAGCAAAGTCATGGAAGAGATCCTAAAATAGAGAAAGTATGACCTTGATTATGAGAATACACACATCTTCCCATGACTGAGAAAGGATGAAGGAAGTGAGAAAAGATGAATAGATACAGATGTAGGTGAGTCTGGGGGACACTTTAAGATTCCTGTGAAATTATAACCATAATCATTGTTAGACATCAATGCTTATGTATTTTGGCAATCAAATGCTTTTAATGATACTTTAAAATGGGCAAAACCCGTAAGAAAACACACTGGTACCCATACACTGTCATTTTCTACTTAACATCACTGAAAAAGGGACCTTTCACATTCACTTTTCTTCAACCTACCCATTCTTAAATTCTCCTTTGAAGGTGATATACAAGATAAAGGTCCTTTGCCACAAAACATTACCAAAGATCTAACATTGAATACTGCCCCTAGAAGAGAACTGAATATTAAAGAATAATTCTCTCTAGCTGTAAGACGCTACTTTCCAACTGAGAGCAACATGACAAGGCAATCTGACGATTCGTCTTGGTAGTTTGTGATATTTCTGGCTTACAGATATATTTATCTCAATACAGCCCCACTGTGGGACTGAATCTGAAATAACCAAACTAAACTAAAAATGTCCCTGAGTGCTGGAAGTGATCGAAACAAATGAGGAGATGGAGGACAGGAAGTGATGAGGGAGGGAAGGGGAAAGAAAAGCAATGTTCACCATCTTTGTTATATTCAGTTTCAGAAAAGAGGGTCTGTGGATCTCAGTCTAAACTCCCAATTTGATGTATCATTACATTTTCATTATAACGCTTTTGGTAATTTATAGCAAATATGTCTGTGTGGTTGTTGTGAAATCTTCTTGTTAAATGTACAGAATTTTGATCATGAAGCTCCTGCATCCTTTCTCAGATGGTCCCTCTAAACCCTCCCTCTGAATGTGTTTCTTTTTTCTTCCCTGGATGAAATCTCAGTCAGGTCCCATGGCTTTTCAAGTCCCTCTCAGTCACTGAAGAAATCTCATGCCAAGGACGCCTGGGTGGCTCAGTGGTTGAGCGTCTGCCTTCAGTTCAGGGCATGATCCTGGGGTCCTCGGATCAAGTCCCGCATTGGGTTCACTGTGGGGAGCCTGCTTCTCCCTCTGCCTGTGCCTCTGCCTCTCTCTCTGTGTGTGTCTCTCATGAATAAATAAGTAAAACCTTCTAAAAAATTAATAAAATAATAAATAAATAATTAATAAATAATTAATAAAATAAATAAATAAAAGAAAAGAAAAATCTCATGTCAGATATGAAAATGAGCAGATCGATGAACTAAGGACAATTTTTAAAATCCTTCAAGTGAAAAATAATAATAATAAAATCCTTCAAGCGAAAACTCTCTGCCTGCAGTTCGGGTCTGACTCGGACATGGAACTGTTTAGTTGCAGAGCCCGACACAAACATCTTACCCCTCCTGCCCAACTCCAGCTCTGTAATCCTCACCAGCCAGCATCAAACCAAGCAGGGAAACTGCACACTCTTCGGGTGCAGATGCAGTGTGATATACCATTCATTCCCTCTAGGTGGGGTCTACCTTGCTTTAATGGAGCACTCTTACAGGGTTTTATTTTTAAGAAGGAGGAGGAAGCATATAGCAGTGCCATCTCTCTGAGGTAAGTGATACCGTTCCTTCAACTGGCTTTAGGCTCTCCCTCCTTAAGCCCATTGGGGGTACCCAGTGATCTATCCCACTCATTTCTTTGGTAAGTCTCTCTGTTCTTCAAGGCAGTATGCTTGGACTGTCTCATGGATCTATGAGATCCATAGAAAACCTGTTGTTCCTGATCCAACATTTTGGTAGAAGTAAACCTTTTCCCAACACAGTCATTTTTCTCTTTGCTACCAAACAGGGCACCGACCCCCATCCATATTTTCTTGGCAGGCATGAGATGGCAGTCCCTTTCCAGGGTATGTGTGTCAAGACCTCCTGGTTCTCTTAAAGCTCCTGACAACTATTTTTGGTGGACTCTCTTTCCCTGTCTCTCTGTCCTTTCCTCCCTGTCCCCTGCCTCCCTCGATCCTTTCCTCTTATTCATTCTTTCTGTGGAATCTCCACTGTTTTTATAGGCTGGAAGTGAATGGTAGAGACAAAGATTCTTTGCCTAACCAAACTTTAGTCAGACTCCTGAACCTTCCCCTAAGCCTATCTATATACTCCCATATAAAATCTAGTTTCAGAAAACCCTCTGCTAAGTCAGTTTAATCAGAAACCTCAATACCTGATCACCTTCTCTATCTGACCAGGTTCCTCAGATTCCACCATTGCTCAGATGATGACTGATCATCCTGACCTGTCTTTAGCAAAATCCTTTTGGGTCAATCTAGCCAAAATCCCTCCTCACTTTTGATCCTACTTACCTAATGATCCCTACTCTGCTCCTTGTCCATTAATTACTACTTGCCTACATGCTGCATTTGGAGTTGAGCCTAATCTCTCTCCCCTAATGTAAAATCCCATTGCAGTGGTTTTTACACCTATCACCATGGTCCTGAATGGTGGACCATGAAGATGCCTCAGCATCTTCAACAAGTGTTGTGGAATATTTTTTCTTTAACAGTAGCTGATGCCAGTAGTGGAGAAATGTTTTACTCCTGGTATCTGCTTCACATATGGTCTCTCCCTTCCTTAAGGATATAGTTACTTAGTAGTCTTTGTGTTCTCATCTTTAAGAGAGGAAACAAGGACAGAAAGAGCTCCATTGCAGCATGGTGTACATTGAGGTCCCCAGACTGGAAGCTCCATGAGGGCAGAGACCTTGTCTATTTGTGCTCTACAGTGTTCTTCAGCACTGGACACAGTGCCTAGTACATAGCAGTGCTTAATAAATAAATACGTATTAGATAAATGAATTCTGTCCTAGTCATTTATTTCTAGGGGAAAAAATTCCTTCCTTAACAACAGCAAAATAGCAGCAGGAAAGGATAGTCTAATTGTAAGAGTGGGAACATTTCATTTCTTTTTGCCATACAATAATAAACTTTTATATAGACTTGTACTAGTCAGAGAATGCTCCACTATTTTCTCCGTTATTAGCCTGTGCTTATATAAAGTGATAGTCAATCACATAATTTAACAAACAGAAGAGACATTAAAGATAATCTAGCTACTCATCTTAAATAACAGAGATTGAGTGGCTTGTGCAAAATTTCACCAACAGCTAGTTCTTAGAAGGTAGAAGGCAGAACCCAGAATTGTTCTCAATCTATCATGACAGTATGTTTTGTGTTCTTGTTTTTGTCATCGTTAGGCAAGAAGCAGTATCCTCATAGAGTACTCACACCAGATTGAATTAAGATTTTTATTTTGAAGGTATTAAAAGCTCTTCATTACAAGTAATCCAGTCAATAAATGGGCAGAAGACATAAACAGACATTTCTCCAAAGGAGACATACAAATGACCAACAGACACATGAAAAAATACTCAACATCACTTATCAGGGAAATAAAATTAATTAATTAATTAAATAAATAAATAAAATAAATTAAAACCACAATGAGATACCACCCCAGACCAATCAGATGGCTAAAATTAACAAGTCAGGAAACAACAAATGTTGGTGAGAATGTGGAGAAAGGGGAACCCTCTTACACCGTTAGTGGGAGTGCAAGTTGATACAGCCATTTCAGAAAATAGTATGAAAGTTCTTCAAGAAGTTAAAAGTAGAACTACCATATGATCCAGTAATTGCACTACTAGGTATTTACCCCAAAGATACAAAGGCAGCAATCCAAAGGGGCACGTGCACCCCAATGTTCATAGCAGCAATGTCCACAATAGCCAAACTATGGAAAAAGCCGAGCTGTCCATGAACAGATGAATGGATATAGAAAATGTGGTGTATATTACTCAGCCATCAGAAAGGATGAAATCTTACCATTTACATTGATGTGGATGGAAGTAGAGGGTATTATGCTGAGTAAAAGAAGTTAATCAGAAAAAGACAATTATTATATGGTTTTATTCATAGGAGGAATATAAGAAACAGGGCACAGGATCATAAGAGAAGGGAGAAAAAATGGAATGGGAAGAAATCAGATAGGGAGACAAACCATGAGAGACTATGGGAAAGAAACTGAGGGTTGCTGGAGTGGAACTGGGAGGGGAGGATGGGGTAACTGGGTGACAGGCATTAAGGAGGGCATGTGATGTGATTAGCACTGGGTGTTATATGCAACTGATAAACTACTGAATTCTACATTTGAAACTAATGATGTATGATATGCTGGCTAATTGAATTTAAGTAAAAAAATAATAATAAATAAAAGTTCTTCATTGATAAACCTCATCATTTATAATTTTATTGGAATCATGGAGATGCTTTTAAAATGTATGGCTTCCTTATATAATTCCACCCAAAATGGACATATTGATTGGTTAACTAAGTAAGCCTGAGGCACAGAAAGGAATTTTTTCAAGTCTTTTAAATAATTATATAAGATACAAGTCTAATCATAGGAAAACTCCATATTTCTTTAACTTTGCCACCAGTTGTTTTCTTCAGCAAAAACCCATTTACTCTGCATCAAAAACATGGAAAGTTTTCCTTTCTTCCAGGGAATTTCCATAGAAGTTATGGCTAGAAGAGGAACCCTGCTATAACAATGATGGGCTATTGCTAGCTTTTGTTCACTGCCAAGTGTATTTCTTATCCCCTCTATTAGATTATGAGCAAAGTGTAGACATTTTATATTATTTTGTATCTTCTCACATCACTTGGCACAGAATATCCATTGATATATTTATTGAATTAATGTGCCAAAATTTAAAGTTTGTATAGTTTCTCTCTTTGAACTGCGACTTCATTCTCTTTCAGTAGTATATTGCCAGTATGTTAGAAAAATCTCAATTTTAAAAGTGATGGAAAATCCCTAATCAATTTTGAATACTTCTTTATAAATAGTCTTACTTTTCTTCCAAATCTGACTTCTCTACCACCTTATGATAAGTGCCCCACTACAGGAATTATTGTCCTTAAAAAATCTGAAAATGCACAAAATTTTATTTTAATCTTATGGAGCTTCTACCAAGTTATTGATGTGTAATGACTTCCTCACACGTCACACCAGTTCTTCAACAGTCTTGGGGGAAGGAAACATTTAATGTGATGTTGTAGATTGTAGGTCTTTTTCAGAAATAGTTGGATTTGAATCCTTGGTCTTTCTTTCACTGGTTTGTGATATTGGCCAGTTAAGTCATTTCTCTAAATTTTAGTTTCTTCTTTGATAAAATGGAGATAATAGCAGAACCTACTTCAGAGGGAAATTATGATGAATAAGCAGTGAGGCCTGTAAGGCATTAAACATGTTGCCTGATTCCTAAGTATTCAGTATATTTTGATAAAATATTTGGCCATGATTATCAAAATGTAACTATTTTCCATTGTGCTAACTGCACATAATTGACCTAAAGGCAACAAATCAAAAGAGATCACATGCAAATAATTCGTGATAATTTTCTTAGCACCCCGTATACAAGGGATATGAAGGTTACAGAGCAAATCTTCTTAGAATGCATGATTTGGTTTAAGGAGGATTCACATGTGCAACCAAACAGAGAATGACAGAGCAATAGTTGTCCAAATTAGGGCTCTTGGAAATGCCATGGTAATTCAGAGGAGAGAGTGATCACATCATGTTAAGGAGATGGTAGGAGATTGGTTCAAATAAGGCTTCACTGGAGGAGTTGCATAAGAATTGAGTCTTGAAGCATCAGCATAATTTAGGAAGAAAACAATATGAAGATGGTATTTGCCATTTAAGGGAATCTCTAAGAAGCATGAAGGAAACTGCAAGATGTGTTTGTTGAGCTTCCTTGTGTTCCTGAAGTGTGGTGGCTGTTGAGAGTAGAAGGTAGGCTGACAGGCAACCACAGAATTTTTCATGTGTCTTACCAAAAGGCAGCAACTTTATTCTGAAGGCAGTTAGAATCCATTGCAGGGCTAGAAGTACCATTTTGGCAGTAAAAGACAAATGGAAAATGGAAACAAATGGCAGTGTGGGCCAGAACCAAGGCTACTGCAATGTAAATGGAGAGAAGAGCTATACTCAAACAGTGGTTTTGGCAGCATTAGCTACTACTCTGGAAACTGGCAATTAGACAAGAAAGAGTCATTTATCTTGCCTTTCTGGGTAAACTGTTTCAGGCTAACCAAATAATCTTAAATGATGTGAGAAAGTTATTTCTTCAAAATGAATTGCAGCCAACACATATATATGGTAGGAATGATAGAATTAGAAACTATGTTGTGCAGCCCTTAATGAAATAATTGATTCAAGCAATAATCATCAATAGATGAAACCATTAGATGAAAACTCAATTGGATCTGTACAGTGGAGGGTCTGACTGTCCCACTGAACACAGAAAACCAGAAATCTCTATTCCTCCTGATACAATGTAATGTGAAGCTCACAGCATTTTGTATAAAGTATCCCAGCTAAAAAATTTTGTATCTGAATCTATTCACACTTTCAGAGCTGACTTTCATTTGTAGAAATTATGGAAGACAGAGGAACAAATTAAACAGCACCATAAGAAAGCAAACAAATACAAAACGTGAGGAATTCTACAAGACAACGATAATAAATCCAGTTTTAGTAATAAGTCCAATGCATGAGAAAAAAATGGAGGGAGTATCAAAATAGGTGCATAGCAAAAATAACCAAACGTGGTTTGGAGTCATTGGATTTTAATTCAAACTAATTAAATATAAAAGGACACTTTTGAGAAAGTCTGGGGAATTTTGTATGGACTGATTACTGAATGATAACAAGAAAATAAGATTTTTAAGTTCATTATTGTGATAATGGCATTGTGATACATAGAAAAAAAACACATTTTGTACAGATGCATTGGACTATGTAGGGCTGAGATGGCATAATATCTGGGATTTGTTTTAAAATTCTTCAGCAAAGTTCAGGACAGGAAAGAAGGGAAGCAGGAAGAGAGAAAAGGAAAGGATAGAGGAAGCCCAAATGGCAAAATCTGATAACTTTATAATCTGGGTAATGCCATATTGAGGTTCCTTATACTTCATTTTGTGAACGCTTGAAATTTTTCATACCAAAAAAAAAAAAAAGAAAAGAAAATATTTTTGCATGTGATATAATTTGATGCTCTCAGCTCTATATCTAGGAAAGCAGATGCTGATATTTTTATGGACCTTATTTTTCAGGATTTTTTCCTTGTTTCAGTGGTATGTGACACTCTACAATGATACAATGTTTTAAGAAATTTTGTTCTCACTAGGGACAGAAAGCTATAGTAGGAATTATTCAAGGTAAGGATACAAAACAAAAGCAAAAACCATGTAGGCTTTAAAAATGCCAACATAGGAGCACCTGGGTGGCTAGGTTGGTTGAGTGTCCAACTCTTGATCTCAGCTCAGGTCTTCATTTCAGGGTTGTGAATTCAAGCCCTGCACTGGGCTCCATGCTGGATGTAGAGCCTGCCTTAAAAAAAAAAAAAATCTACATAGTTACTCCTATGTTTACTAAATCAACATTGTCTTGATTCTCATTTTCTTATAGCAAAGGGCTTGTGCATTACACTAGTAATAGATTTAAATGCCAGAGAAAAATGACCAACTATACTACATGCATGATGATTTTGTTAAACCATGGGTAACAGAAGTATTTAATAACATCTGATTTCCCTACTGCTTGAGGCACTTAATCTGTAGCAACATTCTAGCATCTTTGAATTGGGTATAGGTAACATGCCACCACATTTTTATTTTTTATCTTGGCCATTATGTGTCCTTAATAAAGAACCAAATGTATTTTTTGGTGCATCTCAACCATCTGAGTAGCAAATATTCTTTCACACCCCTCATATAGGAGATACAGATAATCTAAAACTTAGTT
This sequence comes from Vulpes vulpes, assembly GCF_048418805.1. NCBI lineage: Eukaryota > Metazoa > Chordata > Mammalia > Carnivora > Canidae > Vulpes > Vulpes vulpes. The sequence goes on along the minus strand of NC_132785.1, from coordinate 28,257,098 downwards.
ATTTTTCCTTAATGTTACCACGAAATAAGCAGAAATTTCAAAGATGATGAATAACCAAAAAATGAGATCGAAGTGTGAGACCTCACATAAGGGAGCATGTGGTATCTTTGAGATAGTTTTCTAAAGTTAATCATTTTTTAAAATGCATTTTAATTCAAGTACTTGGAGTTGTGAAAATACTACACAAATATAACTTCCTAAACACCTTAGGCCTTGATGAAATTAGTCACTCACTCTGGCATCAATCAATAAATCATTGTTGATTTATTAATCATAGATTACCTTATAATTATACAACACTTGACAGCTCACAGCACTTACACATACATTAGCCCATGTTCATCTCACAACAGGCCTTTGAGAGCACTTGGGTTGTTGTGTTCATTTTATACCTGAGGAAATGGCTTTGCAGAGAGCTAAAGGACCTGTCTGGGTCTACTGCTGGTGGAAGTGGGGAGACTGGGACCCCAATTTAGAATATGCCACCTGCAGGTCAGTGAGTCACACTTTTGCAGAACCAGGTTGCCCAGTATAAAGAATAGTCACTGACACAGCCAGGACTATAATGTAATCAGAGATGCAGTCTCCCCACCAACTACTAACCTAATTTGTGGGTTACAAACCAACCAAGTGAAATTCTTCATAATAATGTAAGACAAGAATTCAAGAGTGGTCCCATAACAGACCATGATGCATTTCCAAATGAATGAAGCAGAAATACTTGCTGATTAACCTGTTTTATTGTTAGTGTCCTTAACTCCATAAAGTGGAAGAGGAAGAAAGAGGTATGTTGTATGTTAAGGTTATTAAATTTCTGTGCTTCTTATAAGATACAACTCTGAATTCCTAAGTGACTAGAACATTTGGAAAAACAAAGTACAAGGACTGTGCAATATGTTTTGCACTCTCTCACTCGGTCTGTGAAACAATCATGAGGGGTATGTTATTATTATTGTGATATATTTTATAGACAGGGGAGCTGAATCTTAGAAAAAATGGTTAACTTTCCCACATAAACACAATTAGTATGTGAGACTGAACGCCAGCACTGTGGAACCCTGGAAGCCCACTTTCTACACATCCAGCTCTGCTTTTCTTCCCTTCTCTGGCTCTCTACCCATAGTAGTAACAGCATCATTCCAAGGTTCTTGTGGAAAGAAAACTTCTTCAAATGAAAGAAATGATTCATTTATCCCATGTATTTGTATTGAGCCTCTTTCTTGTGCATATAAATATATTACATGGCTTCTGCGGTAAAATATTTGCTTTCTGAGAAGACAGTACACACACATATACATACATACATACATACATACACACAACGTACACCCCACAGAACATTACTACTACTGCTAATAATAATAATAATAATAATAATAATAATAATTTCTTCTCATCACTGGGATCTTATACATCCAGTTGTTTTAAATGCCTCCCATGTGGTGACTCAGTTAATTCTCACAGTCCTGTGACAGAGCATTCCATTTATCTGACTGAATATTATGTTGGCTCGTGTTTTAGGTTAACACAATCTCATTCCTGAAATAGTATAATAGTTCATTTTATAATAAATCTAAACCCACATTGTAATTTCATGGAGGTCATTTTATAGATATCTTTAAATAATTCCCATGTGGCTTCTTAATTTCAGTATCAAATTATTCATTCATTCATTCATTAAGTGTTATCAAGTATGCATTTATGTATAGCCTTGGGCTAGTTGCTATTAAGATCATGGAAGTGTGACATAAGCACCTCCAAGAAGCTTATAATCTAGCAATATAAGCCCACTTGTGTACCACCAGAGGTGACGCAACATGTCACTCCCTGCTTTGTTTCTCCTGTGTCTGCCTACCACAGTGACTCATGGGTGTCTCTTAACAACTTCACAGAGTAGACCCAGGCTTATTATGTTTCCTAAAAGAATCCTAAAATACATAACATGGCAAACACTTCGGTTCCACCAGTTGGTGGGTCTTGGTCATTATCTACAACTTACATCTAAATTTTGGTGGCCAGGCATGTATTCATCTCATTCATACGGAGCATGAGCACAGCTCCAGGACCTGACGACACAGCACTGAGCAAAGCAAAGTCATTGCCCCTGTGGAGTTTGCATTCTGAGGTAGGGAAACAGAAAATGAACAAAGAAATACCTAGAGTGATAGATCATAAAAAGAGCTATGGAGAAAAATGGTGAGAATAGGGAGAAAGAGAATGATGTGTTCTCCAATAAGATGGAATTTGTTTTTTGGTTTTTTTTTTTTTTAAGATTTTATTTATTAATTCATGAGAGACACAGAAAGCAGGCAGCGACATAGGCAGATGGACAAGCAGGCTCCTCGAAGGGAGCCCAATGTGGGACTCGATCCTGGAATTCCAGGATCACACCCTGAGCTGAAAGCAGATGCTCAACCACTGGGCTACCCAGGTGTCCCATAAGATGAAATTTGAAAGTAGTCTTAAAGTAAAGGTATAAACTGTGTGGACATTTCCAAGAAGCGCTTTCCAGACAAGTGTGGTAGTATGTGCAAAGGCTTTGATGGAAACATGTTTGGCCTGATTTGAGGCTGTAGCTGAATGAGCAAGAAGCTGAGTGTTTGGAGATGAGAATGGAGCTGAGTGAGAACCAAACTAGGTGAGTTCAGTTCACGCTGTCCCAAGGGCCCTGTAAAACCAGAGGCTAGATATATGTGTCAGGAAGGGGAATTCAGTGTGCAATCAGGGCCCATCTAACACCACCAGCATTCAGTTTTGCCTACATTTAATTCTGTGACTTGCCTGCTTTCCCTACTCAGAATCCAGTCTCAAAATAGTGATGTGAGCATGGGGAAGAGAGAGGTGCATTCTAAAGGCATGCAAATCATCATCATCATCATCTTATACTTAGAATAGTAATAATCCAGTATTATTCTTTAAAATAAGAGACCCATGGGGGGTGTCTAGATGGCTCAGTCAGTTAAGCAGCCAACTCTTGATTTTAGCTTAGGTCATAATCTCAAGGTCGTGAGATCGAGGCCCGAGTCAGGTCCAGAACTGGGCATGGAGCCTGCTTAAGATTCACTCTCTCCCTCTCCCTCTGCTCCTCCCCCAGCTTGTGCGTGCTCTCTCTCTCTTGTTCTCTCTCTCAAATAAATAAATCTTGAAAAAAAATTAAGAGGCACACCTTTCAAGTCTGCATAGTTTGGAAGGGTCCAAATACCCTGCCTAGCTCTTATCATTTCCTTTTTCCCTGTACCATCATCTCTAATAAAGGGCTCTGCCATGTTGAGTAAGTCTCCCAGGAAAATAACCACTACCACCCTTCCCCTAGCTCCTGATGTGCTCTTCCCATCCCTCCCTTTTGAAGGCCTCATATCAACAATATATGAATTTGTGAAACCTTTGTTTTCCTTGGGCACAGAGTATAATTTGAAGTGCAGTGTTTTTCCTTTAAGCCCTTCTGGCTTGAGGACCAGGGACTGCTGCATCCTCCCTTGTCACAGTACAAGTACAAGGCAAATAGCAAGTAGATATAAACAAAGTGTGATAAACCACCATTCCAGTTTGGGTGATTGGAAGGATTTTGTGGAGGAAGTGACAGTAGAACTGTCCTTGTCCCTCTGTCTACGCCAGCTCACAGCTGAGACCACTTAAGCCCACACTTCCTTCCAGGACTTGTTAGATAGATCCTACTCAGCTCCTGACCCACCATCAATCAGGGCAGGAAATGTGTCAGAAGGTTCATATCCAATTCTATAATGGAATTAAGTCTCATTTCCAGAAGTGGAATCTGAAGACTTCCATTTTATCCCCTTGTCCTCACCCATTTCACCTCTAACCATTCAAAGGATTTTGACAAGCCATCCCTTTAATTCAACATGTGTCAGATGGAAGAATTACCTAGTCATGTGCCTCAGGGCCAGTTGATCCTCATCAGGGAACTATAACTCAGGAAGCTGAAAGTAGGCAGGTATGCTCTTTGGTCCTTCATAATGTCTTGGTGTGAGTGATTTAAGTCAGTGATAGATAAAACTACTAGTAGTATCCATGCAATGTCTGTTCATGAATAATAATAGTATTCCACTTAAATCCCTAATATTTATCTTTCTTCCTTACTCTAAGGATATGCATGTTATTTTGTTTATTTGATTCCTATTAGTTTCTAATACATAAATGATAATAAGTGCTCAATGGATTACTGATTGAATGAATTAATCAATATACCAACCAGATGTAGCCAAGAGGTGCAAGAGCTGGAGTGATCTCTCAGTATGGTATCCCCTGTTCACCTCTTTCCTGCCCCTGTAACTGGGGACCTTATTTCTTCACTGTGTCATTAGCCTATTTACCCTCTCTGGTAGTTCAGTTCCTTTATAAGACTGGGATCCCACCCTGAAACTCACCTGGTGATTAGGATCTGAAGGCCAATTAATTTTTAGCAAACTTTCTTTCAAAAGCTTGAGTCATATTTTCTATACCCCTATCCCTTTAGTAATCATAGTTATTCTATTTCAAATGTCTCCCAAATTCATTACAATCCATGTAACTTCAAGGTTGAAAGTCACTTGGAATCTGGGTGGGTCTTCCTGCACCTGCTCCTAACCACACTTGGTCTTGTTGTATCCTTCAGACATTAGGCCTTAGACAATTTCTTTTGCCTCCCAGGCCAGCAATATCTTCCCATCTTGTGCTTTTCAAAGTAGATCACAAACCAAGTGTCAGCATCTTTTTCTCCCTGATGTTTACTCAATGCAGAGGAATGAGCACTTTGTAATGAGTCCTTAAAAGGTGGAGAGTATTTTGTTAGACATGTATTTGAGGGGTTTCAGAAAAATTGGTGAGCAAGGATATAGAGACAAAAAACTCACTTGATTTCTTTAGGGAATGGAAGTAGTCCTGTTTAAAATGTAAGGTTTATTTCAGAGATTAGATTGAAATGATTAATGTGATATGAATATAGATGACTATACATAAGCTAAATCCTCATATGTATGGAAATCTTGCATATTAATTTACATCACTGTCAAGATGGGACATTGAAACCTAAATATATTAATACATTTTATAAAATAAAGCTAAATGTTCTGAGAGTAGAAATGGGGCACTTTTAGCTGTGGAAGACATTTACTGCCCAAGAATTTGGAGATTACAGTTTGGGTATAAAGTGGTAACTTGTATGAAAATGAGAAGGTGCTAAAATATTCTAAATATGCAAAGCAAAATAAATTAGGTTAGGCTAGACTTTCCCCACGGCAGGTGTATCCTTTCTGATATGTTAAAATGCACAGGTGGCTCTGTACTGCATCCCTTGCAAATAAGTTCAGTCTAGGCTACAAGGCACTAGAATTTATTAGGATAGATCTGCATTCCAATTTTGGCTCCATTATTCACCAGCTGTGATACCTTGGGCCATTTCTATAACCTCTGTAATATTATTTTCTCCTTTGTGAAATATAATTCCTGCCTCATAGGTTAATAGAAGGATTATATGAAATAATCTAAATACATGTCCAATGCAGTGCCTGGGATACAATAAATGCTCAGTAAATGTCAGTTTGTCTTTCCCTCTTAAAAGAACATACTTTTTCATTTATCCATATGGATACTAGGAAAGTTATTACATCTATTTTTACTATTGAATAGAATACAAAAGAAGTGAGTTATAATTGTTTATACTTCAAACATTTCTATCAACTTTAGGAAGACTATTAATAACCACATCATCAGTTTTAAACTTTATATATCAGGATGGTAGGATGAGAAGTAGATGAGAGAAATGGGGGGGAAACGAATGGAATTAAAAAGAGCCTCAGGCAATAAACTGAAAATGAATAAAAGTCTGAATAAGTTATTAAGGTTAATATTATCTAATATGCCCTTTCTTCTTTCTTACCCACATATTTTTCTGTTTTTACCCCTTTCTGCTACTTTTCAAGTCCAATTTCTTTCATATGTTGAGAACCTCCTCCATACCACATACTGTGCTGGGAACTCAGGATTACACAGGCAGGGTGGAAGGCAGGGTGGAATCCCTACCAGAGGTGAAAGGCAGTCATAAAATACCATGACACATTAGGAGAGTTATTTACAGGGTGTTATGAGAGCCAAGATAAAGTGGAGTCTAGTTTTGCCAGGGAATGAAGGATACTTCATAAGGGAGGTGACTTGAAGATTGAGTACAAGTTAGATAGCTGGGCATGGATATTTCAGTTATAGAATGTAACTAATCTTTCTTTTTCTATCATCCACCCACCCATCAATGCTTATACACACACATGTGTGCATACACACACGTGCACGCACACACACACATAATCCTTTCTTCCCATTCTCTTCTCCTATGTTCTTGGAATTTAAACTCATGAATGGAGAAGAAGATCTACTAATAAGAGACATAATTTATATCAATTATTGAGACTTACTTGGAACTTGAAACAGCAAATTTCATTTAAAAAATGATTGACAGGGCAGCCTGGGTGGCTCAGCGGTTTAGCGCCATCTTCAGCCCAGGGCGTGATCCTGGAGTCCCAGGATCCAGTCCCACATCGGGCTCCCTGCATGGAGCCTGCTTCTCCCTCTGCCTGTGTCTCCACCTCTCTCTGTGTGTGTGTCTCTCTCTGTCTGTGTGTCTCTCATGAATAAATAAATAAAATATTTTTAAAAAATAAAAATAAAAAATGATTGACAGATAATTGGTTCTTGAATTACAGCATCACAGAAACTAGAAACCATTGCTTTTCACATCAGACCTACTGAGATGAAACTCAATAAACTGAATAAAGTAGATCACAAACTAGCACATGTATCAGAATCCTCAGGGAGACTTAATAAAAACTCAGATGCACAGGCTTTCCACTTTCCTCCATTCCCATTTCTGAAACCTTGTCTTTGCTCAGACCCGCTGAATCAGAATTTCCAGTGATAGAGGTTAAATTTGAGAAACTAATAAATAAAATTCTCCATGTAAGTTTGCAGCCTTCTTGTTAAGAAATGTGCACCCAGGTGTATTTCCACTTGCATTATTATTGAAACAAAATTTTGCTGTTGTGTAAACATACCCTTAGAGAATAATGGGTTTTGATATTCACCAAGGGAAACAAGATTTTTCTTGATATTAATAAATTAAGAATATTCTAAACCTCCAAATCACAGATTATTAATTTAATTGAATATTTTCAAAATAATTTTAGTTGTATCTAGTTAGAAATATTTTGTTTATACTTTCTTAAGAAAAATGTCTTTTTGCTTTTTTCTAAGAACAAGAAATACAAATAATTTTTAATTGTTAGAACAGAATTTCCATAAACAAATATTTATTTTTCTCTATACTCTCATTATTACAATTTGCTGAGTCAAATTACAATAACTTACTTAAAAATAAGTAAGAACAAAAAAAAAAAGAAAAAAAAATAAGTAAGAACAGTTCACCTGATTTTGTTGTACAGCTGACTGTTTTTTAAAAAATTAAGAAGACCAAATTAGAAAGAAATTTCTATTAGAAGCAGCTATCCTGATGGAGATGTAACATAAGATGAACTGTTTTGCTCTCATTGTTGCTATATAATTTAATTATTTTAGTGAATAATTCTGTTATCTTATATCCTGAACTGGTAGGGAAAAACTTGAGGGAAGTTAATGAGGATTTCATCCATAGGGATTCAAAATTGAATTAGTTATGTGGTATTTTGGATTGGTGTGGGGTTTTGGGTTGTTGCTGTTTTTCATAAAATGTATCACTATGAGTGTACTAGTTCTACTGCTGCGTAACAAATTATAAAAATCTTGGTTGCTTGTGACACCTGGGTGGCTCAGCAGCTGAGTGTCTGCCTTCAGCTCAGGGCGTGATCCCAGGGTCCCGAGATCGAGTCCCACATTGGGCTCCTTGCATAGAGCCTGCTTCTCCCTCTGTCTATGTCTCTGCCCCCCTCTCTCTCTCTGTCTCTCATGAATAAATAAATAAAATCTTTAAAAAAAAAACCTTACTTGCTTAAAACAACACGTGTTTACTGTCTCACAATTTCTGTGGGTCAGGAATCTAAGTTTGGCTTAGCTTAGGGTCTCACAAAGCTATAAACATGGTGTTGACTGCTGTGCCTCTTTTGGAAGCTCGACTGAGGAAGAATTAATTTCCAGTCTCATCCTGATTGTTGACAGAATTCATCTCCTTGCGACTGTGTGATTGAGGACCCACTTCTTGTTAGCTATTAACTGGAGGTCACACTTAACTCCCAGAGGTCACCATACCTAGAGGATCACATAGTGATCACATAGTGATCCTATCCACAGCTTACAACATAGATGTTTGCTTCTTCAAGGCATGTGGGAGAGTCTTTCTATGATCTTCTGAAATAGACCTAATATAAGGTAACAGAATTATGAAAGTGACACCCCAACACATTTGCCATATTTCATGGCTTAACACAAGCCTATCTTCATTCAAGAGGAGACGATCATTCAAAGGTAGAACTCAGTGACGTACCTCTCAAAATCAGAAGTTTTATTGCATATTTTTTTAAAAGATTTTATTCATTTATTTGACACACACAGAGAGAGAGAGAGAGAAAGAGAGCACAAGCAGGGGGGAGCAGAAGAGGGAGAAGCAGGAAGCCCAATATGGGGCTTGATCCCAGGACTCCAGGATCACAACCTGAGCTGAAGGCAGACGCTTAACCAACTGAGCCACCCAGGTGCCTTGCACATTTTTCATTTATTTATTTATTGTCTTCTCTCTGTCCTAAAATATAAGTAAGTCCTTTGAGAACAGGAAAATGTTTAAATGATATTGAAAAAAAAAATGCTTTCTTATGAATAGAATCTAGACACAAAAAGTGTTTAAATTTAAAGTATTTAAAGTTTTAAAAGTTACTGATGAATTAATTACAAACAAACTACAAAAGAATTAGTTATCTTTATACTTTATTTAGTATTGATTTTAGACATATTGACTTCAATAATTTGCTTAGTTTGCTGACCTCATCAATTGTCTGGACCTTCTAAGAATTAGTCACAAATAAATATATTTAATTGTATTAATTAAAGAATAAGCTAAGTACATGTGACAAAGAAGTCAGTAATACAATAACTGAAGTAAGGCAAAAGTTTTTTCTTATCCAATAGATTAGCCAATACAAACTGGCAGGGCATCTCAGTCTTCTGTTTTGTCCATAAGGTACCATCCTTACCTTCTTGGGCAAAACAGCACCAGGGACACATCCATTTTCCAGAAAAAAAAGAAAGGAGGAAAGAGTCAAGGTCCAGGGAAATAACTTCTGCTCATATTTCCTTGGCTCAAACATAGTCACAAGGCCATACATAGCTGTAAGGAAGCAATGAAATCTAGCTGCTAGATCTACAAGAGGTGCCCAGGACAAAGGGAGAAACAGATTATGGGAAACACCTAGCAATCTTCTATAATAGTAATCAGAGTTCCTGATTAAGATGGCCAAATCAACTCAAATTACAGCAACTCTGATAACCTAGAATATTGTATCCAACTTGGAATGCTAGTGTGAGTCTCCTTTGAAATGCATTTTTTGCTCACTTACAAAATAGAGTTAATATAGATTTGCCTGTGTTTCCCTTACAAGGTTTTTGTGAATACTTCTCTGAATACTCAGAGAAGATGGTTTTTTTCAAAAGTACTCTCTTGAGCTTAATAAGCTGCCTCTAATAAGAGAGTTGCAAAAAAATCATTATATAAGTATCACAATCTTCCTTTTTAACCAATACAAGATTATTTTTCTCAAGAAGATGAAATAAAAATTTTAGTACTCTTCCTTTTTTATAAAATGGTAAGAAAGTCTCTTTTTGAATATTCATGGCTTTTAATTTTAAAATTCTTAATTTCCAAAATTGCACCTAATTGTGATTTACCAAAGTATTAAGCTCTTGTTTTTACAAGTCTCATTTGGCTTGCTTTAGGCAGTTCAGGCAAAATTCTTTCTCTACATGCAAAATTCCGTATTGAACAAACTATCTTTTTTATACACAAGTTTCTGGAAGAACTAAGCAAGAGGATTTTTCCCCTGACACAGCAAATTGTTTTTTTCAATCTGAATATTTAACCTCCCTTAGTCAACTCTAATGTCTTAAGTGATCATTGTAACTGTAAAAATTGTCTTTTCATGTAGTGGTTATATACTCAAAAGAGTCCTGATTCCACAGAAAGAATATTTTAAGGTATAAGAAAGTGTAAAGGTCCTGTTTATGACTGTAGATGAGACATAATGCCTATATATTATACTGTACCTATACATTAGCCACAAAAGAGCAAGTATGGGAAGGAAGACATAACAAAAATAGGCATCCAGCCACATTACACTCAAAAATCTATCAGTTCTAAATATAATTCCAATGGCTCCACTCACATACACACATATATACCATGCTTTTTCTCATCTTGCTCATTGCTCAAGCAAGCTTCCCTATGTGGCTTGCCTTTGTATTCATTCACTTCCCTAGTTCATACTCATTTTTTAACATTTAGTTCAATTACTGTCTCCTCTGGTGATCTTTCTGGAACCCTCAGGATGGATTGAGGGCCCCTTGTCCTGCATATTTCCCTGATTATATTTAATATGATGTGTTGATTTCTTTTTGTGCTTACCTCCCCATTAGGCTGGGAATTCCTTAAAGGCAACAATGCATTTAATTTCCCTTTACTAGAGATGACCAGATTGATGCCTGGTATGCGATACACCCTCAATAAATGTGTGTTGAAAATATAAATTAATGAATTTATAAAAATTTTAATATTTGTGACAATATTTAATGCCATATCATTGAATTTTAGGGGTGCTATCTTAGGGATCTAATTTACCTAGAATTATTGTCAACATTAATTGAAATAATTATTTCAATGTTCTGTCTTGTGAAAATGAAAAGAGCAAATTACTTTGTGTTCGGCATCTATTATGTGCAGACACTTTTCTGGCACAATACATTGTCTCATCCACTCATTCATTCTACAAATATTTATAGAGCACTGACTATGTACTACCAACTGTTTCAGGCAATAAAGTTACACAATAAAAACAGCAAATAATGCTCTCTGCCTTCATGGAGCTTATATGTGGCAGGAGAGGTGGAGGCAGGCAGGGAAGAGATAAAGCAGAAAGTAAATAAGTAAAATATATTAAATTGCTAAGAACAGCAGGAAGCAAGAATATGAAATGTAGGAATAGAGGTTGAAATTTTGAATTGGAGAGTCAGGGAGGGTCTGACTGAGCAAATGAATTTGAGTGAAAACCTAAATCAAGTGAAGGTGGTGGCTTTATACCTGTCCAGGGGGACAGATGATAGAACAGGTAAGAAATGAGAGGCTTCTTATGAACTTACCAATGTGAAAGCCACCGTGCCTTTCAGTAGAGTGCTGGAGGTAAAAGCTGATACAAGTGGGTTCAAGAGTGAATGATAGGAGAGAATCTGGCAAAGCAAGCCTAGTTTAATCTTATAAACGACTCTGTGAGGTAAATAATATTAGTCCAGTTATAGATAAAACTGAAGCCTAAACACGTTAAATAATTTGCCCAAAGTGCTCTAAGGCAGAGTTAGGATTCTAATCCAAGCCAAATCTATTTCCCCAAAAGCCTTCCCAATTAGCAAATTGTTCGTTGGCTCTTTGGTTATATTAATCAGCAATGCAGGGTCAGCTCCACTGCACAGTAAATAATTTTTAAATAATTGCTACATAACTGATCATCATCACAAAAAAATGTGACTTAACTAGAAAGCTATTAAATGAGTGACTGCATGAAGGTATGAATACTGATTCCAACACTTAGGAAGACACACAGTTCAAATCAAAGTATCCTGCCCTGATACTTATTCAACAAAACCATAAGACTTAAAGAGTATTCATGCACTCTTCATGCAAAGCATTAAAGTAGACTATATCCACAATACTAAAAATCAGCAAAGCTGAAGCCCTACTCTTTTTAAACCTAATGGGAATTATAAGTGAAAGTATTATAGATGGTTATAGAAATGTTTTCCATGTTCTTCTTTAAAGGAGGGGAGAAGGTGTGCATTTAATTTCCTGTAGATTATTTTTCTGGTTTTATACATCATCACTGGAGAGTCAGAAAATTTGGTAGGAGAGATAGACATCAATCTCACAAGAATGATGCATCATACAGATAAAGTAGGAGGATGTTTTAAAATTTCTTTTGTTATGGAAGATTTCAAACAAAAACGTAAGTAGAATGGTAAACAAATTTTATGTGCCTACAATTCAGTATCAACAATCACCAACTCATGACCAATTTTGTTTCATCTCTATTCTCACCTACTTTCCTCTCCCACTGTCAGATTATTTTGAAGTAAATAAACATCATATCATTTTATCTGTATTTATTTCAATGTGAGAAGATTTAAAAATAAATGATTCACATGACTTACCTACATGATAACAAGGTTTTTTTTTAAAAAAAATTAAGCTCATCACCTTTATTTGGCAGTATCCAAGTTCAAATTGTATATAAATAATAGTATCTATTTTTTTTTGAAAAGTGTTTTCATATATATCTGTTTTTATTTAATTGAGTATAGTTGGCACCAAATGCTACATTAGTCTTGGGTATACAGCACAGTGGTTCAACATCTCTATATGTTGCTCACAAATATAGCTACAGTCTGTCATCATACAGCGCTATTACAATACCATTGACTGTGTGCTCTATACCATAGTCTTATTCCCCTGATTTATTGTCAGAGATACAGGCTTTCCGTAATGGTATCTATTTTAGATGACCACATGGGCTAGGGCAGATTGAATCTTGGAACACACCTTGTTTCTTATGACTTTTCAACTTACACTTCTAGTATATACTGATCTACTGCTTCCCACTGTTTCCCTGTAGCCGGGCCTCTCTTATCAATCTCTTTCATTGGTGCCACATTCGAACCCCTGTTAGCCTCTCTCAGGTCTAGAATACCACTGTCCCTCATTCAAGACTGACACCTCTTTTTCAGCTCAGGTTACCTCCTTCAGAAAGTCTTCCTGGACTACTATGAATCAATGACCTCTTCATTTCTTAATCCTCGTGCCCTTGTAACTTGACCTCAACCATGCAAGATTTTATTATATATACTCTTCCTTGTTTGCTTCCCCAACATTATTAAAAGCTCCTAAAAGACAAAGATGATAATCTATAATTGATTTGTGTCTTAAACTTCATAGCAGCTGCCTCAGAACTGGTTATATAGCAAGTATTCAATAAATATGTATTCACTTATTAATAAATGTAGTGGATTCAAATATATGCATAGTACCAGAAATGCCAGATTGAGTTTCTTTGCATATAATATATTTATTTAAATATGCAAACTTCTCATGTTCTTCCAAAGAGAAATTTACTAATAATTTAGAGCTTCTTAGAACTTTAAAAAAAATTAAATTTCTAATTTAAATTCTCCAAGATTTAAGATTTACCTAATCATGATAATAGTCCTAATGTAGATTTCTTTGGTATTTATTTCTTATAAAGTCCCTGAAAGTCATCTCCTTAAGAAATACCAGGCACACTTCTGTAAAGACTGAATGTTCTCTCTTATTTCAAGAGAGTTCATCATAAATGCTGAATAGGGGACAGCCTCGAAAATAGCACTACTCAATCTATTTCATTTATATTGCAAGGCATTTGAAAATGGAATATTTTATGTGCTGAACCAATTTGATTTCTCTGTATGATTTGCCATTCATATTTTTTTCTTTTTCCACTCAAGCCTGTGATTTTAATAGTGATTATATATAGAGACAAACGTGTGAATGAAAGTGATACAGAATTTGTCATTATTCTTGATAGAAACAGCATGCTACTCTATGAAAATTTGGTATTAAAATTGACTCCATGATAATATTAGAAAGAAAATAAGCTGGCTATCTTAACAATATTTATTAAAATACCTGGGGTAGGTGTCACAAACTTTAGGCGTTATCATTTTCTAGAATATATCTCAATTGCAGACTCTTTTAAAGCATATCAACTTTTGTTTACCCTATTTTCTCTGAATATCAGTGAGTACCTAACATGCATGTGCCCATCAAATACTTGACGGAAATAATTATTAGATACATGATGTTAATTTCATGATGGAGCAAGAAAGAAGATGCCTCTCTATGATAATATTTGGAAGGAAGAACTATTCATGCAAACTGCTATACTCCAATTTAAATTTTAATCCCCAATAGGAGAAAGTCAATGGGGGAAAGAGAGGAGTGTAGGCACCCCTCTGTCCTCCCTTCAGATGCCGGAAGGTATGAATACTAACACTCAGCAATCCCAGGTCTCCGCCCCCAGAGGAAGTAGAGAAATAGCCCTGTGGCTCAGAATCATTAAAATAAATGATAGTACCTAAAACTTATTGTTTATTTACATGTCAGTCACTGCACTAAGTGCTTTGCAGGCATTATCTCATTTTGATTTCATCACAAACCAATAAGATATCATTTTTTGTGTCCATATTGCAGGTGAGGATCTGAGAGCCCTGGAGCACTTGGGCCTTAACCTAGAGCCCACTTAGCTTTCCTTCATACTGCCTCTTTCCCAAAACAATTCCTCTCCATTCAACTTTATCTTAGCACTTACTCTCTAATGTGTGTCATAGCCTATATCCCAACCTCTCAGTGGCAATTTTCCAAACATGCTACTATGACTAGTTAATATAAGTTCATCCATTTGCCCACAAGCCTAATGAAACCAGTCTTTTGTGTTACTTTGCTCACTGTCTTCCCTTGTGAGATGCGTATCTTCTAATAACATAGGAACCATTATCAAGCATGGATCTCAGTCCTAGAAATTTAACTCAGCCTTATCTTCCTTGTTTAAAATGAAACCCTTATGTCTGCATTTAACTTTGTCCTCTGTCATGATATAAACAACCTGCCTGTCCCATCCTCAGAGCAAGGTTCCTGATCTTAATCCAGTCTTCTGGACTCATATCTCCATGTCTTTCTGCCGTTATAGACCCTTGTGGTATCATCTGGTTCCTGTGTCCTCTCTCCCCCAGACCCAGTCAGATTGGTTCTGCTCCTCTGCTCACTTAGCTTCCATCTTCACAGAGATGGAAGTCATACATGGATCAGCTTCAAGCCCCACATGGATGATACCTTCAAACTCAATGGTTATGTAGTAGAAGTATTATTCTTGAAAGGAAGTGTGAGTTTGTGCTCAATATTATAATATAACCAAGGTTATCTTTTTGTATCCTTTATTGTCTATAGATGATGTCTAATGAATCAAGCTAGCAGGGACATCTTTAGATACAGAGAACAGTGGGAAAATGGGAATTCAGATCTTCCTGGTTTTCCTTCTCACTTTCTTCCTCCATTATGTTCCTTCTCCACAAAAGAGAAGTCCAAATGCTACCAATTTTGGCACCTCAGTCGGGTCTGCCCTTTTTGGGCATTGAACTATCATATGAACGTATTTTCTCTTCTCTGTTTTGCTCAAAACAAATAAAATGACCCCTAACTTAGACAGCCTTAATTAGCCTCCTTTGACAAATTCACATTACGTGGCAAGTACTTGTAACAGCTTCATACTTTATCCTTCTTTATAGCAACTCTACATTTAACGAACACACTTAGAAAGTGAACCATAAGCCATAAGAATATATTTTTAAGTTCTGAAGTTTCAGGAAATGTGTTAGAGATGAATTAGAGTCAGGGAGATTTTCTTCACGCCTCCAAATAACACCAAGTGAAAACAGTTTTGTTGTTTGACCTTGGAGTCATATTTCCAAATTTCATATAATGATACACCTTCTTTAAAGAAGAAAAGTTATATTTTTGAGCACTCACTCTATGCCTATGCACTATGCATTTTGCATATGCAATTTCATTTAATGCTCAATAACAGTCCTGTTCAATGGGTGGTGCTTTCTCCCTTTTTTTTTTTTAATTTTTATTTATTTATGATAGTCACACACAGAGAGAGAGGCAGAGACACAGGCAGAGGGAGAAGCAGGCTCCATGCACCGGGAGCCCAACGTGGGATTCGATTCTGGGTCTCCAGGATCGCACCCTGGGCCAAAAGCAGGCGCCAAACCGCTGCACCACCCAGGGATCCCTGTTTTCTCCCATTTTATAAAGAAACTGGGCTCAGTAAGATTAGGCAGATTCCATTTTTTTTTTCTCTCTGTTAACCAATGGGCTGAGAATGGAACCCAGATGTGCCTGCCTCCAATAAAGACCTCCAATAAAGACCAATAAAGATGGTCTTTATTCACACTGCTCAGTTTAATCTGATCCAGCAATGGGTATGTTACTAAATGATTGCTACATAGTTTTTCACATGTGCATCAAGATCTTGGCCTACATTCACCTTCTAATAATAAAAGCTCCAGTAAATAAGAACCTTGGGGTTTTTTGGAGTGGTGGTGGTAGAGGAATTGGGGAGGTTTTGGGTTTTTTGTTTCTGCTTTATACAACTAGTGCCTAGGAAAAGGAATGAAACATGCTAGTAGCTGAGGTAGATGGAATAATGGTTCCCAAAGTTGTCCATACCCTAATTGTCAGAGCCTATCAATATGTTACCTTACATGGCAAAAGAGACTTTGAAGATGTGATTAAGGGTATAGACCTTGAGACACGGAGACAATCCTGGATTATCCAGGTGGACTCAACTAATCACATGATTATTAAAAGTGGGGAACTTACTTAGGCATTGATCAGAGGGAAAGATATGAAGACAAAAGAGGTGCAACATTTCTGGCTCTGAGTATGGGGGAAGGAGGGTCAGAAGCCAAGAACAGTAGCAGCTTTAAGAAGCTAGAAAAGGCAAAGAAATGGATTCTCCCCTAGAATCTCCAGAAAGGAATATATAGTCTTGCCAACCCCTTGATTTTAGCACCGGGGACCTGTGTCAGACTTCTGACCTATAGAACTATAAGATCTTATATTTATGTTATTTTCAGTGACAAAGTTTGTGGCAATCTGTTACAGCAATAATATAAAATTAATATAGTGTTTTAATATTTGTAGAGTAAATAAATGAATTAATCCACAGTTTGACATTGCTTCCATAAACTGGACACCTATGTCAAGGATCAAAAGTACAGGGACGCCTGGGTGGCTTAGAGGTTGAGCATCTGCCTTTGGCTCAGGGTGTGATCCCGGGGTCCTGGGATCAAGTCCCACATCAGGCTCCCTGCAGGGTCCCTGCCTCTCTCCCTCTGCCTATGTCTCTGCCTTCTCTCTGTGTCTCATGAATAAATAAATAAAATCTTTTTTAAAAAGGATCAAAAGTACAGAGGTCTAACTTTCATTTGCTTTTTTATAAGTAGGTAGCTTTTCATGGAGTTTGCTAAATGAGGATTTTATGACTTAATTGGGCTTACATCTGTTTAATTTTATTCTACATTGTATATTTCAAACAATGCCCAAAATATATTTGCCTTTGGGTGGGTTTCATTAAAGATTCGTGTACTGAGAACTATGAGTTTGATTACTCTTAATTTTTCTCTACCTAATCTATATGACCATCAGATGGTCATATAAAATCAAGTGTCAGATCAAGCTGATTCCTTTGTCCTAAAAGAGAAACACATTTATTCTTTAATGGTGCCTAAATAAGTCTAAACACAGGAATAAGCTAGAGAGATCACGGTAGTATTTAAGATTTTCAACAATATACTCCAATGGACACAGTGAACTTCAGGTATAATAGACCAGTACCTTACATTCCCTAGAATTGAGAGCTCTTTTCTTGCTGTAAAACAAATTTGTGCAAATTGCTACAAAGACTTTTCAAGATACTGTGCTTTAGGGAGTTTAACACAAAACCTGAGTTTATTCTAAAGCCTAACACCCAATTTTTTTATAATATTTCTGCACTCATCACTCTGTATCTGTATCTCTATCAATCTGCCTATGATAATATTGGCCCCACTTAGAGTCAATCTCCATCTTTAGTACCCAAATGGCAATGCCATGCATATATTTCCCAAAATGGGCAGAACATAATAATTTAGGTCACTGAGAGTTCTATGGGTACTAAATGGTTTGCTGAATGAAAATAAGGCTTATGTTTTTATTTTTGTTTTTATTTTTTTATTTATTTATGATAGTCACACACAGAGAGAGAGAGGCAGAGACATAGGCAGAGGGAGAAGCAGGCTCCATGCACTGGGAGCCCGACGACGTGGGATTCGACCCCGGGTCTCCAGGATCACGCCCTGGGCCAAAGGCAGGCGCTTAACTGCTGCACCACCCAGGGATCCCAAGGCTTATGTTTTTAAATGCAAAGTAGATGCCTGGGGAGTGATTCCAAAGGAGAGGAGAAATAGCTTTGCTGTGACAAGGGCAAGGGCAAGGGCAAGGGCAAGGGTAAGGCAGGAGAGTGGCTGTGGTTCCTCAAGTGGCAAGAGCCTACCCAAAAGTTCAGGATCTTTGATCATGGCATGAGGGTGCTAAGGGGCTGATCACAAAAAAGCAGAGGCCTTGGGAAGGGTGACAAAAGATCCCCAGGTTCTTAAGGAAGAAGCGACCATGTTTGATCCTGATGGTACCCTTACCAGATGAACTACAACTGTGCTATGCACAAAATTAGTGCTGCAGTGCTACCTCAGAGCCCTGTTTCATTTACTTTCAGCTATCCATACATTGTTCTCAGGTGAGGCCCTCTTGAAATATATGTCTTAAACATCAAAATGATTAGCAATGCTGCTTCTTCTCTCCCTACCATTGCTAGCTGAGCAGGGGCTCTGTGACCCCAGACTCAAGAGTTCCCAGACCTGTTACTCTGAAATCATAACTTTTCTCCCATTTCCAGTACTGCCACCCAGGTGCCAACAGGACCTGGTGTCCATGAACTGGAGCACTAGTCCTATGCCACTGCAAAAATTCCACAAAATGGTTGCTCCAGCCACCATGTTACAGGCTTTATTTATGTACCTGCACACACAGACACATACACCTTTCTCTCAGGATGCACATATACATCACAGTGCCTGAACTGGAATGAACTTCCTGATCAATTGCCTTGTAATACCCAAAACACTTCTTCTCTCAAGCACTCAGGCTTTGTTGTTCAGTCTATCTTACTCTATTTGATAACTTCTTCATTTTACTTTTAGATGCCTCCATTCCCCCCCACCCCCGCCCTGCAATTCCACTGCCACCAGGTTTACCCCTACCCATCAGCCAAAATTGAACATGTCCAAACGTAAGAGTTCAGTGGTGGACTGGGTTGTTTTCATAGATACTTGAAGCTCCATGTAAATCAACAAGTATGTCAGATGTCAGGGAAAAGAGGGGAATCCTAAGATGGAACTGTGCCCAACATGTTCATAGAGGGGGTAAAAAAAAAGGAGGCTGCTGTGGTTCCAACAGAGTAAATAAAGAGAAAATAATAGGATTAGAGCAGGTTGCTGAGAAATGAGAAGCAACCAATTGAAGAGAACGGGTGTAGCTAATTCCTGGGGAGGTTTGCTCAAAGGAGAGCTGAGAAAACTCTTAATGATGCTTTGTGTGCCTACCTGGATAGCTATCCACTCTGACATGCTGATTTACATACTAGATTTGCTTTATCAGTTTTTACTATTTTGAGGACTGTAAGTTTGTGGTAATTGTTATGCTGTTCACCAAAAATTTCTGGTTCTTCAGAGTACATGGTAGGATTGAGCTCACTTTCTCCCCATGTGACCTGTTCTGGGAGTGCGGTGTGTCAACCTCAGAGAAGCTTTAAGAGATAGTACAAAATTCACTGTCTTTCCACCTGCACTGAGGAACAACAGCCTATAAGATGAAGTTAAGTCTATCAGCCTGGGCCCTGGAGTAAGGACACATGAGCCAAGGTCACCAGTCAACTCCTGATGGACAAGTGATTTAAATAATAAATAAACATGCTGTGGCCAATAATATCTTAGTTTGTTACCACAGCATAACCTAGTCTAACCCAACTGACAAAAGAATATATCAAATTTACTTATATTTTTAGCAGTATACAGAAAAGGAAGAAAATTTAAAGACCCAATCTGTATTCAAGTTATCTAAATAAATCACCCAAAATGAGGTTAACACTATATTCATCCTACCAATTGTAATAAATCACAAAAATTACATTCAAATGTTATCTCCTAAAGCTATGCCATGTTTTATGTATGTTGTATTTCATTAACCTAATTGAATACAACCCTCATGCAAGTGACAGTTTTAAGAAGAAAATCATATTAGTTTCAAACTACATAATCTTAAGCAAGAATAATAATAAAATATAGAATGTATGTATTGCTAGTTCCTCAAGATCCCCAGGATCATTTGAAGGCCTCTTTTGCCTAAAAAGACCAGTAAAGTTATGTGTCATTTTACAATCTAGACACATTATAGTAAGACTATAGAAAAACCCAGATAATTAACACATGCTCTTCCCACAAGGCAATTATAACCTAAGAAGTCAGGGGCAGGGAACCTAACAGATATGTACAACCTTGTTTTATGGGTTTGTTTTATTTTGTTTTAGTATTGCATGATCAAACATTATACACATATCACTTTTTCCCTATTTATTTAGATGCAAAAAAACCCCAGCACTTTTACTTTTTTATTTATCTCAAGATACAATAGTGAAGGGGAGAGAAGATTCGCCTCCTCTAGTCTCCATTAGGTTAATCTAATTCTGATTTGAGTTCTAGTTTGTTCTCTTTATGCTTATCTTGCCCATTAGATAGTAACTAGCCTTCTTGAAGGAAGCACCAGTTAACAATCATTTTTATATCTCCTAGAACATCCAGATTAGAGCCTTACACGTGGTTAGCACTCAATAGTTGTGTGCAGAATAAATGAATCATTCAACATATCAAACAACACAGGTAAAATATAGACACTCATCAACAAACATTTACAATAAATCCAGAGTTGTGGCTCTAATGAGTCACCTGGAAAATTACAAAACTGAAAAGAGATAATTGGAAATGAAACATTTTTAAAAAAGCAAGTCAAGTTCCTAGTGAACTTGGAAGAGAAGAAGACCCCCCAAGGTGTCTGGAAGATCTGCTGGAGAGCTTCAAAGCAGTCAAGAGAGTAAGTGCTTGAAGAACCCCTTGCTTCTGAGTTAGTAGTGGGTATTAAATGCTTTGTATATTGGGGACAAGCTCCACTAGGACCAAGTAAGTTGGTATTTATATACTCTCACCATAACTGTATTTACTTTCTTTCGGAAATTAATAGATAAATCTAGTATTGTAATTAGTTTGGGAAGTCATGAGATGAAACATGCTCTGTAAGAAGAAGCAAATTATATATGTTCAACCGTTTAGCTGTATTCAGCTTCTAATCATTACTACTGGAAATATTCAAAAATACGCCATAAAAAGAGAAACATTCATTTTTCTTATAGCTTTTAACCAACTTAATGATCTTTAAAGTGGCTTTTGGTGTATTTAAATGGAGAAGCATTACCAGGAAGCTTTTTTAAACAGACCTGATTAAATCCTGTCTCCTTGACCATGATCACGTCACATTTCCTCTTTACCTACCAAAGTTGAGGAAAGTATTAACTGACTAAAGGACATTCAGCACCCAGTATATCTACATCATAGTAAGTATTCTGTAATTTATTTTCTTCTTTTTTCCAGGTATACTTAACGAGGTTATAGATCCTGTGTAGATTTGTGTTTTTCATATAGATGTTTTGTTTTCAAATAACTCTGACCCTACTAAGTAAATATTATTGTGGATAGTATAACATTTTAATGATAATTAAATTATATTTGATAATTAAGTTATAATAATTCAGTTAAATTATTATGATAATTAGGTTATCTTTCATAACTTGACATATGATCCTTCTCATCTTCAGCATCTTTAAGTTTTTAGAATCCCATACTAAATATATTCCAAATAGATATATGGTTTTTCAGAAGTCCAATGGATTATTCTATATCACCAGTATCAAAGCAACTACTGCAGAACCTTAGTCACTCATAAAACTAAATTAGCAAGGATAAACCAGTGCTTTACATTGTGGTTTAAAACTAATCAGGATCTAATAGGAATCAGATGAAAGTCTAGTATCTGTATTACCATACACATACATACATAGAATACTGAATCAAATATAAAATTAATCTTAGCATATAGTATATCTAGTAAAATAGTCTTTAGCATAATCAAGTATGACTGATTGATTGTTGCAGCCAATGTATAATTGCAATTACCAAAAAGGGAACCACAGAATATGCTTCTAAAAGGAAAACAAATTCTTTCCAGTTTATTGCTTTGGCTCTCACAGGACTCAGCACACTCCCCACAGTCAGTAATTATAAAGCCAAAGTTGTACAGGGCTCTAAATGTCATAAGTCTAATCCGTACCTCACCTAATTAAGCAACATGTTAGACAACTTTGTTCGTTGATGTTTGTAAATAAATAAATAAGTAAGTAAATAAATAAATAAATAAGGATTTATTAGGAAAATGAGCTAACATGCCTCTGGTAAATTCTGAGATCGTGTATAGCTGTGTTTTCTTCCAGGTCAAGCATTTCTTTAATGTGATTATTCATAATATGTACAGCAAGAGCTCCATTTGTTATGTTTGATAAATAAACTGAGCCATATACTATCAAAATATACAGTTTTAAATTATATATTATTCCTCATATTAATAGGAAAAAAACAATGTAAGCACTACTCTTCTTGTCTGTATTTATAACTGTGGCTTCTAATACAACTGTCTAATGCCACATGAGCTTTGCTGAAGCAGACTGCCAGTTATGTGGGAGGTTTCTTTTCTTTCCCCTCCTCTCTCTCTTTCCTTGACCACTGTTACTTGATGGATGCTGTATAGAAGGATGTGGTGTTTGGTTGATGTGTGGTAGGTAAGGAAAGTACTACATTCTCAAATAAATGACAGAAATTCCTTCCTGACAAAAGAAATGAACATTAGAAATGAACTCTCTGAATATAACCACAGTAGATAAACAGACCACAACCATATAAGTAATATCTTGATTTCTCTATGACAAAAAGTTTCCATTAGTCACCAATGAGAGATAATCCCTAGGTAAGAGCAAATCTCAATTTCATGTGCATCCCTGCTGCTACCAGAATTCAAACCTCAGAGAATGCTTCCTTCTGTAATGCACATTGAGTCTACAACTGAAAATAAAATACATTAGAGACAACCATATCTGGGAGGTATAACTGGTATACTGTATGGCACAGATAGGAAGACAGGTAAACCTTCCTGGGAAAACTGGAGTAATTCCATAAAGAATGCCTGCTTTGAACTTGCCACTTTTTATTTTATTAAAAATAAGGATCATAAGACTTCCCCTACAGAACACAAACACTAAGGCAGACTCACAGAACAAACTTAAATTGCAGTGTTTTAGAGTCTGAAACCTCTTGCATAATTTTGAATATTGTCTAGTATGGGTGAATAACTTTATGCATTACAAGATCCTAGGAAGACTCAACAGTCATGCATCTGAGCCCAAGGTGAGGAAAGATTTAAGGAGAAATTGCAGATTGAAATGTTTGGAAATTAACCATGAAGATTCTTAAGATCCAGCCTTCCTTGAATTCAATAAGGAACCTCCTGTTTTCCCCCAAGTAATTTCCCAATTCATTCCAAGTCACTTGGAGCCTTCTAAGATTAAGCTTTCATTAACTTGTTAATAAATATATTTTCAAATTTTTATTATTGAAGTATATTTGATATACTAGCTTCAGGTATATCACATAGTGATTTGACAAGTCTATATATTATGCAATGCTCAGCACAGCCATCTGCCACCATACAACATTATTAGAATATTGTTGGCTATATTCCTTATGCTGTACTTTTCATTTCCAGGACTTTTTGTTTTATAATTAGAAGTTTGTATCTATCAGTCCTTTTAACCCATTTCATCCATCCCCCTCAATACTCCTCCCCTCTGGCAACTACCTACCAATTTGTTCCATGTATTTATGAGTCTGTTTCTATTTGTTTGTTTTGTTTTTTAGATATAAGTGAAATCATATGGTGTTTGTCTGTCTCTTTCTGACTTATTTCATTTAGCCTAATACTCTCAATACTCTCAATACTCTCAATACTCTCCATTATGTTTTCATGAATGACAAGATCTCATTTTGTATGGCTGAGGAATCTTCCATTGTATACATATACTACATCTTCTTTGTCCACTTATCTATCAATGGGCATTTAGGTTGTTTCTCTTTCTTGCTATTGTAAATAATGCTGCAATAAACATTTAGAGTGCATGTATCTTTTCAAATTAGTATTTTTGTTTTCTTTGGGTAAGTACCCAGTAGTTGAATTACTGGATTATGTGGTGTTTCTATTTTTAATTTTTGGAGGAACATCCATGCAGTTTTCCACAGTAGTTGCACCAATTTATATTCTTACCAACAATGCACAGTTCCCTTTCCTCTACATTCTCACCAACATCTGTTGTTTCTTGTGTTTTTGATATTAGCCATTTGACAGCTATGAGGTGATATCTCATGGTGGTTTGGATTTGCATTTGCCTGATGATGAGTGATATTGAGCATATTTTCATGTGTCTGTGGACCATTTGTATGTCTTCTTTGGAAAAGTCTGTTCAGATCATCTACCCATGCTTTGGTCAGATTCCTTGAGGTCTTTATCTATTTTGGACATTAATCCCTTATCAGATATATCATTTGCAAATATCTTCTTCCATTCAGTAGGTTGCCTTTCATTTTGTTGATGGTTTCTTTGCTGTGCAAAAGCTTTTTATTTTGGTGTGTCTCTATAGGTTGCTTTTGTTTCCCTTGCCTGAGGAGATGTATTCATAAATATTTTGCTGAAGCCAGTGTCCAAGAGATCAATACTTATGTTTTCCTTTAGGCATTTTATGATTTCCAGTCTCTCATTTAGGTCTTTAATTCATTTTGAGTTTATTTTCATGTACTGTGTAAGAAAGTGGTTCAGTTACATCCTCTTGCATGTAGCTGTCCAATTTTCCCAACACCATTTGTTGAAAAGACCATCTTTTCCCCATTGTATATTCTTGCTTCCTTTGTCATAGATTAATCAGCCATATACATGTGGGTTTATTTCTGGGCTCTCTATTCTGTCCTATTGATCTATGTGTCTGTTTACTGTGTCAGTACCAAACTGTTTTGATTACTACAGCTTTATAGTATACCTTGAAATCTGGAATTGTGATAACTCTAGATTTGTTGTTCTTTCTCAGGATTGCCTTGGCTCCTCAGGGTCTTTTATGATTTCATACAATTTTTAGAGTTATATATTCTAGTATGGTTGAAAACTACTATCGGTATTTTGATAGGGACTGCATTAATCTGTAGATTCTGTAGTAATAATATTTTCAAACTTTCAAAAACCATGTTTGCTCTAGGACAGAGGGTAATAAAGAGTAGTAGAAGGGTCAGAAAGCACTCCTACATTCATATCTGAGTACATGTGTATGAAAGCAATGTAGGTGGCTAAATAGTTAGTATTGTTGTTCTTTGCTAGCTTGGAACCTTCATTCAGAAGATAAAATGGAAAGTGAGATTAGCATACTCAATATCCAGAAAAAAATAATTAAATCAATGATGTTTAGAAAATCATTTTCCTTTTCAAGCACCTGGGTGGCTATAAGCAT
Source organism: Vulpes vulpes (assembly GCF_048418805.1). Lineage (NCBI taxonomy): Eukaryota > Metazoa > Chordata > Mammalia > Carnivora > Canidae > Vulpes > Vulpes vulpes. The sequence goes on along the minus strand of NC_132785.1, from coordinate 28,231,536 downwards.
CCAACTGGATTTCAGCTCAAGTCACAATCTCAGGGTTGTGGGATCAAGCTCCTCATTGGACTCTGCCCTCAGTGCAGAGTTGGCCTGAGAGTCTCTCCCTCTGCCCCTCCCCCAGTTCACATGCTCTCTCTAAATGAATAAATAGTCATTTTCTTTTTCAACAACAACAACAACAACAACAAAAAACAACATTGTAGCAATGGGGAAAATATTTAAACTTTTAATTGATTAACTTTTCAGTCCCAAGGTTGTTTCTTTATTTTTGTTCCAAATTTAGATTTTAAATGAAATTGGATAGAGCTCCTAATTCTCTGCCATTGGTTTTTTAATTTACCTTGTTTTGTTTCTCCACTAAATAGAATCTTGGTAATCCAGATACCTTCTTGTGTTAATATGGTCTTTGCTATTTTATTCTTTTCTCCAGTCTTACTCTTTTCAGGGTCTTAAAGCGTGTACATTCTTGGCCTAATGAGAAAGTTTATACTTAGAAATTGCCATAAATGGAATGCTTCAGAACTTATCTTTAAACTGCTCAATATCTGTTATAGTTGAAGCCAAGAAATACTGGTTATGAATGTCTTGCAAGTGTTTTAGGATTTTAACATAACCCATGTTATGTTGCCTAGAATACAGATAAAGAATTTTTGGAGAACCTTATTTTTACATCATATTACTCTATCTTTGAGATAGAATCTAGTGATAGGATTGTCAGTTTCACTTGTTTACTGTTTCAAGGCATTTCTTAAATTTCAGACATTTCTTTATAACTATTCTTTCAATTTTTACATAGGCAGGGCTTCTATGACCTCAATTTTTCCTCATTTTAAAAAAATAGATCATTTTAATGTAGTTGTAACAGCTCTCATTCCAATGGTTTCTTATCATTTTTGAATTTTGATACTGATTATATCTGATTAATCAATGCATTCTATTGCTTTCTTATCTAGGATATGTATTAATTAAGTCAAATAAAATTAATCTAGTTTTTGAGACTTTCCACAATACCTTTTGACATATGTATACAAAAGCAGTAGTCAGAATTCACTTTTTCCAGGAAATTATGTACCATGCTATATCCTTGGTAGTATTTTCCAAATTCAAGGACTATATTTGTATCAGAGTTGGCTCCCTGGACATTCTTAGAATTCTTGGAAAGCAAAGGTTACTGGCACATAGGAGTTTAGAGAGAAGAGATTATCTTTACCAAACCCCTCTGCTGATGAGGAGCCAAGCAGGAGCAGTGAAGGGACATGCCCAAAGTCTAGGCTCCAGTTCATAAGACCCAGTGCCTCAGATTTAGGTAGTATTCCTTGCCCTGTTTCTGAGATAAAGATTAACAAGATAGTATCTTGGCTTCTTTACTTTATTTTTTTTTATTTATTTATTTTTTTTTTTGTTTTGTTGGCTTCTTTACTTTAAAGTAACAGTTTTGTACCTCTGAGGGAAGATGTATCTAATAAGTCAACCTTAAAACAATTGTATTTACTTAGAGAAAGAAATAATTAAATATGTGCCAATGAAACGGGTTCCAAAAAATGATGGCTAAACTCTTTTCTTCCAGTGTTTTGCTAATCATTGGCTATATATTGTTCTCAAGCCTCAGTTTCCTCTATAGAGAAACGACACTAAAAGTAATGCCTGATTAGGCTTTTCTGCCATTTACTAGCTATGAAAATAAGTGCCATTATAAATACATTACACACAAACTAACCATGTCGCTATTTCCAGATTTAGATTTTTACATATAAAACCCATCCATATTTTTGTTATTCCATGTAAAAAAACAGACTATTCCATGTGAATTTTCATATCAATTACATTTACTTTCAAAAGAGGCACACAAAAACTGTGAGTGTGGTAGCTATATTGATACACATTCATGCATACATACATACACAGAAGGAAAGACTTTTCAACTTGACCTAAAATGTTGGGACAGTTTATGTGAAATGTTTTAGCTGATCTCTAAGTTTAATAGATAAATATCTTGCATGCTTTCTAAATCAATATGATAATTATATTTAATTATCATTACTGGCGGTTATCATTATTCCACTAGCCTCACTTTGTGTATTTAGTCAAAACCCCACCGAAACATGATAATTCAAAAAAATTAATCACAAAATGTGGGGTCGCACTATTGTGAGATTAATAGTTTGTTGGGTTGCCTCAATTCTGATGATCTTCACTCACACCTCACCTCAGCAACTCACTCTCCTAAGCACACTCTACCTAGGTATTAGCAGCTGAATCATGTCCCCCTCCCCACACCCGCACCCCCCTACCAAATTTATATGTTGAGACTTTAATGCCCAGTGTGACTGTATTTAGAGATGAAGTCTTTAAGGAGGTAATTAAAGTTAAATGAGTTCGTAAGAGTAGAGCCCTAATTTAGTACGACAGTGCCCTTATAAGAAGAGAAAGAGATGCCATGGGATGTAAGTAGACAAAAGAAAAGCCATGTGAGGACACAGAGAGAAGGCAACCATCTGAAAGCCAAGGAGACAGGCATCAAAAGAAACCAGTCCTGTCAGTATCTTGATCTAGAACTTCCAGCCCCCATAATTATGAGAAAATTTATTTCTGTTATAGAAAGCTGCCCAGACTATGGTATTTTGTTATGGCAGCCCAGGCTGCCTAATGCATTAGGCAAACCATAAAGTCCAAACTCTTTTATTACCCCCAATTCTTCCAGCTTCCTATTTTTTCACTCCCACTACCCTACTCTCTAAGCTCCATGAGAACTCCAGTCCCCAAAGGTTGATTTTTTTCTCGCATTAGTCTCTCTCCAGTTATTCATAAGATAGGTCCAATCCATAACAAAGCTTGTGCATCCACCTGGTTACAACACACACTAGCAGAAAATAAAGGAGGAACCTTTGACCCCTCCCTTCTAAAAACCTCTTCCCATTATTGTTAACTCACTTAATGTTTTACTCTTGCTATACCTGCCTTACAATACCCCAAACCAAAATTGATGGAACTGTCTCATTTCTTCACTCCAACACCTATTCTGGCTGAAGAAACTCAAACAAGTTTAATTTGGTATCACCACACATTCATGCTGCCTATGTTTCTGTTCAATTTCCTTTCTCATTTTCCTCAATCTCAAATATTTCACTTCCTCCTTCAAACTCGTAAGTGTCATCACTCATTTTGGGCTTCAGCAAATGACTCAGCTTCCAGCCTGAGAAGAATGGGGATTCCAGATTTGCTTTCCCCATCACCTCTGATGGAGCAAACATTTCCATTCATTCCCTCATGCTAGAAGATATGTCTCTCATTATTCCCACCCCCTTTCTGGCAAACTTTCAAAATATTTTGATCTTATCCTGTCTCAAAAAAGAATTTTTATCCCTCATTAATGAAACACACAAGCAAAAACAAACAACAACAAAAACCTCGGGACGCCTGGGTGGCTTGGTGGTTAAGCGTCTGCCTTCAGCTCAGGGCGTGATCCCAGGATCCAGGATCAGGTCCCTCCCACATTAGGCTCTTAGCAGGAAGCCTGCTTCTTCCTCTCTCTCTCTGTCTCTCTGCCTCTCATGAATAAATAAATAAAATCTTAAAAAAAAAAAAAACTCAACCCTGCCACTACATCCAGCAACCATTCTAATTCTTTCCTTTCCTTCATCATCAGGTTCTACAGAAGACAGCTGTGTTTGAGCTCTTTGATTCCTATTACATATTCCCTACACCTTCCACTATAACTTGGCCTCAACATTACCATTCTGCTAAGCAGCGGTCAGCAAACTTCCATAAAGGCCCAGATGGTAAATATTTTTGGTTTTGCAGGCCATACGGTTTGTGTTACAATTACTCAGCTTTGTTGTTACAGTGTGAAAACCAACACAGACAATACATAAACAAATGATATTAGATCCATTCCAATAAAACTTGTTATGGACACTGTAATTTAAATGTAATATAATATTCATGGACATCAAAAAATTTGTACTTTCAATTTTTTTCAACCATTTAAAAAGACAAAAACATTCTTACCTTATCAACCACACACAAAACAGGGGGCAGACCAGATCTAGCCTGTAGGCAGGCTTCAAACTCATGTACTGAACCTACTCTTTCCAGCATTACCAATGATCTCCATATTACATTCAAACCAATGGGTATTTGTGCTGTCCTTAGCCCACAGACTTCTTTCCTGCATTGTCCTCTAGACCACTTCTTCTTCCTAAAGATCTTCTCTTCTCAATATTTCATAACACTGCTCTTCTCTGTGTTTTATTTCTCTCCTGTCTGAACATTATTTTCTGTTTTCCTTCCTGGGCCCCTCTACTCCAGCTACCCCTTAACTGTCAGTGACCCCAAGCTCCACATGTCACCTCCCTTTTTTGTACCTTATGCACATTCTGAGTGATCTCATCCACAGCTTTGGCTTCAGCATACCCATGACTTCTCATTGTGCCAGCCTATCTTTGATCCTTGATTTCCCTTCTGAGCTTTAGACACAGACATAATAGACAGTTTACCTAGAGATCCCAGAAGCATTCAAATGAAACTTTTCCTAGACTGCAGCTAGTCTATATCTATACAGTCTTTCTCACCAATGAACAAACTGTTCGTCCATTTTTCAGGACTAAAAACAAACCACAAATTGTCCTACCTAGAAGTTGCCATATTCTCTCTCTCTCTCCCTCTCTTTCTCTCTCCCTAAATGCACACACACACACACACACACACACACACACACACACACTAATACTATTGAGTCTATCTCCTTAAATGTTCTCATACCCGTTAACTTTCTCTAGTTTTACTGGAGATCTTGATGGTTTCTGTCTTGGAGTACTATGCTGGACAGCCACACTGGTTATTCTATATTTCCCATCATCATCCCATTTCAAGATACTTTCTCTACACTTCTCTCCTTCTCTCTGCCTAGAGAGACCAAACTATAATTACTGCAACTTCCAGCTTTCCTACTCTCTGGCTTCCCATTGGGTTCATTCTCTGGCAATAAGCATAGGGCAATAACAGCTTCCTGCTGTTGTGGTTCCCTGGGTGCTTTTCCCTCTTTTGCTGATTCCCTTAACCCTGTCTATACCCTGTAAATAGTCCTTCAGTAATCTCTCTTCAGTTGAGCCCTTTGAAAGTACCATCTGTTTCCTGCAACTGAAATACAAACTAATTTGAATTCCTGGTTCCAATCCATCCCCACCCATTCCATGCTACCATTAGACTAATATAGCTGAGTTGCAAATCTGATTATAGTTCCTCAATGACCTTCAATGGTTCTCAAGTTAAAGTCCATACCCTTAGCTTAGTTCATAAAATGTCCATGATTTGATAATATCTATCAATGTAGTTTATCTTCCACACTGCTCTTTCCTCTCATAAACCAAAAGCTATTTGCTGTCACTCAAACAAGCCATGCTGTCTATTCTTTCTTTCCTTTCCATTCTGTTTTCTTAATGGAATCCTTTACTTTCTCTCTTCAGCTCTCCAACTCCTACTTCAAAATTCAGCTCCAAAGTCTCCTCTTGTAGAATCTACCAGTCTTGTTTAGATGTCCACCAACGTATTATACACCTATCATATTTTTATCAGACTTCAGCAATAATTGTGGATTAATATTGTCTCCCCACTGGTATAAAACATCTTGAGGGCAAGGAACATGACTTACTCTAATTTGTTGATCCTAGCTATAAAGCAGAGAGCCCTTAATTGGTACTCCTCTTTCTTCTTCTTAGCAGTCACAAAATTAGAAAGAGCTCTCTTTTTCTCTCTCCTTTCTGATCACCATTAGGAATGTTTCTAAATATCTCTAAACCCTAATCTAGGGCCTTGAATGCATAGTATTATTCTACATAATGGAAAAATGATCATCCGTTGTTCTCCTCAGACTGGAGTCTGAGAAATAGTAGTAAAATGATCTCTGGAGGGGCACTTGGGTGGCTCAGTGGTCAAGCATCTGCGTTTGGCTTGGATCATGATCCTGGGGTCCTGGGATCGAGTCCTGCATTGAGCTCCCCACAGGGAACTTGCCTCTCCCTCTGCCTATGTCTCTGCCTCTCTGTGTGTATCTCTCATGAATAAATAAATAAATAAAATAAAGGATCTCTGGAGGTAATATTCTGGCACCCACTCCTTCTTTTGCAACAGGTGGCTGGGCTCCTCCAAGGCACATGGCTGAGGACAGAGTCTGAGAGGAACAGGAGGGCATTTGCAACAGAGCTGAGCAGGCCTAACATGCACTAGTAACATATTTCTTAGTTCCCAGCTTTGGGAATTTTAGAGGGTATTAGTTTGCATCTGTATTTACTTGTCTTGACAGTCAAGGTCTTAAGAAAGAGTAGGCACAAGACTCTTGAAAAGACACTGATTCAGTCACCCCGTCATCATCCTGGTCTTTCTTGGCACTCTGAAGTTGAAGAGAAAGAGAAAAAAGAGAGAGACACAGACAGACAAACTGACAGAGAAAGAGAGAGAAAGGTTGGCACTCGCTAGTAATGTGATATTGTCATTTACTGAATGATCAATCTAATTGTTAAAATATTCTCCTTTTTATAATGAGAGCACTTGCCCCACATCAGAAGTTGGCCCAGGCAGTGAGGATGGATACAAAGGTGATGCAGGGGCTCTGACCATCGCTCCATTGCTTTCACTCAGTCACTGAAACCTCCTCATACCCTGAAATCTTTCACATGGTTTTGGTCTGTAAATCACCATGGTAATGAGCGCTACATAAATAACTCATAGAGTTCAATAGAAAAAAAAAAAAGAAACTAACAATGAACATGAATAATGAGGAAGTAAGGGCTTTGTGCACTAGTTCCAATTAAATTGTTCACAATAAATAAACACACTTATGCTTTCTTGAATCTGTGGGTGCTGGCTTTCTTTGCCTAGAGAGAATAAAGACTGAGTAAGTAAGAGAGAGGAAACTGGATTTATTGATTCAAATATAGTTTAAAAATAGGAAAGGTGGCCTGAACAGTAACAGGGGAAATAAGAGCCAGCCACAGAGTGATACTGTGCACCTGCAATAAAAACAAGCTAAATAAAAACAAATATTTTTTTTTAATTTTTTAAAGGAAAAAAAAAAGTCTCCCAACAGGTTAGAGTTAAATATAAAACTATTGACTAAAGTGGAGATGAACATGCATAAGAAATGGTTAACAATGTTTTGTAAGTTCAGCCATGACAGTATTAGTATAGGAAAAGTCTGCCTTTCAATATTTTGGCAATAGCTTGATAAGGAACCAACAGGAGTTTTCACACAGCACCTTAAAAGCCTGTCTTATCCTTGGGGTTTCTTCAGCCAATGAAAGTTTGTCATGATGATGTAATGCTCCTGAGTTGTGTTTCAGCACCGAGTATGTGGTCACCGGATATCATGCCTGAGATATAGGTAAGTTTCTGGATCAAATCTTTCTTTCCAGCCTGTTCCCCTGCTTAAACTAATTTCAGCAGAGATCATTTGTTTCTCATCTAGTTTACTATCTCTGAACATTTTTTTTTAATGTGGGCTAGGGTTATTATAGAATTGTAAAGACAGCTGGTAAACAAAATGATGGGATCTAAGAGTCAATTTTCCTCTGTTATTAGTATGAAGGCTTTTACTCCTCAGCAATTTATCATCACCTCAGAGGGGAAGAGCAGCAATCAGGGTTATGCTTTATTTGTTAAGGGAATTCTAGTCATTTAACAAACAAGTTTTACTAGAAAGACATTTTCAGGGAGATGGAAAGATTTATTTTTAAGGATTCACACTGAATTTGACTTACATTATTAAGTGAGCCCCACTGAGCTGTAAGCAGGGAACAAAGTTTCTATGTTTATTGTAAATAGAGAATATATATAGATCCTGCCTCCACAGAGGTTAAACACTAAAAGAGAGCTAGAGAGACAGTATGCTAATTGTTTTCTATTTTTAATTAAGTCAAAAAAATTTACAAAGGAAGAAAAAGACTTAAAGACTTGATGACCTTTAGTGGCCTAATAGTTATATGAAGTTAAATAGAGAAAAATTAAATATGAATAAATAAGCTAATTCTAATATGTGGATGTGCAAATGCTTTTATATGTAAGCACTATTTTTAAATTTGGAGTATTTTAAAAATTTGAGCGAGGTAATCAGCCAGCACAACCAATGGATAGGTACCTCTTTCTTTTCTCTCCATGATACCCTCTGCAGATGTGGAGATTTGTAAGGAACTCTTACTGATACCAAACTGTGTATATTCAAGCAACATGAGTTACAGAAAACAATTATGCAGATAAATCAAGAATTCTTTAAAAATCAGGAATGCTATTGGGGAAAAAAGAATGAGTCAGGGGGAGGGGGATACCAGGAGGGGAGGAGTTTAATAACATGTTGCCAACAACTCTGATTGAATTATTCAGACGATTAGCCATCTTTCACGTTACCTCTGATCATATAGACAGAGACTCTGAGGAAAGCATCTCAAGTAAGAGTGTAGAAAAAATTATGTTCAGCAATAAGGAGAAACAGAAAATGTTAAGTGTTACAGAACTTCTAAAAGGGGAGATATTTTTTCTTCTTTTGTAGAACCTGATGTCTGATGGGTGCTGAGGCATGTATTCTTTTACCAAAAACTTTTCAACTTTCTAGCTTAAAAGCTACTTTGCTTGGCCCTCAGCTGAGATTCTCAAGTACGCATCCTTTTCCACTGCATCTTCATTTACTTTGCTTCCAAACAGTGAGGTCATCTCTCTACCATACTTCCTAAATGGTTAATAGATGCTCACCCCTTGCAGAAAATGATCCTCCTCTCTCTGTTTCCACAGTCATTTCATTTTTCTCTCAAAGTATTTGGTATTATAAAGTAAACCTTACAGAAGTCTTTTAAAATGTATCAGTCAGCATAATACAAACATTACTCACTTTCCATTTTTAACCACAATTTTCCATAACATGGCTTTGGTGCAGTACTTGGTGCTGACACTTAGGACTTAGATAAAATCTCTTATTTCCATAGCATCTTTGCTTGGAAATGCTTTGCTTTTTGCACCATAGATTCTGCACAGGGAGCCAATGTGGTTACAAAAAGAGGTAGAAGTCCTGTTCTAGAATGATACGAATGAGAGGTGCTCTAGAATGACTGATGGAAAGATCAAACTCTTTCCAAGAAAGGGAAACAGTATGGAAAAGGTGGAGAATGATGAGAACAACAGGAGGGATGGCCTGGTTTCTGATACAGGATGCATTTGGCTTTCGGGCCTTGGTCTATGCGGAAAGCCTGGGCCTTTATCACAGAGCTTTAGTGTAGCGTGGTATAGCTCATTAGGCCTGGGTTCCCAATTCTCACGGCACCCAGCTGGAAGCAGAAAGGGCATCCATGTGGATTAAAGCACAACTCATTAGTCTGTCAGCCGGGCCTTTGGAGAGGCCAGAAAGGAATCCGCTTGGGCTTCTGCTTCTGCTTGATCTAGGAAACCTCTTTGATCCTTACTCTGTGATGCAACTATGCAGGAAAATTCAGGAATTTTTAAGATTCTTTTTTAATGGGGAAGATAGTCCTTAAGGAAGGGCCTTACGACATGATCTGAGTACAGATGGGGACCAAATAACATACCCTGTGATTTATCCTGTAGACAGAGCAGGCCTTGGAAAAGACAATCCAGGGTAGATCTCTTTGTATGAGTAAGGTCAGAAGGTTACAGTCCAATTCCAGCTTTCCTGAAATCAAAAGGTTATATCTATATGAAAGACAGCCTAAAGGATTTGTTAAGTTCACAAAGTCTTGTAACCCAGAAAATAAGATTCTGGTAAACCCAGAAAATGAAGTTTCTGTCCTTAAAGAGCTTTCACTTTTCCTCAATTTGTTAAGTCAAGCACAGAGAAGTAGAAGTTTGTGATAAAAGGAAGATGGCCACACCCCCCAGTGTGCCAAAAATGGTCCAGTTTATGCCTTTTATCTCGGTATAATTATCAAGAGCACCTCTGTTCATTTTCAAAAGTTTCTGGTTTGTCACTTACAAATGATGAACCATTAAAAGAATTTAAATATGAGGTAAAGGGGAATCATTAATCCAGGCAAGAAATTCCAAGGCCCTGAGCCAAGGCAGTGTCATGGTGATAGGGAAGAGCAAACAGTATCCATTTCCCCTTTTAGAAGCAGTGTCCCCACCTCCTTTGGGATACCTTTGTGAGGTATCCCTGTGTGTCAATCAAGGGATAGGCATGTGATCCATGAGCCAACAGGACACTCTCCCAGGGTTTCACCCCTTGGGCAGAATGATAAGGCAAGAGAAGGAGAAACTCATCACTGAGCTAAGCACCTGAGCACTGAGAATCCCAGTAATCGGGTCCTGCTACAGAGAACCCCCAAAACAGCCCCTGTCATCTCTGGGTTGGCTCTTCAGCCTTCCTTTCACCCTGTGAGTTCCCCAGTAGACTTCCCATAAACATCTTTTTGGTTTAAATTAGCCAGATTTCCATTTCTGCTGCTCACAACCAAAGAAGCCCCACTACAGACACCATGGTTGTCAACATGCTTCAGGTACATATGGAGGAAAAGCAAGGCAATACACTCAAGGGCTTGTGCGTCTCTTTCGAGCCGTATCTTAGCCATGATTTTTGTAAGTCAACTTCATACTGTAATCTCCCTCTATCCCTTTCATATAGTTCATAAGATGCTGCATCTGCTTCGCAGCTAATTTTCCAATCATCGTGTGCCAATATATACACGGCAATGGAGTTTACTGTGTTAAAAGGCAGTTGTTAGTGTTGAATTTGAAGATTTGGCTTCTGCCGTGGGGAGTCTAAGAGCCCAGGATTTGTTTCCTTACCTCTTGTGGTGGTGGTTCCAGACCACATGGGGTGGGGGGGGTGGGGGGGCGGGCTGGAGGGGGTGGGGGCTGCAAGCAAAAGGCTAAGACTTAACTTAAACAAACAAAACAAACCCAAAACAGACTTCACAAACAGACCTTTCCCGGGAGATTATTTGTGAATGAGATGAGTGCACGTGAGAAACCGGAAGTTTTTATTTGGGTATTGTTCTCCTTTAAGCCATTTGAGGCATGTAGTGATGCCTCTGCGGTTGTAACAGGGCTGGTGGGTGCGGAGCAGGGACCTAGCCCGGGCTGCACACTCTTGCTTCAGGTAGGGGGAGCAAATGAAACTGGGAAGGGCAAGACCGTACCCTGCAATTGGCTGAATTTTGATGCAGCATATACTCTAACGTCCTGAAATATAGTATGCAGGAAGTCTCCACAGATGCACTCTGCTGCAGTTCTTGAAAGGCAGGAACAAATTTAAACTGGGTTTTGTAAAAACAAATGACATCATTCCTGCACACTCTGAAAAGCTGCAGCCCCAATGGAACATTTTCCCATTTTCCCCTTTGCTCTTTATGTGTCTGACTGCAGGGCTTCAGGTTTTTATGCTGCCCGTTTAACTGGCTAAATCTTGCAGGGAATAACCTTTCATCACTTGCCTCTAAAAATAATAAAATCCACGAAGAAAATATAGAGGCATGTAAAAGTTCATTTAAACTCACGTTTAATCTCCATGTGGCTGTTATCTAGAGACATGACAGCACATGGGAAGAATTCTAGTGATTTGAAAGAAACAATAACAAAATGCTGTATTGAGGACTGTCATCATGGAAATTATGGCACGGATTTATTTTGGGTGGCCTTCATTGTACAGTGTTAAGCACTGATGGTGGGGAGGACTAGGATTTCCATTTAGGGATTTTTCTGGGTTTGCATTGTTAGCTGCAAAAGTAATCAGGGATCCGTCATAGTTAAGATGGTCAGTTAAAAGCTATATTGAAATACTGTTCTAGATCTGCTGTTCCTCATTGTAGAATTCTACAAAATAGAAAAGATATGTGCATCTGAAAGTTTAGATGCAGCAGAGCTAGCTGACTTTCAAAATGTTGTCTAAGATGCTAGACACCTGGAAATGCAATATTGAATCTCAGACATACCAAAATGAGATGGAAATTTTCTTATCAAGAAAACATTTGTTTAATCCCTCTCCCTAGTCAAAGCATGTCCTGGGAAGTTCCCTATTTGTCAATGTCAGTCCTGTAAGAGCAACTGCATGGACACATACGGTGACAGCCCACTAAGGCTCCAAGCCTACCTACCTGGTTTTCTCAGTCCCATCCCCAAATCCCAGACCTAACCATTTGCCTTCCTAAAACCAATTTCCACACCTAATTCTGGAAACTGCTTTTCTTTATCAAATGCACTATTAAAATCTTTTCAGTTTAATTTTCTTCAATATTATTATTAGATGGCAAACAGAAATGAATTTCAAATGACAAGAGTGAATTTTATATGAAAAACTATATAAGATATCTTCTGAACTAAGGTATGCACTTAAGACCACCACCCTTAAAATTCTCAGTGACGTATTTAGGAAACAGAGGCAAAATGATGCCTGCCTTTCTCTCTGAAATGAAACCAACTCAGAGATCATCTTAAAGAGAAATGAAGAAACACGTCCATATGTCCATCCCTGCCCTCCCTCTTAAACATTATTTTTTTATATATCTGGTTCTGTGTAGTTCCTTTGATCTTCAAACCCCAGAGGTCATCTTTGAAAACCCCACTTTTGCTCATGCCATTATGAATTAAACACTGCTACTGTGTAGACCTAAAGAAAGTCATATGCCAGCAATCGAGAATAATGTCTAAAATAGAGATACGTTTACTAGTTAAGAAATTCAAGGCATTTGATTAAATAAATATGTCTTTATTATCAAGGATAAGACCATTTGTTTATTTTCAGTGCCCTCTTCTTTAAAATTGCCCTCTCATTCTGAAAGAAAAATTTGAAAATATTTTTCTGGATAGTTTTCTCCATTCTATTATCTGAAATTGTTTCCATTTCAAAAAAGATGCCCAACGAGGTCTTCTTATGGAACTAAACATAATTTCCTCTTGCTATAACCACTTTTTTCCATTAGAGACACTTTTTACATGTGGGAAGTCTGCTTTATACTCACCAGTTTGGGAACAGAAGAGAGAACTTCCCAGAACCTCCTTCTGAACTTTTAGCCTCTCTTCTTTTTTCTTACTTTGTCTTTTACCTCCCTGAACTGTTAGAGCTAAGGAAACAGAAATAGAAGCTTGAGGTTGTAGTGGTTGCTTGGACCCTTCCTTGAACCTTAAAAATTAAGAACAATTCTTTTTAAGAAGTAGAAATAAGAACACTACATAACAATTTCTGAGTTCTATTCACTCTGCTTTGAATTCTTTCCATGTTGAATGTTTTACACTAAAACTGTCTATGGAATTTTATTTCAAAAAATATCTTATAGGCACCTTAAACTTCGAGTTTAATTTTAAAAAGGGAGGGGAATATTAGGAGAAGTAAAGAAACCTAAATTCAATTTTCTTTTGCTGATAATTGCTGTGTAACTTAAGGCAACTTTGTTATTATAAAAATGCAATGGAAATCCTACCATTAATTAAATTTGCCCAAAATTTGGTAGAAACAAATCTCATAATACTGACATAATTATATATATATATCCACTCCAATTCGTCTGGCAAGCAAATAAAAAGGTGTTGTGAAAGGCATGTTTGAGATGCAAGGACAGAAAATCACCAGCAAAACACGAGCCCAATCACATTGCGCTTCTGCTCAGAACCTTCTGATGGCTTCCCATTTCTTTCAAAGGAAGCCCAATACCCTTGCAAAGGCCGAGGTTCTGCACTCAGCTCCTTCCTGTCTGACCACAACTTCTCCCCTCTCACCTCACTTGCTCAATTTCAGCCACACTCAACTCCTTACTGTTCATGAGACAGTCCAAACATGTGTCAACTTCAGAACCTTCGCAGAAACAAATGTGCCTGGAATGATGCCCCTCTAGATAGACATGTGCTGGTTCCTGTGTTTCCCTCAGATCTCTGCTCAAAGGCCACAGTTGCAGGGAGACCTTCTCTGACCACATTATATAAAATAGCAGCCTCCTCTATCACTCATCAGCACTTGCTACTTCCAATATCCTTGATCCCCTGTAGCTCTCTTTATTTTCTCCAGAGCACCTACAAACATCTAACATTCTCTGTATTTGTTGATTTGTTTGTTGTCTGCCTTCCCTCACTGGAAGGCAAGCTCCATTATGGCAGGGGCTTGGCTTTGTTCCCCAGTGTCTACAACAATACCCATCACAAAGAAGGGGCTCAGCAAATATTTGTTGAATAAACAAATGAAGAATTAATGAATGTTTGATTTTTAAATCCTAACATAATTCTGTACCTCTAAGACCTCTTTAGTTTTGTATCTTCACAGAAAAATTATACTTATCTTTGTTCCTGAATATTGTTGTATCACTGAAGTTGTAATTAGACATATTTAATATTAAAATATAAACCCTGAGTTTTTTATATCGAAAATTATACATTAATATTAGTGGCACTGTCTCAAATATGATACTCTTCTGTTCTTTCATTATTTTACATACTGCCTTCTTTCTTCTGCCCTTGCTTAAAAATTAACTAAAATAGTAGCACTCACTGGTTTTTCCAGTGACCTGTTATACAACAATTTCCTTGATTGGTTTCAATCTGTGTTGCATTTGGCTCCAGCACAGAAAGCTCTCCTATACCTTCTCTTCATTCTTAATGTTTTCCTCATTCTTGTCCATGTCCCTGGAGCCTTTGAAACTATGAATTTTCAATTAATTTAAAAAATTTTTCTAACTTCTGTTTGCCATGGTCTTACCCTTACCCACTGCAACGCGTTCTCCCTCCCTGCTGGAAACTCTACTCTTTGAGGTTATTCCAACTGTAACCTTTGGACAAATACAGTGGACCAGGAGCCCTCATGGAAGTGAATTCTCATGAAACACTGAGGGAAGGAGTCCCTGATTTCGAGGAGTCATGTAAGAGATGTATTTTGAAACAAGCTGGCTTGTTCCCTTCCTTAACAATAAGTTGGAAGAAGCAGAAGTGTGTTAATTACAGAGCTAAAGGTTAACCTGTCTTTTCCTGTGTTTCTGGATTTTTTTATGTTTTTTTTTTTTTACTCTTGTGCATAAAACTCATTTTTTAAAGAGATAGAAACGTTGTAGAGCTGCACTGTTCAATACACTGTTCAATAGCCATATGTGGCTTTTGAGTATTTGAAACCCAGCAAATGCAATGGAAGAACTGAAGTGTTCATTTCCATGGGGCATCTTTAATAAAGATAAGTTTCCCCACCAAAAATGAAAAGAGCAGATGAACTCAGTCTACATCTATGTGTAGTCTACATCTATATCCAAAGCTCATATCCTTAAATTCTCTTGGTCACACACTTTATTATTCCCAGTGTTTTTCAGGAAAATTCCCCCAGAAAAGTAAAACTGGAGAAAAGTACTTTAACAGTAATTCTCAGGTGGTGAGAGAGTAATGTTTATCAATAGTATAATGAAACTAGGACTTTGTGTTAACTTTGGGTTTAGAATCTTGTACAGTGACTCTGCCACTACAATAGTAGAATATACTTACTTTCATCACTTTTGCTCACACTGTAAGGCACTTTTAGGTCATGATTCCCAGATGATAAGATTCAAAAGAGAAAGAGAAAGTGACCTAGAGGCCTTGATAACCTGATTTCTGAAATATAAATGTTTTATTACAATCTCAATTGTCCCATTTCCGTCAATGCATTATTATTACCTGTGATGATTTTATATTAGTTGGAATTGAACACTGTCCTTAGCAATACTGTGGGGAAAATACGAAATTTCAGGCACCTCCAAATGAATTCACTCAACTTAAAATGTGTTTATGATACTATATAGGATTCCTTTGATTCTTAAATTTTCAATCTTTATAATTATAGATCCCTCTGTATCATGGGTGTTACCCAAGTTTTCCTTATCTTTGCTTCTTTGTATGTCTATATAGGACTCTCCTCTTTAATTTTTTTTTAATTTGAGTACAGTTGGTGCATGATGTTACATTAGCTTCAGGTATACAACTTAGCAATTTAACAAGTTTATACATTATGCTATGTTCACAAGTGTAGCTACCATCTGTCACCAGACAATGTTATTATAATATCATCAACTGTGTTTTCTATGCTGTGCCTTTTATTCCCATGGCTTATTCATTCCATAATTGGAAGCCCATATCTCCTACTTCCCTTCATCCATTTTGCCAAGCAACCCCCCCTTTAGCACCTATCAGTTTGTTCTCTGTATTTATAGATCTGATTCTGCTTTTTGTTTGCTTATTCATTTGTAGTTTTTTGGTTTTTGTAGATTCCACTTAGGGAGTGGATTCATGAGGTACTTATATTTCTCAGTCTGACATTTCACTTAGCGTAACATCCTCTAGGTCCATCCATATTGTCTCAAATGGCACAATCTCATCCTTTTAATGGCTGCATAAGATTCCAGTGTGTGTGTATATTTATCACATTTTCATTATCCATTGATCTGTTGATGGACACTTAGGTTTCTTCCATGTCTAGGCTATTGTAAATAATTTGGCAATAAACATAGAGGTGCATATATCTTTTTGAATTAGTTTTTTCATCTTCTTTTGGTAAATACTCAATTATAGGACTCCTTTTTTATTACTCTCTATAGACATCAGATCTCCAATGATGCCACACCAGTGAGTAGGATGTTAGCCTATAGCCAGAAAAACATGTCAAAAGCGTAGGGGAAAAACACTTACCCACAACTCCACAGGGTTTATTCTGTAGAACATTATTCTTGAAATATCCCTGACCTGAACAAAACAAATTGAAAAGACAGAAACTACATTATCCCAGGAAAATTAGAATACACTTTGACGTATTAAAGATTCTGAGAAGTCCAGTAGCAAAGAAACCTGTTGGCTTCTTTTTAGATTTGGTGTTTCTTTGTGAATTTGGCCTTAGAACACTTTATTTTCTTACCTGATATCTCTGAATAGCCCATGGAACTAATGTTCCAGAATACACTTTGAGAAATCCTGTCTCAGCATTAACATATTCCTAGGTATCAATTTCTTGTTTCCAAATATTCCAGATTCCAGGTCTAGATAATATTCACCAGATTCAGAAACCTTATCAATTCTACAGACTCTAGATTTGAGAGGGTTTCCAAGAGGTCAGTAAAATGGATGATTGATAATAGATAGATGATAGATAGATAGAAAAATAAAGTTTCACTGTGTAATATAAAAGTCCCCACTGAGAACTTCTCTAACAGTTTGTCATTGCTTTGCCAAGAGGCTTGAAACATATTTGGGATCACAATTACTCATCAAGTTAGAAATTTGTCATTAATTGCAGATGCAATTAGCTTTATGATGATTTCTTGTAAGTAGGCTCTTGTAGACAAGATATCCCCCACTGAAAACACCTGGAGGGTCTGTTACAAATAGCAGTTCTCAGGAGCAGATAAAACAGTAGTTTTATGATTTGCCTTAGTTTTTAGCTTGATTTCTTTGAGACTACAGAAATGAGCTCTCCTACATGCCTTAGTGAAGGAAATTATCTGTGTAAGGACTGCCCATGAAACTATTGTGTGGTAAAAATGAAAAGTATCTCTGAAAGTCAGAAAAGCATCATTAACATAGTCTTCCCTCAGGAACAACACTACTTAATGGCTTCAAACAAATAATAAATAAAAAGGAAAGGATTTACATGGTGTCCAGACTTTCGAATTTTACAGTTCAGAAATATGTTTTATGTACCTAATAACTACTGTCTCCAAATCACTTTAATATGTGAGTCTCACAGAGACTGACTTTATCTACTTCACAAATTCTTCTCTAGTAAAGATCTCTGGCTGTGCTTTTAATCTATATTTAAGAAATCGAAACCAGGCTATGGCAGTGATTGTATGAGATAGTATCGTATAGAAGATGAACTTTAGAGTCAGAAAGACATAGGTTCAAATCCCTACTGTAACAATCATAAACTGTGTAGCCATGGAAAGCTATTTAACTTTTCTGAATGTCATTTTCTCCATCTGTAAAAGGTATGAGTTGGCACCTACAACAAAAGATAGTTAGGAATCTGATGAGATAGTGTATGTAAAGCATTTATAACAGGGCCTTGAAAATAGTAAAATGTATCCAAAAATGTGGATTATTACCCTAAGCTGTTATTTTGCTGTAGGAAAACTTTCAGAATTATTTTTCTCTATATATGGTTTCTAGAATATAATATTCAAGCATCCATTCTTTAAGCTACATACTACATGGATTCTGTTCCTTTATTCAACAAATACTTTGGTCACTAAGGATCAGGAAATAAGACAAAGTCTTGAGCTATGGTGTAAATAATAGCAGCACATCACAGCAAGGATATTATGAGAGAGGTATGATCACAGTGGTGTGAGAGGACAAGAAGAGAGTGGTAAATTCTGCCCAAGTACAGCTTGGTCTTTTTAGAAAAAAAAAAAAAAGAAACAGAAGATTTGTGCCCTAAGGGACCAAGGGAATTTGCCTGGTGGAGGAGAATGGGAAGAGTCTTTCAGCAGATGTATCGAGAAATGAGATATGCAGTGGGACTAGATATCCATTTGTGGCTTTAGGGAGGGAGGACAAGAAGAACAAAGTTCAACATATCTATATAAGATGTTGAAGAACCAAAATTGGTCAGACTGGAAAGAAAAGGGAGAAAAAAGTAATTAAGTCATTAAACATCTACCAGGTGCTTTATCTACACCTTGGCATCTAAATCAAATTACGACACTCTGAGATAAGTATTATTATCTCTGTTGTGCAGGTGAGGAAAGTGTGGCTCGCAGAAGTTAAATAAGTTGCCCAAAGTTACATAAAAAGAAATTGAATGAACTTGGCTTCCAGCCCAGGTTTGTCAGATGACAAGAGCCCATGCCAGCCTCTATTTTAAGCAAAGGGAACCAGCAGGGGTCTTCAATCAAGGAAGTAATCTCATCAAAAAAAAATTTTGAAAGGAAAGTATCATGACAGAATGTAAAATGATGGGCTGAAGGGAGATGAGTCTGGGGATTGGGAAATAATTTTGAGATTATTGCAGCTTTGAGGGGAAAAAATGAGGAAGGACCCAGAGAGCCAGCCCATGTGCAGATGGAGAGAGAAACAGTTCTTAGACTCAGAAAGGCTTGGGTACCAACTGAATGTAAATATACCTCAGAATAAAATCTCTTAACCCAGACATGATAGAATGTATGTGAGGGAAAAGAGGGGCTTTATTAATATTCATTAAAATGTTTTATGTTATTTTGGAAGAGCAGAACCAAACACATGGGATTATGTCACCCAAATCTGTGTTACTGAAAGTATGGTCCAAGACTGGCACATAGATTTACCCAGGAACTGATAAATTTCATGCCCCACTTAGGGCATTCTGAAACAGTCTGCATTTTAATGAGATCTCTAGGTCAAAGAAAAACTAATGTAAGAAAACTAAAATTAAGAGTAATAGAGGAGGAAGGTGTCAGAGAGGAGAGGCAATTTTCTATAATCTATAATTTTTATAATCTATAATCTCTCAAAAGCATGCTGGTTACCAATGATTTTATTTTATATTACTTTCATTACGTTAAGAAGTTTCTAGAAGAAGCAGCGACAGGTGCTGACATAGCCAAGATGTAAAAGGCAGATGCTCCTTCAAATTCAGTACTTTATAAAAGACTGCCAAATCCAAGCTGTAACCAAATGATTAGGTAGCATTTGATCTGCTCATTTGGAATGTCAGCAGAGCTAATGCTTACATAAGCTCTATGCTGTCTCATAATGTCCTTCAGTTACCAGGAAAATAGAAATCCCAAAAAGAGTCTACTTTATCATCATGACTGCCTGAGAAGAGGACAGAATAGAAAGATCTTAATATAGTTTCTGAACATTCACTTGGTTCATTGAATACATATGTGTACTAATGTGTATGTAGATATGTAATGTCTTGAACACTGTCCTGAACTTACTATTCTATTCTCTAATCACTATTGATCCAGTCCCAACATTGTACCCAACAGTTCATGAGAATCAGAGCCAACACAAGCAGGTTTGTAGGAGTCTGTAAGGAAAAAAACAGTGATAGATCTCAGGAAGGCTATACCAGCTAAACTCTCTACCTGGGATTTGCCCTCAAATCTCTTCTAGACCATTGCCCCAGTGATTTATACCGGACTCTGCCCCCCACCTCATCTACCCTAATGAGCATTGGCATCCTTTGCATAAAGAATACTGGGACTATGTATTCTCATTGTCTTATAATTTGATCCTTTAGATATGATGGAGAAATTGAAATACTTCTTGGTTCAGTAGGAAAATGTATACATCTTAAACTGTGGTGTGAGGCAATGGTGTTCAGATCCCTTCTCTGGTCAGAACACCCACATTTCTGTGGTGGCAGTGTCCTGAAGAACTTATTGTTCCCACTGCAGTTTTCATCATCATCCTCATTGTTCGTTAACAAAGGTTCTGAGGGGTGTCTAAGTGGCTCAGTCAGTTAATCATCTGCCTTCAGATCAGGTCATGATCCCAGAGTTCTGCGATTGAGCCTCACATCGAATTCCCTGCTCAGTGGGAAGCCGGCTTTTCCCTCTCCCCACTGCTCATGCTCTCTCTCAATCTCTCTCTCTCTCTCTCTCTCTCTCTCTCTCTCTCTCTCTTTCTCTCTCAAATAAATAAATAAAACACTGTTCTAGGCTCTGAAGCACAGATGGGAACAAAACCGCTGCTCACATGAATTTGACATTCAAGTGAGCAAAACAGATAATGAACAAATAAAAAATGCTACCATAAAGTAATATCTAATAGTGGTAAGCGGTAATGAAAAAACATAGTATGATGCACTGGGAAAGGCCATAAGGATGCTGTTAAATCAGATTTCTCCTAGAAGCTGATATCTAAGCTGAAATCTGCGTCAAGAGGTTAGACCTGGGAGGAGAACAGTTACAGGCAAGAGGACCTGCAAAAGGAAAGCCTTTTGGGCAAAAGCCCATTAAGAATGTTTAGAAAGCGGCAAAAAGGTCAATATGGCTGGGGCAGAGTGAGAATGAGGAAGAGTCCAAGAAAATGGTCAGCCTCATGCCAGACTATGTAGGTCCTCGAAGCACCTCAAGGATCACAATAATGTCATAACAGCAAACAAATCTTTCACTTACTAAGACAGGTACTACACTAATAAGACACATACATTATTCAGTCTGATCCTCATAATAATCTTGTATATGGTATCATCATTATCCTTCAAGAAGACGGAGATTTGGAGAGATTAATTAATATGACCAAAGTTGCACGGCTACTAACTGTTAGAGCTGAGATTTGAACCCAGGTCTGTCTGACACCAGAGGCCATTATACTTTTCATAACTGTTATTATAGTTCTCTGGAATCAAAATTTACCTGAAGTTTATTGGTGGAAATACTTTTAAGGTTCAATATGTTGTTATGACTCTAGGCCCTTCTAACTTTAATGGAAGGGTAGAATTGTATTCTCCAGTCTTCACCACAATCAAATGTTATTTTTGGTCATATTTTTCATGCTCTTGGTGCAGTAAAATTTTCACTGAGTGGTCAAAGTTCCACAGTAATTTTGTAGAAGAATCTAAGGTATAAAATAATCAAATTTTTATACCATCTGATTAACTGCTCATCAGACTGAACAAACAATAAGCCAAGCTATACAATGGCAAAGACATTTCCATTTCAAAAATATTTCATGTTAGCTACTGAATTTGAGATATGATGTTCAAAATATTTGGTACTTTCTACCACTTCCTAATTTATATCATTGTTGTTAATTTGTCTACCTGCTTTTCTAAAAGTATCTCACAATACATGTATCCCCTCAACGAGGTCTATTCCATTCATACCCATCCTTTCTCATCCCATTCTCCCATATAAGAACCATTTCTAGTCTCTTAGCACCCATTAAAATCTGGCTGTTTCTTTCCAACTCTACGTTCTGCTTCATCAATGGACCGTGGACGGCTTCACTCTGTCCTCTGCTCTTGGAGAGCTGACTTTGCTCACTTGCCGCCTTAGATTAGAACACCAACACTTCGTTCTGGCCTCCCAACCAACTAGTATCTCCTGCTGACCAGACTATTTCTTAGACTTCTTCAGTTGGTTAAATAATTTCTAACTCATGCACAACTGATTTATCTGCTATCTTTAGTAGTAGGTAGTATCATTTTCAAATCTGTTTACAGGAATTTCCTCAGAAAAGCTTTGGAATCTGAGAACTCTGAGACACACATTTTAATGACATGAAAACCTAATTTAAAAAGTAAAACCCACTTAGGACAAAAATAAACCAGGTAACTTTTCTTTCCTCTAATGCCTTCTGTCCTACAGACTGGTACATTTAGAGCTAGTTCTTTGAAGAAAGTTCTGCTCAAAGGGCAATAAGTTGTTGTAGAATCATTTTGTTTCCCATTAAGCCAATGATGACAATATTAAGCTTGGCATGATCTTTGTATGAACACTTTCATAAAAGTTCTGCTCAGGAGGGTTTTTAAAAAAAAAAAAAAAAAACAGACTTCTCTTATGCTGCTTTTCCATTGCAAGTGGACCTATTATCGGAGGGCACATAAGTCAGCTCTAACGTATCACAGGGGTTTTTTTATTGTTATTTGTATTCAGGATAACAGTGTTTAAAATACTCTCCAACAATTTCTTGGATTAATATAGTCTTCAACAATTTGTTGAACTGCAGAAGCTGAAAAAATTCTGGGCTTGTATAGAAACTGCAATGTCTAAAACTCTCCAGAAGCATTCAGAATGACAGGGCTCTTGACCAATAAAATGTGAGATTCAAGGAACACATTGTCACGACTCAGCAAATAATAAGGAGCAGGTATAAGTATGACATCACTGAAAAACATTCTCATTGGCAGTTCCGCTTTGTGCTGGTTACTGTTCTATTTGTGGAAGCAGCAGCCTTATTCAAATTAACCTTTTCATGCAGAGGGGAGGAGGAAGGTGGTGAGTAATACACTGCAGTCTTTTCCCTGAAGGTGATGTGCTCTCAAATTCGCTTTACATTGCCTTTGAGCAGACAAAATAAAAATAAATTCAGCTGTGGCAGTGTTTCACAGGGATAATAGCTGCTTGAATTAGATCAGGTCAGTGAAAAGGAATGGAATAGAAGCTGTTGCAGAGTTGAAACAAATTTCCGAATTTTCTCTTTGCTTTTATTCCCCATCACCACCACCACCTCCACCCCCTTATTATTTCTCCACACCTCATTCCTGGACACAATTACTGTACAGATCGAACTCGGTATCCCTCCAATCAGCCATTGGAGGGAGGGATTTCTTTGAACACTAACACCTCTAGCCTGTGCCATCAAGGGGTCTAGCAGACAGGTCAGATTAACGGATGGTTTTCTGGCATTGTACAAATACTCAGGAGTCTGGAGCTGGTGAGATAATTTAATCACATTTACTGTAGTCTGTGAGGAACTGTCATTCTCTATCCTGTTACTGTTATATAATATAGGGCCTCCAGCTACATCAACGATACACAGGAGAACCCACTCATTTTTAACTCTTAGTACTTTGCTTTAACTTAGGAGAGTTCTGATGGAGGGGGCAGTTCACGTATCTATTCCCTGTCTAGTTGGCTTCTAGAACTTTGTGCAACTTTGCTTATATTATTTTATGTCTTTCAAACTTCAGTCTCACTCTCTCTTGTCATGGGCAGAGAACATTCAGGATATAAACCACATAAAACTTTGAATCCTGCTTTAAAGAAATTGGCTCTAGTCATTTCTCATTTCCGCTATTTATATTTTATTCCTTTTCCTCTTCACCTCTTCCTTCCTACCTCAAAATATCTCTCTCTCTCTCTCTCTACTCATCAAAGACCAAAAATAAACAAACAAAAAAAACAAGTGGCAAAAGTCTACAGAAAATTGAAAATAAGCCTATTATCTCTGCCACAACATGGGATGTCTTAGTCTGTTTGGACTCCTATCACAAAATATCACAGACTGGGTGGCTTATAAACAACAGAAACTTATTTTGCACAATTCTGGAGTCTAGAAGTCTGAGACCAGGGTGAGGTTCACACCCTCTTCAGGTGTAGATTCCTCCTTGTATCCTCACAAGGTGGAAGGAGTTAGGGAGCTCTGTAGGGTCTCTTTTATATGGGCACGAATCCTAATTATCAGGCCTCCACCCTCAGGACTTAATTCCTTTCCAAAGACCTGGCTTCTAAGACCATTATCTCTGGGGGTTAGGATTTCAACATATGAATTTGGGGGGCACAAATATTCAGACCATATCATGGGGTTAGGCAGAAATGGCAGTATTTCAGATCAGAAACAAATCACTACATGCAAAGAGCTAGCTGTCTTTGCTCCCAACTCAGGACTCCTGGCTGCTCTACTATTATCTGGCCTCAAAGAGGTGTTAACCTCTGAGATCTTAGTGCCTCCTTTGCTCCTCCACTAAGAATATCAATAATGTTGTCACCAAATGTTAATGACAATGTCACCAGAATGACAGTACGTGTTACTTTCCCATTTGGCCTCTTGCGACTTGTTGTGCCTCTCCATCCTACCATCCCTTGAAATTCATCTGGACATTGAAGCTGTTAACCGGGTTCTGAACAAAACTATACAGACTCAGAAAATAATGGCTTGTGTGAGGAAGGTTAAGGAACTAGGTTTTCATCACTGCTGAATAAATAATGTAGGAGGAGGCAGGACGCAGAGAAGCCCTGGGAAGCTGGTTGGCCGGCGGGAAGCAGGTGTGTGCTGGGGTGATGAGCAGAACAGAGGCAGGGAGGATGGGAGGACGAGGCAGAGGCTGCCCACATCCATGCCACCCTCACAACCTGGCCCTGCCCAAACCCTGCCAGCTTTCTGCCAAGAATCACCCAACTGCTCAGCTCTTCCATGGATAGCTGCCGAAATCCCAGGAACCAGGTGTCTGGCGCAGTTTCTAGCACAGCTCTCTGTATGTCGCCGGAACCCACCCAGTCTGGCGTGCCCAGCTTTCCATATTTTGACTTGTTGCAATTTTCCCTGCCTAGGCCCAGCGCTTCCTTTGAAATGAGACCGGTCCATGGCCTACCTTGGCAAACTGCTCTCGGAGAGGAGCTCAGAGGTTGCAGACTTGACCTGGCGTACCGTGCACTTTCAGCTCATTATGCCTGAATGCTGCATTGTTTCTGTGCTGAATGAAGTTTTAGAAAATGACTTTCAGATGTTAGATTCCCATTCTGGTGCTGCTTTACCCCCCTTGCCATTTATCATCTCATAAAACTCATCATCTTTGTTTGGCTCTGGACAAAAATGAAAAGACTCATAAAACAGCATCCTAGGTGAGAGGGACAGATACCAATTTGAAATGCTTCAGCTCAAGACCACTACCAAATAATTTAATTATTGCCCTTCCACTGTACTTACCTTTTTAGTTTGTCAGTGTGCCTCTTTTGCCCAAGCTCTCTAACCCTTTGGGTTATTTTAGGCAGTGCCCACAAATTACTGTGACTGTCTTTATCTGAACTCTGATCAGAAAACCGCCTAGTTCTCCTCAGGTTTTTTTTTTTCTTTTGTCCCCCCCCCCACTCCACCTACCACCCCCCCACTCCCCCCCTCTTTAAACCAGAAAAGTAGCTGCTGAAAGCAGAACAGTTGCCATGGCAACCTCTTGGCAGCTTCCTCCGCAGCGAGTAACAGTGCTGATTTCCCGAGGAGACTGGGTGGGAGGGGGTGGAGCTCTGAGGAGGTAAAGGAAGGTTACTGTGCACTTAGTTAATATGCAAAACCATTTACGCAGTGCTGGATGCGCAGTGAGTAAGTGCAAACAAAGCCACGCTTGATCAGCTAACACGGACTTTACACACTAGTTGATCTGTCCAAGGATGCAGTTGTTGGCTCAGAGAGAAATCTTGCAGTTGGACAATAAAGGACACAGGAGGTAATACTACAAGAGGTTAAACACTATTTCTGTAATGGTCGGTGAATATGGACAAGATCAACAGTCGCTGGGGTCTAATTGCCTTGCTCCTCTTTTGCTTTGTTCGAGGAAAAACGCAGCAATCTAAATCACAGGGATGGTGTTTTCTCTGAAATTCTAACATACTGAAGTTCAAGTTTGCATCAATTAAACTCTATGTAAGATAAACCAATATGTTCAGATATAAGCAAGTATAGCATAATTTGGTTTGTGCTTGAACAAAACATACGGCTCAAGTAGCATCTTTCACCTTGGAGTTTTCAGACAAAGAAGCAGCTTAGAGTAACTTGGGGCTGCGAGTGGGGGCGGATGCTTTGGATCTCTTTTCTCCTTCTCTCTCTCCCACTGCCCCTCTCTCTCTCCCTCCAACTTTGATAGATCCTTGTTTTTTTCCTGGGGGCTGGACAGGGTGGATATCAACCCCAAAAGAGTACTGGTGAGACTCTAGGACAGGGTTTTTCTAACAGAGGTCACCTGCAGGAGAACTGAGCAGCCTGGCTGCAAGCTGGGGAGGTGGCTGCTGCCCCTTACCCCTTGGCCTGCAGGCTGGCATGTTTAAAAAAAAAAAAAAAAGGCAAGCTGATAGAAAGCCTGCAGCAGTGAGCTGAGGTCTGCCCAGCAGGTGTCACTAGGGATTTAAAGCTTACCAGACCTTTGGGACAAGGCCTAGGAAACAGCCGAGTAATGATTAATGAAGCTTACTTTCAAATATTTTTGAGAGGTTATATGTGAAATAATTCCAAGGAGTTCGCCTTCCAAGGGAAGTTAAAATGATAGCTACAGTTTGGTGTAAATGATTTCTGGGCCATTCTCTCCAAGGCTCTATCTCCATTTCTGAGTCCCCATTCCAAAAAACCAGACACAGACATAAAGCTCTCAGAAGGCACGCTGAATCCAACACTATGGGTAAAAGATACAATGTGAAGCCAGAGCGAGTATAGGAAATGATTTTTCGGGTAGAGATTCCCACTTGCGAAACCAATCTCCATGTCCTAACACCGTAGATGTTGATTTTGTAAGTAATCTCAGAGTTAAGATCAGAGTCCACTCTAAAAATGCAAATGCCCCAGGAGTCTCCATATAAGTGAAGTCAGCTGGTATTTTATCAATGATTAATACTTTCGTTAACAGAATCTTATGTAGACTATCTCTACTTTAACAATAACGGCAAAAGCCTGTGTTGAAGATACTGTCCACTTCCTAATTTAGGCACCTAGGAATATGCATATGATCATTTTTTCAAAGAATGAGGGTAGGGAAAATTGGTCTCCCTTAAATAGTTTTTGCTGTTTTCTTCTTTGTCCTGTCTACCTGGAAGCTAAACACTAAACTTTATCATGTAGCTTCCCTAGCTTAGATTTTCTTGAATAATTTCTCCTCCATCCATCCTACATTATTCAAATAATGGCTTCCTGTCTTCTCTTAATTGTTTTATGGTTTTGACATATCTGTACTTTATGCGATGGCTCTTACCTCATGTGCATTTTGGTGTAGTGTATCCACTTGGATGGGAAGGAGGACAAGAAAGGAGAGAAGAGAAGGGAAAGAAGGAACATGACCCTTTCATCAACACTCAACATCTTGTGGTGAATTCGTTAAGAACGTTTAATCTTCACTTACTCTTCCGTCTTTGGATGGTAGAAAGAAGGAGTGAGAGTAGTGGTCTGGGAGGGGCTGAGCTTGTATGCGAGGAATGCAGTCAGAGCACTCTGGGTGTCTGAAATGGTGTGAAAGCCATAAGGTGGAAGAAAAGCTGGAAGCAGAGGTGTGATCTTTTAGAGCACTTAACAAAGCATCCTTGGGTGCAGTCTTACCTTGCAAGTGAAATGAAATGTCTAACAGATATAATCCGTCCCATCTCACAGATTAGAAAAACTGAGACAGGGATGTTGTCATTTAGCCACATGGCATTACATCACAGGCTCAGGACAAGAAACTAGCACCTCTGCTCACATTTCTGCTACTGATGGGACTCCAGCCCAGAAAGAATGTAAGAAATCCACAGGGTGCACAGGGACATCACACAAAAAAATCCTTTGTTTTTTCTCCAGGGAATGCCTTGTGGCACAATACTACCAAGGAAACTCTCCCACAAATGAAAACACCAGTCTGCAATTTTGCGACTATGGCAGTATTTCATTAAGATCTTAGTCATTATATTTATTTCTGTTTTATGAGGGAAAGAATAAATGACTTTAGTAGTATTGATGTCTGCAGGCCCATTTCCTAACCACAACTCTGACCATTTCTCTTATCACTTAACTGATGTTGTTTTAATGAGAGCTATTGTTATTATGCATTATTAATAAAGGACCACCATTACTATTAATATCACTTAGGAATGATTCTATAAAGAGCTTTGAGACTATAGATGCAATTAACAAGAAGCCAAATTCTCCATGTGTGAAAAATACCAGGTAGGGCTGGCTTCACACATTTGATCTTACAAAAGTGTTGCAAGGGGTTGTAGATGTATTTCACATGCCCACAAGAAAAGCCATGAGCCCCATGAATATTGATATATGCAGTAACTTGACCTCCCCCATATAAAGAGAAATTTGTTGAATTGAGAGGAATTTTCATAAACCCCCAATCTCATGACCAAGACGATGGAATATATGTGTGTGTATATATATATATACATATATCACCTCACATTTCAGGGAGTTCATGCTTACCTAAATATTCTTATTTAGAGTGGGTGAAAACAAACATTATACTTCCAAATAACGTTTGAGTTGTTGGAGTGGAAATGTCATAATTCTATGACATATTCTACATTCACTATGAAGCCCATAACTCTCACGGGCTTCGTAGTACATCTGAGAGCAAGAACAAGGGTGCAGGGCAGATTCTTTTCACACATTCTCCTTTCAATGATAATCCCATTCAAAGGAACTCCCCTGACTTCCAAAGCTGCCATTGCCTACCAGGCTTGTAGCCATAGGACCACTCTCTCTCTCTCTCTATCTCTCTCTCTCTCTCTCTGTCAGGGAGGGATGAATTAGAAGCAGCCTGAGCACAGCCAGAAGAAGCAGAGCCTTGGCATCTGACAGTCTGGCTCCATAAATGGAGAAGGAAGACTGTGGTCTCATTTGCCTTTAAGGTGAGGGTGAAGTTCTCACTCTAACAAAGGGATCACCTTAGCAGAGTGGGCCAATTTACTCACTCTCTGTTCCTGTGTTCCACAAATCATCACACTACTTTACTCAACAGTGCCTGAAGGTTGCATTTGGAATAACAACACTCTCACTTCCCCTTCTAAGACATTTTGTTTCTGAGTCTGTTTTAAGGATTTGCCAACCCCAGATTTTGTACCTGGCATTCAGCCTCACTGTGAGACTAAAAGGCATAGGTCACCTGGAGGGCTTGAGGGCATAAAGGTGAGTCCACCCACTACAAGATCATATGCACACCTGGAAATTTTGAAGGGCTCTGAGAAACCTACAGGACTTTTATACACACTTATAGCTGATACTTTTAGTAAAAGCTTCAGTCTCAATAAAATAACAATAATTATAATAATTATGTATTTTCTTCTAGAAATTCATGGGCTTTAGTTCTCGTAAAGCCCATAATTTAATCTCACATCAGTCAAGTGAATATCATTATCCCTTTTTTTAACAGATGTGAATACAGAGGCACAAGATTTAAGAGTAGAGTCATGGAGTAAAAAACAAGAGAATCCAAAACAAAATCCAAATTCCCCTGACTTTCAGCCTAATACTCAGTCTACCATTAACGCATGCTCCCTTATTAATTAGTAAAAAACTCAAAACACCTGTGAAGGAGAGTCTGCATGGATACATAGTATGAATCTTTAGTTTATGCCTTGTCTGGATGAATTGATTTTTGTGATTTATTAATGCAAAACTCTTGGGTTATTCCATTGGATTTACATGCATTTTTACTTGTTTTGCTGTTTTTCAAATTATAGCTCAGTAATAGCAATGAGGCTTTCACAGAAGTTTTGGATTATGCCAATAATGTCTGCATAGTAGTTTTATTAATCAAAGGAAAGCATCTGGTTTACATTAGAATATTCATGAAGTAACCATTGAAAGTAGATAGTAAGTATTAAAACAACATAGTCTTGAATTTTTGGAAGACACTTTCTAACTAGCTTAGCTGATTTACACAGAACAGATTTTTCTGTGCAGATTTTTCTGTGCAGATCCCTTTGTTAGAGTGAGAACTTCACCCTCACCTTAAAGGCAAATGAGACCACAGTCTTCCTTCTCCATTTATGGAGCCAGACTGTCAGATGCCAAGGCTCTGCTTCTTCTGGCTGTGCTCAGGCTGCTTCTAATTCATCCCTCCCTGACAGAGAGAGAGAGAAAGAGATAGAGAGAGAGAGAGAGTGGTCCTATGGCTAACACACAGAAAGTGGAGTTAGTATCTCCAACTGGGTGGGTTGGAAACTGATCTGCACATTGTTAGTTTCCAAGGTAGAAGTACTTTGTGAATTGTAACTCTTTTAGTGTGGCGACTTTTTAACTAATATTCTTGCTAAATCATTATCATATGTCATCAAAAATCTAGACTTGTTTGTGTTTTGCTATAATAAAATCTGAACACATTAAAATATGAGTGATAGAATAATAGGATGTAAGCATTATAAAATACCATGTGAATCATGTGAATCATATTGTCAAAACATGCTCGGGAGAGAAACTGACACCCAGAGAAGTTTAGCACCTTGTCCCATGTCACACAGCATTCAGGAACAGAATTGAAACCATAATGAAGGTCCTCAATTTCTGGGAATCATCCCTTTGTCATTACCCTTCCATTCATTTTTGGCTCTTTGGTTCATTTATTTTCTTTGGTTCACTTCTCCCCCACTTTGAGGTTATTATTCCCATATTTCCTTTTCTGCACATGCTGCTGTGCAGTCATCTATAGACTTGAATTTTCATCACACTACTTTTCAGAAAAGACACCTCCATCATATCAAGGCCAGGTTGGTGTGCAAGGATCTTAATATCCTCATCCTGTAGCCTTAGGGAACCTCAGACCATCAGCATACTTCACTGCCTTGGTGCCATCATTGCAGGGTGAATTCATGAAAATGCTGATGATAATGTATGGTATTAATGTGAAGGGAATACAGGCCTCTGATTGCCCAGATTCATAAACCATACATGTGGCAAACAGGAGCAATGGATTTAAGAGACTTGCCACCAAGACAGCATCTTAATCACACACTACCTACTTAAGTGTGCAGAATCTTAAGGCTGAGTTTTCTACTAAGCTATGAACTCTGAAAACAAAGATGAAATTAGGATTTGGGAAGGAGAGTGTGCTCTTTCCTACAAAGGTACTTTTATTTTAACATTTAATTATGAAGCTGCCCCACAGAGGAGCTTTGAGCTTGTTGCCATTAGAAACTGAGTCATGCTTGCAAAGACTGTGGTCAAATGACAGGTACCACTCCCACCTTCCACCAACCTCCTCTGGTAATTGACTGACCTTACTAAGGTTGACTGGACTGAACTTTGAGATGGTCCCAGGTGTTCAGTGGCTGAGTTGTGCTTCTGGTAGTACGTGCATGGAAAGGACATTGTTTGTGAAAGCAGAAAGGGGCCCTTCCTGACAAGAATTTCCAAGGAAATCTCTCAATTGTAGAAGCTAGCAATGTTTGGTAGGAACAATTTTACATCTGCCTGAAGAAAATGTCAATGAAGTTTCCATTTATTTCAAACTTTTATGAAATATACTGAATTATTGTCCTGGAAAAATATTTTCTATACCCACCAAGAAGATTGCAACAATTTCCAAAATGGAGAATGCTTTATAACCAAGCACATAGATTAAAGATTGATTTATGCAAGTCATTGAGTTTGTACATATTTTGACACTATTTAATTTATTCCATTAATTTGACAGAAGAAAACACTCGTTTGCTCATAAACTTAGATTCTAGCTAATTTTGTAAATGTATTTATAGTTTGTATACAGTTAAAGGCAATTTAATGAATTTTAAAATATATAACTTAGCACTTTATTCCTCTTTATCTAAGACAGGATCTGATTTTCTTTGACTAATAACTATATTAATACTCGATTTCTTTTTTTAAAGATTTTTATTTATTTATTTATTCATGAGCGACACAGAGAGAGAGAGAGAGAGAGAGGCAGAGACGCAGACAGAGGGAGAAGCAGGCTCCATGCAGGGAGCCTGACATGGGACTCAATCCCGGGACTTCAGGATCACACCCTGAGCTGAAGGCTTGTACATCACTCAGCTTTTGGAGACTCTCACCTTTTCCCCTATATTTGCCCAAGCCTTACATTTTCTTTGCCCATGAGAATAAGTCCAAGCTTCTTAACATGAAATGTAACAGTCCTTAAAATCTCAGACCAAAGAAGCTTAACAATACTTCACAAAGCCCGTTATGTAGTCTATGCTCTTACTCTATTGAGCCCACTATATAACACCCCCCAAGATATTTTCCTATGCTACTTGTTTTCATTCCAGCTAAATTCTCAGATTGTAATGTCATCCACCCTTTTGTTCATTGGTTACAGACCTGATTTCTCATTTCTATGCTTATTCAACATTTTGTTTATTTTCCTCAAAAAGCACTATGACTAAAGAAAATGTCAACAAAATTTCTACTTTTTTCAAACTGCTGTGAGAAATACTGAATTATCGCAAAGAAAAAATATTTGTCTTAATACACTTCACCAATGTGAAGAGTTAGTTTCAGGATGTTAGTTAGCATATCTTCCATCCAGAGTTTTTAGCCAAGAGCCTAAGCAAAAAACAACAACAACAAAAACCAAATGAACAAATGAACAAACAAACAAACAAAAAAAACCCCAAGCCAAATGCATTCCCTCCAGATAGAGTTGTCTAGTATCCATTACATTAAAAAGCATAATGGGACTCCCTCCTCCTGTGATGGTTTTAAATCCCAGTACTGTGACAGAAGAGACTCTTCCTCAGGGGATGTTAAGGACAAGTATGTCCAGGAAGAAAAGAGTGGGTGTGTAACTGTTCAGGCAAGGTAACATGACCTACCAATACAGAGGATGTGGTACAAAGGATATGGGCTGTCTCCAGTTTCACCAATCAGTGTTGATACCACCAGAGCTCCTTAGGTAGCAGTGGAAAAAGATGTACTGCCCCTTCCTGGAGAAAGCAGCTAAGTCATCTATCTCCCCACCAGGGAAATAAGAAGAGCCAGGGAATAAGCATTCCTCCTTAATAATAATATAATTATGTAATTGGGTATTGAAATGAGATTATCTCTGTTTTAGCTGAAGAATGAAAATTACAGATGCATATTTCAAAGTAAGATTTGAAAGATTAGAATGGCAGAAAAAAAATTTTGTAGCCCCTGAGATGACCGCATACCTTTAAAAAATTAGGAAGAGCTAAGAAAAGTGTGAATCGATACTGAGGAAGATTTTTGGAGAGAGCTATGGGGGAGGGTGTGGTGCTCACTCTATTTCAAATCAAAAGCAGAGTTTTAAAGGGACAAGTAGAAGGACTCAATATATGTTCTGCACTACTGGGCGATACAGTGGACCAGCTCCTGATTCCTGCTTGGTAATCTAAAGTGTTAAAGGTAGGTTGGCTGGTTCTTTGTGGGAGAAATAATTGTTGCTGAATTGAGATCAGTACGTAAACCCAGTATTTACTGGGGACAGGATAGGGGAATAGAGGAGAGGGAGTAGGCAACGAATGAATGCAAACTTCGCTTGGAATAGGTGTGGCCAAATGAGTGAAGGAGCAATTACCTGGGGTCATTTAGGTTCTGGCCTAGAAAGTTACCCAAAGTAAGAACAAAGAGAAACTGGCAGTATCATAAGATTCCTAGAGCTGAGGACGTGACCAGCCCAAATAAACACAGAAGTCCTCAACTGTTGGTTGAGGCAAGGAAAGGAATGCTGGGATAGTTGGAAAATTGGAGGAGTGGGAGGCTCCAAAGAACCCAAGAGAGCACCTGTAAGAGAAAGTGCCAGTATTAAGCGTTCACCAGGACTAAAAAAACAGCCCTGCATGGCCCACTACAGTAACAACATAGATGAAGGAATACCTTGTCCCAGCCTGCTTCTCCTCCTACCTTCCTCCCCAACCAGACCCAGAAAGAGAAAGAAATTCCATTAATAAGAGGAGGTAGAGGGTTGGTTGTGACATTCCTTGGGACAGGACATTTTAGTTACTAAATTAAGAGAAGGTTTTGTGCCTTAAGACTGAATCCTGAGTTATAGTTCCTGCCTGATTTTCATCCAGGAGAAGAGGAGGGACTATCCCTACAGAGCTCATTTTAAGGAACTCCAGGCAAAAATCACAGATACATTATAATTGCATCCACTGAGCTATGTTTGTTTCAATATAATATTTTTGTTGCAATAGAATATTTTACATGCTTTTCTGCCCACTTTAGTATCCCTGATGACACTTCTCTTGTCTTGTTCATTTTTGTATTCTCGGTACCTAGTGTCATAACTGGTACATACGTAGCACTAAGCACTTGCCAGTTAACACAGGGGAGAATACCACGACTCCCTGGGAAGACATAAAGAGAATTACAAGAATGTGAATGAGAGAGGAACCACATCCTTTTGGATGGATCAAGAAGACTTCACAGATATGATCATATATGGCATGGGCCAAGTCAGATTTATATCATTCCATTGGGTACAGACTTAGACCAACAGAACTGAAGAAAAGTGTAATATATAGTAGCAGGGGAAATAGTGTAGAGATGAAAAGATGTGATTAGCCTCCGGAAATGAAAGAAATGACCATTCTATAGATGGCAATGTGAAGTATGTATAATCATTTTATAGTATAAATGAGAACCGAAAGCAAGAGAACTGCAATGAGATCGGAGCAGCTGAGCCCATCAGGGGCTGGTAGGTCCTGAGACAAAAAAAAAAAATGAAGCCTATTCAAGGAGAGTAGACCGGGAAGCACACCAGCGGCCTATCAAGGGCATGGCTGCATGCATCATCCACGGGATGCTGCCAAATCAGGGGTCAAATCTAATGAGGAGGGCAGTGTCTACCTGAAGTTTATAGAGAGGATTTGTTTTCCAGATATGAAAGGACTTTATTTCTCCAATCATCAGCTTTGCAAGCAAAAGAGAATTAGCTCACCCTGATAGCAGGATTTAAAGGTAAAATCATGAAAAGACAAGACTAAGCTCAACTACGGAGAAAAAGCCAGCTGGAAGAGAAGTAGGGGGAATAACCTGGAAGATGGGTTTTGCTGTGTCAAACCAACTGGATTAAATAAAATGGGGAATTATCTACTCTATATATAGTTGATACCTCAAATTTCTTACTCTGTTATAACCCTTGTTTTATTCATTCAAGTGGTTAGCTCTTGTATCTTACTGATAGGGATGCTACTTCAGATAATTTGAGAAAGGCAAGATTGTTATTTCTTGGTGATAAAATCTGTCAAAGAAATGTCCCCAGTTGTTCTCCCAGTTGTTGATATAGAAAGTTATTTCATTGAAGTGATATAATACAGATCATTGGAATGCCTCTTTTTGAAAGTTGCCTTCTATCACAGAAGATAATTTCTCAAGATATTATTTATTAACTTTTTAGAATGATTTAGAGAACTAGTTCATATAAGACTGAGAAAGTAGAGGGAAGAAAATAAAAAGAAGTGTGGAGGAGCTGGAGAACCAGACTTAAGACACCAGATAGAAACATCATCTACTTTTCAGGGGCACCTGGGTGGCTTAGTCAGTTGAGCACCCAACTCTTGATTTCCCCTCAGGTCGTGATCTGGTCAGAGATGCAAGCACCTCAAAGGGCTCCCTGCTCAGGGGGAAGGCACCTACCTCTCTGCCAGCTTGTGCACACACACTCTCAAAAAAAAAAAAATCATAAAAAGTCATCTAATTTTATTTTTCTTTTTTTAAAAATTTTATTTATTTATTTGAGAGATAGAGAGACTTTGTGTGTGTGTGCATGAGCAGGGGGAGGGGTAGAAGGAGAGGAAAAAGCAGTCTCCACGCTGAGCCCTTCCAGGGCCCCAGGATCACGACTTGAACTAAAGGCAGACACTTAACTGACTGAGCCACCCAGGCGCCCCAGTCATCTATTTTTCATATTGCATCATATCTGCCCTGTGAAGATTGAATAAAGATTGCAAGACTAGGAGAAAAATACAAATCACTAGAAAAGTCAAGAAATAAAAATGTGCTGAACAACTATTATACCCTATAAAACTTATCTCATTTAATCTCCATACAAGCCCTATAAGGGATTATTATCATCATACCACTGAGCAAACTGAGACTCAAACAAGTAGACTAAACTTCTTAAGGCATTATGTGTGGCAGAACCAAAATTCAAATCCAGACCTGTCCAAGATCAAAGACCTTGCTTTCTCCCCAGTACCAAGATGTCTTTGCAAAGTACAAAGTGTAAGCAGCAAAGGAAATAGAAAAATAAAAAAATAAATAAAATAAATAAAAGGAAATAGAAAAATACAAGTCATCCATTCAACAGTCAATTAAGAAAAAATTATTTTTTATAATATTGAAATTAGGTTAAGATAAACATCAAGGTATCTTGAAACTCTAGAACAAACATAAGAAATAACAAAAAATATACAAGACCTAGATGTGGTAAACTACAAAACTTGGCTAAAAGACTTTAAATGAGGCTTAAATTATGGAAAGACAGGATTACACACATTTCAATTCTTGTTCAAAATAATCTAGACAGTGTATTGAGACATCCAAAGACAATGGATTTTATTAACTTGATCATGACATTACAATTTATATACAGGGAAAAAAAATGTCCAAAAACAGACAAGAAAATTTTGAGAAAACAATAATAAAAAGGAATCTGCTTAATTAGATTTTAAATAGAAAGTACAACGATTAAAACAGTGTTATTGTAGGTATGCAAGAAAAAGTCAAGGGGGTAAGGCAAACAAAATGAAAGTTCCACATATATTTAACTCTAATCATCATAAGAATTAATAATTTATGTAAATTGTATCAAAAAGAACCACTTTCTCAGTAGAAAAAAATAAGATTCAATAAACAATTTGAATTAACTGATTAAGCTATAAAAGAATGAAGAGTAACCCTGTTAGAATAAAGGTCAGGGCCCATGAATTCCGTGATTAGCTCCTCCTCCCCTAAAGTTTTCCCATCTCCTCAGAGTAAAGGATTTATGGTGACCTTGAAAGACCTGTGTAACATGGCCCATATTTTCTTCCCCTTCAATCATTTTGCCTCAAACACATTGGCCTCCTTGTCTGTCCTCAAACCATACACAAAAGTTCCAAATACAAGATTCTTGCATTTGTGGTTCTTTTTGCCTGGAACACTTCTCCTCAAGATATGCATGTGGCTCCCTCTTCAACTCTTGTCAGATCTTTTCTCAGATATCACTTTCTCTGTAATGCCTTCCCTTACTTCTCTGGAATTATAAAGGTTCTAAGAAAGAAAGTATAGGTGAATATTTACATAACCTGTGCGTGTGAACAGACTCCTCAGCAAGACTCACAGTTACTGACTTATAAATTTTACTACATTAAAAATTTAAAACATCTGCTTCTCCCAAATTTGACAAATAGAATAAAAAAGCAAGCAAAAAGTGGAAGAAATATATGGGCAACACATGCAAACAGTGATTAATTTCTCTCCTAGAAAAACCTATTACATATGAGAAAAATGCCAATATAAAAACAGGCAAAGGAATAGAAAACAAAATGCTTACACACACATAAAAACAAATTACCAGCATATATTAAAACAATTTTTAACCTCATTGATAAGAAAATAAGCAAAAATTAAAATAATGAGACACCAAATTAGCAAAGATAAAAAGAATGACAATATACAACATTGGCAAGAGTAAGAAGAAAGAAATGTTTTATTTGTGACACAGCCAGTAGATACATAAATAAATATAATCTATCCAAAGAATTCGTTGGCAACATGAATAAAAAAATATTTAAAATATGCTTACCTTTTGACCCAGCAATTTCACTTCTAGAAATTGGTCATAAGGAAATAATTAGGGACAGGTGGAATGATTTAACTACAAAGATATAATAAAATGGTAATATGCAACTTTAGAGGGAATAAAGAATATAAGAGGAGGCACTGCAATCTTTTTTCCTTGTTGACGGGGACAGAGAAAGGGGATAGCTGAACTGATTATATGTAAATAAGCCTTAGGTCTTTTTTTTTTTTTTTTAAAGAACCATCTGGAAGTGGCAGCTGTATTGCATCTTCACTAAAGCTGGAAGAGGAAGTAGTGGGCTTAAGCTTCCACAGAGGGATTTAGGTTAAATATAAGAAAGTATTTCCTTACAAGAAGATTCGTAAACATTGGTCTGAGTAAAGAAGGAGGTGGTATAATCACATTCCCTGGAGGACTTCACCACAGAAGAGATATTTGTCCAATTAAGATGACTTTTGGTGCATGCCCACAAGAAGCAGGTTTGTTGTTGAAGTTCATACTCAGTCTTCTATTCTTAATTATACTTTAATGTTTGATCAGTCTATTGTGCTTTATGTGGTATGGATTCATATTTGGGTAACTATCACCACATCTTGTTAAAATAATACTTCGAATTAGTCCTTATCACCAACATGAAATAGATTTCTTAGAATTAGGGTACTCTGTTCACCCCACCAGCTGCCACGCATTACATAATCCTAGTAATATTTGAAATCCTTTGGGTGACCTTCACTTTTTCCCCTCCCCCTAAAAATCTGTAAGTCTGAAATTAATTTATCAATCTTCTGAAAGGCCAAAAGTATTCCAAGTTCACTTTTCAGTTACAGTGGGAGTAGGTTTTCTAGTTCACATAACTCATCTAGGTTTATTATTGTCATTATAGTATTTTTATTGAGCTCTGATCACTAAGATTATAGCAAATATCAGATACAATTCTATTAGAATATAACAAAATTGGACACAGCCATTGCAAAGATCTGATATAAAGGGGGAATTTCACAAATGTGGAAGAAAAAGATCTGTACATGATCAAGAAAAAAGCTGGATATCAAAACTACGTTACAGGAATAGATTAACATTAAGTCAACTCTAATCATTTTTCAAGGCAGTACAGATACATTTACCAAAGAAAAAATGAGCCTAAGGAGAAAAGAATATGAATTGCTTATATGGAAAGTAGAAGGGATATTACTGTATTATTTACACCTTAAAGAATCATATGTTCATATTTAATAAACTTCATATTTTCTCATTTTTCAAACAAACAAAATCTGACATCATTTCTCCAGTGGCATCGTAGATATATGCCTCCAAGTAAGGAACTCTATAATGACTACCTAATGATTATTTCTATGTTTAGATATTTACAAGCAGAAAAGAAAAAACTAAAATGAACACTATTTGCAAGAATGCAAGTAGAGCACACCCCTTCCAAAAGGGAAAGAAAGTCTGCCTTCATGGTTTCCCAGACTTACTGATCCAGTTTACTTCACTTATTTTAAGGCAAGATGTAGTTCTTCCTTGAGTCCTAACATTTACTATCCTTTTTTTTTTTTTAAGATTTTGTTTATTATTTGAGAGAGAGAGAGCACAAGCAGGAGAAGAGGCAGAGACAGAAGGAGAAGCAGACTCCCTGCTGAGCAGGGAGCCCTATTCTGGGCCAGATCCCAGGACCCTGAGACCATGACCTGAGCTGAAGTCAGACACTTAACTAACTGAGCCACCCAGGCACCCCTACTATATTTTTTAAAATTCACTTTTGCTTTTATTCATTGGCCTAAAACCTGGTTTATCTTGCTCAGAAACCTGGGTACCTGGCAATACAGGATATTTTCTGTCTACACATCAAATCCTTCTCTTGGCTTCAGGAAAATTTTGCTCTTCAAATTGCCTGAATTCAATCTGATAATATTCTTGGGTCACTCACTCTCCCTTCTAGACACACAGCCTCATTCTAAATATTTATGATTGAATTTTTTCAAAATACTCTAACTTCCAGCCTCCCAATTGGATGAGGAATCCATTCTATATTCTCTAGTTCTATATTCTCACATTGTCTAAATACCCCACAGGGTTCTGGCTATGCCCCATCCTGCATCAGTTTTATCACCTG
Source organism: Vulpes vulpes (assembly GCF_048418805.1). Classification (NCBI taxonomy): domain Eukaryota; kingdom Metazoa; phylum Chordata; class Mammalia; order Carnivora; family Canidae; genus Vulpes; species Vulpes vulpes. Next base: position 28,191,628 of record NC_132785.1, on the reverse strand, counting down.
ACTCTCATCCTCCTTTCCAGAATTTCATACTGAATCTTCACAATCTTTTCTTCTGGCCCTTGTGCATAGCCATATTTCCTTCTCAAATACTTTAATATGACAGGTATCATACATACAACTTATAACATTTAAGCCAGATGCTGTAGGTACTCAATCCAATTATTTTTAAGATTTGCTACACTGTCCTCCCAACTTGTTTAACTTACCCTTCAATGACATTCCTAAAGGGTGGCCAACGGCAGAAATTTTCATCAAAGAAACATGAAAGAAGTCTTAACTTTATCCTACATGAACATTTAGCCATTATATGAATACTTACTAAATTGAGTATCCATTTACAATCAGCTGTTAAATTGGCAATAATATAAAAAAGTCCTAGATTAGATAGGAATTTGATGAGAATGATTATAAGTCAAAGTTAAATAACACAATACACTAATTTTCTTTATGACCCTGATTTTTATTTGTGTTGACCATATATGCATCCGAAAAATAAATACATATAAAACTACATTTCCAGATTCCTTTATGGCTAAGGCTGGTCAGAGAACACAGTTCTGGTCAATAAGATGTAAATGAAATTGCTTAGAGGTTATTCCAGAAAAGCTCTTTTAAAGGAACTAACTTGGGTATCCCTGGATGGCTCAGTGGTTTGGTGCCTGCCTTTGGCCCAGGGCGGGATCCTGGGATCCTGGGATCCTGGGATCGACTCCCGCGTCAGGCTCCCTGCATGGAGCCAGTTTCTCCCTCTGCCTGTGTCTCTGCCTCTCTCTCTCTCTCTCTGTGTGTGTCTATCATGAATAAATAAATAAATAAATCTTTTTAAAAAAACAAATAAAGGAACTAACTTCCCTGGCATGAGTTCTTTGCTCCTTGGTCTTCACTCTTCTTCAAGGCCAGAGGCTGGTTGCCATGCCCATGGGGGCAAGAGTCATCTTGCAATAATGTGGAAGAGAGCATATATTCTGAGGCAAAGTTAGGAGCCTAGATCCTGAGTAACACCATGCATACCACACCTGGCCTGCTTATCTCCAGATTTCTTTCACATGAGAAGAAAAATTGACTTTTTATGTAACTGTTTTTTTAGGTTCCTATGGTTAGCAGTCTAACAAATCTTTAACCAATATAGTTGGCAAAAAATGTGATAAGAAATTTTAAACAAAGATATTTCAGGATGTCTGGCCACTATCGAGAAAGTGACTTTCCTTTGGAATAAAAATGAAACTATTACAATAAATGCAATTCATTAATTATTTTTTCTCAAGGGCTCTTCTGCTTCACAAGTGTTTACTCTCTGTGATATAAACATACAAAGTGATCCTACTATCTTTTTACTTTCTTACTGTCTTTTGGTCGTAAATTTGCATAGGGCGGAAGAGAAAATGGAATGATAAGCAGCTTCAGGGCAATGTTCAAAGCTTACTTTCAGTTTTTGCTAAAGCTTTAATATAATTTCTATTACTACTTTTTCTTATCAATGTGTTGGCTTGAAACAACAGAAAGTTACTGTAAGTAACCCAAGAAAAATAGGAATTTTACTAGATTGATAGGCAGGTAGGTAGTTCACAGAATTGGCAGGAAAACTGAATACAATGCAGTTCTGATCCTAAATACCAGAGTTGGGTCAAATTTTTCATGTCAAGGGCACGTCCCTCATAAGACTCCTACTACTTCAGACACCAGTCACAAGCTCCATGGTTTCCAGACCACTCACACTTCTCACCAGTTGGCACCTATTCAAAAGTTCCCACTGCTCCCGCAGGTTTAGTAATTTGCTAGAACAACTCATACATCTCAAGAAAGCATTTACTTATAAATACAGTTTTTTTAGAAAGGATGCAAATCAGGACCAGCCAAATGAATAGATGGGAAGAACCCCAATATGCAGTTTACACATCCTCAGGACACTTCATACTCCCAATCCATCTCATTAACATAAACTATCATATGTGGTCTGAAGAGCCCACCATGAATGACAAAGAAACTCCCCACACTCAGGAAATTCCAAGGGTTTAGAGGCTCCCTCCTAGTATCCAGGACAAAGATCTGCCAAATTCTACTTATACAACACATAGAAACCAGGTTTAGGAAATCAGCCGGAAAGAGGATCATGTCAAGATCTCTCCCCTGGAATGGCTTAGGAGACAATTGCCACTTTTGTAAACTTCCCAGGAACTCTCCACCAACATTGGGGCAACCAGAACCATCCACAGCAGACACCAGCAGTGCTGATGTGACCCTCATGATGACTGGGTACTATCTAGTCCCTTGCATCACTACTGCTAGATTCAAAACTCCTCAACTTGAACATTTCATTATCCAGATTCAGGTTATATGCACACACCCTACCTCACAGAGAAATAGGAACATTAATCCCATGTATCTTCTGAAATGGAAGTAAGTATACTGCCTCAAATAGTGGAGAATTTCCCTAACTTAGGATCTTGAGTCCCTAGGCAGCAAAAATATGAAAAACATCTCTATACTCCACCTCTTTCACTAATTAAAACCTATATATACTCTTCTTCACCCCAAAATCTTCTTCTGTAAAATATAATAGCATCTCTTATATAATTAAAACACCCTCTTCTACTCTAATAACAAGGAGACCATCTAAAGTCCATTATGCACAAATCCAATTATGTGTCTGAGACCTTTGGGTAGTATCCACTCCTTCTCCAGTTTTGTCTCCATCCCATATAGATATTGTTCAGCCTCTGAACTAAACACCCCCTGTGTATAATAGTCGGTGCAAATGGGCAGGAATTAAAAGGTAAATTTATTAAATACGTAAATAGAAGAGGGAGGAGGAAGGAGAGACAAAGCAAGTAAGATCATATGAAAGTGAATACAGTTTTTGTTTATGCGAAATCACGAGGACAAATACACCCCTGCATTACCCATTCCACATTCTCTCTGCCATCAGCCAGCACAAAAGCTCGTTGAGTAACTTTACCTCTAGGACAATACAGACCTTTGTTCTTAAGAGGTCTGAGTCCTGGATGATCCTGCTGTACAAGACTGAAGTCATCTTTAACCTTTTTTTTTTCTTTTTTTTTACATTTCTTACTGCTAAAAATGGTGATACAAAGATCTTTACCTCAACTCTCAGCTTAGCTGATTCTGTCCATATTCCTTGCTGCGTGTGCATTGTAAAATAGCAATTCCATTTTTCTTTCAGTGTCAGGATGAACCACTCCAGACAGCACCATCATCTCTCTTTTTAATTATTCAACTCATGGTCAGGAGCTAAAAGACCAGTGGCTGTCTCAGCTTCCAACTCAAAAGAACCCTTGTTTTTGTTTTCTTTTTAAATTTTTTTCATCATGATAAATGTACTTTTTAATTCCCATCCCATATCTCTACCATCCACCCACCACTGTCCCTCTGGTAACTACGTTTTTTTTTCTCTATAGTTAAGAGTCTATGTCTTGGTTTGTCTCTCTCTCTCTTTTTTTTTCTTTGCTTATTTGTTTTCCTTCATGAATTCCACATATGAGTGAAATCAAATGGTATTTGTCTTTCTCTGACTTATTTTACTTAGCATTATATTCCCTAGCTCTACCCATGTTGTTACAAATGTCAAGATTTCATTCTTTTTCATGGTTGAGTAATGTGTTTGTGTGTGTGTGTATATACCACCTCTTCTCTATCCATTCATCTACTGATGGACACTTGGGCTGTTTCCATAGTTTAGCTATTGTAAATAATGCTGCAATAAACATAGGGGCACATGTGTCCCTCTGAATTAGTGTTTTTGTGTTTTTTGGGTAAATACCCAGTAGTTCAATTACTAGATTCTAGGGTAATTCTATTTTTCATTTTTTGAGGAACCTCCATGTTATTTTCCACAAATGGCTGCACCACTTTGCATTCCCACCAACAGTGCAAGAGGGTTCCTTTTTCTCCACATCCTCTACACTTGTTGTTTTTTTGTGTTTTTTATTTTAGCCACTCTGACAGGTATGAAGTGACAATTCATTGTAGTTTTGAAAAAGAACCCTTGTTATGATGCCTAGTGGATACACTCATCCCTTGCTTACCAAATCCTCTAAGCCAAAAGTATTTGAGGTTAGCACAAATTTCTAGAGCACATTTTGAAGTATAATCTTCAGAAGCACCAAACCGATCATTCCTTCTCCCTCAGATTCATTTATTCTATGAGATAAATGGCTCCATATATTACTCTTCTGAGCAGGCATTCCAATCTGCCAAAGGGCATCTCCCAGCTGCACAAAAAGGGAGACATTCATAGGTCACCCAGCTATTCTGTAAGTAAGCTGTTGAAGGATGATTGGCCATAGGACAAAACCAATAGTCCCATGAGCAGCAGCACATCACCTGATTTCATTCACTAAAAATCAGTTGTGTCACTAAAGAGGTTGAACAAAATATTTTGATGAAGTTAAAGGTCCACAATCAATGATGCTTTCAGAAGTATAATAGGCAGGAAAAGCAAATCCATATCCTGGAGGTTTTTTTCAGTAGGAACAGATACTTGATGGATAACATCCAAAGAAATCAACCTGTGAGAAGTTCTATGCAGGTCCCACCCCCTTTGCTCAGAGTAGACTAATTCTACTGGAAAATTGAGCCCTCAGCAACGGTGAGAGTAAAATAAGCTTAATGTGGAGAAGTCCCAATTTTTGGTATATTAGTTTCTGTGGCTGCCATAACAAATTATCTACCACGAATTTGGTTATTTAAAACAACAGAAATTTGATCTCTTACAGTTCAGAAACCAGATGTCAGAAATTAAAGTGTCAAGTAGGGCCTGTTTTTTCTCTGGGAGAAAAATCCAGGAGAGTATCTTTCTGTGCTTCTTCCAGATTCTGGTGACTCCAGGTGTTCCTTGGCTTGCAGCCACATACCTTCAATCTCTGCCTCCATCTAGGTCCCACTCAGATAATTCAGGGTGATCTCATCTCAAGAAACTTAATTACATCTGCAAAGGCCTTTATTCAAATAAGGTCATATTCACAGGTTCTGGGTGTTAGGATAAGGACATATCTTTTGCAGGACACCAACCCACTATGAATTATTATTCAACCATAATAATTTTTATTATCATCACTACTATCACTCTGCTATGTCCTTCATGAGATCATTAAGTAGGCACTGAGTGGAATATAAGAGGAAGCTAGAAAGCATCTTGACCCTCCATAGACTTTTGATGAGTATCTAAATGGTTACTAATATTTTCCCATTCTGGGTTCATCCCATGTCATTTATTCACATACCTCTACAAAAATAGTCTTTTTATTGTCAAATTTCTGATTATCTGCTCAAGCTATTAACCACTACTCATTGGTTTGTGTTATTCTTTTTTTTCTTGGCAGCCCTCTTCTATTTATGTTTTTTTCCAGTTTTATTGAGATACACTTGACATATAACATTGTATTGGTTTAAGGTGTACAACATAATGATTCGATATACACGTATTTTGTAAAATGATTGCCACAGGTGTACCTCCTTACATAGTTACCATTTTTTTCTTGTGATGAGAACTTTTAAAATCTACTGTCAGCAATTTTCAAATATACAATACATATTGTTAACTATAGTCACCATGCTGTACATTACATCCTCACAAGTTATTTATAACTGGAAGTTTGTACCTTTCCACCACCTTCACTCATTTTTCCTACCTGCTATGGTTTGTGTTCTTACTCAATCCACGACTTGTTTCAGGCAAATTACACAAGATACACCTCCCTTTAATACCACCACTGTTTTAAGTGACACAATTAGGTAGCGTAAGTCCACTTAATGCTACTCCCAGGAAATCAGGAAGCAGCAAATGGTGGTGATGATGGTGGAGAGAGCAAATGGTGGTAGTATAAACCAGGGCATCTATCTGTCTATTATCTATCTATCTATCATCTATCTATGTATCTATGTATGTATGTATGTATCTATCTATCTATCTAATCTTTTCAAGCCACTAACTAGTCATGGAAACCCTTCCATGTGTCTATTCCTGTGGTACTGAGAGAGGACAGCGGTACAACAGGAAGCCTGGGGAAGATAAGCATCCTCCTTGTGCAATTTAACTCTGCATTCAAGACTGACTTCAGTCTATTCCTGTACACAGGCATACTTCAGAGATCCTGTGGGTTTGGTTCCAGACCATGACAATAAAGCAAATATCAGAATAATGCAACTCAATTAATTTTTGGTTTCTCAGTACATATAAAACTATGTTTATATTATACTGCAGTCTATTAAGTGTGCAATAGCATTATGTCTAAAAAACAGAGCACATACTTTAATTTAAAAACGCCTATTGATAAAAAATGCTAACCATGATCTGAGCTTTCAGTCATAATTTTTTGCTATTGAAAGGTCTTGCCTTGATTTTAATGGCTGCTGACAAATCAGGGTGGTGGCTGCTGAGGGCTGCAGTAGCTATGGCAATTTCTTAAAATAAGGTAACAATGAAGTTTGCCTCATTGATTGATACTTTCTTTTATAAACCATTTCTCTGTAGCGTGTGATGCTATTTGATTGCATTTTACCCACAGTAGAACTTCTTTAAAAATTAGAGTCAATCCTCTCAAGCCCTTCTACTATTTTATCAACTAAGTTTATGTAATATTCTAATCTTTGTTGCCATTGCAACAATCTTCAAAGCATCTTCACCAGGAGTAGATACCATCTTAAGAAACCACTTTCTTTGCTCATCCATAAGAAGCAACTCCTCATCCTTTAAAGTTTTATCACAAGATTGCAGCAATTCCGTCCCATCTTTAGGCTCCCCTTCTAATTCTAGTTTTCTTGTTATTTCCACCATATCTGCAGCTACTTCTATTTCTGAAATCTTGAACCTTCAATTTGTAAAAAAAAAAAAAAGGAATAGGTGTGAAGCTCAACAAAATGAAGCATAATAAAATGAGGTATACCTATATATATTCCACTTGATGGAGAGTTGCTGGTTATGCCTCACTTTATGATTTGGTGGATAAGTTAATGGCCAGTTCATAATGGGCAACCCATTTCATGAGATCAGGCATTTGGTCTCTACCAAGTTCTGGCAAGAATTTAAGGGTTGTTTCTCAAAATAAGACTAGTTACTTGCTGAAGAGGTCATAGCTTTTATTACAAGACAATATTAGAAGCTTTAACTGCGAATTTACTACTGAGGTTCCACAAAGCACCCCAATCTGCCATGAACTGTTTAAGCCTCATTGGATCTGCTGGGTCATATGAGCTGGCTGGTAGAGCTCATTGCACCACAGCCTGCTGGACTGATTGCCAGGGGCTGTATTGATTTGAGTTAGTAAGGAGACAACATCTGGAATAGCAGCTGCACTTGGAGGCATCACCTAATTAAGCTTATGATAATCCACTCTCATTCTCCAAGACCCATCTGTCTTCCCCATCAGCCTAATTGGAGAGTTAAATGGAGCTGTGATAGAAATGACCACTCCCTGTCTTTCCAGTTGTTGATGGCAGCATTAATCTCTGGGATTCCACAGGAATGTATTATTGCTCTTCCTTTACTCTTTTAGTGAAGAAGATGAGATCCAGGACTCCATCCCTGGTCCTTCCACTCATAATAACTCTTATTCATGACTCAGAAGCAAATGTGAGTAGTGGACCAGTTGCAGGATATCTTCTCCCAGAAATCACCCAGGAAATGGAGGAGAAATAAGAGGATGTGTCCTCAGGTCTCACTGTGTCTATGATGTGATGGACTTAGGTCAAGAATCCACTTCTCACCTGACCACCATAAGCTTCCACTCTGACTGTCTAACCACAGTGCCATTCTTCTTTGCCTGGAATGTGATTTTTAAGAGCTATTATCCCAAAACAAGGGAAAGGTCTACTTCTATTCCTTTCTTCAGAATATATTTAAAGCAGAAAATGATCACAGGCCTGGAAATAGGGATAATGACTATTGTCTTCCTTTTGGTGAGTTCTATCAATAGATATGGAGTTCTGATGCAAATTTATTAGGAACTTTGTGAGTTGCTCATACATTTCAGATCTATAGACTCCATGATCAATAAGCCTACGTGAAATACCCATGTGTCTCTATTAGAGAAAGCACAATCACCTACCCTCTGGAGGTTAAGTGCCTGCCTTGGCTTCTGCACCTGCCCTCCTCCACTGGAGGATTTTCCCATCTCTGTTGTAATCAGGCATAGCATTTCCATATCAGTGTTTCTGTCAACATTATTCCCAACCTACAAGAAAAAACACAATCACATTTTTTAAAGATAACACTGGTTCTCCATTTGAAATATTTCTCAAAGCCTTAATAAGGACAGGCTTTTCTGTACCTATTTAAGGAAACACAGGAAGAAGGTAAGATTCATATTCTAACGCGGTTTTTTGATTCCTTTCTTTATCTTACAGCTAATCACTTGTGGCATCTTAACTTTCTTTAGCATTATAACCATTCAGTAAGATTCCTGTCACTCAGGTCACCTAAGAATTAAAACTATGTTGCCTTCTCAGTGAATTCTGATAACTGTGCCTATGTAAAAACAAAAACAAAACAAACACAAAAACAAGCTAACAAAAACCACTAGCTTAAACTTTATTTTTTCACTCTTTGGTTGAGCTCGTTCAGAAGTTAGTCCTACATATTTTCCCCATATATATTATCATAGAAAATGGTAAATACATGTATTTTATTGTAACCTACTACTAAGATAGACACCACAACTAAAATCTAACTCTTGTTATCAGTTTGAAATGAAAATGGGGCAAATAGGCTTAGAACCTGAAGAGAACTGGCTCAAGAAAGGGCAGAATAGCACATAAGATAAAAGAATCTGTTTAAACTACTTTGGTTGCATCCACTGGCAGGAGAAGCTTAGAGAATTTGGAGTTTGTGGATATTCCAAGGCCTCTGAATCCTCCCATAAGTCTTATTTCAATATTCATGGTCTTACTCTGTCCCATTTAATACTTCAACTTCCCTAGATAAGACCTAGGACCAGGCGTGTTAAATAGCATGGTGGCCAAATCTTTTCATTTGTTTCTTGGGACCTCAGCTCTGCGGATATGAGTCAAAAGATTCTACTAAAATCATCAGATAGAGTCCCTGGGTTTAAATTTGTTTTGCGAATTTAATATTTAAATTTGTCAGTCCCTTTTTTTAAAGCCACCTCATGCAGCTAAAAACACCTTGAATTCCTTCACGCTGTCAGGCAACTGCAGCAAGTTGATAACCCAAAGCCTTGCCTTCAGAGTGCACTTGATTCCAAGCGATTGCAAGAAAACAAACTCTTTCACCACTGCTTGCCCCAAGCTGTCACCTTTCTATCACTGCCACATACTGCATTTTCAGCTCCTTTAGCCCCAATTATGCCAGGAAACGAGCCCAGATTTCCTTGTTTTCCCTCAGGTCTGGTGCATATAATCTACTCCTGGAACCAAGTTCCGTTCCAGTCAAGGCTCTTCATTGCTCAGAATACAAATATCTATTTGTTAATACTTGATGTTTTTTGTTCCTTTGTCACTTCCTTTTAAATTTTTCTTTGTTTTTGTTTTTGTTTTACGGATAATGTTCCAGGAAAGCTAGCATGCTTCAACACAATCTTGTTTGACTAGTTTGGGCAAATGAAATCTCCTGTCACACTCTATTAAATGCTGAAGCCAAAGTATTTATTTTGAGATTTTTAAAAATTTTTATGCCTCCGTTTTGAACACACCTGCCTATATATTGTAGAAATTGAGTCTACAAGCAGATAAAATTTTTGATGTAGAGATAATATTCTTCTATTTTGTATATTTTCTAATTTTGTATTTTTACCAGGAAAACACATTTCAGAGTAGGATTTTTTTTATAATGATAATTGATATTATTCTGTTAAACTCTAGGTCTGTTCTCTGCTATTTTAATGCAGATTGATCTAAACTGATTAACTTGTTTTGTATTTTAAAATTTAGTTTGCTTTGCTCCCATTACCTACTTTTTTTTTCAAAAGTATTGACTACAAATCTTGTGCTTGCTTTTGCTCTTTAATTTGTTTTTCTTGGTGTATGTTATTAAGACCAATTGACACACATATCCCAATATTTTTATCTTTCCAAACATTCCCTATGCATTTAGAATTAGTATCTATTTTCAGTAACTTCATTATGCTTCCTAATCACAGGATATATTTCTTCACTCTTTTTCTGTTTGAAACCCAATTTTATTACTTAGTCCCTCTCCTATAATTAATTTACTCTAGTTGAATTGTTGCTATATTTCACCTGAGAAAGAACAGCATATCTCTGGTGGTCCAAGTTATCTCTTACCAGAGCACTCAGTGTGGAACCTTGGTGTTATCGAGTTAATTTATTTACAAACACTTTGAAGATCCTAATGTATGAAGTACATCACATACAGTACTCTAGAGGGGTTGTAGGAGAAATGGTTTCCATTTTTAATATATTTATAAATTCATGAGAAAAATGCTCAGAAGTAAAACCAATTATTATTTAAAATGTCAATCAGCCCAAAATGACATAGTTTATTCATACCATGATTCAGTGAATTTTAATCAATGCCTACCATGTGCCAGTAACTGGACTGGTTCTAGGACTACAGTAAAACCATAGTACTGGGCCACATGGCCTTGGAAATACATCCTGGAAGACTGATCAAAAGTAAGCAGAAATTGGGGTGCCTACGTGGCTGAGTCATTTAAGCCTCCAACCCTTGATCTCGGCTCATGTCATGATCTCAGATCTTGTGATCAAGCCCCACTTCAGGCTCCATGCTCAGCATGGACTCTGCTTGAGATTCTCTCTTTCCCTCTCCCTCCTACCCTCCCCCTGATCATGCTTCCTAAATAAATAAATAAATAATAAATAAATAAATAAATAAATAAATCTTTAAAAAAGAAAATGAACAGAAATTATAAGTATGAGCACAACCAAGACCAAGCATTGAATGGGGCTCAGATATCCCAGGGCTCAGAAAAGGCTTCCTTGACTTAATTATGTTTACACTAAAAAGATTAATAATGTTGGGTAGGCAAAAAGAAAGGTGTAGAAAACAAGGACTGTTGGGTATTGAGTAAAGGAATACTTAAAGTAGTGTAGGAAAGACCTTTGGAAAGAGATAATCCCTGAGAGGATGTGTAATTCGATCTAGAAAAACAATATTTAAGGCACTAGCTGTGTTCTCTATAAGACATTCTGTGTGCTAAGAAGGACACGGAGGGATTGGAAATGATTGAAGAGCCCATTCCAAGTGGAAGGAACAGCTTAGCAAAGAATGGAAGGCAAAACTGTAAGGGTGGGTGGGATGGATGGCAGAGGGGATGCCACTGAGTAACACAAAATGAAGTCACACAGAGATGAGGAAGGTATTAAAGAAGCTTTAATATCCAAGGAAGTATGTTCTAGATGATAAGTATAAAATGAGAATAAGTGCAATTAGAAGCTAGAAGGAGAATCCTTGGAGCAATGTGAGTATTATTGCCTGGATTAGGCTAGTGTGGCAGATGCTGTTGGTGGCCTGCCCAAAACCCTTTGGCATCCCCAATCCTGTTTCCATACACACCACCTGCTACCTACCACAAGCATCTGCGGCTCTCTGCCCTAGGGCCTTCCCTGGCCACAGGAGCATGCCTGGCCTATCCAGGGCACAGGCCTGACATTTGGGGGAGTTAATACCTTTCACCAGGAAAGGAGAGAAATTCAGTGTGTGAATACCCCAGTTCTCCCACCCCAGCAGAGGGAGACAGCTGTGGGGCATGTCCTACTCAGTCTTCTAGAGGTCCCTGGCAGGATGGGTCACCAAGTACTTCTCTTAGCTTTCTTCTCTTCTCTGTGTTACTGCCTCACTCTTGTACAAGCCATCCTGGGATCACCTCCAAATATAAGTTGCCTGTCTCACAATCTGCTTCTGGGGGAACCCAAACTGAGCAGTTGGTTACTGGTGAAATTGAAGAAGGATAAGGAGTATTTGGAGATGATGATAGAGAATTCCATAGTGTATATCCACCCTAGAAATCAGATGCCCATCCCCATTTTCTACAGCCAACTCCATTTTCTCCTAGTAGCAATGATATATCCAAACTGTGTTTTTCATCCACTGAATGTGAGTCGTGGATCACCAATACTGACAGTGACAGACACGATTTAATTTACAAAAATAATTAACAGTGTATTTGCATAGTTGTGTGCCTGTTACTGATCTTGGGTTGTCTTGGTTTCCACCTCACAGAGAATGAGTACCCATGAAGCCAAGACATCTCTGCGTTAACAAGGACTCGAAAGACGCTTAATCAAGAAACACTCATTTCACAGGTAAGGCAACTGGGGCACAAGAAAGAGAAATGACGTTAGCACAGTCACCCAGTTGGTAAGTGGAGACGTGCAAATAAGATCTGGATTCTCTGTCTCTCTGTCTAGTATGTCCTATCCCACCGCTGTCTGCCAGCAGGAAGAGGAAAAAAAACCCTTAAAAAGTCATAGGAAAAAAAAAAAAAGTCATAGGAAACTATGGTCTTATCATATCCATGGTAGAGGACTGAGACAAACTGTTTGTTGTTGTTTTTTGTTTTTTGTTTTTGAGACAAACTGTTTTGAAGGCAGTTGCTCTCAATGCTAACCAAACAGTTTTTAGTGGCAAAAATCATGATTCATAAAATTCTAAAACATGTTCTCTTACACGTGTAGTTTTTCTTTTTTCTGAATGTGAAGATAATAGAAGTTAATGTGTAAGAGAAGCAGTTCAGTCCCCTCAGGTAATGATAAGGTATGTATCTAAGTGACCTTAGTCATTTAATACAAACCAGACTGTTCAACTACTGCAGAGAATAGCTGTTAATTACCTATCAAAACATCACTCACCAGAATTCAGAAATGAAAGTCAAACAGGGAAAGATAGGTCTAGCTGAACACATCTGGAAAGAGGCAACAGAGGCATCCAGTGTTGCACTGGAGTTTGGAGGATATTAATGCAGTTGTTCTATGGAAACTAATTTGGGTCCATAACATCAAACATATAAGTGCATCATTTGTATTATCTATAACTGAAATAACCCAAATCATTTTCCACAGCAAGCTCACAGGCTCCCAGGTGCCAAAACTTGATTTCCATCTAATTATGACCTTCTGTCAGGTTGCATCTAACTTTCTGGGGGACTCTGTTAAAGTACTAAGTTCTCAATAGGGGTCAGGGGGTGAGTGGGCTTTGGATCTTGGTTATCAATCCACACATTTTTTTGCTGCATCTGCCACATGCTGACCCTCCCTCAAGCTACTCGTGGACTGCCAGGTTTCTGTGCCGTGTTTGCATTCCTCCTGGTAGCATGGGAAAATGCTCTGTTTCTCCTCCTGTCACGCTGAGGAGTGTGGGGACCCTGGCAAGCTGACGTACAGGTCCACATGCCAGAATACCACTCATGACATTTCCTCTGTTCCCGAGCCCTGCTGCTCTCTCAAGCCCTACTCAGGAAAGGTAGCTCTATGTCTCAGGTTTCCAGCCTTGTCCAGGTCCTGGGCCTCAGGCCAAAGAGTACAGGCAGCAAGGTTTCCAGGGAACAAGCCAGCCTCTAAGGCTCGTACTTCCCACTGGCCATATACTTCCCACAGTCTAGACATCACTATTGGGAAAACTAGCCCTGACTGATCAAAGGTCCTTCCAAACATTGCCATATATTTTGACCTTGACTTCTGAGGATTCCCAAGAGCCAAAAATCTCCCTCTATTTTCTCTCTGTTCTTTGATGCCTCATGGATTTGCTGCTTGACTAAAGAGAGTGTCACAACTGTGACAACCAAAAAAGGGAAGGTTAATCATCAATTAATATATAAAAATATGTCCCCAGTGATACTTAGAAAAATTTTAATTCTTCCTCTGCCTTTTCATGTGTAATATAAGAGCTAAAGTGTTATTAAAATTGATACCGATGAGGGGCACCTGGTGGCTCCATCAGTTAAGCATCCATCCCTTGATTTCAACTCAGGTCATAGTCTCAGAGTCAGGAGATCAAGCCCCATGTTAGGCTCTGTGCTCAGTGGGGAGTCTGCCTCTCTCCCTCTCCCTCTGCCCCCACCCCTTGTGCACACTCTCTTTCTCTCTCTCTCAAATAAATAAATAAATCTTTTTTTAAAAAATGAGACTGGTGAATGACAGTGAGTCTCCCTATAAATCCTAGGCCATTTCCAGATGACATGGCAATAGTTCACAAAAATCTTAGAGAGGAACCCAATACAGAATCTTCTACAAAATAAAAGGAAAGCTCACTGCTGATAAGCCCACCCCACCGTCATCACCAATGAGAAGTCTTAGCTCAATCTTACCCATTCACAGTAGGCTGAAAGCCTCGTGATCTCACCCACAGTAATTTACTCACTGGGTTGATCATCCCCAGCTAAGGATTTCATTACAGTTGATTTACAACACTAACCTTTACTACAATCCCACCCAGATCCACACTGGTACTCAACTGCTCATCTTCACAACAAAGGTGAGAAGGGCAACTTCCAGCCTCTTGATTTGTAATGCACAGGCCCCAGGCCCCAAAGCAAGGAGGGACAGGGCTGGAACTGGAGTTCGGGTATCTTTATTCAGGTCACATGCTGGGGGGGGGGGGGGGGGGTTCATTCATTTTTCTTCTTGTTTCTACTCACTGGTCCGTGCTGATCCCAGCGTTAGCCAGAGACTTGAACAAATTGCAACTTAAACTTGAAACCGTTCATTCCTAACTTCTTTTAAGGGAACTAGGTGTCATCTCAATAGATGATGGCATTAGAGTAGAACCTAAGAAAACCTAACAAAAGTGTTATTTGAAATTTATGGAAATACATTTTTCTCCTCAATATGCAGTAGCAGTCACTGGATAAAGTTAGTTTTCCTGTGTATATACCAGGCTTATTTAGCAAGAAAGCATTTCTTAGAAAATAATTTCTAGACTAGAGACACAATTTTAATTAAGTCGAACCCATTCAATATAATAGAAGCTACAGATAACTGCTTTGTGGATATCCTTTTCAGGTCAAAAATAATTTGGTAAAACACCTTCCTGAAATTATATCCATTTTGGGTCTCACTACATCATGCAATTGAAAGCTAAATGAAATTCTGATTAGTAGCCTGCTGCTAAATGATACAACATAAAAGGCTAAATGCCATATAATTGATAAGCAACAAAAAACTCAACTAGTCTGTATACCCTAAGCAAATGAGCATACTTCAAAAACAATGATGTGATATCTCATTATCAATCTCAAAATTACATTCTGGCACATTCAGTGTGCTGAGTAAAGAGGTTTTTTTTGTGTGTTTTTTTTTTCTTTGTTCCCAAAGACCATCCCTTACCAAGTTGGAGAAAGGGTTTGTTCTCTTATTAACCAGTATTTATTGAGCACCTACCTGGGACCAGTTACCATGCTAAGCATTATGGGTCCTTAAAGGATAATAAAAATGATTACTTCCTCCTAGTAATTTACTAAATATTTCTCAAAGAAGTGTGAAGAAATGATTATTTCCAAATATAAGTTCTAGATAGTAGAAAAGACATCTTGATAGAAGTGAAAGCAGACAACTCTTGCAGGCACCAGTCTTTTCTCCTGACCTTCTTCCCTTGGCATCCTCTGTCTTACAAGCATAGTACCTACCATTCTGAGGGGAGAAACTATTTCCCACTGAGCTCCCCAATTATAGCCATCTTATCTTTTCTTTAATTACTCAGAGCATAAATGAAGTAAATCCTAAATATTCAAATGTGGTTTATTAGCAACCAAGGGATAACAAAAGAGAAATAAATACACACTCACATATACACTCATGTGCACACACCAACCATGGCACATGATCATATGGCTTAGGATGTATATATATTTATCTTGGGGAGTTGCCTTACTGCTGAGCTCTCCTGTCACTCCATCTGCAAGAGACCAACTTTAAAATTTGCCAGCATGGAAGCACGCTCAAAGACATTCAGCCAACAATAGAATGATCACATTCAGCCAACAATAGAATGATCATAACTGTGGACTTGATGTCAGATAGATACGAGTTCAAATCCCAGTTTTGTCACATGTCTGTATAGATGTAAACCAGGAAATATCTATTATCCTTTGGAAAATAACGTTAATGATGCCTTCCTCACTGGGTTGTTTTCAGAATTAAATAACAAGCACTTGGCACACTGCAGAGTATAAGTGCACAATAAATGGTAATTAATATTATTATCATTATAATAATTATTATTCAAAAGCCATAAAAGATAGCAAGACCCTGCTATCTTTTAATTTTCATTTTCTATCACAAGACCTGCCTCTGGAAAGTCCACTGTCATCCAAAAAGACTATGCTCACCCTTAGCAATGGTCCTACTAACAGACGTGAACAGGATCATTTACTCAGTAAAATACCCTAAACATACAATCCTAGGTGTCATATACATATACTGAGTAGAGATCATTTTGCTACAAATGTATAGAAGAGGGTTAAACAATAAGTATAAAAGATAGTTCAAGGCTTGACAGTAATGAGCAAACAAAAAGTATAGACCAGATTTGAGAGAGAGAGAAAGTTGTTGGTAAATGTTATACTTCTGAAAAAGGCTCTTTGGTCAGGTAAGTTTTAGAAACCTTGATTTTAAAAAGGTAAAAAAAAATTATTACTGCAAGACTTCCAGAATCTGCAATAAGCCTACAAGCAGTATGGAGCTTAAATAGCAAATATATAATTTATAGTATTTCCCTAATTCATGTATGCTGAACTTTCACAAACATGTTACTGTTTTTTAATAATGGTAGAGATAGTTCAAGAACTGGTGTTTTATGGAACATTGAGAAATACTGGTGAATTTTAAAAAGCATTATTATTCTAGAAGACCGATAGCTCCATGGGCTCTAACAAGCTGTCAAGTTTTAATGGGAAAGAGATTTAATCTCTTTGAAGAATGGATAGGATAAACCATTCAAGGTAGGAATTAATAGGAAAAAAACCCCAAACATGTAGCTAGTTAAAGATATTTTTTGCATATTCATTTATTTATATACTCTTCCATTTTTATTTATTCATAATTTTAATTTCTACAAAGGATTTGAGGTGGCTCCCAGATGTATGTTTATATCTTACCGCCATTTAGCTACCACTTCAAAATAGTCCTTTATATTTTGTGATGCATTGTGATTCACAAAGTCTCCATATGCAGAGTTCATGAAATATAACGTGCTTTAAAATGATGGAGATAGGAGGAGCAGTCTTGTCAGTAATCCTGATTCTCAGCCTTCGTAGAGATTCCTGTACTTTTAACAAGTAACTCAGCTGACTCCATGCAAGTAATGTAAGAGTCCATTTTTTAAATGTTGCTTTAGATTAATGTTATTTAGAAAAGAGAGCTAATCACAAACTTTCATTTCTCATCACATTCTAAAAACAGTATTTCTTTAGATAGAGAGGTGATGACAGATAATAGATACATAGATGGATGGATAGATGATAGGTGAGTGGATAGGTAGAGAGGTGGTAGATAGATAGAGATTCCAAGAGTATTATAAGAATAAATTATGAATAGAAATAATCCGGACTAGGGATTTCTAATCCTATGCTAAAATAATCTGTCCTAACAAGGAGATGACTCAAACTTCGAACTTACTTATTTCAGAGTCAGAAATTAAGGAAGAAGGGAAGGAAGAAAAGGAGGAAAGCAGAGGGAAGGGAAAGTGGGAAAAAAAAGGGAATAGAGCTGGTAGTTATAGTTAAATATTCCTGATTTCATTAAGATGGTTTAAAAGAAAGAATTTACTGGGGTACCTAGGTGGCACAGTCATTTGGGCATCCAACTCTTGGTTTCTGCTCAGGTAGTGATCTCAGGGTCTTGAGATCAAGCCCTCCCACCCTCGGCTTCGTGCTTATCACAGAGTCTGCCTGAGATTCTCTCTCCCTCTGCCCCTCCTTCTCTTTGCACGCACACATGTGTGCATGCTCTCTCTCTCAAATAAATAAATAAATAAACAAACAAACAAATAAAAATAAAACAGCTTGGGCTGAAGGATTGACAATGTTTCTGTGATAGGCCCTGCAGAAGTGAGCAACAGCTCAAGTTCTCATATCTAAGGACAGGTGAAGTCCACTGACTCTGCTGGCAGCCTCATCTAAGGAATCCTTTGGAAGGGGAGCCTAGCAACAAGAATCATTCAAGAGTAAAGAAGGTTTGGGTTAATAATTATAAGCCTCTGGAAAAATCACATCTGTAATTCTATTTTTCAATATGATTTCAAGCAACTAAAGGATTTACAAAGGGGAAATGAATGCACACGAAACAGGGCACAAAGTGGTATAGTTGGCACAGTCCTTGGGGGGGTGGGGTGCCTACTAAATGACCCTGAACAACAGTTGTCAGTTCTAGCCTATCCCAGCCCCATCCCCACCTCCCCTAAGGACTACCTGCTATCTGTGTCCTCAGCCACACCCATCTGGGCACCACTGACTGACTCAGCCTAGCAGAATTAGAAGCTTTGCCCCTGCCCACTTGCAAGTGGGGTCTGGAAACTGTCCATAGCCGTCTTAAGTCATTGAACCTGGAGGTCAACAGAACCTTCTGTGCCAGGAGGAATATTACATTTCAGGTTCCCTAACTAACCCTCACTGGCAGGGCCAGCCCTGACTGACTGACCCTTCAGATCAAGCTTGCAGTGCTTGTTTTCTCTTGAGAGTATCTTCCTCAAGGTATGGGGAATTAGGAACATGACTTTGAACATCAGCCAGCCAACTCAAGAGCGAGGCCTTTCCAACCTGGCGGGGAGAGTGGGAAGATGGGGAAAAATGGAAGAATTTGAATCCATTGGAGGAGGCAGGAAGAGGGAAGCAGTGCATTGGAAACTTAGGTAAGCACACTGCATTTTCAGCCAGAAGCTCAGTCACAGTGAGGATCTGAACAGTAAAAACTCACACTACAAAAAGCAAAAATTAGACAATCAAGGATGAAGATTGCAAGGAAGGCCTCACTTTAGTGGAGCACTTGGCTACCTGGGTAATTGATCCAGACACATCAGGCACCAGGCTCAGGTCCATGGTGAGGACACTTTCATTAAACTTGCACCAAGGATGGGCTCAGATCAGAAAGCAAGGTGTGGCTGTTTCCAGGGGATGGAGTTCCTGGGTATTTTTTTAGAAGAACTGGGTGAGACTGAGACTGACTTTCCTCTGTGATGTTGAAACAGCAACACTTTTCATTAATTATTCTTTGAATGTTGACATGTTTTCTTTACCACTTTTGGCACTTCTATCTTCTCACTGTTTTTTCAGTGTGGTGACTAATGCACACAATGGTTAGAAGAAAAAAAATTAACTACACAATGCTGGGTTCGTTTTTACTGCAGTCTTGATTTTTTTTTTTTATGTTTGATGGAATAAGACCATCAGTCACTGGCATGTCAGACATAATAAGTGCCTGGCAGAGCTTAGAACCCAATGCCCACAGTTCTTGTTCCCAGAAAAGGAGGTGAACTCCCTATCAAAGAAGCTGTTCTTGCCCCACCCCTTCCCTAACACATCCTTCAGCACTTCCTTTGGCATGTCTTATGGTCCTACCCTTCTCAGTGTCCCATACCCCTCTCCTTCCGGGTCTCTCTCCCCCCTAAATCTTACAGGGTACCTTTTTTTGCACCCCTTCTTCCTTTCACTTGCTGATTCTTGTCTGCATCCCTTCTGCTCATGACCTCACAGACATCTCTGGGCACGATTTCAAGATCTCTCTGAAATAATTTGACATATCTGTCATCAAAATTTCTTACTACTTAAAGCACAAAGAAAACAGATCTACTCCTTCTTCTAAGCACAGAGTTGTATGTGTGTGTGTAGAACTGCATCTCCCTCATTCCCTGACAGGCTAATTGCACCCTGAATTAGTCAGACATTCTCTCTCAGCACATGACTTCTACCATATATGCATCCATTGATATTTTTTTTAAATTGAGATGGAATTGACATATAACACCGTATTCATTTCAGGTGTACAATGTAATGTTTCAATGTTTGTGTATATTGTGTATATTGTGAAATGATCATGTCTCATTAACTTCTATCACTATACATGGTTACGATTTTTTTCTCTTTTTGTGTTGAGAACTTAGAAGATTCGTGTCATAGCAATTTTCAAATATACGTTACAATATTCTTAACTACAGTCACTATGCTGTACATTACATCCCTGGGACTTGTTTATTTTATATCTGGAAGTTTGATGAATCCATCTATTTATTGGATTCATATTCACTGGGTCCTAACTATCTTTTGCTTAGGCTCATCTTAATGACCCTCACCCTTCTCTCCAAACATACCTCAGAACCTTCACCCTATGCCTTTAATAGGTGGCAAATGTGTCACATTTCTGAGCCCCCGATCAAGTGTCTCTGGCAAGGCTTATTGCAGTTATAGAGCTTAGAGACCACTGAGTGACCTGATTACCAAAGAGAGCCCTTGAAATGACAGCATAGGGCAGCACAACCACACTTCAACCCTCTGCCAGCCTCAGGGAGCCTCTCCATGGTACAATTAAGCACAGTTAACTTCCAGAAATTGTCTACTGACTCCATCTACTTAATCAGGGAATGACTGAAGAAACTCATCCTTATGATATTCACATACAGAAAAATTCTCTAAGGAAATCATCAAGCATTTTCCAGTTAAGAACCCCTCAAAAGACTAGCAGACAACAACATTTTTTAAGAAGTATTTCCTATGTATTTATATTAAAAAAAACTATAAAGCCTACTCATCAGAACTTTCAGGTTCCACATGTTTACCTCAAATACAATTATGGTTGATGGAAACCAAATTTAATGAGTAAGAAGCCTGTTGTTTTTCCAACTCTTACCTGTGAGAGTTGGAAGTCTCCCAACCTGAGAGTTCAAGTCCTCCCCTACCCCACCCCACCTCCACTCACCCCAAGCCCCATCCAAACTCTCCCACCCCCCAGCCCAAGCTGTTTGGGGACATCCCTGAGAAGCCTTGTGATCCAGACACCCCTATTATTTCCACTGGGGCCTGGCTCTACTCCCCTTTACCACATGCATTTATCAAAGAGGGAGAGAGAGAGAGTACGTGTGTGTGTGTGTGTGTGTGTGTGAGAGAGAGAGAGAGAGAAAGAGAAAGCAAGACAGAGAGAGAGACATGGGGGCAGAGAGGAGATGCTTCTGCTTTCAAAGCACTTACTGTATAGTAGAAACATAAGAATGAACGTTTACTTAACCATCAAATATTTGCTATTTGCTGTGCTAGGTTATTTACATCCATCCTATCACTTAATCTTTGTAGCTTCCTCAATAAAATATGTATTATTGTTATTCCCACTTTAGAAATAAAAAATTTAAAATAGGGACAGAGAGAGACTAAATAACTTGCATAATCACATACCAAGTGTCAGAGAGTGATTTTGTCTTGAACACATGTTTAGATTTTCTCAAACCCATTTTCCCACCATCATTTCCCATCTTCCTACTTCATCCTCTGGTGCCCCTACTCCATCAATCCTTCAGCCTCCTTGAAACTGACAGTTCATTGATGCCACTCTTGTTTTCCCTCCTTCCCCAGCTTAAAATCCACAATCATCATAAACACTCATTGGCATGCACCTCCAGGTCCTTTCTGGTTGGCACCCTTTGCATGCTCACTTGGTAAAAGTCCAACCCTGATTAAACCCAATGCTGCATTTCTTCTGTGTCTGCTCCCTCCCAGCTGCTCAAGGCTGGAGAGAAGCACACAGGCAAGAGGACTGGTCCCTGTGAGACATAAACTTTAGGCCACCCTTAATGGTGGGCACTTTTATGATTGTTGCAACACGCAACAAAGGGCTGGCTAGAACACAAAACAGAATGGAGTAAGTTCCCAAGTGCTTCCCAAGATGAAGCCTACTCATCCATAGATTGGGGATCACTGGTTGAAATTGTATTAATTGAGGAAAGCTATTTCTCCTACTTTCCTTAAGCTCTCTTTGCTCTTCCCAGTAACATGTGAAATTTACTTTCAGAAACAATGTCCCCACCTGGATTAACAAAAAGAGAAGCTCACATGGCTCTTACAGAAGTATGAACAGTCTGTCTGCTGACCAATAGGGTTGCATACAGATGTCATGAGAGGAAGACTGGCTGGCTGACTCCAAAGATCCTCACAGCCACAGCATTTTCACCTTCAACCTCTCAGGCTCAAAAACCTCATGTTTTCGGGCCACTAAGAGCCAATACAAGCTCTCAGTGTAAAGTCACAGTAACCAAACTGGCAAACCGATATATAAAACCAGAACTAAACTACAAACAGGCCTATTACAAAGTCTCCAATATTGGAATTGGTATAAGCCCTCTTCCTCCCCTGTACAGGAAGCCAAATCATAAGGAGAAGTTTGACTGGTGAGCTTGTAACAGAGGAGAAGTTATCTTAATTGAGTATATAATGGCATTAGTTTATGGTCCCCTAGGTCATCCAGTGCCACAATACTAATAATAGCTTTGCCAATGGGACTGGAAGCCTGATCCTTGGTTGGCCCCGAGCTCCCCTCCTTGGCACAGTCCTTGGATGAACATTTATCAATATTGGTCTTTGGCATCCTTTTCCCATAGTAATGAAAATACCTTTCCTCGATAACATCAATTCAGTCAATCTGGGTACTGTTATATTCCATAGTTTAAGAGAATTTGACGTAACTCTGGTTTTTTATTCAGTGATTTCACAAGTAAATTCTCAGAGTTCAGTGAATATGACATATTTACAAATTCTTGGGGAATCCCTCTTTGCAGTTTCCACAAGACATCCATGGGGAATTCCAGAATAAATAGGAGGAAAGTACCACCTAAATTCTATTTTGGGAGATAAGAAAAAGCAGGTGGATGCTTACAGAATTTTTTCTCCCTTCTCTGCCTAAGTACAGGGCTATACATCTTGATATGTGCCAGAAAATTGATTACGGAGGAAAATTCAACTAATGGTAGCAAAGATCCCCCCAGATTTCCCCTGTGTCTCTGATATTTTTTTCAAAGAGTTATCATTACAGCAAAATGCTGCTGTTTAATCCACGTCATCCCTGTGCGCCAGAAAATCTGTAAAATCTGCAACCACAAGAAAACTGTATTATACCGTCTCGTCAATTCTAAACAATCTAAACTGCCTTCATCATCAAGAGCATTTGTGATATCCATTTTACCACGGTATAATAAGCAAGATATCAAAGATATTGTTTTCTTTGCTTTGTCTTTTCTGCACTCTCAATTTAGGTTCTTTGAAATCTGGTCAAAAGAATGTAGCTTACTGCCTCCAAACTCATTATTATTACAATAAGATAATATTCACAGAACGCAGTAAATATAGACGGAATTCAAACTACTGATGGCTATATTAAGATCATATTTTTCAACTGAAAGAGTCTTTTTTTTTTTTAAATTAATTACAGAATACCAGTTAATTCCTCGGAGCATTTAGATTTTTTACCATAAGTAATTAACTCCTCTGACCTTCCCTCATCTTCTTAACACTGTGAACCACCATCGTTAGCATCATGTCAGATGTGCTTTCTCATACTTGCCACACAGAGATGCAAATCTCAGCAACGACGCTCTGACATCTAGATGTAGATGTGCACAACTCTGCGGAGCCCCCCTCTCATTGGAGGCTTCCTGCACACAGCCTCCGAGTTCTGATACAAATGCCACCAAGGTGATCTTCACCATCTGTCCAGCATTTCTGGGGATGCATCGCGGGCACATGTTGGAAGGGGAACGAGTTGATGTTTCCCTCGCACTGGTCTGTGCTATTTTTTTCCACCCACCAAGCCAGTAAGCTGCACAAATCTCTGGCAAGCAGCCACTTTCAGTTTTCTCAGAAGCCGAGAGAGTGGTTCCCCTATATTTCAAAAAGGCAAAGACTGCCTTATCAGCCTAATCATTACTTAGAGAATGATAGCAAAGAATCAAGCCCATTACTTTTTATGCCTAAAGAATCAGCCTGGGCTGCATTCTAAATGTTTCAACTCCTCTTTTCCAGAGGACAAAAAAGTAGTGTAGAAAATGGGCTCTCCTCCAGGGGAACCACCCACCTTCTGACACTCTGAGTACAAGAATGTGCTATTTCTACTCCATCCTGGAACTCCCAAGTGGAATGCGACCAAACCCTAGCACCAGGTGGCCCTCCTTGAAAAGTACACAGTTGTCATCCGTTTAAAGCAGGATGTATCCACTTTTAACAGAGGCAGATCTGAAAATGTTGACTATTTCTTTTGATATCTGTGACTGGGGTTCTAGGGCTGATGTTCAAGTGTGGGTTTTGGAGAAGGCGGGCTGGATGTGGTATGGCAGCAGGAGGACTGGGACACTGACATGGAACAGGATTTGAGAATGAGAACTCTTAAGAGCAAGGAAAGAAATTCCAAAGGGAAGTGAACGAGCACCAAAAATAACCCTTCTATGTAGAAGAAGTGTCCAGGGGAAAGTTACTGAAAATTCCCTTTGCAATGGAGCTGAGGTAGTTGGTTTACTTTTCCATTAATACTTTAATATACAGTTGCTATGATTTTTTAAAAATTCCTCATTAGTCTCATATTTTCATTTGATTTGCTGAATGTTGCCAACTCCTATTTCCAAAAGATCATTTGTAATTCATTTCTTTAAAAACTATATTAAGTGACTGCTCTTTGTGAAACACTTTGCTATATGCCATGGTAGATGCAAGATTAATAAAACATCACAAGTTTTATTGATAAGACAAGATCATTAAAATGTGGTAAGCATTCAGCCACATTCTGAATGCTGGGCCATTCAGTCAAGAATGAGAAAATAAGACAAGGTTCTTAGGGCAGTCATTTGCTATTTTTAAGCCTTGACTTCTTAATTTATCAAGTGAGAAAATATATCAGGAGGTCTCTCAGTTAGTATACAATGTTAACATTCCTTCATAGGTCTTGCTTCCTTCTCCCTCTCTACCTCTTCTTTAAGGACCTCCTTTTTTTCTCTCTCTCTCTCTTCATTGCAACACTTTCTTCTTCTAACTCCTTATTTCTTCCCTAGGCAATTTCATCTATCCCACTGCTTTAATTTCCACTTACAGACTTATGATTTCTGAAAGTAAACGGATAGGTAATAGAGATGGAGGGTGGGGGTGGGAGGGAGAGAGAGGCAGGCAAACTTATCCCCTGGTCTCCAAACCTAATATGCAGCTTTCTGCTGAGTATCTCCACTTATATGTCCCCAATTCCATTCAAACTTCCATGTGCAAAATTGAAAATCTTCTGTTTTTGTACTCATCTTATTCCTTTTCTAAGTTTAGAACAGTTAACTGCAAATTTGTTGTTGCCACCACCTTCCTCAAATTCAGCAATGGTTACTCACCCCCAGGTGTGCTTTTCAATCTGGAATTCACATTCCCTGGGAGTCCTGGCAACATGCCAGGAGAATTGAAAACCCCAGCAGAATATCTTCTTGGAAATTCAATTTTATTTGATGGCAAGAAGTTTAAATTTTTATTTTAGTATCAAAACTAATAGGCAGGGGCACCTGGGTGACTCAGTGGTTGAGCATCTGCCTTTGGCTCAGGCTGTGAACCCAGGATACTGGGATAGAATCCCGCATCAGGTTCCCTACAGGCAGCCTACTTCTCCCCCTGCTATGTCTCTGCCTCTCTCTCTCTCTCTCTCTGTCTCTCATAAATAAATAAATAAATAAATAAATAAATAAATAAATAAATAAATAAATAAAATCTTAAAAATAACAGCAATAGCAACAACAAAAATAATAGGCAAATACACAGTAGAATGCAAAAATATGAAAGGAGACTTCAAATAAATTTTTCACTTGTGCTGGTCCTTCTCGAGGCAATGCACTCAAAATCCATGGGGCTGGGGCATGCAAAATATTTTCCTTTCCTCTTTGGAATACTTTGGAACAAACAAAATAGAATGCAAAAGAGAACCAAGACTTCTTATATAGCACTGACAATTCTCTGTCATCTGGTCTACATCAATTGACCGGATGCCTCATCTTCTTCCTCTCCCACAGGGGCTCCAAACCGTAGCAAGTTACCTTTATCTCCACATACTGTGTTGTTTCATCCTCAAAGGACTGAGTTAAACAAGGATATGGAATATGGAGAACAATGAGTAATTTGTGATGGTGTGAGTTTAGGGGACCTGGTTGGGAGTAGAAAGAAAGGAGTTTGGGGAAAGATTGGAAAGAATTATTGGGGCCAGCTTATGAAGAACATTGTCTCCCACCTTAAGTCTTAATCTTGTAGGCCAATGGGGAGTCCTTAAATGTTTTAAGTAGAGGAATGACAGGATCATCTGTCTTGTAGAAATAAAAGTGCTAAACTGCATTACAATAACTCTGGTGGTAACGTGGTGGGTCAAAACCTGAAGTGGAGACTCCGGGCAATGGTCCAGGTGAAAGATGAAATTTTTAACAGTCACTGAAGAGATCACCCATGGAAATGTGACACTCTTCACCCCAAGGGTTTGAGGTTAAAAACGAAAAATTCAACCACAGCAGGAACTGTGATAATGATTCATTTGGTAAACATCCTGTAGTAGATGTTTTAGATAGCCATATTAGTGAAAGCACATCCAGTTTTTCTGACTCCAACATATGTAAATTAAAAACAATGAGACATTGTTTCAAGGCAGTTGGCTTACCAGTTTCAAGCCTCCTTGGCGTTGCATGTATATTCTGTTTCCATTGATTAGAATGCCTGTATCACCTCAGATTCTATTCTGATGATGGAAACACAAGCCAGGCCAAAAAATATCTCCTTAAAGAATGCTTTGTCACTGTCACCTCACAGCAGGTGCATCAGGAGGCTTCATGTCTGTGTGTCCATAAATTCTCTCTACACATGGCCCTGATAGTCTTACCCCACTATAATATAATTATGTTTCTGCACATGGCATCTCCTACTTTAGACTGTGAGCTTCTTTTTTTTATTATTTTAATAAATGAGACTGTGAGCTTCTTAAGAGTGAGGTCACACTTCTTTCCCTTTGTATCACCAGCATCCTGCCCAATGCCTGGCACATATTAGACATCAAGAGGTTATTGGATAAGTACATTAAAGAATTAAAATTCATAAAGAAACCAGCCTCGCTACTTTGTTACACTTCATATATATACATCTATGTCAAAGAAAATGCAAGGACATGTAAACATTTCAAGATAAATGCCTATACTACAAGACTAAATATACCTTCCATAAAATCTGTGGAACAGGTACAGATTTCCTATAAGATGCAATGTCATTAACAAACATTTTATATTTGTTGGAAAATTAAATGATAATCTGCAAATGTGCAGTTTAAAATTTTTAAATTTAATTATCCGAAAACATTCTGAGAAGAGGGCAGAAGAGTGGTTAATATTCCTTCTTTAGAGATTTGATAGCTGAGAATCAAAGTGGATATGTGAATATCCAGATTTCACTTCTGACCTTCTATTAAGATGTTTACATATATGCTAGTAGGAAATTTTAAGTTAAAACAAAATATCAAGATAATGATATTTAAGAGAACGAAGATAAGTTTACCTGATTTTTTTTCCTCTACTTTCATGGATGTGTCTTACCTGTTCTAAAGGCGAGAAATATTCCCACAAAAAGGATGATTTTTGTAATAAAAAAAAGTATATATAAAGAGAAATAAGTTATTAATAGATGAGGATCTGGGGATCCCTGGGTGGCTCAGCGGTTTGGCGCCTGCCTTTGGCCCAGGGCGCGATCCTGGAGACCCGGGATTGAATCCCACGTCGGGCTCCCGGTGCATGGAGCCTGCTTCTCCCTCTGCCTGTGTCTCTGCCTCTCTCTCTCTCTCTTTCTGTGTGTGTGACTATCATAAATAAATACAAAAAAAAAATTTTTTTAAAAATAGATGAGGATCTTACCACATTTCTCTGTACTACATATATATATTTACATATATATGCTTTATATATATATATATATTAAATACATATATATATATAAAAATCTCGAGAGAGAGAGAGAGAGAGATCCATTATAACAGATGTGTGTATTTAAGTCAAAGATATTTCCCAGGGCAGCCCCGGTGGCACAGCGGTTTAATGCCGCCTGCCACCCAGGGCGTGATCCTGGAGATCCAGGATCGAGTCCCACGTTGGGCTCCCTGCATGGAGCCTGCTTCTCCCTCTGCCTGTGTCTCTGCCTCTCTCTCTGTGTGTCTCTATGAATAAATAAATAAATAAATAAATAAATAATCTTTAAAAAAAAAAAAGCTATTTTCCAGCCAATTTCCTCTTTTATCTCTGCACTGTCCTTTGTAATTGGGGCAACTGAGATATTCCCTCATTTCAAGTCATAAATCTAAGTCATAACTACTAAAGTTTTTAAGTGAAAATAGGGGAATTTAGAAAAGGAATTATAACCTTTATTTAATACTTGCTATTTAGAATAACCGAGATAAACTCTTTACATGTGTTATCTCATTTAATATAAACAGTGTTTTCTGGTTTTCCTTATTAGCACCTACAGCAAATAGCTGCATGCACTTTGTAACATGAATTTAATATCTTGCTGACTTATAGCAAAACATGAAGAATGAAAGGTCAATTTTTGCTTTAAATGACAGGACAAAAATATCCTGTATGGCCATCAAAATTCTGAGATGCATATGCCTTCATGAGTTTAGTTAATACTTACAGTAAATTGAGGATGAAATGGTCACTGAATCCATCTTGGTTTCCTATGTCTGGACTATATTATGTCACATTTTAAACAATATGTAAACTTTTTTTTTAAACAATGTGTAAAAATGCTTTTGTTTATGTGGGTCCGGTTTGCAGAGGTTAGAAAGCATTAAATCTAGACATCACACTCTTCTTAGAATGTAAGGTAAATTTCTCAAAAATGTTTATTAAGCCTCGTTTGGATTGGAAGAATTATTTAGGGTTCTGGGAGCTTGAATGAATATGAAGACATAATGTGAACAAGACAGTTTCTTCTCAGTCTAGTTCAAGCAGTAGTACAAACACACATGAAGGAATAAACTGACAAGATCAAGTAGCAAAAATTGAGACTGCCAAGTAGATGCATAACAGAATCAGTTACAAAGAATCATGAAAGTCTACTTCACCATAATTATCAATTTGGAAAAGAAAAGCTGTCCAGAAATGTATTTCAATATCAGCTTAATCTTCTGTATACTTTGGGAAAGTAGAGTTTTATTATTGCTATTGTCACTGTTGGTTTTTTTGCTGTTTAATAACCCATTCTCTAGGAAGCATGTAATGAAATCAGCTTTGACTGCCTCCTCCTTCCCATACTGCTCCACAACCTCTTCCAATGTTAGCACTGGTCTAAAGGAAGATGAGTATTTACAAGGTAGAGAAAATTAGTTTATGTTACTCCCAGATCTTGTTATACTATGAATTTATCTAGTGAACACAGCTTCTTGAATTTTAACTTCAATATTTTATATTATCAATTCAGACAAAAAATTAAATTTCTTTTGAATATCGGATTTTAACAAGTTAGATGTTTTCTGCCAATTTTTCTCCCGAGTATACAAACCTAATTTAATAATGAAAATAATAATAAAATCAGATTCCTAGACAGAAAACCACTTTCATTTACAGATTTAAAATTTTGGTTGAGATTATTTATAAGCATATAATAGTGATTCCTGTTGCCCAGGTTCCATATTGAATGATGTGTACTCTGATAATGATATGCAGAAAATAGTCTGCCAGGATTCTCCTGGGCTGAGCTTCCATGTCTTAGAGTTTCCTGTAATGTCAAATTTTGGACTTCACAGGGGATAGTCCCAAAGATGTTATATATTGTAAAACCACACCAGGGTAGACAAGCCTGGAGATCTCCAAATGTGTATGTGAAATATGGTATAACAGAAAGAGCACAGTATTTGGAGGAAGAAGGAGGAGTTCAAGCCCAAACTCCCAATCTCACTGTCATTGTGATTTTGGGCTAATCCCTTAACTTCTCTGGGTTTCAATTTACACATCTACCCTACCTCTTAGATGATAGGCTTTTTAGCAAATATAATGATGTGAAGTTATGAACAAAATAAATTACAGATATTCAAGGGGTTAAGAGAGGATGTGGCAAATGATTGGCATATTTCTTTAATTTTTCTTTTAGTTTTTAATCACTCAGCAAAATATTTCTTGAGAGTCTGCTAAATTCCAATGAAAAGCACTAGATATTCACAGATAAAGTGATATGATCCTTGCCCTGAAGGAGTAAAAAAGTGACATAATCTGACTTTGGTCTATAAGGGTCACTCTGGCCACTGTGCTGAGAACGCATGATACGGATTTAGAGGTTGAAGTAGACAACTGGTTTATAGACCACTTCATATAATGATGGTGTCTTGGATGAGGGTTTTGTCAGTACAAAGGGATGAAAATTCAATTAAGATGAGGACTGGTAACTGAGTCTGGAATTTATGGCAGGAGGCAAGGGGAGTAAGAGAAAGTTACATAAAATAATATAAAATTTTCATAGAACATATTGTAAAGATTGTGAGGAAGGTCCACAGGAGAACGAAGAGTAAGCAAGAGAGCACCAGGTTTGAAGAGGCTTGCTTTTGGGGCTATGGATAAAGGCAGGACGGGTATAGATACACAGAATGTCCATGAGATTAGATCAATAGCATTGTCTCAGAATAGAACTGATTCCAGTCATGTAGGGGAGAGAGTCTTCTGTCTTCATTTTAAATGCAAAACCAGCTGCTATCCGTTCGGCCGGGGGGACTAAGATAAACACAGTGGAATTGAAGAGGTCTGAGCTGGAGTAAAAGAATCCTCACTCTTGGCTAGAGTTTTTGCCAGGTAGGTGAGGAGGTAGAGTATGTACAATTACACCTCTTACTGGTTGAGAACCTACTCTATTTCTGCCACATTTAATCTTCACAACAAAAACCTAAGAGATAGATGCTATCATCCCATTCTGAAGATGAGGAAAGTATGGCACAGAGGAATCAAAGAACATACTCATCTACCCTCTTCACACAATCAGAAGTGACAGAACTTGGACTCAACTCTCCCTCCCTTTCTCTAATGCTTTTCAGGGTCATGGAGACTCATCTCTTTTCAAAACATGAAAAGTTGAGATGACTTGGAAACACATCAGGAACAGCAGGGAGACAAGACTAAAATAGTCTGTATAAGAAACAGAACTCAATTGGGGTCAGTGGGGGTTCCCAGCCCTCCAGTGGCATCCTTGTACCTGGCCTGGGGTTCAGCCATTGGTTGTTAGTGGCTCCCAGGCTGCTCTCAGGGACCTATGAGAAAATTGCAAAGTAACAGTTAACTGTTTAAGTTGGGAATCCAGAAGAAGTTATTGTTTTAGATGATTTTCTAAGTGTTAGTAAGAGTGAATAATTTTCTTTAATTAAGACTATCATCACAGGCTCTTACCTCTTCCAAATTCTCACCCTTTCAAGTCTGACAGGAATAAAAAAAAAAAAAAATGCTGTTGCCATGCATCACCTTCACCAGTACTTCTCTACTTTTACAAGCAGCTGTGCACACCATGGGGCTCAGAAAACGTAGAATTATTGCCAAGCACAGATTGGACCTGTGAACCCTGAATATTCAAAACCATGAATAATAAATCCAGACTCAAAGGACTTTTTTTTGGCTATGATTTCATTCTTTGAGAACGTATTCTTCAGACTGCTTAGGGACATATTGCTTATTATATATTTTGCCTTGGTTCAAAGCTTTTCTTCCTGAAGGCTATCCCCCTTACAATTTTACACAAGGATAATGTAACTTTGATGATGAGCTCCAAGAATCAAGATGCTAGAAATATGGCAGTTTTATTTTTCCTCAACACATACCTCCATCCCAACCAGCAGCTCTGAAAGGTCTTATTTGTTCCCTTGTTTGTTTTACTTTTTAAGATGCTCTGCATTATTACACTTTTAGCATGAAATTCCCAGAACATAAAGATCTACAGTATTTAACTTCAAATGGCTTCCCATATTGAGGATTCTTAATATCTGATGATTGAGATTCAAATGGTATTTAAGCTATTCACTAATTGCAGAGCCCCAGTTTTGGTTTTCTTCATTTTTCTGTTTGGCCAATTTACTGTGAAAATCAGTAAAGCAAAAAAATATATATAATATTTACATTGAAAAAATTAACTATGAGTACAAATAAACTAAAACACAAGTAGACTTGGATGTTAATTATCAAGTGTCCGGATTTGGGAGGATGGTTTTGATTTCCAATATTCTGTGCCATTGTTCCTATTTTGGTCAAATCAGACTGTTGAAATATACATTCTAGGTTTGAATTCAGATGATAGAGATATTGTAGTAAAAAGAGATGTAGAGTTGGAATTAGACAAGTTAAATTCTCAGTTAGGCTTTGCTGTTCATTTCTGTGTGACCTTGGAAAGGGGACTTAACATTTCTAAGCTTAATATATCCTTATCTATGAAGTGATACATTTGTCTAGATGACCTCTAAAATCTCATGCTATTCTAAAATCTTATCTATATGTAATACTTCATGGAAAATACTACACAGATACTATTTCAAAGATTAAAGAAATGTAACCCATTATTTTAGAACATAACATGTCCAGCATTTACTGGTTTGCTTTTCCAAAATATATGATTTTCATTCTGGTCCAATTTGTGACTCTTTTTCAAGTTAGGTCTTGAATTGTTTCTGCTATGTAATATAGTTTCAGAATTTTCAACATAACAGTGCACAAAGTATGATGAAATGCTCTACAACAAAATGTATAAAAGAAATATAATATTCC
Source organism: Vulpes vulpes (assembly GCF_048418805.1). Taxonomy (NCBI): domain Eukaryota; kingdom Metazoa; phylum Chordata; class Mammalia; order Carnivora; family Canidae; genus Vulpes; species Vulpes vulpes. The sequence goes on along the minus strand of NC_132785.1, from coordinate 28,158,936 downwards.
TCAGATGTGGATAGTTATGAATCTCATCCAAGTAGACAGGTAAATAAACTTAGGGAGAAGAAAACTGACATTTAAAATTGGTAGAGATACAAGCATTTTTGCAGCAATAACATCTTATACTTCCACAGCAATCTGTCTCCTTTTCTTTCTTCCAAACACATGAAAAAAGGCATTTCAAGTTACTGATTAACTTCAACAGGCTGATCTTTGATTCTGTCTAAGGTCCATGAAAATTGACTGGATTCCTTTTACAAGAGAGAAAAACTAAAAAATTGAACACATTTTTTAAATGCTTAGATTTTCTATTATTCTGATAGATCAATCCAAATCTCATTTGGTTGAACTATATTTTTATTTGTTTCTTTTCCCAAAGAAACTAGAAACTTCTGGGGATCCCTGGGTGGCTCACCGTTTAGTGCCTGTCTTTGGCCCAGGGCGTGATCCTGGAGTCCTGCAATCAAGTCCCACATTGGGCTCCCTGCATGGGGCCTACTTCTCCCTCTGCCTGTGTCTCTGCCTCTCTCTCTCTCTCTCTCTCTCTCTCTCTGTGTCTCATGAATAAATAAATAAAATCTTAAAAAAAAAAACTGGAAACTTCTAAAGGGGTTATTTTCCTAAATGTGAAACTATTTCATTATCAGAATAAACTAAATTTTCATGGGTTATCCTCTTTCTCCTGATATTTTCCACTGTAAAATGAGAGGGCTAGGATTGTGGGGAGTTGATTCTATAACCGGTGGTGTTCTTATCTATTGTTAGCCTTGGTGTTAGATGGAGATGAAGGGAAAAAAACTAAGCAGGGAGTCACTTTGGCTAAAAATGAAAAAACTTTGATCAGGGAATCAAAATGAATATACCAAGTGAAAATGAGTTATCATATATCCTTCACAATGTAAAAGAGACAAAAATATGAGAGGGTTATAGACAATATCTATTATTATCGTACAACTACTCTGTAAGAGGCAGCATGGCTCAATTGAGAGTAATACAAAAATGAATAAGGCAGCCCTTTTCTCAACAGTTTATGTGTTAAAAAAGCACAAACACTAATGTAAAGCATAATATGGCTTAGTGCTATGATAAAGGTACAACAGTCTGTAGAGAGACAGATGGCTGATATTGGAGCCATCCTTGAGATTAAGAGAATCATGACAAGTATGGACAGGAAGAAAGAACAAAAGCACCAGTCCAGGCTATGAAGAGAACCATCCATGTCTGAGGAAAGGCACTTAATACTATTCTACAGAGGAGGCATGGGAAAGAAAAGAGGTAAGGAAAGAGCACGATTGAAAGGAAGGGGCTTTATACTATATGTAATGGGAAGTGGCTTAAAAAGATTTTCGAGCAAAAGGATGGTGAGACGTGATTAGACCAGTACTTAATTAGGGCAAATGGCCTGAGAGCAACATGCAGCAAGGCTTGGAGTGGGGAAGATGGAAGGCAAGGAGACTTGGTAGGAGGCTCTTTCCCTGGGGTCATAAGTACATCGGGGGGGGGGGGGGGGGGGGGGGGGGGGGGGAAGCAAAGAAATGCATATTATTGTTTACCAGTCTTTATCAGCCTAGGAGAAAAGTGATTCTTCTATATATCAGGTATGGCATCAGGTACAAAATATCCAGGAATGGAAGTTAGGGTTCCTTCCTCAATCTAGTTGGAAAGCTATGGGTTGATCTTTTTTATTTGTTTCTTTTAAGGCCCTGGCTTTTAGCATGATCAATTGCTAATGATTTGTAGAACTCCATCACTCATCTTTCCACCCAACAGAGACTCCTATTTCTCACTGACTAACAGACATGTCCACATGAATGTTTGACAAACCTGTTAAAGGGACAGACACATCCAAGTTTAGACTCAACCGCATCTTTGCTAACCTTCCTTTCCTACTGTCTTTCATGATTCACTCAGTCTCCCTAGCCACACATTCCAAAGATATGTCCTATTTCTTTTTCATTCTGGAACTCTGTATCTAAACCATTAGCAAGTCCTGCCAGTTCTTGGTCGGAAACTTCCCATGAGTCTGTCCCCTTCTCTTCTTCCCAAGCTATGGTCTTTCCTTGCATAGATCTGCATCAGCTCTCACCTAGATGATTATGTTGGGTTTTTATCTGATCTAACTGCAATTTCCTCCTCAAGACTGTCCTTCACACAGCTCCCAAAGGTATCTTGCTTAAAAAAAAAAAAAATCTATTCCCATAATTCGCTTGCTTCAAAGTCCAGATATTTACATATGCCTGAAAAACAAAACTCAAGCTCTTGAGTTTGGCATGAAAGGAGATTTTAAATGTGACTGAAATACAACTTTTTCCAACAGCTATTCCATAGAGTCCAAGCTCCAGCCACGTTGAACTTATCATCATCTTTGATGAATCGCCATAAAAGAAGATTATCTTTCCATGGCTGTTGTACATGCCACACTCTGCTTCAAATGTTCCCCTCCCCCGCTCTTTTTTTTTTTCTAAGTGTAGATACCTTTGCATCCTTCAGGAGCCACATCAAAAATCAATTTTTCTTCCCTAACACTGCCCAAGAAAATTGGTTCCTCCCTATATCCACAGGGCACATTATTTCTACCTTTCTTCTTGCTTTTATTTTCATTCTATTGTAACTTTGCCTGTTTATATGTCAGACCACATCAAATAGGCAAGAAAATAGGCAAGCTTATGGGCTGGATTTCATTACCTTTTTTATCTCCCATGACTCAATTAGCCTGGTAAATGGCACATGTTCAATAAATGTTTGGAGAATGAATATCACTATCACTGTTGAATACTGCACAAATCAGCAAGTACCTATTAGGAATAATCAGAATGTAGAACAGGACTTCACATAATACACAACAGAGAAGAGATAAGAAATAAATCTCATGGAGATTTAGAGATTCATCTGCAAGGAATGTTGCTAAATATTGTTAGCAACATGGCTCTGATAGCAAAAAATCAACTAAAGTGCTTTAGATGCTACGAAATCAAGAGTCTGGTTGTGGAGATGAAATTAAGGATACTTATTCCAGTCTTGGGTGTCTCCTTTGTAGACATGATAACTGAAGCTTTGGAACAGGATAGGTATATCTAGGGATCAGGTTGTGGGGAGCAAAGAGTACATACATAATCCATGTTGACATTCAAATTCTTCCTGGAGATGCCACAGTCAAAACATTTCTGTTTCTGAATATGGTTGTAGTGCTATGTTTTAGTTTCTGCTTAATTCTGTTATGTTATGTCATTGATATTCTCTAATTTGTATGCAATCAAGGAGAAAGCCATTTAAGAGTAAGAATGCTTTCGGCTGATTAAAAGCCCAAGTTTTTCTGGGTATTTTGTTCAAATAAAAGATAAAGTTGGAGGCAACATCAAAATGCTCTGCCTTTCCTGTTGTATGCACTTCTTTTCCCATTCACTTGAGCATGTAATAATGCATATTCCAATTACCTGCCAATTCTTGAAATGGTTTCCCTGATAAAGTTAAACTGACATCTCGGCATGCTTGGTAAAATTACAACAATATTCATCTTAAATTCAACATGTTCCTCATAATATTTATTCATTATATGATTTATAAAGAAAGAACGGGTTATAAGATAGACTGAGGGGGAAAAATGCCAGAATCTCAAAAGGGCAAAGCACTTCCACTCTAGCAGAGCTTTTCATGCATTGTGTTCCCAATTATCTAACACAGATTTAAAACAGTTCCATGCAGTTATATGCTCCATAGTGCTATGGGTCTTATGTATAATGAAACTTGGAAAGAGCTCAAATGCTAGGGAAATGGAAGAAAGAATATTGCCCTTTTTAAAAATCTCCATTATTTAGCATCAATTAATCATATTGTGTGGTATGATAGGTCGGTTGGTTAATTAGCTTAGTAGTGTGTTGGTTATTCTCCTAAAGTTAGAAGATCCTGAATTTTATACCTCAGTAGCCCCATTGTCAGAAAAATTGGGATCAAGGATTTTAGGGTCTAAGAATCCTCTTTGTATTGTTCCTTCCTTTACTCTTAGTAGGTAGCCCAGAGCCTGCAATTGATTCTTTTATAAATGAATAAGTGGTCTGTGATTTCACTCATATGTGGAATTTAAGAACCAAAACAGATGAACATAGGGGAAGGGAAGCAAAAAATAAAATAAGGTAAAAAAAAAACAGGGGCACCTGGGTGCTCAGTTAAGTGTCTGGCTTTAACTTGGGTCATGATCTCAGGATTGTGGAAAAAATAAAGATCAAAAACAGAGAGAGAAGCAAACCATAAGACTCTTAACTATAAGAAACAAACTGAGGGTGGCTATAGAGAGGTGGGTGGGGGAATGGGGTAATTGGGTGATCGGCATTAAGGAACACTGAGTGTTATATTAAGCTGATGAATCACTTAATTCTACCCCTGAAATGAATAATACAGTATACATTAACTAAGTTGAATTTTTAAAAAAAGATTTTATTTATTTATTTGAGAGACAGAGCATGGGGATGGAGGGCAGAGGGAGAGGAGAAGCAGACTCTTGCTAAGCAGGGAGCCCTACACTGGGTGCAAACCCAGTACCCTGAGATCATGACCTGAGCTGAAGGCCCTATGCTGGGTGCAATCCTAGGACCAGAGATCATGACCTGAGGTGAAGGCAGATGCTTAAACACCTGAGCCACCCAAGGGCCCCTGAATTCAACATAATTTTTTTTTTAAATTTTTTAGGGATGTTTGGGTGGTTCAGCAGTTTAGTGCCTGCCTTCCACCCAGGGAGTGATCCTGGAGTCCTGGAATCGAGTCCCCCGTCAGGCCCCCTGCATGGAGCCTGCTTCTCCCTCTGTCTGTGTCTCTGCTTCTATCTGTGTCTCTCAGGAATAAATAAATAAAATCTTTTAAAAAAATTTTAATGAATAAATAAAGGGTCAAACCTCTTTTATGTTTCTGCTTTTATGGGTGGTCAATAGAGATGTTGATTATATTGTCTTATCTTGAAGTCATTGCATATACATTCTAAATTATTGAGAATTGCATCAGGTAGGTTGAGAGTACTTATGGGAACATGATACCACACCTATGAGGGATGCCTTATCTGGGGTGAAAGGGCAAAGTTACTGGGGAAGATTTTGCTTCTTGGGGAAAATATACACAACAAGGGGCAATAGGAAAGGGTGGCTAACTTTTTAGCTGCTTATTACATAAGGTCCTCTTTCTGGTTTACAAAATAAATGGGTTTACATAAGAGATGAGACACTTTAGGTTTAGTATTCCCCACTCCACAGGTGGTGAACATAGGAAAGCTAAGAGAAATGTATGGGTATGCATAATATAGAATTGGTGACTGTTGTTCACACTCATGTGGCTATCGAGGCTGACAAAACAATTATTCTCAGCTGGACCCACAGCAGCCATGGAAGCAACATAGACGCAAAACTCTGAAGCTGAAAAGAAAGCAGAGAATATTGACTAAGACTAACTTATCTTGATATTGATGTAGCTCACCACTGATTGCCCAACCCAAAAGTGGTGAGAAATGACTGCTCCAAAGTTCAGAACATAAGTCTGTCTTCTCATTTCTATCCCACCCAGGTCAGGTATCTGAGAAGGCCTTATTGGATTCCAGAAACAGTTCAGTGTCAGGATCTTCAGCCCTTAACATAGCAGTGTCCCTCACCATCATTTGGAAACTGTCTTATTATATTAGGGAAGATCTAAAGGAGTTCCCAGCAAACTACAGAGTAAATGAATAAAAAGCCTATTAACTATGCTGAAATACATAAGCTGTCACAGGGGCCTAAAGAATTAGGGAGGAGTTCTCAGTAGATTTTGATAGTTCTACCCATAAGCTTCCATATATTATTTGTAGCATGTGTAGTTTTATCGACCACATACAAAATAATGCTTTATAATGGAAGAACTCAATTGTATATTGTTTAAACTGTGATGTAGGGGAAGTGAGCTATTTACGATATTTTGTTCACTCATAAAAATAAGTCAACCTTCCTCCCCCTCTTCCATCAAGAATATCTCAGCCAACCAAATTAAGCCACTTTAAAATTTGCAAAGCACCACACACAAAAGAAAGATCCAGATACTTTCAGAAAGAAAAAGGGTGGGCTAATGTGTGCTTGTTCTCTTCTTTTCTTGGATTATTTGATTCAAAGTGCTTTTTTTGTTTCTTAAATCAACTAGGATTAGCAATTTCTTTCCTAAGTCTTACAGACCAAGAATGCTATTTCTAAAAAAAGGAATTGGCTTTTATTAAATTCAACTGTTGATTAATTCTACTATTGTTCAGTTCCTGGTCTGTGCCAGGCACTGTGCTAGATTCTTGAATTACTTTAAGGAACAAGACCAACATGATCACTGTTCTCATGAAGTAACATATTTTCCTGTTTAGTTTGTACCAATAAATTCCACCTCTTGTCAAAGCTTACACATTATTAATCTTTTTAGCCAATCACATTTTCTAATCAAGTAAATGTCAAATCTCTCCAAGTTTATCTTAAAATTCAATGCACTTATAATCAAAAGTCCAATCTGTTTCATAACCGCCAATTGATAATAAAGCTCTTTTGGAAGAAAAACTACTTGCCCTACCTAACTAAGCTATTTTGAAAAGTGGGAATAGACTTGTCATTCATATGTTAAAATACAACACAACGTTCTAGAACTAAAGGAGCATGGTCATGATGCAAGCCCTAATGACTAGATCAGTATGCACAGGAATAAAGATTCCAGAAACAGATGCATGTACTCTTTTAAAAGATAGTGGAATTCAGTGGAATTCAGATGTTTGCTCCTTCCCATGAAACTTATCATGTAAAAACTAAAATAATAAACTATTTTTTAAGCCTGAAAATACAGAGAATTTGCTCCAAACCCAAAAAGAAGGCCGAAAGGTAACTTTGCTGCCCTCCAGATCTTAAAGTATAAATTTCTCTGAAAGACAATTAGAGTGCCCCAAGAGGCTAACCAACATGTTTTTTTTCCTTATGGTAACTGCACTGGGATCATAGGTGGCAAAGGGAAGATGTGAGGGTCAGATTCTATACTGCAATGGTGAAAGACCTAAGAGGGTAACTGAAATACCTCTGTAGACATTTTCTTATCCCTCTCCTCTTACCCTGCTAATTCCAACACTGGAGAATAGCCTTTCGGTGTGGTGAGGTAACAGGGAGAAGGGAAGCAGCAAGCAGAATTAATTGAGCATAAATCACCAGTTCCATGACCTGAGACCTACAGGACTGACAGTAGACCTTACTGACCTCCTATCTGTGTGATCTGTCCATCCCAAAACGTGAGTTCCTAAAGCTAAGGGGTGATGGGCCCTCCCCACAGAGAGTAGACTTTGGGCAGGAAATTCTAAAACAACGAATCCAAATGGGCACTGCCAGTTTCCCAAGATCAGCATGTTTCATGGAGCAAGCAGCATGTTTCTTTAATTAAAGTATAATTGACATACAATATCCTATTAAGTTTCAATTGTACATCATAGTGATTTGATATTTGTATACATTACAAAATGATCCCCACAATAAGTCTAGTTGCCACCTGCCACCATACAAATTATTACAATATTATTGACTACATTCCCTATGCCATATATTACATCACATGTGTTATTTATTTTATAACTGGAAGTTTGTAGCTCTTAATCCCCTCCACCTATTTTCACCCACCTCAAACCCCTCCCCACTCTGGTAACTTTGTCTCCTGTATCTGTGAGTTGGTTTTTCTTCTGTTTTGTTCATTTGTTTTGTTTTGTTTGATTCCACATATTAGTAAAATCATACAGTATTTGTCTTTCTCTGTCTGAATTATTTCACTTAGCATAATACCCTCTAGGTCCAGGGCACGTGGGTGGCTCAGCAGTTGAGCGTCTGCCTTGGGCTCAGGGCATGATCCCAGGTCCTGGAATGGAGTCCAACATCAGGCTCCCTGCAGGGAGCCTGCTTCTCTCTCTGCCTATGTCTCTGCCTCTCTCTGTGTGTCTCTCATGAATGAATAAATAAAATCTTTTAAAAAAAAATACCCTCGGGATCCCTGGGTGGCGCAGCGGTTTAGCGCCTGCCTTTGGCCCAGGGCGCGATCCTGGAGACCCAGGATCGAATCCCACGTCGGCCTCCCGGTGCATGGAGCCTGCTTCTCCCTCTGCCTGTGTCTCTGCCTCTCTCTCTCTCTCTCTCTCTGTGACTATCATAAATAAATAAAAAAATTTAAAAAAAAAAAATTTAAAAAAAAATAAAAAAAAATACCCTCGAGGTCCATCCATGTTGTCACAAATAGCAAGATTTCATTTTTTCATGGCTGAATAATATTCCATTGTATATACAGATGCCATCTTTATCCATTCATCTATCAATGGACACTTAGGTTTCTTCCATACTCTTCCCGTTATAAATAATGCTGCAATTAATATAAGGGTGTATATATTTCTTCAAAATGGTGTTTTCATCTTCCTCAGATAAATACCCAGAGGTGGAATTGGTGGGTTGTATGCTGGTTCTGTTTTTAATTTTTGGAAAAAAAAAAAAAAACCTCTTTTTTTCTCCCCTGTGGCTACACCATTTTACATTCCCACAAGCAGTGTACGAAGGTTCCGTTTTCTCCACATCTTTGCCAACACTTGTTATTTCTTCTCTTTTTGATACTAGCTAATCTGACAGGTGATATCTCATTATGGTTTTAATTTGCATTTTCCTCACAATGAGTGATGTTGAGTACCTCTTCATGTGCCTGTCAGAAGTGCCGGTCAGAGAAGACCATCTATATGTCTTCTCTGGAAAAATGCGCATTCAAGTCCTCTTTCCATTTTTTAATTGGGTTGTTTAGGGTTTTGAAATTTTTTTATATTAAGTTGTGTGAGTTCTTTATATATTTGGGGTATTAACCCCTTATTGGATGCAAGGTTTTTAAGTACCTTCTCCCATTCAGGAGGCTGGCTTTTCATTTTACTGATGGCTTCATTTGCTGTGAAAAGAGCTTTTTAGTTTGATGCAATCCCATTTGTTCATTTTAGCTTTTGTTGCCTTTTCTTGAGAAGACTAGTCCAAAAAAAAAAATATTGCCAAGACCAGTGTCCAAGAGCTTACTGCCTATGCTTTCTACTAGGAGTCTTCTGGTTTCAGGTCTTATTTCATTTAGGTCTTTAATCTGCTTTTTAAAATTTTTGTACATGGTGTGAGGTGATGGTCCAGGTCATTCTTTTGCATGTGATTGTCGAGTTTTTCCAGCACCATTTATCGAAGAGACTGTCTCTTCACCATTATATATTTTTGCCTCTTTTGTTATAGAGTAATTGGCCATATATGTGTGAGTTTATTTCTGGGCTTTCTGTCCTATTCAGTTGATCAATGTGTCTGTTTTTGTGCCAGTACCATAATGTTTGATTCCTATAGCTCTGTGGTATACTTTGAAAACAGGGAGCATGATACCTCTAGCTTTGTTCTTGTTCCTCAAGATTGTCTCGCTATTCAGGGCCTTTTGCAGTTCCATACAAATTTTAGGATTCTTTGCTCTAGCTTTGTGAAAAGTACTGTTGGTATTTTGATGAGGATTGCATTGGATCTGTAGATTGCTTTTGGGTTGTATGTACATTTTAACAATATTAATTCTTCCAATCTATGAGTACAGTATATCTTTCCATTTATTTGTGTCGTCTTTATTTAATTCTTCTCATCAGTATCTTATAGTTTTCGGAGTACAGGTCTTTCACCTCGTTGGTTAAAACTATTCCTACATATTTTATCTTTTTTAATGCAATTGTAAATGTTATTGTTTCTTAACTTCTCTTTCTGAGCATATTTGTATAAAAACGAAACTGCTTTCTCTGTTAATTTTGTATTCTTTAACTGAACCAAAGTCATATATTAGTTCTAGTAGTTTTTTGATGTTTTGATGGAGTCTTTAGGGTTTTTTATATATAGTATCATGTCATCTGCAAATAGTGGTGTTTACTTCTTCCTTTCCAATCTGGATACCTTTTATTTCTTTCCTTTCCCCCACCCCCATTTGCTGTGGCTAGGGGAACAGTGTGTTTTGTATGATCCAGTATAGGTTAAAATTACAAGTCTCTTTTTGTTGTAAGTTTACATATCCAGAAGAAGAATATACATATATAGTTATTACTCCAGGGGTATAGAAGGGAGAGAAAATTTTCACATTTTCTATTTTATTTACATTCTCCACCATCACCATTTTCTTTTCTTTTTTTTTTTTAAGATTTTATTTATTTATTCATGAGAGACCAAGAGAAAGAGAGAGAGGCAGAGACACAGGCAGAGGGAGAAGCAGGCTCCATGCAGGGAGCCCAACGTGGGACTCGATTCCGGGTCTCCAGGTTCATGCGCTGGGCCGAAGGCAGGCGCTAAACCACTGAGCCACCCAGGGATTGCCTCCACCATCACCATTTTCACTTGGAAAAAAAAAAAAAAACTTTTTAGGAATATCCTGTGTTAATTGAGGCCTTTCCTATAAAAATTATGTTTATGCAGCTAACATCACACAAATAATATCATGATGTTTTAGATCAGACTTGTTAGTTCATCTGGGTAGGCCATGTTGCTAATGAAGCCTACCCTGAAGTTTTATGTCCTGGGGAGGTCAATTAGCTCTGCACAGAGGAAAAATGACTTTTTGTGCATTATCTATTAGCTCAAGGAGCTGGGCTTTCAAGTCTTTACGTGAGTTTCATTGCAAGAGACATCACGTGGATGTTGCAGAGCATAGAAAATGTAGAAAAAAAAACTGAAATCATGTGAACCCAGAGGGTGGAGGCAGCTAGTGTCACTTTCACCTAAGAAGAATGACTCATCTCTTATTCTCTTTGAAATATCTACCTTTGATATTCCCAGACCACCACATTTCTGAGGTTACAATAAGTCAAATCAAAACAAAACTGCATTGAGTAACATTTTTTTAGCACTCGCTTTCCATTTGCCTTATTGCTTTCTTCCACTTTCTGTGCTTCAGAGGATTTCTGTTTTTCGTTCTCATAACAAATGGCCTCAAGAAATTGAGGCTGACCTAACCACTATCTATTGCCTCAAAAGGGAATTCTAATTTTTTTAGTTATGGCGAAGAGCATCGACCATTTGGGGATTCCAGTCTGACAATTTTTCAAGCCCACATTTTTACCCTTCATATTTGCAACAAGTAAAGCCTGGTAACATTTTTTGGAGGCTTGTCTAATATGGAGCTACTGTATAAGCCCACAGCTTCATTCCAATCTGCATAGATCAGTGTCGATTTATAACCAGAATCATGGAAGGAATTTGAGCAGCCTGTTGGATTATTTATATTGAATATATGAAGAGTTGGGGTTATACATTCCAGCACATCACTGTAAATGATGTACTGGGTAAAATTCTAAACAAGTCATTTAGAATTCTGGGTATTGGTTTTATCACTGCAAAGAATGTCTACTGTATGGATACGTTGTAACGAGAAACAAGATCTTATAGCATCTTCCATGTTTCTTTAACAACATGGTTTCGGCTTTCCTGTCAGCAACTAATAATTTTTCAGTTGTCTTTGTTTTGTGGCAGGCATTTTACACTTTGATAATACCAGTAGTGTTTGTATGGCAATTTTTCCTCACACACACAAAAAAAGCTGTTTTCCGACACTTAATATTCTGATACCAAGAAAAAAATAAGTTCTCAGTAATTTATGACTTACTTTTTTTTAAAATCCCTAGATAGTTCTTGAATATTCTCTCCTGGAGAATATGGAAGAAATATATGTGATGAACAAAATAATCCTCCAGATATTTTGTCAGATATTCTGGCTGTTAACCAGATAATTGATATAAAACCATAAGTTTCCATAGAAAACTACTTCAGACATAAAAGAGCTGAGAGAAAATTGTCAACCAGCATATTTATTTTTAAAGCTCTTCTTCCTGCCAATGTTGGTTAAGACTTCTTGCTACAGAGGATTTTAATTAGGATGGACATACATTCTGGTTTCTTGAAGAGTCCTGGTCAGTTTAAGTTCTTCGTTCCTCTGTAAATATTGATAGTATCCCTTTTCACTCTCCGCAGTTTGGAAGGATTATATGATTGCTCTGATTTCAATAGGTTGATAGCTCCTTTTCACATCTTTCTCTTCATTATGGCTCTTGATGTACACACTTCCCTGAGAAAGTGCAAAAAAATGAAGAGTGCAAATATACTATCCTTATCCACTCTTGTCCTTCACCCAGGGGCATCTGCTAAGGCTCAGCCAGGGCTACCATGCCACCCAGTTCTCAAGGGTGCCATTCACATTATAATCTGTGGCCCCCATTCCTTTTCTTGTGGCTATCCTGTTAGGGAAACATGTATTTACATGGATTCAGCTAAATTAAATAACTCATAGCTCTGTATGTCTTTCTTTCTCTTACATGTTGCTGGGCCCAAACCCTCAATGCCCCCTTACACAGTTTTTATCTCTTTGTAACTCATCCCATTTCCCAAAAGAAAATCCCTTCTCAAATATCATGTTACTGGTAGAATCTGGTATTACATGAAGAAGTCTGGTGTTTGTATTTGACTATTTATTTTTTTTTTAAGATTTTATTTATTCATGAAAGACACAGGGAAAGAGAGAGAGAGAGAGAGAGAGGCAGATACACAGGCAGAGGGAAAAGCAGGCTCCACGCAGGGGGCCCGATGTGGGACTCAGGATCAGGCCCTGGGCCGAAGGTGGCACTAAACCTCTGAGCCACCAGGGCTGCCCCACTGTATTTGACTATTTCTTATTCTAATTTTCAGGGTAACTAATGAAATACTGTATGAAAAGAGTGAAAAGAGTTGTTTCTGTGAAAACACACGTGAATTCTTTAAAAAGCTAGATAAAGCTGAGTTGCTGAAAAATAATACTGGAACTGAGTGTGGACGAGATAACTAAAATACTAATTTATGAAACTCTAGGAAGATCTACAATCATTACTTTGCAAATGTCTAGTTTTTCATTCCACTTCAAAAAATAAAAACAAACTACACATCATGTATCATGTATGTGGTTTATGTGAGAAAAATAATACAAAGAAAAGTCTTTGACTTGTATGAAAATATCAGTGAAAAGATATAAAATGTCATGTTTTAAATTAAAATATTAAAAGGTATTTTCAAATATAACCAAATTTTTATTTGATTAATAAGCCAACTTCTGGACCAAGCAGCATTGGACAAAAGAGCTTTAATTGAGTATAAAAAATCATTTATCTTACTAGAATTTTAGCTCCTTGAGAGAAAATATCATATATTGGTCTTATTATTCCTTGTTGTCCAGCACCTATGAAATGCCTGGGCCTTTAATAACTGCTTGCCTCTTAAAATCTTTCAATAGCTCTCCCTTGGATAAAATATTGTGAAATTCTTTGTTTTTTACATTCAAATTTCCCACATGAAATTTTTATGAAACTCCATAAATCCAAATGGAAGTCTCTAAGCAAACTGTTTTCCTTGAAGTCCTTGAAACACACACACACACAATTTACCTACCCCTCCTCATGTGGTTCTTCTACTTGGAATTTCCTCTCCCCAATTTCAGTATCCTACCTACTAGAACCCTAGATGAGACAACCATTCAGTATATGAAGTGCTCCTCCTCTGAAAAGATTTTCCTGACTCCTTCCAATTGTTCTGGCCACTGACTATTTACACATTCTGGTATTAAAGAACAAGTCATGATAAGTCAGCTCCTGTGCAAAATTTTGGGACTGGCAAACACTGGATTCAAGGAGCTGACTTAGCTCAGAGCTAAATGCAGAAGCTCAGAAATGCCATTGAGCAGCTGAGACACAGCATCTGGCAGCATCATAAGTTAAATCATGTTGCAGACAATAGCCAGCCCAAGATTTCCAAAAGCCTAGAGCACAGGAAAAGCAAAAATAGGCAAAGGAGCACAATCGTGAATCTGGGTGGAAGGCCACCATCATCCTTAAGTTGTGTTGTAAGCTCACAGAGCCCAACAAGAAGTCACACACTGTGGAGGCTATAGGACCATGCAATAGGTGACTTCTCTCCTCCCAGTCTTGGCTTGGCAGGGTTACCAGCCAGCTTTGGGGTATAGAGAACAATGCAAAAGCCAAATCAAAATAGGCTATCTATGCTAGTGGGCTAGCAGACAGTCAGGTCTTTGAGGTAACACAGACACCTAGTGGGGCCCAAAGGAACAATGGATTTCAAGTCTGGAGACCAATAGAAATAACAATTTATTATGAGAGCCCAAGAAAGCAACTGGATCACCAGGTCTCATGTCTAGAGTAGTGACCATTTTCAACAAGGAAGAATGGGGAATGTAAAAGGAGGCATTGAAGCTATAGATACTTTCTACAGTGAAAATACTCAGGAAACAGTTGGATCATAACCTGCATGGAAGGTATCCAACCAGCAAGATTATATGACCTTGGAAGAGATGTAGACAGAGCAAATAATAGCCTCACAGTTAAAAACACTTTAACCTAGAAACTAAGTGATGTTATTGTGTAGTATAGCTAGCCTAGAGATTAATGGGGCCAGTCTCATAAAATAGATTTTTAAAAGATTGCAAGTTTTCGAATCTTTGAATAGATGTTAGTGGTAAGCTTTTGGGTGGAGAGAAGCATAATTCTGTTGAGCTGAACACCTTTTGAGAAGCTTCTTCATTCACCACAATAATAAAGAAAAAATTGTCAGTTACCAAGTTGGCATATCTTAGGACCATTTACCTGGATACCTAGAGAATGTAGTTTTCTGTGACTTGATAAAAACCTAAGTCAACTACTCTTCAAATTTGTTAGTTATTAAGGATCTGAAGGCACTCTTTCTAAACTCTGTTGCATTTGTGTTTGAATATTGTTTATTCTCTATTTTATTCTCTTTTTTTTTTTTTAGATTTTATTTATTTATTCATGAGAGACACAGAGAGAGAGAGGCAGAGACACAGGCAGAGGGAGAAGCAGGCTCCACACAGGGAGCCCGACGCAGGACTCAATCCCGGGTCTCCAGGATCAGGCCCTGGGCTGAAGGTGGCACTAAACCACTGAGCCACTGGGCTGTCCATCTTTCTCTATTTTATAATATTGTCATGTTCCCCAAAATTTTAACACAATTTTTACATATGCCACAAAAACCTCTTTCTCTTCCATAAAACACTACCTGGTTGGGCATTTTTAAAAAGGTACAAACCAATTTCACTTATTTGGTCAAAGAATTGGAAAAAATTAAGTATCAACACTATAGCCTGATTCTAATCTTTCTTGTTTGCTTGTTTGTTTTATTATATCTGTTTTTTAGTGTTAGTTGTTCAAATCTTTTTAAACATTGGGTGGTGACAAATAATAATATAATAGTTAATAATTGGGGAGCATTCATTATATACAAGAACTTCTGCTGGGCACTTTATTTACATTATTAAATCTAATCTACACAAAATCCCATCAAATATGTACTCTTATATTGCCATTTTGAAAATACAGAAATTAAGATTCATTTATTTATTTTTATTTTTATTTATTTATGATAGTCACACAGAGAGAGAGAGAGAGAGAGAGGCAGAGACATAGGCAGAGGGAGAAGCAGGCTCCATGCACCGGGAGCCCAACGTGGGATTCGATCCCGGGGCCTCCAGGATCGCGCCCTGGGCCAAAGGCAGGCGCTAAACCGCTGCGCCACCCAGGGATCCCTAAGATTCATTTAGATGAAATAATTTGCACAAGTAGTAAGAGGTTATGCTGGGATTTTTAACCCAGTCCCAGGTTTTTTAATTGCACATTTAATGACTATGGTGTGTGCATGTATGTGTGTGTGTGTGTGTGTGTGTGTGTGTGTCTGTGAGACGCTAAAATCTTCTCTCAATTCTTCAATCCTTTATGTAATTATTTTTTCTTATACAGAAGTTTATTGAACATTTATTGCATTAACCAATGTACAAGGTAATCAATAGTATTCAGAAATGGCTAAAATCAATCCCAGTGCTCAGAAGGTTATGGTAGATGTTAACTACTGTTTAATTAAAATTATAGCTCTTTAAATGGAAAAAAAAATTAAAAGGACTGGGTGTTTGGCCCTCGGATTTAGCCTAGGAAATTCAGATATTGCAGGAAGGAAATTAAGTGGCTCTCATCGTACTTCAGAGAGAATAACTTGAACATTGTGAAGAACAGAATCCAATATCGATTGAATACAAATGGGGTTTGTGTCATTATCCTGGCTGTGGAACATATTTTTAATATGTTTGTCTGTGTGATAAGATTATAAGTTCCTTAAGTGTTGAGACTCTTTTTATACTTCTATTTTGCCACAAAGCCCAGTGCATGGTTGTGTCACTCAAGATTGTGTTTAATTGAATTGAGATAGAATCTCTTATCAGTAGTTGGTGCTTTTTCATGAAATACTTGGGAAATTTCTCATCTTTCTTCCACATCACCTCGGCCACTGCAAACACAGCCAAACTAGAATTTACCCACAATTCTCATTCCCAATGCAAAATAAAGCTTTGCTACTTCTCTCTGCCTCAAGGGCTCTCATATGCTTTATCTGTATGACCCTTTCCCTGTATTATGACAGGACTGCTCCATTACATTTAGAATTATTAATCCAAATATTTTTTCTGTCAACCCATTTTGATAGAAAAGTAGAAGTCAAAAAGATATCTTGAATTTAGGAACCCTGCCTTTAAACAAAATGATAGATAATCTCTTTAATATTGTTACCAAAATTATTAATGTTTACAAAATTCTCAGACAAAATATGTTTCTGTTTTTAAAAATATGGATTCATTTTTGTAGTACTATATTTTTCTTTCACTGCCAATTATATATGATCGCTGATAGACTGGCCACCAAGAGTTCAAATCCTTGAAGTACCATTATGTAGCACTTTGAATTGCCTGTTTGCAAGATTATATTACAAGGCTGAGTCATTCCTCTATTGAGATTTCAAAGATACACTTCAGATAGATTTTCCAGAAAAGAGAACATCTCTTTACTGTATTTACTTCTAGTAACTGAAACTTGTAGGATCACATCATTATTGAAAAATAAAAGTATTTTTTTCATGTTTCATATCTTTTGACCTAACCAACTTGGGTCTTGAATATGAACATTCATAGTGTCAAAAATAAATTAACTCCCTTGAACTTATACTAATAACTGCATTTTTTCCTCATCCTGTAAATTCTTCCTCTGTTGTTTTTGGTTCATTGGGATTATGCTTTAAAAACGTCTAAGTCAGGAGGGGACTGGTGGGAGAAATGATTAACGAGTCAAAATATACAAACTTCCAGTTATAAGACAAATAAGGCGTGGTGATGTAATATACAGCATGGTGACTGGAGTTAACAATACTGTATTGCATATTTTTGAAAGTTGCTAATAGAATAGATTATAAAAGTTCTTATCACAAGAAAAAAATTGTAATGATGTGAGAGGATGGATATTAACTAAACTTATTGTGGTAATCATTTCACAATATATACATATATCAAATTATTATTTTGTAATTTAAACATTAACCATGTTATGTGTTAATTATATCTCAACAAAACTGAGGGGAAATGCTTACTTCAATGATGAGTCAGTGTCTGAAATACTTCCTAAAAAGATATCGACAATTCATGTAATCACTTGTAGCAGAGTAGCATAGCAGGAATTCTATTTGCGAGTTTTCACCATAAACTCAGAGAGTAAAATAATTTGCCCTGAATTAAATCCTTACAAGATAAGAAAGGAAGAGTTAAATAAGCATATACCCTAGTGTGATGAAAAGTAAACAGGCTGTCACTTGATGTCAGGATGGATGGAATCCTCTTGTTACCACTTACTCCATGGCCTGTCCTAAGGAATCAAAATGATTGCACTTCCCTGTCCTATTCTGTGTGCTGTGTATACTTACATAAGGTATGTAAACCAGAACAAAAATGTTAATTAGTATTTTATTATTGGTAAAGAGGCAGATGCCAAATGTTTAGAAACTCTTGAAGACTAGCTTTAGATTCTAAACTATTCTGGGTTTTGTTCTAAAGTGCAGGGTTAAATGAACTGCCAATGTGTTGTGTTGTACTTTGTTTTGTTTTCCATAATTCTGTACATAGTGAGCCTGCTGCTTCACAAAAATAACAAAGTATAGCTTAAACCACCTCTTCTCACCACAAACTCATTCATTCACATTCTAGAATCAACACTTTACATTTTCCTTGTTAGAAAATTAGCAATGCAGCTCAGATCCCTGGGATTAGTGGATGAAGGAAAGAGATAATTTGTATAGATTACTCAATTTCCTGCGGGTGAATGGGAACACAGAGAGCGGGGAAGAATAGAGAAGGAAAATACCAGAGTAGCCAGAGACAAATGGGCCACTCAAAAGTGGTTCCTGGAATGCAGGGAATGAAAGCCTGAGGTAATTGTTTGAAACTGAATGAGTCAATTGTTTAATACTATTTAAAAATATTTGAAAGGTCCTTAACCTCTAAGTAAAGTCAATGTTTTTATAACCAAGATAACCACAATAGTATAAAGCCATCATTTCTTCTAAAAACACTTGAAACATAAGTATTATAGTATTATTAAGTATGTCGTGTAAACCACCTATTGCAAATTTTATAATGTATTCTAAAATAAGAAGGGACCTGCCGTGGGTAATGAAAACAGATGAAACATTCTTTCTTGACAATTAGATTCTTAGATTTTATCATGGTTCAGGATCATCATTAAAGTTCCAGTTAATGAATGGACAATAACAAAGAACTGAAAGAAAAGAAGAAAATGATTTCTTCAGTTTGACTATTTAATTCACATATCACATGAATCAGTTTGTATCCCCTGTCATCTCAGTATCAGATATTACTTGTGAGACAACTGGAAGCCCAGTTTATTATATTTGGAAGCTGTTAATTCCCAATGACAGGTTCGTTTTTGACAGTTCTCTCTCATTGTTAAAATCTTAAAACTTCTACAATCTGGATGAAAGATTCATCATTTTACAACTAGCCCTGGCCCTTCACCATTGAGATAGTCTTCAAACTCAGCTAAGCAGGGATCCCCGGGTGGTGCAGCGGTTTGGCGCCTGCCTTTGGCCCAGGGCACGATCCTGGAGACCTGGGATCAAGTCCCACGTCGGGCTCCCGGTGCATGGAGCCTGCTTCTCTCTCTGCCTCTCTCTGTGACTATCATTAAAGAAAAAAAATATACTTAAAAAAAAAAAAAAAAAACTCAGCTAAGCATGTCCTCACCCTCTCCACCCAACAATGAGTTTCAGTGTCCAGATGCTTCCGTTTTAGTTGACTGTTCAGTTTTCTTATAAATGACATACAGAGAGAGCTAAGTCCTTTCTCCCCAACCATGTGGGGGTCAGGAAATTTGCACAGGCAGGCCAAATGAAGTTAATCCTTAATCATACATGGTTACCAAAGCTTTAAGTGTTTGTATAGGTCCAAGGACATTTTTGCTGAGTCAAAGCCAGTCAATATCATTTTCTAGATAAATTTTTTTTCTTTACAAGCTTGGGTACGAAGAAAATCACACACTCTAGTGCCCACATGCCTGGCTGGACCTCTCTCAAACTTTGATCTACATGTTAGCTTTTCTGAAAGCCTAGTAAATCTCAATTGTAGATCCCAGTCATCTTGGGAGAATGAAGTCCTTCTCATTTCACCCCGGATTGTGTCACAAAGAATTTCATGTAACAGCATTTTCTGATGCAGTAACACTCTGCAAGTTGCTTTAATTATGAATTCATTAAGTTGGCTTTTCAACAAAACGTATTTAATGATTTCTTTCCATTCTGAGGAAACTTGCTGTCAGTCTATGGCCCTTGGGAATTTACCCTCCAGCTAATGTAGATGACCACCAGGGAAGGGGTTTTAGGATATTTACACAGCAACAAAGAACCAAGGACAAAAAAATTCTAGGGCAGCTGTGTCAAAGTCAAAGGAAGTTCACTGTCTAAATATAACAATAAAGGGTAAATGGGCAGATAACTCTATGGTCATTTTCTGACATCAGCATATGCCTTATGATTTATTTTAGACTGGTTCTGGCTTTATAAAAAGCTCAACAGTCAAAGGGCTGGCGAGACCGCTGGAAGTTTGCAAAGCAGTAGTAAACCCAAAAGAAGCTGCTAGCAAGATGCTACACAGCCCAATGTAACCCAAATATCCCAAACATGCAGCAATGGTGGTGCAATCATCCACCCAATCATGAATTCCTGAAGTCCCTCCAGATGCCACACAGAAACTTGGGTTTCTGAATCATCTAAGTAACAAGATTCACTGAATAGAAACTTCAACATGTTCTTAAGCCTGAAAATCACTTAAGATTCAGAGGAAAATGAATGTCATTCAATTCACCTCTCAAAACCTGTGAATTAACCTCAAATGTTAGGGTAAGATTCCTAAAACTAAATTATTTTAGTAGCAAAGATTTTGTGGTTGACAGATTTTCGAACCTAAGGGGAAATGCATTGAGAAAAGTAATTTCATAAGGGAACCAAGAAGGGTTCTTTCAGGTATTTTTGTATTTGCTAACAAAATTCTTTGGAAATAATAACAACCAACATTTCAGTACTTTCCATGTGCCAGGCACTTTGCATTCTTATCTCGGTTTTTACAATAATGCTAAGCAACATCTCTCTTCTACAGATGAAATTTAAAAACTTGCCCAGAGTCACACATGTAGTAAATAATGAAAGCAGGAGTTGTACCTCCTGAGTTGTACCATTTCAAAGCCCCTTCTCCAGCAGCGCTGATGGTAGTGCTGGTGCAAGGGGAAGGAGGCACTGCAAAATCTCCAGTTACTTCCTACAATATCTCCATGCTCTTCTGTAGTTTCTTCTTTAAACTTTTAAGAGACGATAATGTCCATGTAGTCTCTATGTCTTCTTCTGAAGGTCTTTCTGCATCCAGCCATTCAAGCTTTGCTTCTTCTGAGACTCCTGTTCAAAATAGGGTCTTTGAGGATTGAATATTGGTAAAGCTGTTTCACAAATTGCCAGCCCCCTCCTTTTTGACCAGTGGGAATAGCAGGGTGATACTGTAGCTCTCTGTCCCGGGCTGGGGTTGCCTTCTCCCTGGCAGCTGCATTTCCCTGCCACAATTAATTTCCTGTGACCTGTGGCTAGGAATGGGGCATTTTTAAAACCATCTTTGCCAACAAGAGTCACTTCCTGCTATACTTCACCAAACTGAATACAGCAGATTTTCACATTACATAGAATCATAATATTTCTTGTTTTTCACCATTATACATCTCAGTGGCAGCTGCGGTGTGTAGGCACTCCCTTTAATTACTTTATCCTAATAGCCAGGTTGCCTTAGATCCTACCAGAAATTATTATGAATTATAATTGTCCTTAAAAAGTTTTTGTTGGGGAATTGATGCTTGATTTTTACTTTTGGTGCTATTAATTTATAAATCTGATGAGGGGAAATATCTCTAAAAAGAAATAGTGTTCCCTTCAAAACTCAATTTGCCACTTTTTTTTTTTTTTTTTTTTTTTTTTGGCATCAGTTCTTTTTCTGAGGTGGAGAGAGCAGAGGTTCTGAAGCAATCAATTAAAATCTACAATCTATGTGCAATGACTCCTGAGTCAATGATCTCCCACCCCATCTCAACCCTCAGCTCTCGACTTTGCATGAGTATTTACAAAAAGATTTTATCTCCTAGATACCCTCACTCATTCTTCAAACTAAATATACCTATAAATAAATTCCTAAACCAAAGACCTCTTTTATATTCTTTATCTCTTAAGAGAACCCCATCTCGCCGGGCCATGTAAACCAGAAATCTAAGTGTTTAATAATCAATCACTAAGTCCTATCCTGTCATTTTCCACCTCCTAAATAGCTTTCAATCAAACAGCTTCTGACCTTCCCCTGCCACTCCTTTTGCTGGCAGTGTCATTATTAAACATGCTAGTAATGCTGCCTGCCACACCCAACCAGACCTTTCCTATTTTCCTCTTTTGTGAAGGAAGTATTAGTCCATTTCTTGAAGAAGGGTTGCCAATAAATGGACCAGAGCAGACACACCTGTGCCAAGTGTAGCCAATGATTAATGAGGTCACTTAACACAGAGCATTCTGCTCAAAAGAGGCAGCAGCATCTAGCAGGTTATTTCCTGCTATAATTTGTGTGGAGTATGGAAGGGATTGACCTATCCATAGAAAAAGGAGAGCAGCACACACACTGAGTGAAGCCAATAATTTTGTATCAGAAAAATAGAGGGAGAAGTTAATCCTTGGAAGTGCTAAATAGTAGACAGATTGACAATTGCGAATCTGGCACACAAGTGCACATAAATGAACATTCATTTTTATTAACGAAATTAGTCTCTAACCTTGCAACCAGAAGGAGGTAGCTAACACAGAGAGAGGGGTCAGGAGCATCCTTGCAGTAACAGTCCCTTATAGAGGGTACAAATTCATCTGTAGGGTTGTAGAAGATAGGACAGCCCTGTCCGGGATGGAGGAGCAAGCCATCCTTGTGCAGCAAAGATAAAGTGGATACTGTCCTGGCAAAAGCAAGGCTTTGGTGATTTTGCTGTGGACCAATTCCAAGGAAATAGGAAATGCAAGCAAAATTCTCCTTCTCTGCGCATCTTTCTTTCCATACTGCCCCTTCTAGAAGAATAAGCACCAATTTGTGAAAAGTAGTTACTTTAAGAAAGTGGAATTATAAGAGACTTTTAAGATCTTTCAAATTACTTGTATTTTCTTTTTCCCCCCAGTAATGTACATGTCATGGTTTGGGGATAATGAAATAAGAAAGCAAAAATGAAAAAAATAATAAAATAAAATTCAAGAACAGCAGAGTTGGATGACTGCCTTTCATATGATTAGACAGTTGCAATGGGGAAGCACATGCTCTGGTCCCAGGTTGCCTGGCTGAAAGCAGATAAGGAAACACAGGGCCACCATATGACTTGGCTTCAGGAAACCCTTTCTGTTTGTAACCGGTATTCTGAGACCACTTAAAATCACATCCAAAACTAATAGTTCCCACTGCTGAATTGCAATGTCAAGCTGAATTGTCTGACTTGCCAGGTTTCTATGGTTAAAATTAATGCCCTCCTTGGCAAAGACTGTCATACTAGCAATTGGAACCATCTGAGAGGAGCCAGAGCAGTCTGGATTTCCCAACTCCTGGGTCCCTTTGAATTACATCTCGGCATTCATCTCCTTCCCCCAAGAGTGGAATGAGGTACAGGCTTGTCATAAGGACTCAAACACAGCATTAGATCCAGTTATGTGCAAAATCAGAGTATGGGATAAAGGAACAATATGAAAAGGAAATTATAGGAGTTGTCTCAGGTGTATGAGGGAGAGCTTCATGAGAATATGTAGACATGAATTTTTACATTTGCTTAACTAGGAGTGCAAAACGCAATTTGAGAAGATCTAGCCATCTTCGTTCCAAGCTGGAGATGAGAAAGGAAGAAGAAGACAAAGAAGAGGCAAAGGATTTCACCTCTGCAGGTATATTCAGAGCTCTATGGTACCTTGCAACAGAAGGATGTGACCAACATAGAGGACTAGAGTAGGTTCACAGGCAATAGACCTTCAGATAAAATGCAAATTTGGATGTACAGTTGTAGAAGTTTGAGGAACCATGAGGACAATCCCTCCCAAATTATAGTTTGGTATCTGCAATCTACATGCAATGACTCAGGAGTCAACCATCTTCAGATCTTTGCCCTGAACAGCCTTCTGAGGTTCCAAAGGTATACAGAGATCATTTGTGATCCTATTAGCACAAGAAAAAAACAGACCATCAATGACCAATGTGAAAACAGGTTTACAAACATTGCAGGGCATAACAATATTAGAACATTTCTCTATACTTGTGTCCTACTCAATTGCTCCAAACTAAGTTCCCTATTTGGGCTTACTTCTCTTGATCATTAAAAATAGTATAAGAAGAGAAGCCATCCTGGGGATGAAAAGTACTTTCCTCACTAGGATTTGAATATAGTAAAAGGAGACAACTATCAAAGAACAAATAGATCATGCAAGTATGTCTGCATTAAATAAAAGAGTAGCACTCAAGGGGGCATGGAATTTCTAGAGCTGTAGGAATGAAGCCTAAATCTTTGCCTCTGCTTTGGGCTCCAGAATAATGAGGGAACCAGATTAACAGGCAGTCCAATAAAAATTGTCTTGATAGGGAAAAGACTAACATGCAAAACATTTAGGAATTGGAAAAAAAAAACAGAGAGATTGAGCTATTCTATCAAAGGAAGGGGATATATAAGCACAGGGAGAAGCAGAAATGCTCTATGAGATTGAGCTGATGTCACAGACATGATATTCGCCGATCTTGATGATTTCCATGTTCAGTTTGCATGTGAAGAGATCCCATTTTTCTTAAGGAGGTTGAAGTGCTACAGGTTTGAGATACCAGAAGATCTGGGCTATTGTGTCTCACCTGGTCTTTTGCAAACTGGTCGTATGTTCTTATATCTTCAGCCTTGTCCTACTCCACTCCACCTGCCATGTAACTTCAAGAATAATATTTCTAGAACAAAATCCAGTCAGGTTTTTCCACCTTACAACCATCTATGGCATTCATTATGGTCCTGTAGACTTTTCTCATTGCTACCTGTCACACACTCCCCAAGATGCTCTTGGCTCTGTCACAGAACCATTCAGGTCTTTCAAGCATATCACCTCTATTGCTTTGTAAACTTACACATAGTTTGTTATCTCCTCATCACTTCTATCCCCTGGCCTGTCTGATTCTGCCAACCACCCTTGTTGCATTCCCAATTATGCAAGGCTCAGCCCAAAAGATCACTGCCTTCTTAGGGAACTCTTCACTGACTAAGCATATGAAAAGATGTTTCCCTTCCTCTGCTCTGCTATATATCTGCCTTAACTCTTGCTCATGGCACAGACAACACCATTGTGTTCCCGTTTACACCTCTCTTTTTCTCACTGGAGTGTGAGCTCCTTGAGGGTGGGAAGAATCTCTTTAAATCTATAAATTATCTTTAAATATCTTTAAATCTCCAACAACACCTGGCACAGTTACTAGGCTTCTGTAACATCTATTGAAAGAATGACTAGTGATTCTTATCTACTAGATGTCACCAAAAGTCATAATCAGTACATGAGAGAGAATTTGGGATTGCTACAGTGAAATTTCTGTGTAGAGTTCAGGGGCAAGTCACCCCCATCAGTTGTATCCCATCCTTTTGAGAAGCTTAGCAATTTTTTTTAAGTTTTATGTATTTATTTATTTGAGAGAGAGCACAAGTGGTAGGGAGGGGCAGAGGAAAAGAATCTCAAGCAGACTCCCCACTGAGCACAGAGCTGGACTTGGGCTCAGGCTCGATCCCATGATGCTGAGATCATGACCTGAGCCAAAACCAAGAGTTGGATGTTTAACCAACTGAGCCACCCAGGCACCCTGAAGCTTAGAAATTCTTTAGCAATGGATTAAATATGATCCCACTCCCCTGAGGCACATTCCCTTGATTTGGAGAACTTCCTATCTGATCGATTACTCAGGACTTCATTGTCAATGAGTGTGGCCACCATTTTCTTATATAATTCATTTATTTTATCTAAAATATTGGGCAATGGAATTGATGTACTCGAGCAACCCTCTACGAGGAGAGTGCCTTTGTGGTTGATCCTATACATCCTAATTCTGCTTATGTGACTCTTTTTAAAATGTAACATACATAAGAGTTCCCTTTACTATTTCAGCAAGACTTTACTAAGAATGTACTATATACCAGGGCATGATTTTTATTTTAACAATTAACTGGGTATATGGCAGAGTCAATAATTTGGGCACTACCACTTAGGTGAGAAAGAAAGGAGTTTATTTTCTATATATAATTTAATTTTGCTCTGAAGCTATCACACTGCTGGGTAATGGGAGAAAGCAGTACTGTTGAATGACAGTATATAAGCTCTTTTGGGTAGTCACTTTGCTATATATCCTTGATCCTTCTGTTCTTCTCCACCCCCAATCCCAAGATTCCTGGAATGGGGACTTTCAAAAACCATGAATTATTGAGATAGAAGTTGTCACAGAGCTGTGCCCAGAGATCCCACAAATGGATGACCCTCAGGTCCTCACTGACTGCTACATGAACTTCCTATGGGCCCACAGTGCTGAAGTCCAGTTGTTCCCACCCCAGTTCCATGAAAACACCTTGGCTTTCCCTGGCACTGTGGGCCTGTTTGAGAATGGGCAAGTCTTTCCTCCAGCTCTGACTTAGGCATATACCCTGCAGCCTATCAATTTGCTTGTGTCTCCACAGCTGGCACACCTGGATTTTTCCATCTGGGTGCTTATGTCTCCTACAGGTTAAACACACTTATTTCTTTCTGGATTCCTTCCATGGTACATGAGACTCAAGAGTGCAGGGAGAGTTGAAGGAGAAGTGGAGGGTTTGACTTCCATCCCTCTATTTGACCCCTCACTCAGCTACCTGTGATACATCCTGTAGAATAATGCTTCTCAAATTAGAATGGGTTCCCTCCACCATCCCTTGCAGACCGATATTTTTATAAAGCTCAATAAAAATCAAGTACCAAAATATAAATACAATACAAGCCTCAGTTTTTTTCCACATATTTGATTCAACAGGCATTAAAATTAGTTTTTTAGTCGGTTTGGGCTCCTATAACAAAATACCACAGATGTGTAGCTCATGAACGACACAATATATTTCTCACAGTTCTGGAGGCTGGAAGTGCAAGCTTAGGGTGCCAATGTGGTCAGGCTCTGGTGAGAGTCCTCCCCCAAGTTGCAGACTGACAACTTCTGGTGGTATTTCCACATGGTGGGAAGCAGAGAGGAGACAAACGAATTCTCTCTCTCTCTCTCTCTCTCTCAACTTTAGGGCACTAGTCCCATCCATAAACCCTTTACCCTCAAGTTCTTGTCTAACTCTAATGACCTCCCACAGGCCCCACCTCCTACTTCCATTACACAGAAGAGTATAAGTTTTCAAAAATAAATGTGGTGGGCATTACAGGGAGCACGAACATTGAGTCCATGACACTAGTCCATCAAATTGCTATAAAAGTTTTCTAAAATGCACACTCTGCAGTTCAGAAAGTATCTCAGGATGGACTGGAGGCCACAACAAAGGGTTGCAAGCCAGTGCCTGCTCAGGACTGCAGTTCCCATCGAGCTGGCCTGGGGTGCGCCATCTGGGACCACGCCCTTCTCAGAGGTGGTCGTTAATCTTCCCAGGCAGTGCCCAGGGAAGGGAAAAACACTTCCCACAATGCTGGAATTCTAAACAGTTTCTCTTTTATATATATATATATATATATATATATATATATATATATTTTTTTTTTTTTTTTTTTTTTTTTTTTTTTTCTTTAACAGCCTTCAAACGCCACACCCAAGTCTACTTGCCATGGCCACGTTCAGGGTTTTTAGTTCAGGGTAAGCCAGGACACTCGTCTTTCCCTGCCTGGGTTTCTCTCCCTGTCTGCCTCTCTAACTAGGAGACTTTTCTAATTTTTCCTCTACTTGGGGTTTGTAGACAAAACTCCCTGTCTTTGCTTTTGATAGGGAACAGGAGGGATTTTTTTCCCCTTTTGCTTTTTTTTTTTTCTTTCTTTCTTCTATTTCCCTTTCTCTCTCATGCTTTTTTTTTTCTTTTTGGCATTTTAGAAAACTCTTTTCACTCTCTAAAGGCCTCCACTCTCTTGCTGGAATTTTTTTAAAAGTTGGCTTTAGAACTCAAAACTGATCAATGCCCTCTTTGTTCCATATGGTACCCGCCCTCTTTCTGGAAGGACAACTGCCATTGACAGAATGGGTGGGGAGCCTCAGAGGCCAAAAGAAAGTACAGGATATGAAAATATTTCATAAAATGCCTATTAGACTCACATCTGGGTGATACAATAAGAGTGATTATGAAAGATTTTTAAAACTCTTCATCACTATTACATTATACTTGCTTGACAAGTGCATAAAGTGATGCTTGGGATGGAAACATTTATATATTCTTTTGCCATACACTCATCTCACAATGAGCCAGGAAGAGTTTCCATGTTTTAGATCTTTCTATATATATATGGAGCCAAAAATAATATCACTAAATAAAATAAAATAAAAACTGTGCGATTAATTCTGTGAATGCATGTGTGTAAACAATTGGAGAGAGAATTAGTTTTTAACTGAGTGATCCTTATACACTCTTGGAATTTTAACTTCACACACCAATTAACCTCTGCATTACTCTCATGAAAATTGAGTTGCACAGAGAAAATTGAATGGTTCCTTTTTGATATTCTTATGTTTTAAAAAAAACACAATTTTATAAAGATGCCTAGAAAATTACTTTATAGAATTCAAAATAGCCATCAAAAGAAACTAGAAAATCTAGACAGTGTTTTCTCTTCTTGTTATCAATTATTTATTATGACCACATGAATAATTCCAGTCATTATTTTTGTTTCAATAGCTATTATATGCTTGAAAGTTGCTAAAAAAAATAAATAAATAAACTCTTCTGAGACCTTATCTCTTAAGACTTACAGCTGAGTGCAGGTCATGTTCACTTTACCATATAAAATTTTGCTCAGGGCCTGGAATAGCAAAGAAACCAAATAAATGCTCGCCAAATTAATTAACTATTGAAAGAAAACTCTCACCTTCCCCAAACTTCTATTGAACACACAATCCCTTCATGTGTACACATTTTATATAAAACTAACTGAATAAAAAAGATGTAGGAAACACACGATTTTTTTAATTCTCATTTTTAATATTTTAATATTTTGCTATGTATATGCACAATATCTTTTAACAATGCCTTCCTAGGATTCTGGTCAGAGTCCAGGTAAGAGATGGCACAGTCAAGTTGTATACTTGGGGAGAATTTAATTAAGGGATTACTTTCAAGGGTGTGGAAAGTACAAAAGATAGTTCCGTCCCACGGGGCTGGTTACCATGGGCACTGGTACCTTCCTCAGGCTGAAAGCAGTCAGGAGGGCAGAACCTTAAGATGGAGAAAGCTTAAGAATTCACCATCCCAGAAAGCTTTACCAAAAAAAATGAGGAAAGCAAGCTAAAGAACACAAATGTATACTTCTGTTACAAAAATCAAGTCGCATTTTAAATGGCACAGAGTTATTCCCCTTCCCCAATACCTACTGGTATCTCTCATTGACAATATTATAAACATTATGTGACTTTGGCAGCCAACCCAGCCATCCCTGAACCCTGCAAGAAGACCCTAGGGCACAAATATCCTGTCTTTACTCTCTTTCCTCCCTCTGATCTCCTGCTAGCATTCCCCTTTGTTGACTCAACTAGAAGTCAGAAGCTAAAGAGGCCTGCTATGTATCCGAATCAGTCTCCAGGGAACCCTGGGTGGCGCAGCGGTTTGGCGCCTGCCTTTGGCCCAGGGTGCGATCCTGGAGACCCGGGATCGAATCCCACGTCGGGCTCCCGGTGCATGGAGCCTGCTTCTCCCTCTGCCTATGTCTCTGCTTCTGTGTGTGTGTGTGTGTGTGTGTGTGTGTGTGTGTGTGTGTGTGTGACTATCATAAATAAATAAAAAAAATTTTTTTAAATTAAAAAAAAAAAGAATCAGTCTCCAGAGAAAGGTGCAAGAGAGTAGCAAAGAAAAACACACACTTGACACATTCAATGTGTTTGTTGTCTTGCAATTTACACAAGGCTGCAAGTGTGATCTTTAAAATATTTTAGACCTGATGTGAGCTTAGAAAGTATAAAAGGCATGGGGCTCAGTTGGTTAAGTGTCTGCCTTCAAGTCAGGTCCTGATCCCAGGGTCCTGGGATGGAGCCCTGTGTCCTACTCCCTGCTCAGTAGAGTGTCTGCTTCTCCCTCTGTCCCTCCCCCATCATATGCGTGCATGTGCGCACACACACACACACACACACACACAGACTCTCAAATAAATAAAATATTTTTTTAATATTGTATTTATTTATTCATGAGAGGCACAGAGAGAGAGAGAGAGACAGAGGAGACATAGGCAGAAGGAGAAGCAGGCTCCCTGCAAGGAGCCCAATGTGGAACTCCAACCAGGGATCATGCCCTGAGCCAAAGGCAGATGCTCAATTGCTGAGCCACTCAGGCATCCCTGAATAAAATATTTTATAGATTTTATTCTATAAAAGAGCTAACCAAAGAATATATTCATGCATATCAAGAGTACCATAATTTATTTCATTTTCTTTTCATAATATCTCGTGGTAACAACAGCAAATACATTTTTTGAGTTTTCATCATGTGCCAGGTACCATGCATTCTCAAATTATAGTGGGTCTGTCATGCTTTGTGGCCACCAGCCATAAAAAGCCTCTTTAAATGCATGTTTGTTTGTTTGTTTTTTATTCTTGCATCGCAGCTAGAACCCAGGGTTGAATTGCCCACCTCAGGCACCCACCTTAGGTCAACCAGACTCGTCCAAACAAGACTGAGTTTGGAAGAGAGCAAGGAGGCGGGAGACAGCAAAATGATACACATGGTGAGGCATGACACAGAGACTAGAGTGCTAGTGTTTCATGGCAGGAAGTCCCTTGCTCAGCCCTGAAGTGCCCATGACCAACAAGGATACGAATCCAATGTTTTTCTTGGCTGTGAAGCCACTGTATCTCATTCTCTGGCCCTCTGAAAGATTTTTATAAACCATCTTTAATAATTTTCTTTTCTACAGAAAATAGCTAAATTAAATTCTGCTATTTATAAATTGTTTTCTTTAAACCTGGCAATAAATATTTTAAACAACATTTTAATACAATTTTCTGAGATATTATTGTCAATATCTCATAGCTTGGAGCTTGGGAAAGTTAAGATCACACAATTTATAAGTGGCTGAAGGGCCAACCACAGAAATCCACTCCCCCAAATGGCCTCTTATCCCCAAATGCTAGCCAATTTACTTATGAAGTCAATAACAAACTCCTCAAAAGAAGGAAGTCCTGAAGGAGGCAGTTTAGGGAGAGTGAGGCAAGCACATAATTATCAGGTGAGAGACTTGAATAGTTCCCACTGTGTCTATGAAAAAGGAAAATGGGAACCAGGTCATTTTTCAATGTAAGTAGGAAAAACGTGTGTCATCTAGGAATGAAAACATCAGTGTCTTTTGTTTTTTTCCTCTCTTTGAGCATCTTTAAATGTGAAACAGATGTCATCTAGACCCCTTTTAGCGCTTGGAGCACAACATATATTTAGTGTCATCTCTGCTAATTCTTTAAAAACCAATTGGAAAATTTTCCATAAAATTCTGCTCTATTCATTCTGTTCTGGTTCCTGAATTCATGCATGCTCTACTCTGCAAAGAGCCCATCTTTCACCTATTTTTATCACTTCCTCAAGAAAAAAAATTTATTGGAGATTTGCAGGCACAAGGTGTTATATCATATATTATGCACCTTTCTCACATCTTGTCCTGTCTTTCCTTTTTCTTCCTTCTTTCATCTGTCTTTCTCAGATTACCCTCAATCCTCCAAATTATGTTCCTTTCAGGAAAAAGAGAAATGAAATCTTTCCCTTACAACAAACATGTATGCAAACTCATTAAAAGGTTCAGCAAAACGAAAGATCACCAACCATTTCATGAAACTCACTGTCCTCAGCAGGTGATAAAAAAGTGAAAGAAACCAAGCTAAAGAACACAAACATATATTTATGTTACAAATACAAGTAACCTTTGAAGTTATTTAATGAGAACGCATAAGCAATAGTCAAGATTTTTTCCTCTTGACAAAAGAGACCAGAAGAAAGAGAATAGGAATCCTGAGGGTATGTGGGACAAGGGAAGAAATAGCTGGGGTTGGAAACAAGGGCTGTGCTAGAATCCTGGCTTCTTCCTCATCTTCACTAGTTCTTTAGGAAGGAAAGGTCCTCAAAAAGAATGAGAATTTCAATCTGATTTTAACCTAGAAGCTTGTTTATGTTGTGTATGGATCTATAATAACAACTTGAGAGGTGAGAGTAAGCAGTGAGAAGAATAAACTCTGTGTCAACATAATTGGTTTTCTTTGAAAATCTAAATATTTTAAGAGTTTAAATAATTATATGGAAAAAAATTCTATGGAGAAGTCCACAGATTTTGCTTACTGCCAAAGTGTCCCTGGATGAAAATCATCTCAACAGGGTCTCCTTTTTAAGATAAGACATCCAAATGCAGATAAGCTTTGCATTGAATTGGCAACTTAAGCCCATTTTATGAGTGTGGCCAACTGCAGAAATGCAAAGTAATGCAAGTGATTTCTTATGCCACATGCAAAAACCCATTTCATTACCTTGTAATCACATCTCACGCTATGTGCACCCAGAGCATAATAAACTTTCATAAATCATAGAGCCTCGACACATTGCAAATTCATAATATCTTTTAGCAGATCCAATGGGTGTTTTCAGATTTCTGTAAGGTGATTTTTTAAAAGTAAAACTAGGATCAGGACACCTGGGTGGCTCAGTCGGTTAAGCGTCCAACTCTTGATTTCAGCTCAGGTCATGATGTCAGGGTCCTGGGATGTAGTCCCACTTGGGGTTCCACACTGAGCATGGAGCCTGCTTAAAATTCTCTCCTTCTCCACCTGCCTCCCCTTCCCCATGCATGTGTGCACATGAGCACATTGTCTCTCTTAAATAAATAAATAAATAAATAAATAAATAAATAAATAAATAATAAATGAAATTTAAAAACTAGGGTGTGTAGTAATATTTGAAAGGGAAGCTCAGGTATCCTAGGCTAGGTTAAACTGTTACTTCTATGGATTTAACATACTATGGCTTTAATATACTATATATTTAACATACTATGGCTTTTTAAATACATAATGTAGTGTGCAAAAGGAATTGAACTGGAACCCATTATAAGCAGTATTTGGGAGAGAGGAAAGTATACTCAATAACAGAATGCTTGGTTTGCTTTTATTGTAAGTCTAGTGTTAGTAATTTGCTACTATTTTCTTTCTTAAAGAAAGGATTACAATGTAAGTAATATTTAAGGTACTCCTTCTATTCTTCCAGAGAGGACAAATTTCTCAAGTGCTCATAGGTTTGCTGACTTTTGTTTATGAGGCTTAGTTATAAGTTTGAGTGTGTCTGCTGAGGTTCAGAATAGGACAATGAACTAAAAAGCAATGATAGTCAACATAGATTATTTGGATTGAAATCTAGTCAACATAGATTATTTGGATTGAAAGGAGAAAATTTCATTTCTTAACAGTTTCTTTCAAAAATTGTAATCATAAAAATTTGAAGGAGGGAATTTAAATCATTCTTGTTTTTAAAGTGGAACTGGTAAAAGTAAAAATAATTATGGGGGAAGGAGTGTAAAATTTTACAGCTTATGTATACCAAATACCTCCCCTGAATTGGCCAATCTGACAGTCAAGGAAGTTTTTGTCTCAAAAGTGTTAAGGAAGAACCTACATGTGTTAGTTGGGAGCCCTGGCCTGCTAACCTGCTTTCTAAATAGGCCTGTATACTAGAGCTTTGTGGCCACCCAGTGAGAATTTCTTCAGAGCAATCCCCAGAAAAATCCAAGACCACTTACTTCGTCATCACAAGAGCAGACTCCTTGATCCTGACACAAGTGACTCTCCTTAACCAGGGAGGATCTGGCCTTTTTTGAGACAAGCTTGAAGATTGAGAAGCAAGAAGGGAGATGAGCTCTTTTTCAGAAGTGCATCAGAATGCATTAATACTAGTTTGTCATACATAAGCAGAAAGAAAATGAATTTAACTCAACCACCAAAAAAAAAAAAAAAGTTTTCCAGAGCTTTGGACATTTATATTCTGTGGCAGTAAGAGTGGACAGGAAGGAGGAAAATCCTATCTTGTGATAAAGCAACAATAAAAGAACTTCAGATGTGGCTTAGCCAGATAGGAAATGATAAATCAGCCACCTGTATGCCACAAACGCCAAGCTCTTTCAATCTCCTTGCTAATTCAAAAACAGAATCAACTGCTTGTCACATGCTTCACATAAAATCCTTTGAAAAGGAAATTCATTAGAGAGAGAGAGTTCTTATAATGAAGCAGACATTTATTGCTAAAATGATTGCTGACCTGGCTTTTTAGTTATTTTGGTTCACATTAAGATACTCCTAGCTTCTGGCTTCAAAAGCAAATTGAGTGTAAAGTAATGTGTGTTAGTGCCCTGTGCTTCCAGAGGTCATGTACAGAGTAACCCCAAGCCCTAAGAACACATCTGGGAATCCAAACATAAGTGGTGAAAAAGACTTTGAACATGAGGAAAACAGTTATCACAAAGCACATACACTTTCTTCTAGAGGGAGGAAAGTGTTGACTTGGTCATTTGAACATTGAATCCCAGCTCTTGCACTTAAAAACTGTCAGTAGCCTGTCTTTATCAGTAAAATGCAAATAATAGTATCTGTGATATAGGGTCTCTATGAAGATTTAATAAGATAATGCATATAAACATCTACCTGAAACATAAAAGACACTTAATAAGTGGTAGCTATTATAATTATTATTTTGAAGACTAGTAACTGCTTTCATTCTCTCCTTCAGATGATAAAATATTAATTAAAGAAATAGATTAGAAGCCAAGAAGATATTCACAAACATAAAAAGTAACAGGTGACAGAAACCAAGTAGCCAGAAAAACAATAGAGGCATAGTATTCAGAACCCAGTCCTACTCATGGAAAAAAAAGGTTTTTAAGACCTTTTAAAGGTCTCCACACCTTATTAAAGCACCACATTAAAGCACAGAACTGATACCTGTAATGATGATCCCTAAACATCAAAGAAACATTAACTTAGTATATGCTGTACAAGAAAGCAAGGGAAATTTGTGATATATCCTTGAATCATTTCTATAAAAATTTTTTTTCAATTAAAAAAAAAAACACAAACTATTTCTTGGGGCAGTCTGTTAAGCTTCTGACTCTTGATCTCAACTCAAGTCTTGATCTCAGCCAGAGTCTTGAGTTCAAGCCCCACTTGGGCTCTATGGTGGGCATGGGCTTTCAAACAAAAAACAAAAACTAGGGGACACCTGTGTGGCTTAGTTAGTTAAGTGGCTAACTATTGAATTCAGCTGAGGTCATCATCTCAGGGTCATGAGATTGAGCCCCATGTTAAGCTTTAGACTCAGCATGGAATCTGTCCCTCACCTGCTTATATTTTCTCTCTCTCTCAATCTCTCTAAATTAAGTAAGTAAAATCTTAAAAAACACACACACACACACACACACAAAAACTATCAGATCTTCAAAAGATAAACTTCAAATTTAAACTTTACTAAAATATCTTTTTACCTATTAGATTAAATTATATTTGCCAAAAATAAAAAGTTTGGCACACTTTATCACTGTGAAGAACACGTGTCAGATGTAGACATCATTTAGGAAGGAAAACTATTGATCTAGGGTGCATCTTTATTGTCCGGTTGTTTGTCTTACAAAACAAGATGAAAAATTGGTTCTTCGGTTTTCCTTATGAGCCTACCATTGTCTATAATTCCTTTATGCCCTGAAAATAAATTATAGAGTAGGCTTAGCAAATATTTTTTTGCAAAATGAGTTCAGCAAAACAATTGTCCAACAAAATGATCCACTAGAAAGAGGTCTCTATGACTTAATAGGTTTGGGAACCCAGACTGTCATTCTTTATGCTTGGTTATTCATGAGACACAGAAGCATTTTTTAATGTATTTGTGTAGGAAAGTCACTTTTTGCTTTTAAGCTGAACACCTATCAACAGGAAAATAATGTGGGAAGTGGCTATTGAATTTATCAACTTTGTAATATTTTCAGAAAAGTATTATTACATTGAAGTAATAATATAATTCTAATGTAAATATTCTGCTGTACAGCTTAGTTGATTGATATAAGTTAGGTCTGATTTGTTCACTGGTATATCCTTGAATCCCAGAACAGTGTCTGGCACATAATAGGTAGTTAAGAAGTATTTGTTAGATGAATAAATGATGGCATGAATGAATATACTAATGAATATACTTAGTAATACAGTATTATCTAAGAATTAAATACACAAAACACCAAAACTGTACTGAACCACTTTTTCTCTTCTTATTTTTGTTATTCTAACGATATTCTCAGAACTTAAGATATCCAAAGGGGCAGCATTGCAAACATTGTTTTTTAGGCAGACATTGAAAAAAAAAAAAACCCACACAGAATAATTGTTATTTAGTAAAGCATTGGTCATTAGAAGGTCACATGTAATGCATTTAGTGAGGAAATGCTAAATAACTGTTTTTTTCTTCTGGCTATGCCCCAATCTGCAACAACTCTCAGCACCTTGAGATTGACCTGGCTTGGGTTTGTCAGTGTTTCAGACCATGAAATGTGTCGGAGTTGGGATCATGTCAAAGTCAGACAGTGCCCAAGCAGCTTAGCATATCGCTGTCAGATGCCAGAATGAGGGTTTGCTGAGTCATCCTGGCATCCTTCAGGGAGCAGGAAAATATTATACAACCTCCCTGGCTCCCAGTCATCCCTGGGGCAAATCAAACTTGGGTAAATTAATTAAGTCATATGTCCATTCAGTCATTCATGAAATATTTATTTGCTATCTACCATGTGTCCACTGGAGTGCTGAGTATTACATTATTCCATATAAGTTCCCTGATAACAACAACAACATTTCATGAGTGGCTACTATGTACCGAGAACTGTACAAGAACTTCACATGAGACCTTATTCAACCCCACAGCAAACCTGGGAGATCACGACACTCATTTTCACATTTTACAAATGAGGACAGTAAGGCACACAGATATTATGGAGCTTGGCCACACAGCTAGTAAGGGATGGCAGGATTTTGAACCCAGGCTCACTAATTACTGCACCTGTAATTTTAACCTCTGAGCAAAAATGGAGTCTGTCCTCCCTGATGTAGAAGTATACACATCAACATTTTTACATGAGGGGAGCTAAAATTTGTTGAGCATCACCTGCACACAGGTCCCATGTTTTATATTTTTTATATGAGATATCTTTTTTTTTTTAGATTTTATTTATTTATTCATGAGAGACACACAGAGAGAGGCAGTGACATAGGCAGAGGGAGAAGCAGGCTCCTCTCAGGGAGCCCAATGTGGGACTCGATCCCACACCCCGGGATCACAACCTGAGCCAAAGGCAGACACTCAACCACAGAGCACCCAGGCATCCCTGGGATCTTATTTAGTAGAGCCACACAATGAAACAATAGAGAGCAGGAATTTAGAGTACAAGACCAGTTGGTTAACTCCTGAGCTCAAATTCCAGCTTTGCCACTTTCTAGCTATGTCCTTGAGCAACTGATTTCATGTCTCTGAGCCTCAGTGTCCCTATCTATAAAAGGAAAAGGAAAAACCTTAAAGGATCAGTATTACTAAGTGAATTAGTATATAAACAAAACACTTAGACCATGGCTGGCAAATTGTAAGCACTATATGTCTTAACTTTGTTTTTTAATTTACATAAAATCTAGTTTAAATAACCAGCTAAAGTCACTTAAAAAAATCATGGAAGGAAACACAAGTTTTGGAAGATAGCAAAAAAGATCACTACCCCATCCATGGGATATTATGTAGACAGTATCCTCAACTTCCAGTGTCATCAGGATAAGGCACCTCTGAAGCTCAGGATGCTTTTGTCTCCAAATGTACCCTCCATGATCACCTTCTCCAGAATTCCAGCCACTTTGCCCCAAGCTGTCTCAGGATCCAAGGCTACTCTTAGTCTTCTGGGGATTGGGGCAGGGTGGAGGGACTGGCCAGGGGCTCACCCACCCATTCTATCATATCTGAAAACAGGGCTTTTGTTAGGCCCTTATGGCCCCATATAGACATCTAGGAAGGGAAAGGTGGCTAAGTAAGAAGAATAGAGTTTTAAGTGAAATATATTATAATTGCCACAGATTAAAATGAGCATATGCCAGCAAAAGAAACTGTTACCAATCTTAAAGCATTACAGTTTCATATATGTATCCAAAGAAAAAACTTTTTGAACATATGATCATTAAGACTGTGTTTCTGAGTTACTTGTGTTTGTTCTTTTCTGGGAAGACTCTGGTGATTGCTACATGATTGCACGTCTAGAGGATACAATTTCAACTAGTGTGTATAAAAACCTCACAATTTTAAAGTACTTCATTAATCATTAGCCATAGCAACCATCTTAGCTCATCATTATTCTGATTACAGAACTCCATTTGACCTACAGCAAAGTTAAGAGGTCTTATGAGTCAAAAATCATTGGTCTGGCCAGTGTCAGCACCGTTCAGAGCTGCAAGTTCCAAGGCTGTTACTTGACCCTTGCTGCCTCTTCCCACTCTTCTATCCAACAGCCCAAACTTCTTTGGCCCTAAACTAAGCCTGTCAACTCACAATGTATAATAACCTGCCAATGAAGTTGAAACAACCCTCCAAGTTGTTGTTGATCAAGTCGGAAATAAATATTGTTGACTGATTGATATGTTGACTCATGAACTAGTTGCTGTATATGCCAGCCTCGCTCTGTCCTTGGTCTTGTTTGTTGTTTTGGAGGCCTCGGTGGTTTCTAAAGTTTATTGCTATAAATTCTGAGATGATTTAAGAGCATTCAGCAATGAGAGAGAAGGTTCTCAATTAGGGATTTCTTAGTATACTATTGATGGAACAGGAAGAAATATTTATTTTGTTATAGTTTATTGCAAAATGTCTATTTTATAACAAGTTAATGTGGTTTATAACAAAATTTCATTTAATTTAATATAGTCTATAAATATACGTTATTTTCTCAACATAGCTTAAAGAAAGTATTGGCATACATATAGACCATATTGGGAAACTTGATTCCATCTTGCCTGACCTCGACTAGAATAGTGAAGATAATCACTGCAACGTAGATCTGTCTCCGGTGGGTAGGACCATATTTATCTACATCACTAGTGCCTGATTGAAGAGGCACTTAATGCACACTTTTTATGATGGTGAAGTGTTTACATCAAATCACCATGTGAAACTAGTGCCAACTTCATGCTTCAATAGTAAAATGTCCACTCTGCAGTACATTTGGTCAAATGAAAAATTATCCTCTTAGACAAATATTGTAGTCTTTGCACATAAAAACGGATTGCAAAGTTAAATATTGTTTAAAAACAGAACCAATAAAAATATTATTTCTGGTTGGGCCTACTGGTCAACAGAATTCTATTGATTGTTGTGCTACCGAATAGTGTGTCTCTCAGCTCCAGTGGATTATTGCAGCCTTCTGTGAATGCAACCCTTAGCCTACTGTAGATTGCACTAAGCTTGCATGCATAATTACAAAGTCTCCAGTAATTACGGTTTATCTCTGCATACTTTTGAACATTTATAATGGAGAAAATATTTGCTGGAGGAAATTCTCATCAAAACATTATTTGCAAGAATGTTGCTTACACAGTTATTTCTCAATGCATATTGCTGTATTCCATAAATAACAGCGTTAAAAAAAAAACAGCGTTAAATATTGCAGCATCCTTGGGAGGAAGTCAAGTGGGAATATTAAGAGTCTTTTTTTTAGTAGTTTGAGAAAACTATATCCTCTCTTAGTTTACCATATTGAGTTAGCCACACCCATTTCTGGGCTTTCATGGAAGTTTGTCATGTTCATGAAGTTTTTGAGCTCTAAG
Organism: Vulpes vulpes; assembly: GCF_048418805.1. NCBI lineage: Eukaryota > Metazoa > Chordata > Mammalia > Carnivora > Canidae > Vulpes > Vulpes vulpes. The sequence continues at coordinate 28,119,420 of NC_132785.1, read as the reverse complement.
CTGACTGAGATTAGATTTTAATTATCTTTTGAAATAACATTTATTAAGAATTTTCTTGGCAGAAAGATTAGAAAGTACAACATAAAGACTAAAAAATCTGTCAGTAATACTGCTAAAAACATTTTGATGTTTAAAAGCCTTTTTATGCTTATATTTAGTGCTCTCTACAATCATTGTACTTATGAGTCACCTGGGGATCATGTTCAACATAGATTGTGATTCAGGAGATCTAAGGGCCTGAGATTCTGGATTTCTATCAAGCTCCCAGGTGATGCTAAGGCTAGTGGTCCATGGATCACACCTTGAATAGCATGTCCTACCTTTATATCTGCTATCACTTTATTAGAATGCAGAATAAATGCCCTTAAAACCTTTGGCAGGTTTTCCAAATATATTACTAGTGGAATTCTTTTCTTTATTTAAAATTATCCTGAAATGGAGAATTGGTGCATAGTTTGGTGGTCATAATAGTATTCTCACAACTAAAAAAAAAAAAAAAAAAAAAAAAAAGGTTGTTTTGTGATTCAGGAAAGAACATAGAATAGTCTCTTCTGAGTGATGGTCAAAGAAAATGATAAGGAGTTATCATGGCTTGTGAAAATGGCAGAGTTTAGAAAGAAAATGTATACAAGCAACATGGCAGAGATGTGAGGGCCACATTAAAGACAGAGAGGCATGGAGAATAGGGTCTAGATCAATGTAAACCTATGACAAGTCTTATGCTTTGTCTTGGGATGAATGGAATACATATACTGCTTCAGCCCATTTCACCACTTGATCTGCCCTATGTGTCCATGATATATTTGAACAAAATGGAAGAATTATTATATCAGTAGGAATTGTATAGATATTTTAGTGTGAGTGTAAGACTTGGGAGTGGGGGAAAGATAATGGCTTGCCAGAGGGCTGGGCTTTGCCAGAGGGCTGTGCTCCTTTAATGAAATGTTATCTCCTAGAGCAAATTACTCAAGGCATTTGATATTCCAGCTATCACACTGGGTGCACTCAATATTTATCAAAGGGTCATGGTGCTTTAAAAGGATTTGGTAATACCTGATTCTCTTCTACTTTATGTACAGATTCCTTGATTTAAAGTAATTCATTTTATCCCAGTGAGGAAAAGGTGTGCATATACATTGTCAGAAGCAGAGATTATTATTGAAGCACTAAATCTTGACATAGAAGTTTTTTTGATAAGATCACTCTTGAACTAATATGCTTTGTCTTGGGATGAATGAAAGAAATGTACTGCTTCAGCCCTTTTCACCACTTAGTCTTCGATATGTGTCTGTGATATATTTGAACAAAATGGAAGAATTATTATATCAGTTGAAATTGCATAGATACTTTAGGTATGAGTGTAAGAACGAATAAACGAATTCACTCTCTTATATTTAACAAGATCTATTGAGTAACTACTATGTACCTGATAAGGAACTGGGGAAATGAGAAATGGAAAAATATGGTCTCCGTCTCTACAGTCTAGCAGGAGAAAGCTTCAGAAATAAATGAAAGCAACAAAGTAATAGCTGTGATGATACTGTGGGTGCACAGAAAGGGGAGGGATCACTCCTACTGGGGAAGAATCAAAGATGATGCCAAGACGGCATGACAGCTGAGAAGGGAAATGTGAGTGACTATTATATTCTGGTATACATTAGGCATGGTGCTAAGAAGCGCAGAAAATGCAGTATAACAGTTTCATATTTATCCAGCAAATGTTTATAGAGTACTTTACTCCATGTAACATAATCAGTTATAATCTTTATTTTCAAAATGTATAGTCTAGGTTGGGAGATGAGTATATGTGTGTGCACGTGCACATGTGTATATTAACAGAAGTGTTTCAGCATGAAATGAACATAGTGCAAATAGTGGTAATGGAGGGAAAGAGCACTATGAACCCAGCTACAAGGTGATGGTAGAAAGAGAGTAGGACATGGGTCAGTGGAAAGATGGCTATTTTAGTTGGAAGGAATGACAAGGCAAAGGCATGGGCACAGGATTGCATCACTAAGGATATTTTAAGTGCAAGAAACAGAAAACTTAAGACAGATTGGCCTAAACAATAAAAGAAATCTGTCATCCAGAGAGCCGAAAAGTGTGGAGGTAGGGTAGGCTTTAATTCACTTCATTCGAAAGCCTTTGGCCCATTTCCTTGTAATTCTCTCAGCTCTGCCCTCATCTAGATCCTACTTTGTTCCAGAGTGGTTTTTTCTCAGAGCAGCAGAAATGGCTGGCATATATCAGGAGGCAAAAATCTGTGGTCACAGCATTCCAGGCATAATTCCTGAGATTTGTTCTAGGCGGATTGGCTCAGGCCATTTGCTGCTTCTGAACTGGTTCCTCTTCAGCGGGCTGGAGGTACACATTAGAGGAGCACATTAGTGGAGTCAGCTTCCCAGGAAACATAAGAATTTTCCAAGCAGAAATAAGAGAACTGTTAGGAGGTAGGGAATGGTTGTTGGATCGGAGTCAAGAAGTGACAACTACAGCTTAGCTCAGAGAATGTTCTCCTGCCCTCAGGACATGATGTCTCTCTCTTTTGTCCCACCATCACCAAGTACCGTGCTTATATAGATTGTGAACACGTACAGATTTGCAGTGTGTCAACCTCCTCTGGTAGAGTATGAACTTTTTGAGGGCAAAGACCATATGTCTTATTCATCTTTTATCTCCAGCGCCAAGGACAGCAGGCACATAGTAGACACTCAATAAATGGGTGCTATTCAATAAATCATTGCACAAAAGAACTTTAATATGGCAATGATGGGCTCAAAAAGGAAGAAACTGAAATTAACAGCCCATTATCCACTTGAGGCTTGAGTTGAAAACAGTTTGGTCAAGGGCAGCATTTTCCAAAGTGTGTTCCAAGAATGCTAGACTCACATGTGCCTGGAAAAAGAGTTAGTCATCCAAACAGTTTAGGAATAACTTGCATTCAGGGTGCCCCACACGTGCTTCTGAGGAGTCTTGTCATACGTGTAGGTACAACACACGTTACTTGATGTGAAAAAAAAATGATGAACGTATGTAACAAAGCAGTTCTAAGCTTATCAGACAACTACACGTTCCTCATGCTTCTCCACATAATGTTTGTTCATCTTTGGGGAAGCAATATGTTGGTTTTGTTTTTGTTTTTTTTTTTAATATCTTGGTTTTTATAAGGAAATGTATCACTCGTTCCAGTGTAAGAATGCCAAGAACATTGCTCTCCCTGTGTGTTCCTAAGAGCAAAAATGAGACTGCTCTTCTTTCTCAGGTGCACCGTCCACAGCAGTTGGAGGAGATTCTGGGTTCCTTCAATAGCTGGTCAAGACAGGGAGAGGCTCCTGGTCCCAGGCATTCTCCCCTCTCTCTTCCTCCAACAAAAAGTAAATCTTGGCATCTCACCTGGGATATTGTAGCCTGGGGCAGACCATCATGTATGTATGTGGTATTTGGTAGACTACTTGAACTGATTTCAACCTGATGTCACAATGCGGCAATCAGCCTGTCCTCCAATTGTGCAGAGAAAAAAACAAAGTCATCCAGGGACAAAAGTGATTGTAACTTGACATGGGTAGCCCCAAAAGCAATCCCTGTGTTGAATGCCTAAACAAACCAATCACTAATTCAAGAAAGTGGAGTTTTCAGTTTGTGTATGTGCTCATTTCTAAGATAAATGAATTGAAAATATACGTTTTATTGTGCAAAATTTTCAAACATAAACAAAAGCAAGAAGGGCAGTCTCAAAACAACCTTTGTATTCATCAGTCAGCTTGAACAATTATGACATTTGTTAATTTGTTTTCATTTATACCCTCCCACCCTTGTTGTTTGTTTTCTAAACTATTTTAAACCAACTCTAGACATTATGCTATTTCCACTGCAAATTTTTTGCTATCCATCTCTAACTGACCACACCACATATATACCATGCCATTATCAATTCTAATAGAAGTATTGGTAATGCCTTAATATTATCTGATACCTAGTTTATATTCATGGTTCCCAGGTTATCTCAAAGATAACACCTACACAGTGGAGGCCCTCAGATCAAATCAATACCTAGACAAGGCTCTCATGTATTTGCTGATTATTTCTTATGTCTTATTCCCCATTTTTAGCCTTCCCCCCCTTTTTTTGCCTTTGCTATTATTGTCTACTTTATCTTTTTTCTTTTATGCTAGGTGCATTTTTAAGGACTTATTCTAATAAAATCAAAGAACATAAATAAAATAGGTAGATCATCTTTTAAAATATAGGCAGAGTACATACAAAATTAAATGGACCTCATATTTTATCCTTTCTGTTATGAATGTCACTTATTTATCCTCTGCTATTTCTTTGTAGAAGGGGAAAAAACAAAATAAGCAATAAGCTCAGGAAGCATAGTTCCTAAGTAATAGTTATGTTTTATAAATTTATATTTATAATTAAGGGGATCCCTGGGTGGAGCAGCGGTTTGGCGCCTGCCTTTGGCCCAGGGCATGATCCTGGAGACCCGGGATCAAATCCCAAGTCGGGCTCCCGGTGCATGGAGCCTGCTTCTCCCTCTGCCTGTGTCTCTGCCTCTCTCTCTCTCTCTCTCTCTCTCTCTTTCTCATGAATAAATAAATAAAATCTTTTAAAAAAATAAAAATAAATAAATTTATATTTATAATTAACCATTCCTATAGGTGAGACAGGATAGTTACCCAAATCTACTGATTCCTGGGTGTCACAAAGCCTATTCTTGATGAAATAAGTCAAAACCTTAAGTGTTCTTCTCAAATAGTCTATATCCATCTAGATTTCTTAATTCATCTTAAATTGTTAGAGTAAATAGCTCATGTATGTTTCATCTTTCTGATACCATGATTGGGAAGACATGTACAAAAGAACATCAGACAATGATTTTTGGAAACAGGATCCAGCCTTTTTTAAGAATTTGCTAGTTAGCCATCCCTGTTTCAGAAAAGCTACATGCTAAATGGGTCATTTCATTGGCAAAGGCAGTAATTTTTGAAACTTTATTTGGAAGAGATGAGAAAAAGAAAGATAGATGGTGAAGAGAATTAGTAACACAATCTTTCAATTGCAGGTATTTCAATTGATTAACTGTCAGACCAAGCATTTCCCTAAATTCTGCCAACCAACTCAATCTGTCTTTTGACATCTTCTTTGCAATTTGTTAAGGCTTTTGGCCCAATCAAGAACACCGAACACTGACTATCAGTTTAGGTTTGATTTGTTAGTTGGAATTATTTTCCATAGGGAAATCTATACATTGCATGATAACTCTGCAGCCCAGTTAATCAAAACTCTTGCAACAATCAAAGAATGTGCCAGAATGACTTAAATAGGCACATAAAGATTTGTAAAGTTATCTTCATTGTTTTCTTCTGGATTTGTTACAACTCTGACATTCCTTCATGCTCTGAACCTTAACAGAATAGCTCCTCTATTAGCCATTTCTTTCTAATATGGGTAAGACATTTTCTCCTTTTAAGTACGAGTTAATTATGTAATCATACATCATTACCAGATGCTGATTTGGGGGACTGTTTGGAAAAGAAAGGTTGTGTACCTGCAGTCTTGTTTCTTAGGACATATTAAAGTAATTATGAGTTAAAAACCCTGTGCACTCAGTGAAACAAACAAGAGGGATAAAGCTGTCAGGTTTTTAGCCACATAGAATATGCTACTCTGCAGTGTTGATCTTGATTAAGCAACCTCAGTTTCATAAACCACTGAGAAAGTAGAATTTAGCTGGCTGGCAGAAGAACCATAGCATCAATATGTCTTTAAATGGAGGTCAGGGAGAAGTTAAATTACTGACTAAATGGGTAAAAATCTTTCCCCTGACATATAGCCTAATTTTTCAGTACATCTCCAGGCAAGATTGTGTGGTTACATTCATTTAAATCATTTTCTTTTTACATTTTGCTTCACACTGAAAGGAAGATGAGTAAGATGTGATACTGGTGCTCAAACAGGGCAGTTATATATAAGTAAGCGCACCTTCCTTGACATGACACTATTTTCAGAGAAGGAACCATCTCTCCTGCAGGATAGATGCAACCAATCACGTTGAACATATACATGGGTCACCTCATGGTTTTATTCATTTCTGCTAATAGGCGGATCTCTCAAACTGTAATGCTATAATATCTTCTGTCCAAATGGGCTCTCAATACGTGTATGAGGCTTTCTCTGTCTCTCTTTTTCATAATCAAAGGCTTGTGGGTCATGAAATCTAAATGGGCAAGAGACACCTAACTGATAAGTCTGATGATCTGGGCTGGCTGCGTAGGTTTGGGCTGTACTCAACAGAAGGAAGGCTCAAAGGACTAGAAAGTTTATTGCACATGGGATACAGTAGGCACTCAACAAATAAAACAAATAGCCAGCAACTGACTATATATAGTATCTATAATCTCATTTTTAAGGACAAGGCAGAGGTTATATTTTTAAAAGGTAAAAAGAAACTGGATAAATAAAGAATAACAGATTATCAAATATTAGTAAAACTGGGGTTGAGGCAAAAATGGGGTGCCATTACTTCCACTGGGTTACTAGTGAAACAAAGTATTACAAGAAGACTCTGGGACTGTTCTTCCATTTGACAGTCAAATGGAAGAACACTCTGACAAAGGGGATATCCTGAATCAGTTACAGCCTATAGATTGGAGTAGATATAGGAATATAAAAATCACATCTTCGAGAATCAAAGAGATGAACCAGCCTCTATTCATAAATGAAAGAAACACTTTTATAGGGAGATGATCTTTCTTCTGTGACATCCTCGTTCAGTTTCTTGAAATTTAATGTTATGTTGAACCCTCTGTTCTTGTGATTACCAGAAAGAAGCACAGGAAAATCCCTTGGTCTTCATAAGACAGAGATGGTCAAAACAATCAAGGTGTAATATCCCCTTCCTTTTTTATAGGCTATGGCAGACACTGCTAGTAGTTACCTACTCATATTTGTTCAGCATTTTTTCCTTTAGGAGAACACTGATTTTTTTTTTCTGCCTTGCAATGAATATAATGAAAACACTCTTTTCCAGCCTATTTGCACCAGAGGACAATGTGATGGAGCAGCCCATTGGGTGGAGCTTTTGAGAACACCAAGCAAGGGGGCAAAATCAGCCAGCACACATCCTTTGCCCTTTGATCCTCTCTGTTTTCCTTCATGGAATATGTATTGAACAGTGGCCATGACGCAAAAACCATGCTGTGTTAGTCCATTCAATCGGCTCTATCCAAATACCACAGATGAGGGGGCTCACAGACAGCAGAGATTTATTGCTCATGGTTCTGGAGGCTGGAAATCCAGGTTCAGGGTTCCAGCATTCCTGGGTTCTGCAGAGGGCTCCCCGCCCCCCTCCCCGCCCAGGTTGGCTATCTCCTGGGTAGCTATCCCCATCCAATAGATGGCCAACTTTTTGTATCCTCATTTGACGGAAGAGGTGAGGGAACACTCTGGGGTCTTTTTCTAAGGGCACTAATCCCATTCGTGAGTGTTCTGTCTTTGTGACCTAATTACTTCCCAAAGGCCCTAGCTCCTCATAGCATCACTCTGGGCATTAGATTTCAACAAATTACTCTGGAGGAGACCCAAACATTCAGCCTATAGCCCACACTTTAAGAAAAATGACAGAGCTGAAAGCTTGAAGCAACAGACTCCCTGGTGGCATTGTAGCGGTGGCCTCCCAGTGCTGGACCACCTGACTCTAACATTTTTTTAGGTGAGAAAATAAAAGCCCTAATGTATTTAAACCTAGTTTTAGAGGTTTCTGTTGCTCGCAGTCAAACACAATCCCCAAGTGTATTTCATTCATTAATATAATGTATTGCATACATTAGCTCATTAACATTTGATGATGTGAAATCCTCTGGGGTAGGAATTATTATTACAAGACCAAAGTGAATTACCTAGCATCAAATCTTTTAGTTATCCTGAATTTTCTCTTCCTCTTAAATCACAAATCCAATTTTCCCCAAGTCTTTCTGGCTTTTCTTTTCCATGTGCACCATCATGGCCTCAGATCAGCCTTTCCTCACCTGAACTATTTGCAAAGGCCTCCTGATTATTCTCCCTATTTTCAGTCTCATTCATTTACTTACACACTCAGCAACTCTTTATTGAATGTCCAGCACAATGCTAGATGCTGAAGAAAGAGTAGTGAAGTAGACCAATGTGGCTCATGAAACATTTTGGGTTCATCCTACTTACAGTCATCAGTGATCCTCCAAAAATGTGTATGTGATCACGTTATTCCTTATTCAAAATCCTAAAGGCTTTCCATAACCTATAGGTAAAACTAAAAAAGTTTAAATTTCATGTAAAGTCATTCAGAACCCTACAATATGGTAACTTTCCAAACTCATCCCACTGCCTTCCATCACCTCTTTCTCCCACAATCCCTATTTTCAAGTTCACTGAACTGCTTGCTAGGTAATGTATTTAAAATGCCTCACGCAAGCCGGGCAAAAATAGGCACTTAGAAAATGTGGCTTGCTTTCCTCAGCCCTTCCTCAAACACACTGTACGCTTTATACCTCTGGAGTTTGCATATAGTTTTGCTTGAAATTTCTTGTTCACGTTCCCTCCCAGAAGACCTTCCATGGAGAGTTCAAGATTCAACTTCAATACTGTGAGCTCTAGGTGTCCTTGATCATTTGGGAGAATCAACTGTTAATGTTTTATCCCTTTTTACCACATCTGAGACAGAAAAGTTACTAAAAACACTGAAAAGAATTACTCATAAATGTGCTTAATTTGCTTCCAATAAATCAAGTTTCTGTAGCTGACCATTGGTATTAATGTTCTGCTTGAGAGAGATCAAGAAGATTCTTTAGAACAGGCTATAGTGGGGGGACACGAAGAGGGGCTCAGTTGGTTAAGCATCGCCTTTGGCTCAGGTCATGATCCCAGGGTTCTGGGATTCAGCCTGACATTGCACTCCCTGCTCAGCAGGGAGCCTGCTTCTCCCTCTCCTTCTGCCTTCCACTCCCCCTACTTGTGCTCTCTCTCTCTCTCTCTCTAAGAAATAAATAAAATCTTTTAAAGGAAAGGGAGGGAAGGAAGGAAGGAAGGAAGGAAGGAAGGAAGGAAGGAAGGAAAGGAGGGAGGGAGGGAGGGAGGGAGGGAGGGAAGGAAGGAAGGAAAGAAGGAAAGAAGGAAGGAAAGAAGGAAGGAAGGAAGGAAAGAAGGAAGAAAGGAAGGAAGGAAGGAAGGATGGAAGGAAGGAAGGAAGGGCTGTATTAGCAACTTAATTGTGATAGATTCCCAGTAACCTAAAGGCAGCTAAAATGTTCAGTTGTATAATGGTCTGTAGCAGTGGTAACATCTAATGCAGCAAGTGCAACTAATTTAATTAATTCAATATCTGTTAAGCACCAAACATGTGGACCGAGGTGGAGTTGCTGACAAAGTAGATTGGCTGAAGTAAAACCATAATTCTCTTAAAGAGTTGAGAGCAGGTACCTGAGTGGCTTAATCAGTTAAGCATCTGCCTTTAGTTCAGGTCATGGTCCAGGGGTCCTGGGATGGTGCCCTGAATCTGGCTCTCTGCTCAGCAGGGAGTCTGCTTCTCTCTATGCTCCTCCCCTGCCGCCTACCCCTCCTCATACATGCTTTCTCTCTCTCTTTCTCTGAAATAAATAAATAAAATATTAAAAAAAAAAAAAGAGTTGAGAGGGAGGAAAAAGTGTAAGTATAATCAGGCAAGAAAATGGAGAATATAGACAAGTGAATAAGTTATCAGGCCTCTGAGTGTAAATTAGATGTGGAAGGAAATTAAAACCCAGAGATTAAAAAACTGGAGAAAAAATGGGAGATAATGTAACTGAATGTCTCAGTACAATTGAAGAATTAGTGCAGTGGATGTAATCAGTGCAAATGCTACAAGGGGTCATGATTGGGAAACAGGAAACCTGAGTTGAAGGTTTCAGTGCCAGTGCAGTCCCTGGGGACAAGAACACACCCTGAGCAATCATGGGTATGGAGTGGAATGAGATGGTCAACCATTAAGATGAAGGGGGGCAGAGCACCATGAGGTTAGAATGTTGGGTTTGTCCACATAGACAGACAAGTCTTCCAGAATAATGGCTGGATGAGAGTTGAAGACAAGTAATGCAAGACAGACGAAAGATTTTATCTATTTGTAGAAGGTCATCTATGGGGAAGCATAAAGGGTACTCAAGCTAAATAGTTTAACCTCCACAGGACAAGGGGTATTTATGCAATGGTGGGAAAATAATGCTTTGGAGCAGTACTGGGCATAGCCTCCCTCTCCATATATACCAAAGTCTAATGCTGAAAAGGAGAAATGATTAGTTTTAGTTGAAAAGGTGAAGGGAAATTGTATCCTTGGGAGAAAACCAGTTTTAAATCAAATCAACGAGATATAATGAGTCCTCTGTGAAGATGATTAAGATGATAGAATTTTTCTTCATCACGAAATAGAATTTCTTGAAGACATAAAATATTACAAGACAGTTGAATAGCAAGAGGCTGGCCAGAGGAGAAGAAACACAAAAAATCATCAGTATAAAAATAGGAAGATAGCCCATGGAGTTTCCTTTTTACAAAGATGATGGGTTGTAACACATAGTGAATTACTGAGCATCAGATTTTTAGGGAACATTGGGGCAAGTGCTGGCTCAGGCTGAGTTTCAGGTATGTTGTAGGATAGGTAGGTTGAGCTTTTCATGACCTTTGTTCTGAGTTCCTATGCGAACCTTATTGAAAAGTTATGATGTCTCTAAAAAATTATAACTCAGAAATTACATCATTTCCAGTACTTCCCTCCTGGTGGAAATGAGAGGGATGAAGGTTTCAAAAGCTTTAGCTTTTGAAGGAGTATGGTGTAGCCTAGACTAGGCCTCTTCTTGGTGATGCCCCTGGCAGCATCAATCAGAGATGAGATCCAGGAAAAGGAGACTCTCACTATCAAAGTCATAAAAAGGTCAGAAAATAAAAATCACTATGTCTGACCCAGGGGAAAGAGAAAAAAAGTATTTGTTGGATAAATTAATATGAATTGTAAGTTTTAACTTACTGTTAGAAAATAGAAGCTTTGATAGCAGATTTTCAAATTGCTTAAAAGGACTGTAAGAGATACTTGAGGGGTGCCTGGGTGGCTCAGTCAGTAAAGCTCTGACTCTTGGTTTCAGCTCAGGTAGTGATCTCAGGGTCATGAGATCAAGCCCAGCATCAGCTCCATGCTGGGCATGGTGTCTGCTGAAGATTCTCTCCCTCTCCATCTTCCCCTCCCCTACTCATGTGCAGTCTCTCTTTCCAAAAAACCCCACGATACTTCTTCTTTCTGGCTTCCCTGTATCTGAGCCACTTCTCTACTTGGGGGAGTTCCCATTTTATAAGTTAGAGGTAAAAACTAATGCCAACTCCTCATTTTTTCAGCCTCCCTTGCAGGTCAAAAGCATTCATGAGACCCAGACTGCACCAATGGGATGCAACTTCCCAGACTTTATGCTAGGATCTAGCACATGAAACAGCAAAGAAATATTTTTTCTGGCAGGGGCTATGGGGACAAGGTTCATTTCCCAGAGCAGCATTCGTAGCAATGGCAATAGCAGCAAATCAGTGTTGCGTGCTGGTGGCATCCACATTGTGCTCAGTGACAGTGGTAGTCACATTCTCACCTGGGCAGTTCTGCATAGGACTTGTGTCGTTGCTCCTGACTACCTGTCCTCTGGTCCTGCTGTTTCATCCCCACATGATTCCTACCCAACATCCTTTCAATAAATCCAGTGTCTCCTTCAATCAGATAAATCAGCTTTCGTATTTTGGGAACTGAAACCCTACTGATACAGATACTTGATCCAGAAGTGGGATACTAAAATGAGAAATTGGATAAATGGAGGGGGTGCTGACTTGGTAGTGAAAAAAACTGGGAAGTGAGTGACTCTTTTTATGTGGTTGTGAAGCAATAAGTTAAACTACCTGTTGCTCTTGAGCACAGATCATGGGTGGGCCTCTGTAGCCTTTGCTAGTAAGGGAAATGGTAGGTACATCAATGGATGCCTTCCAGGTAGGGTCCATTTGAAAGAAACAAGTTAAGACTAAGGATGGACCATCTTCAAGAGGGCAGCAGCAGATAAATTTGAGCCAAAAAGCAAGCTTAATCTTCCAGGCCTGTCTTAAACAATTTTTATAAAGTTGTTTCTGCCTGACAAAGAGAAAAATCCAGATGGCCAAGATTGGATTATGGGTATTGCCTTCCCACCCAGGGTTATTGTTTTAAATTGACTCAGGGCATAGGTCATTCATCTGAGGTCTAGGAGGACCGGCATCATGTTTAAGTCCTTGGCATGGAGTCAGGAATTCTCAGACTCATAGTCTATTTCTAGAAAAGATCGTTGGCTGCATTATTATCCCGTGGAGTTGACTGGAAGTACCTGAAGCCTACTGAGTTCTTACAGGAATTGTATTACCAAAGAAAGCCCAAGGTTAATAAACAATAGCCTGTGACAGGCAATCCCCAGAGTTCCTAAGTGCCCACCAATGGGATGCAGAATACGAAGGCTATGCAGGCCCAGGGAAGAGCATGTCTTCCAATGGTCATCTCCAATGTTGCCATAAAGGAGAATTTATGGGTAGGGTGAGTGCCATAACAAATAGCCCCCAAGTGTAGATTTCTCAAATGCAATAGAAATTGTATTTCTTATTCATGTAACAGGGCAGAGCAAGTGAAAAAAATAGATGGCACAGACTTTATCCATGCAATAATTCAAGGATCCAGGCTGAAAGAGGTTCCACCATATTAAATACAATCTTTTAAGCTAATCCCATCAGGAATCTCCATTTCAGTTAACTAGAAGGAGGGAAGAAAGAGGGCATGTAAGTATAAATGCTGGTGGTCTCATGAGCCCAGCCTGGAAATGATATGTGGCACTTCCATTAATATTCTACAGGCTAGAACTCAGTCCATGTGGTGATAGTTAAGTGCAAGGAAGCCTGACAAAGTTGGCCTAGCTGTGTGCCCAGGAGGAAGGAGAAACAGGGACTGGAGAGCAGCTAACCATCTCTCCCACAAAAAAAGGAAAGAAAGACTGCTCCTGAGAGCAGAACTGGGCAGCACAAGTGGATGACCTCTCTCTACTATCAGGATAGGAAGTCCTTGCTATTGTTGTCCAACAGAATGTAAGTGCTACGAACCAATGACTGTTGTCAGTAATTTCCTGTTGTCTCCTTTTCAGAATCAGAGTTTATGGAGCAGAAGTAGAGAGTGGGTGGATTGATACGGGGAGAATTTATCCTTCTTGTATTGGCTATGCTCATGATGAAAATTTGTTTTTAGCGCTATGTCCAGAGACTATGATGGAAGAAGTTAAAAATAAAAGCCCAGAAATCCTGGATATAGACTTGGCTGTACTGACTGATGAGACTTTGGGCAGTTTCCCTTTAGGGAGGAGGTAGACACATTTTATATAGATGTGAGCACTTTCACCAAGTGTGAATGACATGAAAGGTATATATTTAGAGGTTAGCTGAGTAAAAGGTGGACCTGAGAAGGCATTTTTTTATTACTAGCTCAACATCAATTTCCCTGCTTCCTCCATTCAACAGACCTAAAATTGTGTTCACATAAACCAACTTTTTTTTTAAGGTTTTATTCATTTATTTGTGAGAGCATGCACAAGCATGAATCTGAGGGTGGGGGAGGGGAAGAGAGAGAGAGAGGGAGAAGCAGACTCCCCACTGAGCAGGGAGCCAGACACAGGGCTCAATCCCATGACCCTGGGATCATGACCTGAGCCTGAGGCAGATGCTGAAACAACCAAGCCACCCAGGCAGCCCCCCATTCAACAGACCTAAAGTTGTGTTCACATAGCCCGTCTCTTCTCAACTTCATTTAGTCAGTGGTGGTCATCTTGTTCCCTTAACCTGTGGTATAGGGAAGGGTGTGTGATGCAGTTCTGGCCACTGAAATAGTAAGGGAAATCTGTTGGATGGATTCAGAAAAAGATTTTATTACTAAAAAAAAAAAAGACTCATGGGGGAAAAGGAATCTCTTTTTCCATTTGACCTTGTTATGCATGCACATGCTATCTGGAACTTTGCCTACCTTGTGTGATCAGGAAGGGAACTGCACTGAGGCTAAGTCAACAGGAGCAAAACAGAGCCAAAGATGGAAAGAACTTCAGCTACAGTCAAAATGTTATTGAGCCACTGAAGTAACTGGTTTTGAAGCCACCTCATAAGAGCCTCCAGACCTCTCATTATGTGAGATAATACATTTTTATTAGTGTTTAAGACATTTCAAGTCATGATTCTGTTACTTTTAGCTGAAAGCCTCCTAAGTGATACTCTTTTTTGCTGTATCCCAGTCCAAACATCTCTTATCACACATGGGAAATCTGGGGTTTAGTGCTTTGTCATAGAAAATATATTGTCTATATGTCATAAGTACATTATGCTTTGTAGGGGAAGGTAGTGCTGGGAACATGTGTGTGTGTGTGTGTGTGTGTGTGTGTGTGTGTGTGTTTCATGAGGGTGATAAATTGAGAATGATCTATCTACATTTTTTTTCAGTTTTCCTTGTAACTGAGAACATGTATTTGATAGCCAGTTGGCCGGGGTCAATGGTATAGTGCTTGGTTATGAAATAGATTGAAGTTATGTCAGAGTAGAACATGCTGTCTTGGCCTCATTAAGATGATGGGCTAACCATCAGAAGTTACGCTCACTCTGAGAGTAAATAACTTCATTACAAGCCCTCTCACATGGAGGGAATTGAGAATTCTCCTGCAAGGTTCGATTTTACACTAACTCTATTGCTTTGGACAAATAAATAGCAGAAATAAGGCTTTGCAGATGTGGGTGGCTTGCATGGTATTTTAAGATCCAGTGTTTGTTTTGGGGGATTTTTTTAGCAGCTGAACATTTTCTATAAACATTTCTAAAGTTTCTGCAGATAATTTTCTTCCTATTCTATTATATTATCCTCTACTTCCACCTTTCAATTATTGTGAATATGTAATGATGAAAATAACTACCATAAATAATGCATTGACTTTTTACATCTTCTTTCCAACAAAGAGAAAAATTCACACTGCGCTGCAGGGGGAACCAGTGGCAGCTGCTGCACTGACTCAATAGTCGGAGATGTAGGAACCATTTGGAAAGAAGCAGGATTTTTTCCTATTTAGGATGAGATTGGAGGGAATATGTATAATAGCCATACTGATGGCCCACAGTCCCATCCCATCCTCACTTTTTAACAAGATCAATCTGGAAACTGAACAGGCCAAATATCTGGGAATGTCAGGAGCAGTCTGCCTTTCTTTTTCCTTTTCTCTCAAGAGTTTAAGGATTCTCAGGAAGACAGTGAGACAACTCTATGAATTTGCACAACCTTGGACAGAAAATGTAATCATTTCACTCCTTGAGGCAAGGCCTTAATTGGGTAAAATCTTAGCTCACCTTATTCTACAGGGATGGATCATTCTGGAAACAACGTAAGATTTAGAATCAAGAGACCTATGATGAAGCCCCATTCTGCCACTAAGGAGCTTTATAACTTTGCTCAGATAGTTTCACCTATCTCTAAGACAATGATAGCCAAATTATTCACTCATTCATTTCTTTTCTCATATGTACCCTCTTAAAACATTTGAAGTAGGTTATGAAAAAGTATATTGGCAATAATCACCTGAGCTGATGGAAAAGAAATAGAAAAGCAGAACAAAGGGAAGAGAGAAAGCATGCTAACTATAAAGATTGACACAATAGCTATAAACATTCATCACATTAGAATCTGAGGTTCCTAGAAGCCAGAGCATGAAGGGAAAAATGAGGTTACATGTATTTGGTTTTTATTAGGGAGAGTGAATATCAGTTCCTCTGAGGACATATCGTATTGTCCTGGCACTGATTCTAAAAGAAATTGGAACCTTATAAGGATAACAATGCCCAACTCCCAGGGTTGTTAAGTGCATTAAGTATATATAAAAGTCTTTAGAAATTGAAAACTATTAACACTAATTAATATATAAATATTAATTAAACATATTTCCAGAGACTGAAGTTGAAAGCAGAGAGCAGAGTTTTAATGTCTTAATTCTTTTCAGTGGAAGATCTCTTTATACTCCATGCTTTCCTGTCTTGAGAAGATCACACAGGGCATAATATCACTTGTAGAAGGGATTTGAGAGTTTGTCATTATATATATTAACGATTGTGGTTTGCAGTATCTGTGGCCATAAATGTACATACAAAAAAATTTTGCAGCATATGAGGATGAATGGAAAGGACCCCACCAATGAGTCTGACTCTTGCTTTCTAGGAAAAATAAAATCACCCCTATTTGTTTGCTTTTAAACAATTTGATTCTCATGAAGGTGGAGGGAGAGCCGTACAGCTGTTGACCCCTTGGGCAGTGTAACACAGCTGCTTCTCTGCAAAACTAATTAGTGAACCTAAAGTTGAAGCAAGAAGCCTTCTCCCAAGTGGTTTTCTCACCCACCTCCCTCCACGCCCCCAGACAATCTTCACGGTCACCATGTCTCTTCCCTGTCAAAGCCATGCAAAGCAGTAGTCTTTGTTTCCGTGTCTCAATGGTCCAGGGATGTCTTCTCTCCGAGTTTTATTTCCTCTTATACCCCAGTTTGAGGCTGCCCTGTGTAGGAGGAGCACACCTCAATACTTTAAGGGCAAACTGTACAGCGTATTCCAAAGTCTGCCCACAGTATTAACAGCAGCTAACAGTTGCATAGCAGTTGAAAAGCTCAGGGAATGCTGCCTTATACATAGTTGCATTTAATCCTCACAATTACTCTGTGTGTTAGTTACTGTGTTCTCCATTTTGCAGATAAAATAAGACCTATCTTCCTTTGAATCCCGCCTCTGCTCCTGATTAGCTATGGGTGCTCAGGCAAACTAGTTGATATATTTATGAATCAATGTCCTCACCTATGAACAGGAATAAAATACCTATGGTATTGGGAAAACAGTAAATGAGGTAATATCTGTGAAGCATCCTCAGAGTGGCAGTAATAGAGTAGGTATATAATAATGGCAATTATTATTATTATTATCATCATCGTCGTCGTCGTCGTCATTATATTACCTAAACAGAACTCTTACAGACACACAAAATGTCACAGTCGTGTTCTATTACAATATTTTCCCAGGTAATATTATTTTGTTAATAATGCTTTGATCTGTAATTTGAATTCATGGATAAAATTGTTTTTTTTAAAAAAAGAAAGAGTCCCTAAACACAAACTTATTTCTTCAGAGCAAGTATAAAATCTGCTAGGAGGCTTTCTATGAAGTTATCAAAATGTGATTAAATCAGTGAGAAGCATTTCTGTCCCCTGCCATGGTTGGTTTGTGCTTTGTACTCAGTGCAGTAAATGCCAGGAAGCTACAATACTGCAGAATTAGGAAGTTTCATCCATAATCTTTTCATATTTTAAGAACCTCGACCCTTAGTGCACAAAACTTTTTATTTGATTAATCCCAGAGGCCTCGGCCTGTCTTCTATGTAGCTTCTGGGTTAGATTTACCAAAATAGCTCAGCTTCTTGAGCTCACTAAATGGTTTAAAGGTGATTTCTCTGAAAATGAGCCACCAGCCTTCTTCAGTAGCCTCCTAATGTGCCGAGTCTTTGTCACCAGTTAGTTCTCTTTCTAATAGCATGTCTCATTTTAAACGGCCAGCCACGGCCCTGAGAACGCACACAAACTGTGGTCTCTGTGTTTGCTGAGCTAGCCCGGCCTTTTGAGCCAGCACTAGGTCAGACGTGGGGAGTGCTTTGATCTTTTCACTGCAAGGCACATGGTCTCTGTGTCAAATATCACCAGTGGCACTATTTCACAAGTTGTTGTACCCAGGTTGGCACGAGGACTGGGCAAGAACTAAAGCTCAGAGTCAGGGATGGATGTACACAAGTAAACCCGGAGAGCCAAGTGCGCCTGTGCCAAAAGAAAGTTGTAATACAGGGAGCAAGATAAGACACAGGGCCAGAGTCCAGTCAGGGGTCAGAGGACAGGAATAGGCTGCCTGGTGCCTAAAATTGCCATCCTCCTGCTAAAGCTGTTCATACTGGACCACCTGTGGGTAGAGTGTCTCACATACAGGGACATTCGGTGTTTCACAGATGCTGCTTACAACAGAGATGACAAAGGAGGCATAGAGTTTGAACAGCTGCCCTTTCAAAACCTTACTGCATTTTGAGGCAAATACACCTAAAACTCATTGGCATAAGGCCAGGGCATCCAATGATAAAGTCACTGATTTGTATAGGAAAGAAAATGTGCATTTTATTTTTGATATAACCTTTCTAACCAACTTTGGAAATTCTTGGATTCTAATAGGTTTCCAATTTGCCTAAGCATTCTTTCACTTTAATGTCATATTTTAAAAACTTGCTCAGGATAGCTTCATAGATGATTCGGTGAATGCATCCGTTGCATCTTGCATTCTTTAATGAATACTTTTACAAACTATATAAATAGATACGTAAATTAACAAATACTCTGTGTTTGCTCCCTTTTAATGGAATATCACTGTTTTGATGATAATAAAGGGAAAATCTGTTACGATTTTATTATGTAGATGTCAGGAACAATGGAGTGCACTGGAGGATTAAATTCAATGGAGGATTAAATTAAACACGGGATTAAGTATAAAATCATAGTACCTGGCATATGTTAGCTACTCCGTTAATACTAGTTCCTTTCAGAGAAATGAGAAATTCATTTTCATTACCAAATTGACTTGGTTGGTATTTCATATACCTCAGACTCCCAGATTTTTGCTAACTTTTTATTTCCTGTTGAATCCTACCAATCTCCTTTTTGCTGCTGTGGAGAAGTGGGAGAGTAGATAAAGAAAAAACCTTCTACTTTAGGATCTGTGAGGTTCCAGTTTATTTTATTTCCCTAAGTCCAGTTAGAAACAGCCTCTGGGAAAAGGAACTCTTTCCACTTGACCCTATACTGGTTCCAATATGCCCAATACCAAACCTCTAGCCTTCTGTCCTCTCCCTTTTGGCTTCTGTAAGCAAAGGCGGGAGTTGCACCAGATGTTCCAAGGCTCGCCTCTCCCCACAGGAAATGCTGTGGGCAGGGGAGCCAATTCAGTTATGCTCTAATGCATTCTTTGCTTGAGCACCTCTATGCGGTAGCTAGCCGGCCAGATGAAGAGGTGAAGAATAAAGAGAAAAGAATAAATGAGGCTCAGGATCAGACTGTATGAATGTGGAAGAGCCTCGAATTTATGAGAATGGAAAGGCTCAAGGTGGGCAGAGAGAAAGATCAATACATAGTTCTAGTTCGGTGAAAGAAAAAAATATAGTCTTGTTTGCCTATGCTTGCTTCTGCATAATTACAAAAGCGCGGTGTCAGCCGCAAATATCTGTGAACAGAAAGAATGGATAGACTCACAGTGTGCGTTGGGCAGGGAAGGCTGGGTGGTGTGAATCAGTGAGATATCCCTGCCTCAGTGGGAGAAGAGCCGAATGGGCAGAGATCTGGAAGAGGGTCAGGAAGGTCTGGAGGAACAGAAATGACTGATGTATCAAACATGCAGTGCTGTGTATTTAACATTAGAACAAAGTAAATGGTAGGTCAGGGTCAGAAAAATGAAACAAAACTGAAGGTGATTAGTAAAAAAAAAAAAAAAAAAAAAAAAAAAAAGTGTGTGTGTGGGGGAAGCCCAGATGGCTCAGCGGTTTAGCGCTGCCTTCAGCCCAAGGCCTGATCCTGGAGACCCGGGATCGGGTCCCACGAGTCCCACGTCGGGCTCCCTGCAAGGAACCTGCTTCTCCTTCTGCCTGTGTCTCGGGCTCTCTCTCTCTCTCTCTCTCTCTCTCTCTCTCTCTCTCTCTGTGTCTCTCATGAATAAATAAATAAAATCTTAAAAAAAAAAAGTAGGGGGAAGTCAGTGCAAAAATAGGATAAAGATAAAATAAATCATGAAAAGAAATGTAGAGGGGGGAATATATGAAAAGTGATATAAGGAGGAATTGGGGTGTTTTTTTTTAATTGGGGTTTTTAAGATTTATTTTATTTATTTGTTTGTTTATTTATTTACTTACTTACTTGAGGGAGAGACACAGAGAGAGAGAAAAAAAAGCAAGCAGGGGGACTGAGAGGGTCAAGCAGATTCCGCACTGAGCTCAGAGCCTGACATGGAGCTCAATCCCAGCACACTGAGATCGTGACCTGAGCCAAAATCAAGACTCAGATGCTTAACCAACTGAGCCACTCAGGTGCCCCAGGATTTTTTTTTTTTTTTAAGATATATTTATTTACTTTAGTGAGAGAGGAGAGAGTGAGAGAATGAGCAGGAAGCAGGGAGGGGCAGCAAGAGAATGAGAGAGAAAGAGAGAGAGAACCTCAAGCAGATTCCCCACTGAGCATGACCCTGACATCATAATCTGTGTCAGGATCCAGAGTCAGACTCTTAACTGACTGAGCTAACAAGGTGCCCCTATAAGGAGGACTTTTTTATTGGTTTTCTAACAGAAGTAAGCTACTTAAGTAGGAGTGATCATTCCAGCCTTCAATATCCTTTTCTAGCAATTAGTTGTTAATTTCAGGCTTTCTTATGATTTTACCAGGGGCTTTCAGTTTTCCAGTCATTCTCAGATGAAGCATTGAATCTGTGTTTCAGAGGCTTTTAGTTTTCAAAAAGAAAATGTTTGTGTATTAGTTCAATATCCTATCCAATTGATACCTCCTGAACTAAAAACCACCAATTAAACACCTTCTCTAGATTTTGCCCATAAAGGTCTCTTAGCTATTAAAATTCTTTCTGTTAGTTGCCCACCCAATGGTCATTATCCTTTTCCTCCCTGTTAAGAGAAACATGATTTTGCAATGGGCAGAGATCTGATTTCAGACAACGCAAGATCTTGATTTAGCCCCAGGGAATGAGTCATGATTGGTCTAAGTCATTTATAATAATTTCATTTTCTAGTGGTTAGGTCCAGAAGTGGGATATGACCTAATACAGGTCAATGAGACATCAAGAGAACCTGGCAATTCCCTTTTAACCTCAAAAGGAGCAAACATGAGCTTTTCCTTTCCTGCTTGTGATATTGATCAAAAGACATAATAAACACAATACCTGCAGATGTGGCAGCTATCTTGCAACCATGAGGCAACAAGTACAGAAGGATGGCAAAGTTGAAAGATGGAAAGAGTCAGGATCCAGGATGATGCCATTTTATAGCTGTAGGCCATTTCAACAAATGCCAGCTACCAGATGTGTTACATGTGTAAGCCACTATTTAGTTAGGATTTTCTGTTACTTGAACCCAAAAGAATTAGTCTCTCAATTGCATTTAGAATGGGCCATTAATCTATAAATTTCACTGTGTCTTTATGGCCTTTAAAGAATATATTTGCCCACTTAGTTAAAGAAATTATTTAAATGAACCATCTCAAACATTCTTTTTTTTAAGATTCATTTATTTATTTTAGAGAGAGAGAGAGAGCTGGGGGGAGGCATGCAGAGGTGAGAGGAAGAGAGAATCTCCAGCAGACTTCCTACTGAGTACAGAGCCCAACGTGGGGCTCGATCTTATTACCCTAAGAAGTGGGATGCTTAACCAACTGTTAATATTAGCACCCAGGCTCCCCTCAAACTAATATTTTAAAAAATAGTATAGCACACATGCTTGTTGCCATAGATCCAGATAGCTTAAACATAACAAGTTGTTCTACCTGTTTTCATATGTTATCACCTTCTACTGGGAATATAAAAAAGGAAATATGAGAAAATGAAAATATTTGTAAATTGAAGTAAAACCCTAAGTATATGAATAAATACAGATATTTTTAAATGATGTTCCCATTTGACTCCTAATTAATCATTTTGTAAGAATACATAAAGTCATGTCTTTGTAGAAAGCCAAAAGGTGATAAATATACTTTTATTTTACCCTGGGACAAAATGGAGGGGTTAAGTGACTTGTCAGTGATCATTCAACTAGACATAAAAAACCAGGGCTAGAATATAATCCTTCTTTCAAACCAAAGTGTTTCCGAAATTCTATAAGACTGACTCCCAAAGGGTGATGTAGAAACACTGTCATGTTACTGAAATATGTTCACTAGAAAGCAGTGGCCAGATGAGGCCTTTTCCAAAATGCACCTCTTTGTATCTTCAATTTTTCCCTCATCTCTTGTTCTTTCTCTTATGCATTTTATCGGTATTTCTTTTTTCATTTTTCTTTCTTATTGTCTCACTATTTCATTAATTTCCTCTATTCTGATCACCTAACCTTTCCCTTCACTTGTTTTCTGATTCCCCATTCTTTGATTTCAGTTACTTCCACTTACTTGTATCTTTATTCTTCTACCAAATCCTAGCTTCAGGTCACTAAGCCCCTTATCCACTTTCTCATCTGAACATAAACTTATAGGACTCTAGCACTCACTTACTGTCTTTTTATTATTTTTGGCTGTTTTTTTTTTTAATACAGTCTGCTTTCCTTTCTAATCCTTTCTCTTACACAGGCTTTTAAAAAAATACACACTCTAACTTTGTAATTATTTTATTCAGTGTGTCCTGCCATTTCCCAACTTTAGTAGAGCAGTGATAGTGTTAAGGACCTCTAGCCAATGCCACCGCCAACCCACGGATCTTTGCCAGGCATGGGAAATACAGACTTTGTGAATGCTGAAGAGTAAAATGAAAATAAGCAAGCAGAGTCCCCAGAGGTAAGAGAGTAATGCAGGAGAGAAATAAAAGAGAGGAGCAAATAAACAGCATTTTATTCTACTATTTCAGAACTATATTATTTCACACACTTGGCACATCCACACACACACAGAGGAAAATGGGCAAGCCTCCAGGTTGTTGGGATTGACTGCTGGAAGAAAGCAAAGGGAACCCCAAAATGAATCATCTGGCTTAATTTAAGAACTGGGTCTGAAAGAACCCAAGTTAAAGGTGAAAGATAAAAGAGATGTTGGTCAAGGTCTCTTCAGTGTTGATCAACCTGAGTTGTCAAATAAGAGGGTTCTTTGTAGTGTCATTCATCCACTGTGTTTGACAAAGGGGAGGACATAGGACATGCCACAGGGAGAAGGAAAATATAATTGGGAAGGGGAGGGGGAACAGCTGACCTGAGCATATAACTTACATCCTTTCCAAGGGAAGTCCAATGTTCCTAACTTAGTTGTGATTACAGGTTTTGTTGCTCTGTGATTCCGCAGTAGAAACCTATCTTTTGGAAACGGAAGGAATGTCTGTTCCTGCCACCTGTCCCATGTTCACCCCACTGTGAAATTTGTATACTTTATTAAAAAGAACTCTACCTAACAGTCAAAATATTTTCTTATAATAGAACTTGCTAAAATGCTAGCAAGGAAATAAAAATATATTGGTTTAAAATAGAGTACATGAAATATCCTATCTCTAGATTAAACAGGGAATGAAAAGAACTATTTTGAATGTTTCTTATGCCTGCTCTTGACCCTTGAGTCTTCATCTGTGAATACTTTTTGGTGTGTGGTTGGCTTATGTACATGGAGTATCTGGGAGTGAGGAGGGAAGAGGTGAGGAAGAATGAAAATTAATCTCTATTCAATAGCTAAATAAATAAACATACAACCCATATTTCCACAGGCCACTCTTGGTTGGATCCAAAATTGAGGAATAAGGGTAATGTGCTAGTTTCCTAGGGATGCTATAACAAATGGCTACAAATGTGGTGGCTTAACATAATAGAAATTTACTCTCTCACAGTCTGGAGGCCAGCAGTCTGGAACCAAGCTGTTCTGGAGTCTCTGAGGAAGAATCCATTTCATGCCTCTCCTCCAGCTTCCGGTGGCTTCTGGCAACCTTTGGTCTTCCTTGGTTTGCCGTTGCATCACTCCAATCTTCTTCATCTTCACATGGCCTTCTTCCCCTGTGTCCCTCTGTGTGCTTAAATCTTCCTCTCCTTTCTCTTATAAAGACATCACTTATTGGATTTAGGGCCCACCATAAATCTGGGACGTTCATTTTCAAGTCTTTAACTAGCTACCTCCGCAAAGACACTATTTCCAAATACTTTCTGAGGTTCAAGGTGTATGTGAATTTGGGGGGGATGCTATGCAACCCACTATAGGCTCTAGTAACAATTTTTAAAATATGGCTCAGCACAGATGAACACATTTGAAAAAACAAATTCAACCCCCTTTCCCAAGTCCTTCTAGTCCAGTTTAATGGCGCTCCAGCAGGATGCATCCAAAACACTCTAAAAGGTTTCAAACTCACACCCACACTTCATCCTACAGACATTTCCCACATGAACAGCATGGCCTTCTAGTTAAAATTATAATTGTCCCCCATGGTTCCATCATGGCTGCCCCTCTGCTCTGCTCTAGTGAACACCTTGATGAAGAGGGCAAGAAGAAGCTGTTGCTTCCTCCTCGTGCCTGTCAGAACTTTTTAAATTTCTACAAAACAGTGAGCTGTGTGCTTGCACTTTAAGTCCGTTAGAGCAGACCCACATCAGACTCAAATTCAAGCATTCTGGGTCAAAAGTTCTCTTGAGTCAATTACTCAGAATTACTCCTCCCCACTCTCCATCTGCAGTGTGCCCCACCCTTAACCTCTCCCAACCTCTGTAAGTTTCTTCCCTTTCCAGTACATCCACTTCTAAGGAGTGACCCCTGTATCTTATTTCTGAAGGCGGGGCTGCAGGGAAAGAGCCAAAACCTTAAGTGTCCCCTCATCATTTTTTATTTTCCTCGCGCTCATCTGGCACTTACAAGCACACTTTATTTGTTCAATGCATTCTGTCCTCTGGAAATGCCCAGCTATGTACTCGGATGAAGCGGAGTCCTTCCATAAAAACAGAAACTTCACTATAGGTGAGGTTCTTAGTTCCTTTCTGGCTCCAGTGAAGAATATACAAGAATGTATTCCACTTGTTTATATTTAGGGAACATTTTGTTACAGGGAAGCATAAATAAGATGGGTATGAGATAACGAAGCTAATACAACTGGCTTTGAAAATGAAACCTCAAGGGGGTAGGAGAGTTAAAGGTACTGGCAGTTATTTATCCTTATTTTAGAATATGTTTGTATTTAATTGCATTATTACATACTCTGTTGATTAAGAAAATAATTGTGAATATTAAAAAAGATGAATATGAGACCTACTAGCTGGTTATTTTAGACTGAGTTCCATTAGGTTAGTGTATTGATGTGGTCTCCAGAATGTCCCCTTCAGGATACAGAAGAGGCATATCACGCATACAAAGAGTGTGGGAGCACATACCATCATGTCATAGTCCTACGGAAAAGAAGACATTATATTCCTTACATTTTTAAGTTGGATTTCCAGTTCTCTCTGAGGAGCTAATTCACATCAACCAAATTACAAAGCATTGAGAAACCAAAATGCCAATATATTAATTTACTCTGAAAAATGTAACTGCCAGGTAGAGTGTAGTTCTCATTTTGACTAGCTGGAATAGTACCTTCTCAATAGAAACTAGAAACAGTGCCTTGAAAAATAAAGTCAAAATGAGAGGAAATTTGGTGATTACTGAATAGGAGTAAAAGACATTGAATGACCTTCAGGCATACAGTAACTTCTCTACCTTGGGCTTACACATACCTCTCAGATTTCTCAGTTGCTCCAGAGTGGGCTTAAGAAATAACGGAATATATGTATTGTCTAGCTCTCAATTTTCAATGTTCTTTATTATTGTACAAAAGTTTTGGGCAGCCTGACTGGCTCAGCAGTTTAGCGCTGCCTTCAGCTCAGGGCCTGATCCTGGAGACCCAGGATCGAGTCCCACGTCGGGCTCCCTGCATGGAGCCTGCTTCTCCCTCTGCCTGTTTCTCTGCCTCTTTCTCTCTCTTATAAATAAATAAATAAAATCTTAAAAAAAAAGTTTCTGTGACTCAAGGAGGCATCTGTCTGGCTCAGTCAGAAGAGTATGCAACTTTTGATCTTGGGGTTGTGAATTGGAGGCCCATGTTGGGTATAGAGATTAATTTAAAAATCTTTAAAAAATTAACACTAAAAGAAAGAAAAAGAAAGAAAGAAAGAAGGAAAGAAAAAGAAAGAAGGAAAGAAAGGAAAAAAGAAAGTTTCTGTGACTCAAATGGCACTTGGCATCGAAATTTTGGCATTATTACATACCTCCCTTTTTGATTTTCAGTATACTTTTAAGATTTGGGTTTCCCTGATGAGAATTTAAGAAGGTATTATATCTTACTCATAACAGACTCTGATGTGTTGTTACATTTTGGGGGAAAAAAATATCCATTCCCAAAAGCTACTCTCATTCATTTGTGTTATCTATTTCAGTCAGACTGAAAGGTAAGCACCTATTTGGAATCTGCAGTCTTGTGTATTTACCACATAAGGTCTCAGGTCTCAAGAACACATGTGGATACCATGTGGTCTCCAGGAAACTCGACCCCTAGAAGGAACATGGCCATGTGGGACACACAAAGGACTAGGATTCAGAATATCTGGTTCTGGTTTCAGCTCTGCCTCCGAGTACCTGAGGTATGGGAAACTCAAGCCTGTTTCCTCATACCTAGGCATAACAGGGATAGCTCATTTTCCAATCCCTCTGACTAGCACAGATACTGACTAGGAGATACTTATGCTTCTTGAATCATCTCAAATAGCTCTTTTAACTCTAAAATTTTTAATAAAAACTTGGAAAATTAAAATCTAGATTGGTGAGATGCTGGGGTCACTCAATTGATGAAGCATCTGACTCTTCATTTCAGCTCAGGTCATGATCTCAGGGTCATAGGATTGAGACCCATGTCAGGTTCTGCAATGGGCATGGAGTGTGCCTAAGATTCTCTCTCTCTCTCTCTCCCTCTGCCCTTTCCCCCACTCACATGTAAACTCTCTCTCTCTCTTTCAAATAAATAAATATATAAAATCTAGATTGGCGAATGACTTTTTACAAATTTGGTTTTCCATTAACAGTAGTTTTCCATTTATTCCCTTAGTGAACATTCATTGCAAACTGCCATGTGTTGGGCAAAGACCCTAACCATGAAGAATTTACTGTAATTGATAAGTTCAAGCTTTTCCTTCATTTTCCATATACTTCATACTGACTACTCGATATCTACACAAAACTTTATATTTATTCTAATAATGTCTCTTTACAACCAACTCCTTCTCTACATGTCTCCCTTTCATAATTGCCCCAAGATTTATTTCTGTCTGGGACTCACTTGTTTTGAACTCTCTTTTTCTCAAGAATCCTGCTCCATAATCCAAACTCAGGAGTTCAGGAGGAGCAGATTCTTACAGGAAAGCAAGAGTCTGAGTGAGGGATCCCAGTGGCCTTCTACTTACCTAATCCTGGAATGTGAATGGTGCACATCTGCAACACTGGAAGGTCACTCTGGCTTCTCTATCCTAGTGTTAGGTTTGCTCCAAGAACTCAGAGCAACTCCCAAATCTCCATTTTACACTGTCCACAAATCCCCCACAGGGGACCTGGGACGGAATCCAGCCAAACATCCTGCAGCCACACATGTGTCTTCACTCCTACTCCAGCCCCCGCAGCCTTTACAGGTCACTGCCCTCACATAGACCTCCCGGGACCACCCACAGGGCCCTCCCCTGAAGCCCTGAACATACCTCCTTTCCTCCCTCAGCCCTCAGTCATGCCCGAACATGCGCAATCTCGGCTCCACTTATTTCCACCAATGTCATTACGAAGGAGATTTTAAAGAGAAACATGATTTTAAATGTCATAACATTTTAAGATTGAGTAAGAACAAACCAACAAAGTACAGCAGAAGCAGCAGCAATACACATAGTAATGAGCATACGAATGAAGAGGAGAAGCACAAGAAACTGAAAGGGCTGGAGCTATTGTAGGGAGAGGTGTTGATTCTGAGTCAGCCTGATGAGTGTCATCTGAGACAGCAGAATGTCTACAGACTGTCTAAGTGTATCCCGGGTCACAATTAACCAAGACCCAAGAAAACCAAAATCCCATATCACTTAATTCCTGGGCTTAACAGTTTTCTCTGATCCAAACATATTGGCCTATGCCAACATGTTGATGTGCTCTGTCCCATATATTAGGGGCAGGATGAGGATTAATAACGGGTCTGTGGTGCAGTGTGGGATTTTATAGTGGATAAACAGGAAGCCAAAGGAATCAGGCAAAATATGGCCATAAATTGACTCTCTCCAATTACCGCCCTGGGCTCTGCTTCTTTGGCCCTGTACTGGTACCTGTGTCCACCGTGCAGAGCTGCTGCTCTACCTCAGGGTGGTTGTGCACAATTGGCTCCTTCCCCTTCTCTGCAAAAGTTAAATCACAGCTCTAGAAAAACAAGGGTTTTTAAAATATGACAGTTCTTGATTATGAGAATAATTTAATTTTACAGATGCCTTCAGCCCTGCTATGGGCCTCTTGGCCATGGGATCAGATAAACGAATGTTTGACCCTATGAGCTTTGCCAGTCCCATGTTAGAAATTTGTCACAAAGAAGTAATTGAGAGAAAACAGGGAGATTCATGTACAAGAGTATTTGTTACAGGATTTTATGTATTTTCAAAATTTGGTGAATAAACCAAATATCAGTTAATTAATAAAATATTAAACATACATATAATAAGACACTATGCAGTCATTAAAAGTACATACTTTTATTCATTGATAAAGTCGCCTGTGATTCATTGTTAAATGCAAAAGGAAAGTCAAAAAGCAACATGTATGATCCCATTTAGAATAAGTATATACTGGCATATATATATATATATACGGACAAAGGTGCTAACCAAAATATCAAACACTCCCTGTCAAATTTCCAACGTGGAATTTCAGGGTGATTTCAAAGTTTTAATTTCTATTTTGCTTTATTTTTTGAAATTTATAGTATAAAATAGTTTTTTAGGAATGGGGGAAAATCTTAATCAGCTATTTTTATTTTGAAAACAGAAAAGGAAAAGTGTATGGGCTTTAAAATCAGAAGTATTTTCAAACCCTGACCTATGTGACCCTGGGCAAATAATTTAACTATGCGGAGCCTCGAGCACTCCACCTATATAATTATTCCTTATTTACCACACGTGTTGCTTAAGGACAATATGATGTAGTAGTGGCAAAATGTTTTGAAATATTATTCAATGCATCATTCTCTACTTTAGCTCCTTTATTATGGCAGAACCCTTCTACTACTAAAACTAGTGGGGAAAGCTAAGGCCTATTGCCTCAGGAAAGAGGAGACATAGGAGAAAATGGTGAGAAAAACAGAGGGGAATCAGCAGTTATATTTTTGTCCTTGGATTCTAAATTACTGAAGTTTTTAGCTGACAACAGACTTGAAAAGCAAAATATTATTAAAAAATTTCCTTCCAAGCTTTTTTTGTGTTTTTGTACTATGAGTATTTCTTTAAAAAAAATTATTTGAGAGAGAAAACACAGAGAGGTAAAGGGAGAGGGAGAAACAGGCTTCCCACAGAGCAGGGTGCCCGATGTGAGGCTCCATCCTGGGGCCTGAGATCATGACATAAGCTGAAGGCAAACACTTAACCGACTGAGTATTTCTTTTGAAATAAAATGCCTATAGTTTTATTTTTTTTTAATTTTTATTTATTTATGATAGTCACACACAGAGAGAGAGAGAGAGAGAGAGAGAGGCAGAGACATAGGCAGAGGGAGAAGCAGGCCCCATGCACCAGCAGCCTGACGTGGGATTCCATCCCGGGTCTCCAGGATCGCGCCCTGGGCTAAAGGCAGGCGCTAAACTGCTGCGCCACCCAGGGATCCCTGCCTATAGTTTTAAAAGAGAATGGGTGAACCTCAAACTTCCAAATCTCGAAATAGGCCAAGTTCAATTATTTGGTACAGAGTACAACACTTCATTCACTCATTCAACAAATACTTTTTCCAGGTACACTTTTCTAGGCACTGGGAGTATAGCAGTGAGACAAACAAACAAAAATTCATATTTGGTAAAATAGGCAATACATTTTTTTTTTGCTTTGATCAATGAGAATTCATTAAAAACTTAGTACATAATAACGAATGTTAGATTGTGCCAACAAAGTTTTGTTAGGCAAGTCTTTTGCAATTGATAAACTCTAAAATGTGATGAATCATAGGAAGCTCTTTTTTTATGTATAATATTCCCTTTTTTATTGAGATATAAATGATCTACAACATATATATGTATATATGTATACATATCCAGATACATATGTATATCCATATCCATATATATATGTGTATATATATATACAACATATATATGTGTATATATATATGTTTCAGGTATACAGTATAATGATTCAGTAGATGCATATTACAGTAGATATGATCACCACAATAGGTCTGGTTAACAGCCATCACCACACATAGTTACATTTTTTTTTTTATGATGAAACTATTAAGATCTACTCTCTTACCATGTCTTCTTATGATACATCATTTGCAAAGGGGGAGGTATAGAGTGGAGAGAATGTGAAGTAGCTGAAACTAATGTATTTCTAGTAGGTGATTCTAAATTGATTCAACTCCTATGGAAGAGTATTTGCTACTATACTGCACAGTGTATCTGGGTATGCTGTGATACAATACATTCCTAGGTATGTTCCCAAGAGACATACACACATGTATCAGGAGACTTATGCAAGAATACCTGTAGCAAAGATGTTCACTAGAGCAAGAAACTGAAAAATAACTTGAAAATCCATGAACAGAAGAATGGATTAATAAACTCTAGCATTTTCAGACGATGATGCAGATAAATAACTTTGGCAATGTGCAATGTTATGGCTAAATCTCTGAAAGATAATTGTGGCAGATGGTATATTTCAAAAAATGGCCACAATATAATTCCAGTTCCAAATGTTCTTCCAGAAATGCATCATTCCCTTTTCCACAACCTCCCACAACAACAGGTAGAGTCTGTGTTCCTTCCGTTTGAATTTGGGTGGGTGTTTGTGACTGCTTCAACTCATACAGGACAGATGCTATGTGACTTCTGAGGGCTGGCCATAAAAGGCACTATAGTGTCTGCCTGGCCCTTGGAACGTTGAGCTGCCTTGTATGGGATCTGACAACCCTAACACCAACAGACCCCATAGGAAGAGGTGCAGAGAAAAGCCTGGAAAAGCTCCATTTTTCTTCAGTCCCCAGCAGCTCTGGTGTAACCACCTCAGGCACTAGAAATGAGTGGCTATGTCTCAGAGATGACCCCAGCTCTAAGAACCACATGGCTCCAAGCACATGGAACCAGAACCTCCCAACCATGCTTTTCTTGAATTCCTGATTCCAGAGACACCATGAGATGTCCATCTGTGCCCATCAACTATAAATGATGGGTATTTTACACCAAGTTTTGGAGATATGTAATACAGAGATAGATAACCAGAATGTTTCCTCTCCCCCACTTCTTCTTCATCTCTATTGTCTTTTCTAATGTATAATAGTATGGCTATAAATGCTAATATTTCTGTCAATTGACCTGTCAACATTAAATGCTATCTCCTGATTCTCAACCATTACAGATGAAGCAATCAGTAAATTTACTGTAACTCCCATTTCCCCTGCTTCCTCTTCAAAGTTTCATTAGTTACATAATTTCTAAATAGTTAGGGCATATAACACACCTATCTGATCACCATGTTCCCTCACTTCCAATTTCATTCTTGCCTATCGTTAAACAGGTTCAAGGCTACCTTCCCATACACCTACCAGTCCCCAAAATCATCTCCAGGGATTTCATCAAGAAGAATTTATTGGGACAATATTTCCTGTGTTCTGCATGTTCAAACAGCCTAGATAGACTTTTTAGTCTCTATATCTGAAGGATAGTTTGGCTGGATATTTAATCTTTGACTGGCACTTCTCACTAAGGGTACTGTATAAGTGTTTAAGATATTTACAGTTTGGTGCAGGCTATTTATCTGCTGGGAAAATTGATTGTTCTTTTACATATTTTTCTTAGAATATTTTTTCATGATGCTGTAGTACTTGGACTTTTTGCTAGAGGTCATGAAGTTTGGAAGGCTACAGTTGGAGGGCCCTCCCAGCAGAACTTTTTCTCCTCCTGAACCAGCACAGATGTTGCCTTATGTTATGCACTTATGGCTCACCTTGTGACTCCTTGTTTAGCCCTACCTCTTCCGTTTAATTGAACCAAATGAATCTAGAGGGCCTCTACTACAGCCCTACTCACACCAGTTCCTGACCCATTCTTGTAAACAAGTGGTGTAGTGTTTGCACTTTAGAGAGAGCCCTTTACCTTCAGGAGGTGGTCCAATCTGAGCTCTGACATACTACAAACTTCCTCTTTCTATGTCCGCCAATGGCTTTTGGTTTTAAAATCTTACATAATTTTAAAGCCAGTAGATTATATATATAATTTCATGAAAAGGTAAGTTTGCAAGGTCCATTTTTTCTTCCTTAGGCTTTTGCCTTTTTCCTAAAAGAAGGGGCAAGAAAAGCTGAGCTATGGGATCCTTTTATGTCAATATTGTGTCAAGTATCAAAAGCACTTTTCGTTTGTAAGAAGTGGACTCAATGGGAAAGAAAAGGATTTCTGGGTTCTAAAAATCCAGAGCTTGATTCACTCAGAGCACAGATTTTATAATATGCATTTACTGTAGAGAACTCTATGTGATGATTACAGAGCAAGTTCCCTCATTTCAAATGATGTAAGAGAAGAATCAGATGGCTGGAATGAATTGATTTGGAGGAAACACGACTAGATCATACAAAGTCCTCTGAGAAGTGCCCAGAAATCTGTCTCAATTTGGAAGCTAAATTATAAATAGAAATAGCAGCAAAAACTCTCTATTTGGGAGAGATTCTCAGAGAAGAAAGGACTACAGTTCAGCTTCCCAAGATATAACTTGGGAAGATATGTTTTGGAGCAGTTCTCCAACATAGCATCAAAAGAGTGGGAAAGAAAGGCTGAGAAAGTTTTCTATGCAAAACTTCCCCATATGCGTGGAAGTGGCACAAACAAGAGAAAAGCAAGAATGTGTAGACTCTGAGACTAGAGGCCACAGACATTTAGCAGATGCCCCAGGCCACTGCAGCAGAGATCACTCAGGTGAGCTACAACTCACTGAAGGCCAGCAAGTTTAGAAGACATCACTTGGACCATACATGCTTCCCCAATGACAGGACAATGCAAAAAATAGCAGCGTTCTTCCCAACATATATTATCCCGAAAGATAAGGAAGGAGAGAAAGTGAATATAAATCTGACTGAATATTTTGATTTGGCCACACATAAGTTGTAAATGACTGAGTCATCTTGAATTACTCAGATTATCTTTTTGCCATCTCGAAAATGGGAGGTACAGAACCAAGTTATTTTCACTTGTAGAGAAATAAACACTATTAGAATTTAATACACATAGGTTAGTGACTGTAATACTTTAAATCTGCTACATGTGGGGCCTTGCCTGAAATTCCAAGGAACATTCGTGCAAGGCATACTTCCACCATGAACTAATTCAAACCCTAGACAAGAATGGGAGCAAGTCAGAACCATGATGCTATGAGAGAACTGTGTGCAGAAAGCCAAAATTCAGACTCCCAAACTGTGATATTAATTTCATTGAGCAGATACTGATAGTCAGCAGAGATAAAAAAGAGGGAATGGCAGAGAGACTTCTATTTAGGGCCATCAGCTCTGGCTCTGAACTGCCAAAGAAATAAATCTCCTACTCATAGGGGGAAGGTCAATTCTACGGGTACCAGCTTAGGCCATAAAAGTGGTGACAGCAGTATATTTAAAGAGTTTGATTTGGAAGAAGAAATAAGATGCCACATTCAAGCTATGAGGAGTACCCATAGCTAGTATTGTAGAAACTAAATAGACTAGGGAGGACCTTAAGACCCTGCAGAATAAAGAACCATGATGATACAAGAGCCAACGACTGGTCAGTACTATCATTCCTTTGGCCAGTCCACCACAACACAGTTGATGGGATAGTCACCATTCCTGGGAACCAGTGGATATCCCAAGAGGCTTAGAGTGGTGTTTCATATATCCTTTCCTACAACCCTAAACAAAGACATTTGCCAGTCCTTAGTTGTCTCAACTTTAGGGTAGCTCCTTTTGTAGTATAGACTACCTATGAGAGGAAAGTGAGTAAAGAGAGATCTTTGGGAGAGGAGTGATGATCCTATAATGGTAATAAGTGACAACATTACCCGGGATCCACATGTAACTCCATAATCTTAGAAACTCTAGGAAGTAAGTCATGGGTAAACAAAACTTGAACAGGGGCTTAGCTATGATACTCTTGGCAAAATATTTTTCCCCCTAGGGATGCAAATATTTATTAGGAGGATAAAAGAAGACGATAATGTTTTTGAAAATTAACCAATGCAATTTATTTTTACAGTCATTCTTAAGTTCTTAGTGTTTTCAAAATTCTGTTTACTGAGTAAATAATAATCATTGCTTTAAGAGGGGGTTAGATCCAATTTAGAACAACAAAAAAGTCACCATTTCATTTTAGGTTTGAAAGGAGAAGTTTAAAAATCCAGAGTAGGCAAGGAGGAAAATAAATTCACAAGGGTCATGTCTAGAAACCCAACATGGTGGGCAACATGTTCAAGGGGATTCTAGAACAAAAGGGCAATAGCTTGGCTTCCAAAGGTAGAGCCCACAGCACTGCAAATGTTCTAGAAAAGGTTTAAATTCAACATTGACCCAAATGCTGTTAACTAACAAAGCTGAATAAGGTCTCTGAGTTCTTGAGTTTTTGACCTGAGAGCTTGCACAGAGAGAATAGGTGGATCAAAGAAGATTTTAAGTTTGGAACAAAGAAGGTAAAAAAAAGCATGGTCTGACCACTTGAGGCCATTGGAGGGGTATGGACAGTGTGAGGACCAGATATTCAAGTTCAGGAGGGACCAGCTGTGACTTGCTGGACTGAAGGAGGGCAGAGTATAACACCTGGATCAGATGATCCCTCCTTAGGCAGAGACAATATTTTTACCAGTCCCTCCCTGAACCCTTTTCTGACCAGGGTTTTATTTATTTATTTTTAAGGATTTTATGTATTTATTCATGAGAGACCCAGAGAGAGGTGGAGACACAGGCAGAGGGAGAAGCAGGCTCCCTGTGGGGAGCCCTATGTGAGGCTTGATCCCAGAACCCTGAGATCATGCCCTGAGCGAAAGGCAGACACTCAACGACTGAGCCACCCAGGCATCCCGCTGACCAAGGTTTTAGTTCAACTCCTAGCTTCAAATAGAAAATAAGGGAGTATCACAAATTGATTTGGAACCTTATATTGACCACAGTGAGTTCAGAAAATTACTAAGTAAACTTGAATCGGCAATACAGAAATTTTCACCATCACAGAATCTGGAAATTCTTAAGTAGTTTGGTTATCCTGGGGAAAAAAGCATTTTCATCTTTAACACTCAAATTTGGTGATTATTTGAAAATTAAGACCAATATATTTGTTAAGAGTAACAGGTATATAGCAAATATTTAATAAATAATAGCTACTAATTATTTTTATATTATTCCATCTTTCCACTTTTATCTGAACTTTACACTTTGGTTTTTTAAAGTTTTATGTCTTAAGAACCCTCCATGAAAGCAAAAATTTTAAAAATGTCCTGTTAGTTTATCAGGTGGTACAAAAGTACTGGCAAATACAATCCTTGGTTCTTAGGTAATACAATTATGGGAATGTGGTGGAATAAAAAGACTTGAGAAGGGAGCATTCTAGAAAAAAAATGTATTTAGTTCTTAATCTTGCCTAGAAAGGAAAACAGGCTCATCTGGCCCCCAAGTCACACATGAATTATTTGTACTAGGATGACATTTAAATAATTAATAATGAGAAACTTGGCTTAATATTCCTGCCAACCAGCCTATACTGAGAAACCAAATTTTTAAAAATGGCTTGGGAAGTCTGGGATCAGAGTAAATGTGTTGGGTGGTCTTGCAAGCTATTTTCATCACATTGTATGAGCTCAGTGGACTGCTTTTCTCTCCATTAAAGGACTGTACCAGAACATCTATTTATATTCCAAAGTCAAGCCACCCTCTTTCTTGGAAAATACTGTCAAAAATGAAACACTCTTCCATTATGAACTGCCTGTTTTTGTTCTCTAGGGGTGCTACCACTCCTTACTTTGTATTTATTACCTCATCCTTTCCTTTCCAACATGAGTTCTTATAGGATTGCAAATTAATTACAGATAATTTTTTAGTCCTAATATTTTGAGTTGGTTATTTTTATTAGCATGTGAAGAGCTATCTTTATTCTTTATGTCATTGCCACAATGACTCCAAGACTCACGGGAGGTGGGTTACTTCTGTCAAGTGTACTTCCTGAATCATGTGTTTATGAGCTTCAATCATTTCCTGGTCAGAATTCCTTACTGTTTCCTTTGACTTTCTCCTACACTTGAGGATTCTTCATAGTTTGGGGCAGCTTTGTCTATTGACTGTAAATGCCTAATCACATTTTTTTTTTTTTTACCCAGTTGGAATTATAATTTTAAATGTAAATGGTGATATGAAAATACCCCCAAGTACCACCTTTTTCATGCTCCCAAGACCTATTTTTTAGAACTACTAATCTTTAGTTTTCAGTCTTCCCCCAGAACGTAAACCATCTCCCTATCTACACATTTATAAAATGCCTAAATGAGTTTATATTTATATAACTAATTGTGAATAAACTTGTCACTTATTATATATCCTAAAATTAGTAATCAGAGACAAGCACTACTATTTTATTTATAACTGATTAATAATGCTAATAGGAATTTTGTTTTTTAAATTCATGGAAACAACATTCTCTTATTACAAACACCAGTGTTCAATGTATGAGTGCTGGCCTTTTCATGTATGATGATATTCTGGTAGAAGAATTCCTTTGCCATATATTAGAGAAGTATTCATTAATTCAGGCACTCTTCTAGGCAATGTGTGTACATTAGCTAACAAAACAGACAAAAAGATCTGTCTTTACTGAGATTATGACCTCCTGGGGGAGATAGAAACTTTAAAAAAAATGAAAAAATTATGTTTATCATTGATGTTAATATATGGGGAAAATAAGCCAGAGAAGGGACATGGGACAAGGTAGGAAAGAAGTTGCCATTTTTAAAAGGTTTTAAGAGGGAAGGCCTTATTGACTAGTGAACAGACAACCAGAGGTGAGGATATGCACAGGCAAAGATCTATGGCCTAATCCTATGAGACAAAGGGAATAGCAAGTGCAAAGCCCTGGGGCAGGATGGCCTGCTGTATTCAGGAACAGCAAGGAGGGCAGAGTGAGTGGAAATCTGTGAAGGAGATAAGATCTGTAGCTTAGTTTTAGACAACTTCATTTTAGGTGGCCATATGTGTATGAGTTTAGCTATAGAATAGACAGTAGGATATATCAATCTGGAGTTAGGTGCCCCTTCAGATACACATTTGAGATCTATCAGTATCTAGATGGCATTTAAAGCTACAAGACTGGATAAGATGACTAAGGGAGTAGGCAGAGAGAGTTAGAAGAGCCAACAGTGAGTGTTTCTGACATTGAGTTTAACATTGGAAAAGTGAGTTGGGTAGGGGGAGAAAATAAGAGAATGTGTCCTGGAAGGCAAGGGGGAAAATGTGTTTCAAGGAGGAGAGAGTGTTAAACTATCTCTTGATGTATCTGTGCCAAGTTCTACTGATAGATCAAGGTGAAGACTGAGCATTTGCCACTGGGTTAAACACTAGATGTAATTTTTGTTGACGCTCGCAAATGTGGTTTTAGAAGAGCAGTTGGGTATGGAAATCTGAATTGGTTTCAAGAGTATGGGAGAAGAAAAATTGAGAAAATAGGGCACTTCTTGGCAGACCTTTGTAATCATGAAGAATAGAGATAGGGCAGGAGCTAGAGGAGACCTTGTGGACAGGAGAATGATTTTACAACTTTTGGTCTAAGACTTGGTAAATGACAGGATGTTGTGTGCTTAAGGTCAGGATTCAGTGGAAGAGGAAAACCTGGTGATGCAGAAGTGAGGAAACAATTATTGGAGCAATGTACATGATGGGGTGAGAAGATAGGGAGGGAATGCTGGTGGGGGAATTAATGATTTATTTATGGTATCATGAGGGAAGGTGGGTCCGTAAAAAGATGGATAACTGGGGTGTGAAAGAATATATGTGGAAAATCCACTCTTGGGGCTTCTATTCTCTCGGGAAAATGGGAAGCAAAGCTATCACCAGACAATGAGGATAGAAGATGAGATTTGGCAGTTTGAGGTGGGACAGGTATAGAAGAGTCAAGGGTTTACAAAATGTTAAAAGATTACTGGGCAGTGCTTATATCCTAGATGAGCATTTAGGGACTCATACTTCTTGGGAAAATACTCCCAAATTAGTAAAAATTGTATTTGATTAAATATTTTGGGGAACCGCTGTATACTATATTGGCTGTCTCTTCTAGAGTCCCAGTGTTGATTAATAGGTTAACAGCTGCTACAGCATCCTCTTCAAGGAAAAATGTTTAACATTGTATAACCCAGTTTTTTCTAAATGTTAAAGAGCACAGAACTCTTAGTGTAGCACCACCTATTAGCATCCTCCGGAACACTGTTCCATGGACTCCATTTCGGAAAATCACTACCACAACTATAGCACCACCCAAAGTGCTCACCAGTACCCAAGAGAAACTTTTAAGTCACCCCTATTCCATCTATAAGGGGCAACATCTGAACTAGATGCAAAACTTAAGATTCTAGGTAAACAGGAAAGAGCTCACAAATTTTTTTCCAAAGTTCCTCCTTCATGAACCATAATGGGGGTATAGGAAGCCTTCATAAAATTCAGTCTAATGGGGAAAACAATGTGCTAAGATCCAGGAACGCAAACCTGACATGCGCAGCCTGGGAGATCCTGGCAAGTCTTCAACACTTAAGTATCTAAATGTTCACTAAGAGATTTCCTTCAGCAGTTGTGAGTACAGAGTACACTGATTAAGAGTACTTACCTGGGGGCACCTGGGTGGCTCAGGGGTTAAGCATCTGCCTTCAGCTCAGGTCATGAAGCCCCGGGGCCTGCAAAAGAGCTCCCTGCTCAGCAGGGATTCTGCTTCTCCCTCTGCCTCTGCTTCCCCCCCACACACTCATGCTCTCTCTCTAGCTCTGCTCTCTCTCTCTTTCAAAAATAAATATATACATAAACAAATAAAATTTTTTTTTTTTTTTAAAGAGAGTACCTACCTGAAGTCCATTAATGTAGGAGCAAATCTCAGCTTCACTTCCTAGTAGCTCTGTCACCTTGGAAACAAGTTAACATCCAGGGATCTCGGTTTTCTTCTTTGTAAAACAAAGAAGATATCACCTACCTCACTGGCTATTGTGAGGATTAAATGAGATAAGACACATCAAGCACTTAGCACATTGATTTTTTACATGTGTACTGTAACAAGAGAATGCAAGAACCGATAGGGAGCACTTCTCTAAATGAAAAGTCCTATGAAATTGTAAAGCAGCAAGGCTGGTTCTTTATTAACAATGGGGGAAAAGAAATTAAATTAAGAATGTTTTTATTTTTTAAATTAAATTTTATTTTTTTTAAGATTTTATTTATTTATTCGTGAGAGACAGAAAGAGGCAGAGACACAGGCAGAGGGAGGAGAAGCAGGCTCCATGTAAGGAGCCCAATGTGGGACTCGATCCCAGGAATCCAGGATCACATCCTGAGCCAAAGGCAGGCGCTCAACCTCTGAGCCACCCAGGCGTCCCTAAGAATGTTTTTAAAAGAAAACATATAATTCAGATAGATTTAGTTCTTAAAAGTATGAAGCTAACCCATCGCTCCTCATCAATTTTCTCAATCTGTTTTCTTCCCCAGGATTTTGACCACAGTCTACATCAGAGGTTTATCAAACTTGTGCGGCACTTTTGTAGAAAAGAATGGCTTTTCTATTGGGGATAATAATAGTAATAAAAATAATATTATTTTAGTTTTGTGGTCTAGCATTTCCTTTCCAAGCAGGTATTGCTCCTGATGGGAAAATAAAGGTTACTAAAGGGTTAACTGACTTTAGTAAAGGTCAACAACATGGCAAAATCATTCCACTCAAGGAGCAGCAGGAAAGCCTGTTTTTGACATATTTATGACTCTATGGTTAAGATGTCCACTTAATGTTCTTTATTCAGAGGTCTCTCACCATTTAAACCTTTTCCCCCTTTAAGTTAGATGTGCTTTGCTAGTTATTAATGTCCTTTAAGTACCTGCTTTATGCCCACTCTAAGATCTGGCTCTAACAATTTTCAAAGGCTTCTACCTTGACAAAATTCTAAGACAATTATGGCATTTGGTTTTTTTTCTTTTTAAACAAACAAACATGTTTGAGTTAAAAACAAAACTCCATTTAGATGTGAAATTTGAAAGAATTCAGTTTGCTTGCTTGTTCTAAGAAGAAAATTCTTAGACTTTGTGATGCTAGAATAAGAAATACATTTTGAATATAGCTTTAAAATGTGCTTGAATATGTCTGCTGTGAACCTTGGAACCCGATCCAAGACCAGGTTCAGAAATAGGAGCTAAAAACCTGAAGTGTAGGGTTTATTGCCAAATCCATAGAGAACTGCCTCTCTCCTTTCTAACTTTGATACTTCTAGATAAAATGGCATAACATTTCTGTGCCTCTTGATTACATGTTAGTAAATAAAAGTGGTATTTATAAGTACTTGGGGGTTAGATTATATAAATATTTTCATTAGTAAGAAATACAGATCCTAAATGTCGATGTGCACGAATGGACACAAGTCAATACACGTGCACAAAAAAGGATAGAATTACGTGTGGTGTGTGTCTAGATTTTCACAGCAGACCTAGCCATATGTTTCTTGTCTAGGCGGCTGCCCAGTGAACTCATGCATGTGGATAACAGTTCTAGCAGGCAAAAAGCCATATAAACAATGAGCATAACTCATAATGAAACAAAGAAGCATGCTAATAGCAAATTGTATCATTATAGAATACTACTCAAACTTTTTAATGGGTAATTTTGATAAATGAATAAATGAGTTGTCAATATAGTAAGCCCATTGAAAAATAATCAAATGTTTGATGGTGAAGGACCCCAGAGCATTTTACATTGTAAGATGTGACTGTCACTTTCTCTCCCTGACTTTTGCCTATGCTTATCTTCATTGTAACCTTTCTGGAGTCCGCCAGGACAGTACCAAGCACAATGCCTGGAAAACAGTGGTTTAATTCTATGAAATATTTTATTTTGCCATTGCAATAGGAGGGAACTGCTTCCAGTTTCAAAGAAATAAAGAATGGGATTTAAATTCTTTGTCCTTTTATGTAATAAATAAAATGTGTACTTTCTGCTTAGGGTTGGGGGTAGGATGAGTAGTGTGATAAAGCTATAGAATTTCATTCATATAGGAACATTTTTATATGTTAAAAGTAAGCCTTATGTTTCACCTGATGTTTTCTCCTGAGAAAATACAGTTGCCCTGCTTAATTCAATGAGGAAAATATTTAATAATTGATGAGGATTTGTGGAGTTGAAAATTGTAAACAAGGCAGTATTTCAATACAACAGCTCTAAAATAACTAAATAGACTTCCTCTGTTGTATTTATTTACCCTTTCTATAGCACCTATCATCTTAATACTTAGGCATAAAAGTACCAGGCATAATGTGAGGATGAAAATATTATGATTCCATCTAATTTTTCTCTCTCAGTAGTTAAAGTATAGACAGTGTTCAGCCACACATTAATTTCCATTACGCTGCTTAGTTCCTGAAACTACAGAATTCCTTATGCACAACAAATATGTATTGATTGGTGTGAAAGAAATATGAACGTGTGACACCGTATTCTAAACAATTGGTCAGTAGTTTATTTAAATACAAGTAATATACCAATGTGTAGATATAGTAGCAATAGCCAATGGACCCGTATTCAATGTTCTTTGGCTTGGTTTCATTCTCATTTTCTTTCTTTCTTTTTTTTCATTCTCATTTTCAAAGAAGTTCTCTCTCCTCTTGTGACTTTACAAAAACCAGTTGAGTTCCTGAGTTCCTGAGACCCATTTTCAGCAGGGGGAAGGGGTGTCTGCAGAGGTTATCAAGCCCTTCAAGCTAATGAGATACATGGACATGATTTATATTGTAACAATTGATGACAGATGGTACAAAATCCTTGTAATTGTTGTCTTGAAGATAAAATGGTGGGATGCCTGGGTGGCTCAGTTCTTGAACACTGACTCTTGATTTCAGCCCAGGTCATGATCTCAGGGTCATGGGATCAAGCCCTTACTCAGGCTCCGTGCTCAGGGGGAAGTCGGCTTCAGTTTCTGTCCCTCTGCCTCTCTCCCCTCTGCTCCCACACCTGCTCATACTCTCTCTTAAATAAACAAAACTTAAAAAAAAAGATAAAATGATATGAAAGCATCAGGTGCTTCAGAGTCCTCATCTGTGCTATGGGAATCATGTTTCTCTTCAAGTATATTGAGTGCCTACTACATGCCAGGGCTGTAGCAGCGAACACAAGAGAGAAAACCCTCTGCACTTTGGAACTCCCAATCTAGTGGAAGTAGGCAGCAGAGGGATAAATAGAAGTAAGCAATGACAATAAGGCAAAATATATAGTCTGCTCGATGGTTATAAGTGGTGTACAGAAAAAGATAAAAGGGAAGGGGATTCGGAGTGCTTATGGAGCTTGCAAGTTAAAATTGTTTGACAAGGTCCACCCTGAGGAGGTAAAAACAGTATTAGAGGTTCATAGAATTCTTGTGAAGAGTAAATAAACTGTATGCAAAATGCTTTGAACAGTGTGTGGCACATAGTAAAGGGTTAATATA
Source organism: Vulpes vulpes (assembly GCF_048418805.1). Lineage (NCBI taxonomy): Eukaryota > Metazoa > Chordata > Mammalia > Carnivora > Canidae > Vulpes > Vulpes vulpes. Next base: position 28,076,666 of record NC_132785.1, on the reverse strand, counting down.
TGTCAGTTTGAAAAAGAAGTAGTACTGTTTAGTGTTGTTTTGAGGAAGGTTTTTTTTTTTTTTTTTTTTTTTTTGTTCCTTCATTTGCCATTGCCATTTTTATCTGAAATTAAGAATGGACTTGTATTTGAAATTTGCATAAAAGGCTCAATAAGCTAATTTGTAAACTGGATAAAAATATAGAACTGGGGGAGCTAAGTCTTTGTGGATAAATTATCTACGATTTGTCCCTGTCATAAGAAGAAAGAGAAGAGGAAGGGAGGAAGAATGGAAGGAAAGAGAGATAATTTCTTTATTAAGACTCTATTGTTTTTAAGAATGAAATTGTTTTAAGTTATAGATATAGTTTGAATTCTTTGAATTTTGTACGTATTCCAACTTGAAAGATAGATCAGTTAAAACAGATGGATCCTAAATCTAGGAGACTACTTCATCTTTGCTAATTGAGTTAAATGGGGTCAAACATCTTATTCGATGAGTATGTTGAAATTTTATCTATTCCTTTAGATTATTTTTCTTTGCAAACAGCTCTATTACTCGTGTAGGTGTATTTTAATAATAAACAAAGAACGAGTTATTTGTATTAAAGAAGCTAACAACAAAGCTAATATAAAAGGAAAATAAATAATCATAGGACCCCCTTATGTGTGGATATGAGTAGGTGCTAGGCAATTTAGAAGTTGCTTTCATTTTTCTTTCGACAAGTTTTGAGGACTTGTGTTTTGGGCGCTGACTAAGGTCCTAATGCGACCACTGAGAAGTGTTCAGACACAATTCTTGCCAAATCTCATAGCTTTCAACCTGAGAGAAGGGAAGTATGACCTCATTAGTTTTTCACATCCTTGCAGAGAAGGTACTGTCCCCGTTTACAGAGAGGAAAACTGAAACCAACAAAAATGAGGCTAGCTGTCAGGGGCCAATCAAGTGAGACCTAGAATCAGTTTAGGACTTTGGGCTCACAGGTGCAAGTTCTCACACTGCTGACTCAGTACTATTTGAGTGTGAAATACAAATGCAGCTGGCTATGTACCTAATCATGGCTTGTTTATTCAACTTAAAAAAAAAAATTGATGTTCATTTCTCGATGTAAATCGATGCAGTAGAAAGATGAGCCACCACCAGACTATGCAACTGGGTGAAGCTAAGTCGGGATTCACATTTTGCCTGAGGTAAATTGCACAAGGATTAATCTAAAAGCCACTACAGTATGGTCTGTGCACTTCCATGACGTTTGGAAAACCACATTGCGTGGAAAAAGTACATATAAAGAAAGATCGTCAAAAAAATTTTTTTTTGGTAGTTTGTGAATTGATTTTAAAATGATGATGTCAATAACTCATAAGCCTAATGGCATGTTTCTCTTTTTATAGCTAAAAAAAAAAGCTTTGTCTGCCCGCAAGACGTCCAAAGAGAGCATCAGCAACATAACCGTTTGCATCTTAGGACTCAAACTTTCTGAACGATTAAATAGCAAGAAGACAGGACACTATCAGTTGAGGACCCCAAATTCCATTTGAGATCCGCCCCCTCTTGTCTACTTTCCCATGATTGGTTCCCACGAAGCCATGTGACCCAATTCTGGCCAATGAAATATGAGCAGATGGTAACTGGTGAGGCTTGGGGGCGTGGGGGAAACTTTCTAAAAGATCAGCCTTGGCCTTGACCTTTGGCTTTTCTCTCTCTTCCTACTGGGGCGGGGAAAAGAAGTTAGACTTTAGAAAGGGAAGCCAGAAAACCAAATCAGCTTTGGGGCCTTGTGGCACCAAAGAGCAGCTGCACAGTGCCCAACTGAAGCTGCCTCCCTTTGGGCTTCTTGTTTCGTTGAAAGAGGGGTTGGGGACAGGACAAAAAAAAAAAAAAAATGTATCTTCAGCAGCCATTAGGTTTTCTGTTTGCAAAGGAAAGTAAAACGATACTAAATCTGCAGTGACCTCCTTCTTTCCCTTCCTCCCTCATCCCCATATTTTCCTTTCATATTCTTTTATTTCCAAGTTTCTATGTTTTTTCTCTCTCTTCTATCAGTTCTCTGACTTATTATTTTATCTTCAAATTTGATAGAATGAGTGATCTATTTACATGGCTTCTACATTTATCAAAACTGTAAACACACTGGTTCTCCTGAATTTCATACTTTCAAGACCGTTCTTTTGTCTTCTTACCAAGACTTGAAATATGAGACAGTGTTTCCTATTTTTTTTCCCTTGCACCCCTGTCCCAAAATAACAGGTTGTTGAATTTTAGCCTGAATTTATAATGTCTTTTGCAGCTGTTGCAATGTTCGTCTCCTACAGGAGCCAGTCCCTCATCTTCTCAGGCAAGCTGTGGGAAGAGCATTTTCACTCAGCCCAAGCTTTCTACCCACCACTGTCACCTAGTCCTAGAGTTCAGTGTCTACCATCAAAGAATTAAAATTCAAGCCATTTCTGTTTGCCAATTTAAAGTTTTGTTTTTTAAATTTTAAAGCACTACCCAACTAATCAGAACACCATCCAATTAGCCAGAACACAGGGAAAATGGTTCTCTCATATAGGATGTGGTCATGGTTGAGTTGGTAGAATGATTTTGAAAAATAATCTGGTAGTATGTTTCTAGGATAAAAACAAATGCAAAATCTTTGTTTTGGTAACACAACTTAGACACTATCTGAAAAATATATTTTTTTTTTAAAAAAAGAAACCAAGATAGTCACTGTAAAGTAAGTACAATTGCACATATTTGGAGAAAATTCTCATGTGGTGGGGCTAAGTTGAATAATGGCGATTCACTACTAGGAAAAATAATGATTATGATGACTTTATATCAAATTTAAAAAAATTATTAAAAAAGGAAATAAGATAATGAACCCCAAGTCAGAAAGACAGTAGTTACCCTTGTAGGAATAGGAGAGAAATGTAACTGGGATGACCACAGTGAGGGGATTAGAGTATTGGAAATATTCTATTACTTATGCTAGGAAGAGGCCACAGGAGCATGCCTTACTTAACATGTTATATATTTCTTCACACACATGACATAATTCATATTATTAAAAATACTCTTTTGAAGAAACTTTTAATCTCCACAAAGTCTTTCCCTATAGTCATCTTAATGTTTCCTAACAGATGTAACTTCATCCAGAGTATTGTAATTGTATTTTATATTATAGCTGTTCATTACTTTTATCTAAGTTCATCTTCATATGCTTATAATACTGAGGCTAGTGTCTTGTATATAACATGGAATTAAAGTGGTATTCTGTAAACTATTTTAGCTGAATTAAATTATTTCCAAGGGGGCATAATTTTTATTTATAAAATAAAAAAGGCAAGGATAGCTATAGTTCAAATCTGATAACGCCTGTTTGTTATATTTAAAAAATGCAAATTATCTGCTTATTACATTGTACCACCAGCATTTGCAATCTAAAAACTTGCAAAGTGCCATTTTAAAAAACAAATTTCCTACAAATTTTCCCTCTGGTTATGAAAAATTAAATTTTTATTTAATATGATTCTACTTAAAGAATGAAAAGTAGTATAGTTCATTGAATAATTATTATTTTTTTGTTTTTAAAATATTTTATTATTTATTTATTTATTCATGAGAGACACAGAGAGAGAGTAAGAGAGAGGCAGACACAGGCAGAGGGAGAAGCAGGCTCCATGCAGGGAGCCTGATGTGGGACTCGATCCCGGGTCTCCAGGATCAAACCCCGGGCTGAAGGCAGTGCTAAACTGCTGAGCCACCCGGGCTGCCCAATTGAATAATTTTTAAATGATTATGATAGGGACAATGAAATTAGGTAAATATGTTCCGAATCTGATACATTTCTGCACGTAAAAACTTCTAATTTAAAAGGAAGTTGCTTGAAGAATGTTGCCAGAATCCTTGTTCAAAGAATCTATGATTATATCAACATATTTCAGTTTTGCTTGTTGTTTTCAATATAGACACCCAAATGGAAACTCAGGTTTTCAGCTACATTGTATTTTAACATATGTCACTCGAATTTGATATATTATTTTGATTGGCTCACCAAGCAATTTACTAATCACTTACTATGTACAAAATAGTTTGAGGGGTAAAAGGAAGGCTAAAAATTAGCTAAGGTGCAGCTCCAGTTCTCAAATGGGCTACCTATGTAGGGGAGCTAACAATATTTTATGAAAGCAGAATGGTGTAAGTACCTTAAGAATAACTGAGGAAAGGGACACCTGGGTGGCTCAGTGGTTGAGCATCTGCCTTTGGCTCAGGTCATGAACCCGGGGTCCTGGGATTGAGTCACGCTTCTGGCTCCTTTTGGGAGCCTGCTTCTTCCTCTGAGTAAGTCTCTGCCTCTCTCTCTTTGTGTCTCTCATGAATAAGTATTTAAAATGTAAAAAAAAAAAAAAAAAAAAAAAATTGAGTAAGTGAGGAAATTAACACTTGCTGGATTCCTACTTGGGCTAGTGTATGTCACAGAGTGACCCAAGTAAAGATCCAGCAAATGTTAATTCTCCGAAGTATATGGGATATATTGTTTAAATGGGTGGAAAAATGGAGAATCAGAAAGGCACTCTTTCCATTACACTGAAAGAAGCCCCAAGAAAGGAAAGATGATTTTTTTTGGTGAGGGGATGGGATATTTGTGTGTGTGTGTGGTATTATGGAATCATTTTGGGAAGGTTCTATAGCAGGTAATAGGAAAGAGGGGAGGGGGGAGAGTGAGCCACCTAGTAAAAGTAGCCAGGATGGATGGGGCATGGCAAGGTGTCCACCTGGGTTAGAAGAAATCTGAAGTATATGAAAATGTAAGTGGTGCCCTTAAATGTCATGGTATTGCATTGGCACTAATTTGTGTCACTTTGGGCTTTTAAATATAGGTATGCTCTAATTAGGGCTTTGCTGGAGGTGAGGTGGAACGGACCTGAAGGCAGGAAGCCAGAGTTTCAGAGCTACAGGATGGGGAGGGATGTGGTAGTAGAAGCCCTGCAGGAGGCTTGAATAGAAATGACTATGCAGGAGCTTGGGAAAGATGAGATACGTCTGAGGGCGCAATAGAGATATTTAAGCCAGAAGGACCAAAAACTGTATTGACTGCAACAAAACAAAGTTATAAAATGTCATTTTCCTCTAATTTCCAGACAGCTCCTCACTCAAATCAAAAACATGTTGTTTACCATGTAATCACATAACATCACCAGCTGTTTGCATTCCTCGTCAGTTTTTTTACATGGCTTTCTCGAACTCAAACAGGAGCATTCCCTTGCTGAACATTATTGCCAAAATATGACACGTGAAAAAAATGGGCATTGAAACCTAACAATACAGGTCCACTTCTGGCCCTAGGAAAAATCAAGACTATATTTTAAGATTTACTTAAAGGTTTGGAAATCACTTTTATTTTCGTTTTGAATCAACTCTAATCTTTCAACACAGCTTTTTCTTCTGAAAACGGACTGAATTTCCCCCATCCCCGCCTGAAATTACATTAGTGTTAAATCATCCATGCAATCTTTGGCATCACTAATCCAAAGGCTTAACAACTTTAAATATACACAGATATTGAAGAGAGTCTTTACCTTAGAGAAATCAGGGTGTGGTACAGATAATACTCTAAATACTGTAAAAGATTTTTCTATCATTGATATTAATTTTTCAGAATATTACCACCGCTGAAGTATAAAGTAGGAAGATCTGACAAAAAGTGTACAGGTAGGTCACATTTATTTTTACATGAACAAATCTCTAGTTGTAAGCCCTAACTTATTTACATCAAATGAGGTGTATTATCTGCTTTGGGGGTGCTGGTGTATGTTCTCTTTTCTGGAACAAGATGTTAGGTAAAAGAATAGCAAGTTCTAAGAAACTCAGAATACCAACCTCTATCCACCTTGTTAATCCATTCATCTTTTGGTATTTGCAATAATGACTAAGTAGAAGTACACGAATTTAGGAAAATGAGTCATCCTTGACCCAAATTATCTCGCTTTTAAACAGAATCCCATAAAGGATGGGGTTTGAAAGATACTTTCACCACTGGAATTTTATGATTTTGTAATCTCAAAACATTCTTTTATACAGAATTACACATTCCTGGTGAAATAGCTTTTGCCATGCTTACATTTTCTGACTTTTAATATCCCCGCACAGACATGGCAGTGGGATATAAAGGACAAAATGTAAAGATCTGCACGTATTTTTGCTAGGGTATGTGTATATTTTCCTATCTTCTCCCCTTCTGTTCATACCTTACATGGTTTAACCCTAAGCTCTATACAGGGAATGAATTATATGAACTGAATTGGAAATGTGTGTCTGTACATAAATCTACGTACAGATACACAACTTACTCCAGTATCCTAACTCCCAATGACAACCACCTTCCTTACGCTTTGGTTTTGCTCTTCCCCATCCATCCTTAGCTCAGACGACGAAGTTGACTCTCCCTTCTAAACCTGTATCTTCCTTCTTTCTTCCTTTCCCCATAGATCCAGGGAATTGCTTTAATGGAACATTCGTATTCTTTCTTATCTGTCAACAATTAAAAAAAAAAAAATCTGCGAGTATTCCCTCCTCCCCCCCTCCTTAATATTGGATGTACTCTCCTTTTGGCCACATGACCCAGATTCTGGAATACTAACCTTGACCTTCCCCTAATTTCCTTATCTCCCTGGAATGGAGTCTTGTACTTTTTCTCTCTCTATCATCCTATTAACATGCCTGTGGCTGTTGCCAAAGGAAGCGAGTGCAGCTTGGAATGCTTTTCCACGTGCAGAAGAGCACTTGCTACAGAACACACTGATGGCCAGTCCGCCACTCAGCTCTGAGGAAGAGCTGCTAGGACAAGGACCGCCAGGATGACATAATTTCTTACAGCATCCTCCGCTCTTCCAGTTAAACTCCCTGCCCCACCTAGAGGGAAACTTCACAGCGCTCCTCGCAGGGGCAAGCTCTTCGTGTAAACGCTGCCCATTTGTGCATACCCCACCGTTTTTTCAAACGTGTCTTTTCGCGTTTCATCCAGAGGTAGAGCGGCGGGCGTGCAGGGCTGTTTACCCAGATCAGGCCGGGGGGGGGGGGGGGGGGCGGGGAGGGCCCCCGCCCTGCGACCGCCCCCCCACCTGCAGGTCCCGTTCGCCTTCGGGGATCCGGACTCCGGCCGCACCCACGGCTCCAGGTGCGGGGCCATCCCTCGCCTTCCTGCTCTCGCGGCGTTCGTCTCCTGAGATGACTCTGCTTAAGGAGTGGTCTACAATCCTCAGACGCTTGTCACAGTTATCCCATTTGTTCTTGGGAACCACGGGGACAGGACAGACCCCCCCCCCCCCCCCCCCCCCGCCGCTCAATCCCGCTTTAGGGCGAGGAGGCAGGCCCAGGGACTCCGCCCGTGAGACCGGACGCGGGCTGCGGGCTGCGGGCTCGGCCCGGCGGGACCCCCTTTCCCGTCATCCCTCACGGCGGGGGCGGCAGGTGGCGGGGACCGCACCGGGCCGGGCGCCGTCTTTGTTTTCCTCGGCAACGCGCGCCACGCCGGGCCCTGAGAACTGCTTGGAAGATGCCGCGCGAAAACGTACGGCGCGGCCCTCCCGGCTGGAAGTCGTCCCGCGCTCCCATTTCCTGTTTCTCGGCCTCTCCCCGGTCCCTCTTCCCGCTCCACTGGGCGCCCCACTACTGCGCATCGTGCCCTCCGCACGGAAACTTCCCCCGGGCGGCAGCCTTCCCGCGGCCGGGGCGGGCTCCGCGCGGGGCGGGGCGGGGCGGGGCGGGGCCCGGAGCCCGAGCGCGCTCACCTAGCCCGGCGACGGCGGCGCCCGCACCCCCGCCGCGCCCCGCCGCGCCCCGCCCCGCCCCGCGCCCGCCCCGCCCCCGCCGACCCCGCGAGCCGCGGCGGGAACCGGCGCCCCGCCGCTGCCTCCCGCCTCCCGAGGATCCGCTCCCCCGGGCGGGGGCGGGGGCGGGGCCGCCGGCCGGGACCGAGCCTCCCCGGGGCGCCGCGGGGCCTCGGCGGGGGTCTGCAGCTGCAGCCTCCGCCCGCTCCCGCAAGTGCGCCCGCTCGCCCGACCCACGCGCGCGGCCCGGCGTCCCCGGCGAGGCGTGCGCCCGCCCCGCCCCCACCCAGCCCAAGGTGAAGCGCCGCGGCGGAGGGCGCCCGCGCTGCCCCCGCTTCCCCGCGAAGGGCGCCGCCCCCCGCCCCGGCCGCGGCCCCGCTCCCGTCCTCGCCCAGCCCCGGGGGCCCCGCCCGCCCGCGCTGCCCCTGCCCGCCCGGACCCCATTGTTGCCCGACTCGGGCGATGCCCGGCCGGGGGCGGTCCCCGGGAGCCTCGGGGCCGCCGCAGCCGGCTCCGCCCACACCTTTCCAAGTTCGCCGGCGGGTGAGCCGCGGGGCCGGCTCGGGCGCCCGGCCCCCTCCGCGCACACCCCCCCCCCCCGGGCCGGGCCGGGCCGGGCGGGGAGGGCGCGGGGGGCGGGGGCCGCGCGGGCTGCGCCTCGCCTCGCCTCGCCGCGCCTCGCCTCGCCGCGCCTCCGGACTCTCCGAGGCTGCCTCGCGCGCTCCGACACAAAAGAGGGGACTTTCTCGCGGCGCAGCGAGAGTCCTCGGCGGGCGCGGTGCGGCCGGGCCCGCTCGGCCGGCGGCTCCCGAGGCTCGGGGGGCCATGTGTGGGTTATCTCGGGCGCCGCAGCGAGGTGGTGCAGGTGGAAGGGAAGCTCGGCCGCGGCCGGAGGCCGGGGGGCGGGGGCAGGGGTGGGGCGGGGTGGGGCGGGGTGGAGGCTCCGCGGACCCACCCCCCAGCCCGGCGGCGGCCCGGGCGGCGAGGCGAGGGCCGGGCGGTGGGTGTTGCCTTCTACCTCTGCGAGCGGGGAGGGGTTAGTTTCCCACAGGGGATTTCAACCATCACACTCAGAGCCCGCCTCCTAATCCTCGGGCGGAGCGGCTCGGGGGCCCCATTTTATGGCAATAAAGCGACTTAGCGCCTGCTGAGCGAGCCCCTCCCCGCCGCCGCCCCCGCCCTCGGCCCCACCCCGGGGCTCGCCCGCAGCGGCGGGGCTTTGTTTCTGGGGAGGAGGACCCGGAGCTCTTTTGTTTGGGGGTTTGGTGTTTGCGCCCCCCCACACCTCACCTCACCCCACCCACCCCGCCCCCCGCGCCTCTCCGGTTTCCTGAGCTGCGGGCTGCGAGGGAGGAGAAGCGGCGTCTCGCAACCCCCTCGGCCGGGCCCCGGGGTAATTCGATGCGGGCCTGGCGAGGCTCCCCACGCTAGACCGGGGCTCGCGTCTCGGCAGCCTCCACCCACCGGCCCACCCTACATTTAGCGCATCATGTGATCCGGGTAAGTCATTTGCAAGTACAACAGTTCCCCGGGTTGCCCCCCATTCATTTCCTGAGAACTGCAGAGAGCAGCTGAGAGGCTCTGCGTGTGCGTGTGCGTGTGCGGGTGCGGGTGCGCGTGTGAGTGTGCGCGGGTGACGCCGTGTGTGTGCGTGTGCGAGAGTGAGTGTGCGCGCGTGTGTGCGAGAGAGAAAGGGAGAGAGAGAGAGAGAGAGAGAGAGGGACTCTGTGTGAGGGAAAGAAAACAATTTCTCCTGCTCTGCAGCTTCTGTTCAGGTCTGTGCTGATTCCGTTTCTTATCAAAATAAACAACCCCCTCCTTTTTTTTTTTTTTTTTTTTGCCATCCCAAATCAGACCGTATTCTCTTAACATGTTTTATTTTCCTTCTGTCATCTGCTCAAGTTAAATCATTTTGGTTGGTCTGTGTTCTTAAAGGGGGAAAGTGTTGGGGAGCGGGAGGGGGCCGAGGGAGGGCGATGCTATTGCAAAAAAGCAAGTAGCGTCGGTCGGATACGTGGAGAAGAAAGAAGGTTTCTCTCCCCTTCCCTCCCCAATTTTTTTTTTTTTTTGAACTTAATCAAGTACCATGAATTAAGCCAATGTTTCTCTACCCCTAGTGGAATTATTGGTTGCAGTGTTTGCCTGTCAGTTGCCAAGGATGAGAAATAAAACACCAGGGCTGAATGGGCAGGGGGGAGGTGGTGGTGCTTGTGCAAGTAGTTTGCCCCCAGGAATCGAGCGAGTTCGGGGAATAGCTGCCGCCCCGGGGCCGTGCGGGCTGTGGGTGTGCACTGGAGGGAGTGGAAGGGAAGGGGTTAAGGCGGGGATGACACTGCTGGCATGAATAGTGGTCCTGGTGCTACATTCATTATTGTCTCTGGTCGTAATGATGTGTAACTGTCACTTGCTACAGTGCCTGGTCCCTGGAAGTAGCCAGGGGCTGGCCCGCGGCTGTTATTTTCAATTACGGGGAGCGGCCCGAGTTGACAAGGGGCAACTTTGCACGTCCCCCCCCTCCCCCCCCCCGCCCCCAGCCGGGAAGCCCGCGGACCCGGCCTGCGAGCCACTTCTTTGCCTTACAGAAGCTTCGCTCCCAGGACTCGGACTTGACCTCCGCGACATTAGTTGGTGTTCGTGTTAGATGCTCCCCTACGGGGAGAATCAATCCTGCTTTTGTTGGGCAGAGAACTGCCTATTAGAACTTTGAAAACTTTTATCTTTGGGGAAAAGGGTGGGGTGCACTCAACAGTTCGGTTTCGAAGTGCATTTGAGGCAAACGCTTGGAAAAAGTACCAATTCCTTTGTTATATGCCCTGCAGCTTCCCAGCCCCCTTCACCCTGCGCTTCGAGTTTTGCATACTTTAATAGTAATACCCTTAATTCAGCTGATAAAAACTGACTGTGGAGTTAAAGAGTATTAGTACCACGGAATGTGTAATCTGGATAAACAGTTTGTGTGGTTAATATTGTCAGCTCTCTAATTTAACTGTACAGATGGTTTGAGTATCGTTCTTGTATGGATTGTTTTAAGCAATTCCACTGGCTGATAGAATTCTCCGCCGAGCGGTCGGATATTTTGTTTTAAATCAGCTTTAATGTTCTCTGTTTCTCAGTGGCACCGGGGAGGTGAGCAGGTCTATTTACATTTACTGCATGTGCATCCAGTGGCTTCAGTAGACATCTGTCAATCAAATAACGTCATTCTGCAAATCCACCTAGACACCTCCAGGCCCTTTTCTTACTGGAGGAGAGAGAGTTGTTTAGATAAGTAAATGCTTCGAAATAAATTTGGTGGCTTTTACCAGCAAGCAGCTTGTGATGGCAATAGGAGTGGTCACTTTGAAGAGTGGGTGTATTCCATCATCCAAGAAATGCTCTTTGGAATTGGCATTTAATAAAAACAGCGACACCCCCCCCCCACCCAAGAGCCTGCTTGTGCTGTTTGTAGACCTCATTCACATGTTGTTTACATTTTTTAGAACCATGTAGAAATTGGTTCTGATAAACGGGTATACTTCCAGGCTAGAAAATGTTTAACTGTGGAAGCTTAGTAGACACGGGATGTTGAAGGACAAACATTTCAGTTGCATAAGTTCTATCTCTTGTTGCAACCTGGTCAATGTAAAGACTAGCTGGAGTCTGGTAGGCTTCTTTGGGTTGGGGAGAGAGCACTTAGAGTGCAGAATTATTGGCAGACGTTTATAAGGTATTTAGGAGAGAGGTTTATTATTCTGCCTCGTAATTCATAACTCTATGAAATATTCTTAAAGCTGGTGAAATTTGGAAGTTTTAAGTTAGGAACTAAAACTGTGCAACTAGTATAGTTGTGCCAGATAAACCGCTTTCTTGAGGGGTTTCTGTTTATTTTTGTGTTGCTTCATTTATTTATTACTTAGTAATGCATATTTAAAAGAAACTTTGTTCAGATAAACTTTATTTTGGAAGGCTTTGTCTTACTGTTTATTGAATGAAAATTGTCGTGCCAGTGAGCCCTCAATATTTTTTTCTCTAGAAAGTTCTTTTTTAGTAACCGAATGTCATTTGGGAGAAAACTGGTCCTGGTGTAGCATTTGAGACCTTGACCTTAGCAACTCTTGGCTGGTGGTTGTTTACTACAGCTGCAGCCTATGTGTGTACAGAAAGGGAAGGGACTGCAAACACTAGTGCGCTCCCTCTCCTCAGGCCAAGGGAAAAACAAATCAGGATGCTTGACGTTCATTCATTCCGAAGAGCGTGCATCAGGCATATAATAGCAATGGTGTTCTGGTCAACTTAAAAATATATGTGTTCCTTGAGGATTACTTCCTCACCTCCTGTGAAAAGTAAACAAGCACTTTAAAAGACTGAGTTTTAAATGTTACATCATGAAGCAGGCTGTTACCAGCTTAATGAAATAATTTGGTCTTAAACATAGGTGTTTTTTTTTTTTTTTTTTCCCTTTCTGCAAAGAGGACACAAGTGCTTAGGCCTTTAGGCCTACACTGAGGGCATTTTGAACATGAGCCAGCGTTGGTTAATCTAGAGTATTGAGTAACCTTACCAGTGAGGTGATATTGTTAAATAGTTGAACATATAAAGGTCTTGGATGTTCTTACCATTGCAGGAAATGGAAAGTGGGGAATTTCATGTTTATGTGAAATTCATCGGTACAATCAAATTAAATTGGGGGTGTTAAATGGTTTTCTTTATATTGTAAGGCAGTCTTCTTAAACTTCATAAACGTAACTGTAGATGATTCGTGTATTAATACAACAGAGTGTTGCATTCTACAGTACTAGAGGCACAAACTCATTTGAAAAGTTAATCTTTTTTTTTTGGATAAGGAAGTCTCTCCACTGGTGCTTCCATGTTGATTAATGAACAAGAGCTAAAAATCCCCCCAACTGAATAGAACGGACCGCCGTGATTATCTTTTTCTTTGTAGAAAGCAACTTTCATTTTTATAAATAACTCCTAAGATAGGTTGCAGTTTACCTTTATCATTTACATTTTGAAAATACCATATGATAGTAGAGTGGAAATATCTGTATCTCTGCCCCGTGTCCGTTTTATTTTCTGCTTTAAAATTTATCTTTATTATTCAGCTACAAATTATGCACAGCTTTCAATCTTAAGTATGTACAAAATGTGAGGGTAAAAATATTACAATTAAATCACTGGCAACACCCTATAAACCACAGTCTTAACTCATCCACCACAACCACAGCTCCCCAAATCAAAATGCAAGTAAACAGATGGGCCCTGCCCTGTGCCCAGGAGGTCAACAGCCTTAGGCTCTGTGAGATCTGCTGTGTTTCTCCATCCCAAACCTGTCCAGAGAACTGTCTGACTTCAACAGGCCAGAATTCATTTTCAGGGCCTAGACCAGCCACACCCCATCTGATGTCAGCTTTTGAGTTCTTGTGGTAGAGAACACATGCTGTGGATTAAATGGTTGCTTTCTCTATATATTCTCAGTAATTATGTTACAAAAGGATTTTTCGGTTTTGGGTGTTTATTGTCATAAAAGTGGCTACTTGAGTAGTTCTTTTGCTCCATAAAAATTTGTTTTGGTCTGGCAGTAGATTACAGGATATTTACCCAAAGAATTCTGCTCTGGTATGGTCTTTCTTCCTGTCTTTTTTTCAATTTAAAGTCCTATTTCTCTTTCGTTGCTAATTTCAAGATATGTATTTTTGAATATTAGCATAACTGAACTGGGCCAAACAGTATTGCTTTTTAGGCCCAGATGGTGTAGCAGAAAGCCCTTGCTGCTGTACTGCTGCATGGAAGGTGAGAAGGAATTGGAGGGCTTTGGAATAGTTTTCCCAGTCCCATCAGAGGTAATAGAAACTGCCCCTATTACAACTTACTGGCCTACACAGCCAGGAATTGTGTTCCCAGGGCTACATTCATCACACTTAGGGTTTTTAGCATATATTTTATGTATATACGTGTGTGTGTGTGTATAGTTTTTATATTTATGAATGTGAGTTTTTGTTTTCCCTATCTTGGTATATATACACCCCCACACACAGCACATACATTAAGACCAAGAATTATGGTAAAAACAAAAAACAAAACAAAACAAAAAACCCTCCCTCCCTTGTATTAAAAAAAAAAAAAAAGGGAAAACAAAGTTTTTTTTTTTTTCAAATCCTTTTATTTATTTATTTTTAAAGATTTTTATTTATTCATGAGAGACATACACACACAGAGAGGCAGAGACATAGGCAGAGAGAGAAGCAGGCTCCATGTAGGGAGCCTGATATGGGAATCATCCCGGGACTCCAGGATCACACCCTGTGTGTTTTTTTTTTTTTTTTTTTTTCCAAATGCTGTGTTTAATAATATTATTCTTACTTGGTTTTGAGTTGAGCAAGCAAACTTACAACATGAAAACAGCCCTGCCCCAAAGAAAACAAAACAACAAAACTAAATGACAACCAAGATGAATGATGCTAACAAATGAAATAACTCTAAAGAAAACATTTATTCATTTCACAATCAGGTATTTGCTAAGACTATATATCCTGTTATCTGGACTGATTTAAGTGGCAGAGATATCACAGTTTGAATCAGGGTCTCTTGCTTACTAACTCTGGATGACCTTGGTCACATTTCTTAACCTTTCTGAGTGTCAAATGGGAAAAATAAAATGCATTTTACAGGGCCATGGTGAGGGTGAAAGGAGATAGTGTGCATAAAAATCACTTTGTAAAACCAGAAAGTACTAGTGTGCAACTGATTTGACAGGAAAACCACTCCCTCTCCATCCCCCACATCCCTACAAGGGATGAACTTTCCAGCCTCTCAAAGTGACCATATAAATTACACTTATGGAGAAGGAATTTCCGAGTGTGGGTAGAAAACTTCTGGCAGTCAAAGGTCATGAATTCCATTCCTGTCTCACCAGAGATTTGCTCTGTGACCTTGAGAAAGTCATTCTTAAAAAGTTTCTCTAGCTGGTATGAAAGTTACTGGTAACATTTATATAATGCAGGTGAAGTATCTGAGCTTTTGTAAAGAATGTACGTGAAAATACAGTTCCCATGATCATTTTACAGAAAATAGAAAATAAAGATCAACAGTGATTATTTAGAGATTGTAAAACCTCCAGGCTATTTCTTCAGTGAGTCAAATGAAACTTCTATCAACTGGTTTTTAAAAATCCCTTTTTTTTTTTTTTATAGAATCATTAAATTTGTGCTGTTGTACTATGATTTAGAACAGTCTATTGAACTGCAAATCCCTAGTTAAGCCAAGATTCTGTTGATTAAGCTATGTCTGATTTATGGCTTAAAGTGTCTTGGTTAGACTCAGACATTGTTGTAACACAGTACATGCACAGTAAGAAAGGTAAATGATGGAGACATTACATGGATATTTGAAAATTCATTGAACACATTTTATTTATATGCACACATTTTTCTGCCACGTACATTTTTTACATACATACATTTGAGAAAATTAAGAACAATATTAATTTATGTAATTTCTCCCCAGCTGCATTTTCTCAGTTGAGAAACAAGAGAATATTTCTTCACGCACACTCTGTAAACACTATTCTTGCAAGAGCAAAGAAACAGACTCAAGGCAGCTCATCAGTATAACAAATCTTAGACTCTTTCCACGTGCACATACACCTTGCCTAACTCCCGTTCCTGTTATAACTATTACCATAAACATCACCTACTGTGGGACTCTTATTTACCATCCCTAGCTTAACATGCAGGGTACCAGTCTGTATTGTATGGCCCTGTAGTACAAGCTGTTCCATCTGGTATGATTGCTTGTTGATTTGCCTTGTCCCCTCCCGGTAGTAAGCCCTTCGAGAGCAGGAAATGTATCTTCTTCATAGTTATTACCTGGCTTCGCACCCAGTGACTCCCATTGTGACTGATCATACAGTGCTGAAATACTTTTTTTAAATATTTTATTTATTTATTCATGAAACACAGGGAGAGAGGCAGAGACATAGGCAGAGGGAGAAGCAGGGTCCCTGCGGGGAGCCTGATGCAGGATTTGATCCCAGGACCCCAGGATCGAGACCCTAGACAAGGCAGACCCCCTGAGCCACCCAGGTGCCCTCAGTGCTGAAATACTTACTGAAAGAACAGATCAAGGAACACAGTCCCTGCCACTAACCCTTCCGTAGCTAAATGCCAGTATCATGGATTCATGGATATTTCCTACCGCAGTCTTTTCATCTCTGGCTAAGTATATTCAACTCTATTAGCTGTTACACATTTCATTACATTTTCTTTTTTTTCTTTCTTTTTTTTCCTTTATTCTTTTTGCAAAATGAAGCTTTGCAGTGGAGTCCAACAGCTCCAGGTTTGAAACTTCAAACTACCCTGGTTTTGACCATCTAACTGGACAAGTTAATTCTCCAAGTCTCCGTTTCCTCACTGATAAGTAACAACAAAAACAAGAACAAATAATGTCAACATTGTTGAAAGTTTTTGAGGACTAAAATTGTGGTAATGTCCATAAAGCATCTAGTATATGCACTGTATACATGTGTAGTGCTTGATAGATTTTAGTCTCCTCCAGGATATTGCTCTCTCTCTCTTTTTTCTTTTTGTAACTTTAATTCCAGTTAGTTAACATGCAGTGTTATATTAGTTTCAGGTGTACGATATAGTTACTCACATTTCCATGTATCACCCGATGTTCATCATGACAAGTGTACTCCTTAATCTCCATCACCTATTTCACATATCCCCCACCCACTTCCCTCTGGTAACCATCAGTTTATTCAATTAAGAGTCTGTTTCTTGATTTGTCTCTTTCTCTTTTTCCCTTTGCTTGTTTGTTTTTTTTTTTTAAATTCCACATATGAGTGAAATTTTATGGTATTTGTCTTTCTCTGACTTCTTTCACTTGGCATTATACTCTGTAGCTCCATCCGTGTTGTTGCAAATACCAAGATTTCATTTTTTTTAAGGCTGAGTAATATTCCATTGTGTATATATATACCACATCTTTATCCATTCATCTGTGGATAGACACTTGAGCTGTTTCTATATCTTGGCTATTGTAAATAGTGCTGCTGTAAACATCAGGGTGTATCTATCCCTTTGAATTAGTGTTGTGTTTTTTGGGTAAATTCCTAGCGATGTGATTGCTGGATTATAAAGTAGTTCTATTAAAAGTAGCTGTTTAGAATTGCTGGATTATAGAGTAGTTCTGTTAAAAGCAGCCATTCAGAATGAAGAGTAGCAGTAAGATAAAGTAGCTACTCTCTATTGTGCAGAAGTTAAGCACTGTGTTTTTCATGCATTAGCTTACTTATAAGCACTCTTTAGTATGCAGGTATGTGTAGTTGACTTTCAAATAATTTGTACTTTGAATACTATAGGTGGAGACGCCCAAGGTACCTTTTATACGGTGGCTCTTGACATAGGAACATCAGTGCATGGATGCATTTTTTTTTTTTAAGCTAGTGTATGATGGAGCTCACTGCCAAGTAAGAGTTCCCCTCCCCCCCATGACTTTGCTACTTTTGACAACAATTTTAGAAATTATTTGAAAATTGTACTACCTTTGCCTTTTGGCAAAATAAATGAAAGAGGGTGGAAATGAAAGTGCTGCTTCTAGTTATGAGTAACAGGGTTTATCATCCTGATACACAATTGAAACAGAAATCATTAGGTGTGTTGAAAAGTGGTACATCTTTATTGAAGGTGCTTACTGGAGTTAATCTGATAAATTGTGAAAAATAAGGTTATAGAATATACAAAATGCTATACATCTGCTTTTAGTGACCGTACTTAAAATAGATTATGTATAACTATAGATTTTGTAATATTGCTTTTGTCTCTGGGAGTAGATCTCCTTTAAAATGTAAGTCTGGCCCCTTACACATATTTGAATTTTGTGTAAGTTTTCAGGAGTGCATTATATTTTAAAAATATGAAATTCCTCTATTTATTAAATATTTGTTGAGTACATATGTATGATGTTACGCTTTCTATTTTCTAGATGTAGGAACTAATGTTCACCAGATTAATGCCATCATGGTTAATAGCCATATCTCAAAGTAAAGATTTGAATGCTGGAAAGCCTTTCTGTCCTCCCTGTGATACTCTTATCTCCCTTCAGCATTAAATAAGATAGTCCAGAGTTTATCTTACTGTAGAATAGAGCAAAAAATGGGAATATTGTACAAATATTGTGTTTAGAAGCTGTTATTTTATTCATAGGTTATATGGACATGCTACACTTAACAGAATACATGTACTAGAATATTTACTTCAGTACAGAAGCCAGTTCTGTGATGGGTTATACATATACTAAAACAAATTATGAGACCTAATCCAAAAAATTATTTTAGAAGAACAACTGCTACAGGATGTTGTCAATCGGTGGTAGTAGACCAGTAACTTCTGGCCAGTATGCATTTTGCCATTTGATAAAGCTTTTATAGTCAGAGATATCATAAAAGTAGCAAAAAACATAATCTCTATAAAAAATGCCTTACCTGTTTGACCTATTTATATATTCAGCTCCTATCATGTAATCTGGAATCGTGTGTGAAAATGGGTAGGGCATCATCTATAGTGAGCCTAAAGTCAAGGAGGGGAGATAAGACTTAGGTAGAAAATTATAATACAAATAATTTGCAATGAATGGACCAGGTGCTGTAAGTTGCTTAAACAAAGTGCATAGGAAAAAATTAATTTTATCTGGAAAATCAAGGGTTTCAGGTTTTTAGTGGATATAGCAGTAATTATTTGTGGGAAATGTTTACTTTTTATAGAAAAGAAAAAGCAAGACTGCTAGAATAAGAAAGCAAATTAAAATCATCTTTTGGCCTCTGGGGTGATTTCACACCTCCTTTTCTGTTATCCTTTAGAACTGATGGCTTTACGGTCTTTTGGCAAACTTTTATCATTTGCCATATCACCAGAAAATTGTGTTTCCTGAAAATAGATCCTTGAAAGTACTTGGATAGTAGGGCATGCAGTGTTATAATGAGTTTAGAGAAGGCTTATTTGGGAAAAAAAAAAAAAAGGTGATGATTGGTTAATATAATTTTAAAAATACACTTTATGTGAAGCTGTCTAGTGAAATTTTTTTTCATATTGCTGAGGATGTGATGTATAATTTATTTATAAATGGTGGGAATTTTAGACTTGACCAACAACCTTGAATATAGGAATAAGAAATTTTTTTTGTTAA
This sequence comes from Vulpes vulpes, assembly GCF_048418805.1. Lineage (NCBI taxonomy): Eukaryota > Metazoa > Chordata > Mammalia > Carnivora > Canidae > Vulpes > Vulpes vulpes. The sequence continues at coordinate 28,057,710 of NC_132785.1, read as the reverse complement.
CATAAGAACAATGAAGGAAAAACTGGAAAACTGATCAGTTTTACAGAAGGTCACAGTGAGTTGTGATTTATCAGAGGTGTTGCTTGAAGGGATATTTAGAAAGAGACTTTTACATTAAAGCGGTTGGTTATTTAGACTGACATCCTCTGGAATGTGCATTAGCTTTCTGCTTTAGGTATAAATACAGAACACTTAAGGAAACACAGAATGTTTCATTTTGAGATACTATATAACAAGGAAGAGATTCATTTTTAATAAGTCTATCAAGGGCATTTGATAGAATTCTTACTATACACTGAGCTCTCTATTGAGTATATTGAGATTATACCAAGGCTCGAGGCTGAAGCAGTTGTTTTTATTTATAAATAGCTTGGTAATTAAGACACTTCAGAATACTTGGGAAGTATGGGCTAGCAAAAAAAAAAAAAAAAAGTGGTTAGTGCTTGGCGGTTTACAAGGTGGTTTTAGTTTCATCCTGACAATCCTATAAGGTGGATTGGACTCATGTTACTATTTTATTCATGAGGATATTAAAGTCATATGAAGGTAAAAGAATGAGAAGGTGGCCAAGTTGAAATTAGAACCTTGATTTCTAACACCAGTAAAATAATTTTTTCCATTTCATTCGACTGCTATCTTCCTAAGTTTCATTTAGTCTTAAATTTTGAAAGTCTGCTTTGCACAGAAGTGTCAGTAGCTAGTGTCAAGCTTATATGAGATATTCAGTGAATATTATTGGATAAATTCTATCCTTCCAAAATGTACTTTAAAGGGACATAAAAATATATAGAGAGAGCTCAGAGAGATAAAAATAGTTAATTTTAGAAGAGACTGTACAAATAGAGGCATCAGTACTCTGAAGAAAATTTGGGAGCTGGTTTATCACTTACCATGTACCAAGGCTTGTGGTAGGTGCTGAGAATACAAAGGTATTCTTTGTCCTAAGTATAAGCAGGTTAGGAGGAACACTCAGAGGGAGGGCCCTGCTTTAGTATATTTAATTTAATTTTCTTTTCATTTAGATCCTTAGTATGCCTAAAAATAATACCCACATGTTTTTAGATTTATGTTTTAGTTTCTTTTAAGTACTTTTCATCTTATCAGAAAATCTTTTTCCATTTAAGCATTTGATTGTCTTAGTTTTTTTTTTTTTCCCCTTTGTGCTTGTCGGACCTAGAACGGGTAGGATACACTTAAAAGGCATTATCGCATTTAATGCTTGTAACCAACTCAAAGCTAGATATTTATTTAAATGAATTTATTATTACTTTTATGATTTAGGTTTTCAAACGACAACTTAAGATCTGTAGGATCTTGCTGAGCAGCGTTTACAAATATATCTTTGATAAAAGTATGTGTGTGAAGACTTTACATTTCTTTTTTTTCCCTACTGCTCCCCATCTTGTAGTCAGCAATAACATTCCATTCCTTCATAACCCATGTCATCAGAACTATGTGTCCTTTTATATTTTTCTCAACATTATAAACATTCACACAAGGTTTTTTGATCACTGATTATAAAAATGAGATTATATTTTGGAGACTATTGTCATCTTTGGTTTTTGGTTCAATACTGCCTGAGGGAAATACATGCACTCAACTGCTGTATCTCTACTCCATTTAAAAAACAAAAGCAAGAACGAAAAACTGTTCCATGATATTCCAAAGTATAGGTTCTTTCATAGTCTGCTGAACCATTAACTTATTGATGGGCAATACTTTGTTTCTGTTTTTTTCCACTAAAAACAATATTGTAATAAGTACCTTTATATCTATATTCAGACGGACCAATGGGATATAGTTCCAGGGTGAGATTCTGTACGGCTTCAAAATGTTGCCACATTGCTTTGAAGAAAAAAGCTGTAGCGGTAGCGGTTCATATTACCAGTTAACGCATGCAAAACTCTTTCCTTGAACCTCGGTCAGCAATAGTTGACGCCTTTCCAGCTGATAGTTGTGCAGTAGTATCTTACTGTTACCTTAAATTAATACTTCCTGACTGCTGGTGACACTGAACATCTCTTCCTATTTTTGTAGGTACATTGGAATTGTTCTAAGAATTGCCCTTTCATACTCTTTGCTCATTTTTCTACTTGGTTGTTGTCCTTTTGCGGGAATTCATTATATATTGCGTTATTAAGCATTTGATATCTGCATTGTAAATATTTTTTTCAAAAACCGACCTTTTGTTGGTTCAAGAGATATCTTTTGATAGATAACATTTTTAATTTTTATATAATCCATTCTGTCTGGTTAACTTTCTTTTTTTTTTTTAACATTTTCTACATTGACGAAACAGGCAAGACACATTGAATTTTTCTTTCCACTTTGATCTTTAGTAAATGTGGAATTTTTAGTTATACATGCTATAGGAGAGAGATAGCCACTTTTATTTACTTTTGGATGCATATTCACCCCATTTTAAAAGTAATGTATCCTTATACCAATAAATATAAATTCTGCAATTGTATTTTTTTATGTTCTGTCCTATGATAATACCAGATTTTTTTCTTTTAAAATAGTAAAATCCAAATCTAATAGTAGAATTTCATTCATTGTCCCAGCTTCCTGAGCAAAAAATACACAGAAATCCTTTTGTGATTTTTTTTTTTTTTTTAAGATTTTATTTATGAGAGAGAGAGAATGAATGAGTGAGCGGGGCGGGGAGCAGCAGACAGAGGGGGAGGGAAAAGGACCCTGAGATCATGACCTCAGCAGAAGGCAGATACCTGTCTAAGCCACCCAGGTGCCCCCTCTGTAATACTAATTGGAATTATATTACATTGTATATACTGAAGGAACAAGTAACATTTTAATATTATTTTTAGTGCAATGAATCATCTGGATTCAAAAACATGAGTGTCTTTCTGTTTATATCATTTTTTATACTTGAAAAAGATTTTAATATTTTATTTGTAATGGTTGTTTCCTCTTAAATTTAGTTCTAAGTATTTTTATATGTTTTTGGCTATTTTATACTTATTGAGATGGTATGATTTTCTGTTTTAGTTTCTTAATATAGTGAATTTTGTTGCTTGGTTTTTAAATGTTGGGCCAGACTCTCATTCCTTGTATAAGTCTTGTTCTTGGTGCATTATCTAATTATATATAGCTTTATTTGATTTTCTATTATTTTGTTAAGAATTAAAACGTATATTTATAGCGTTCAGTACTTTTTATTTTTTCTTTTAATGTTTTTTATCTGATTTTGCTTTCAGGTTATTCCTAGCTTCCTAAAATAACTTGGGAAGTGTTCTATCATCTTTTTTTATGAATACTTTGTGTAGAATCATTTCTTCTTTAGATGTGTGGAAGAATTCACCAGAGAATTCCTTTGGATTTAGAAGTTTTTTTTTCTCCCTTTGCAGGAAGCCTTTTAACTACAATTTTAATTTAACACATGTAGGGCTATTCAGATCATATATTCATTTGTGAATGAAACGTCTTAGTTTGTATTTTTGAAGGAATTTGGCTTTTTCACCTAAGTTATAGAATTTACTGGGGTAAAGTTGTTTATATTGTCCTGTTAAGATTTGTAGGATTTGTATTGATGACTTGTTATACCTGATGTAGGTGACTTGTCAGTTTTCTCTTTTTGTCTAGATCATTCTGGCTGGAGGTTTTTTATTTTACTGATATTTGAAAGGGCCAGCTTTTGGCCTCATTATTTTTTTTCTACAACTTTTACTTTTTTCTGATTCATTGATTCCTGATCTTTATTATTCCTTCCTTATACTTGTTACAGGTTTAATTTGTTCTTTAAAAAAATTTTTTTTTATGGTGGGAGCTTAGAGTGTTGATTTGAGACCGTTCTTCTTTTCTTACGTAAGGATATAATGTCATAAATTTTACTTTGAGCATTTCTCTCTTAAACTTTGATCCAGTTCAGATATTTTCTAATTTCCATTGTGATTTCATCTTTGACTTTGGATTGTTTAGGATTGTGTTGTTTAATATTCTTATACTTGGGGATATTACAGATACCTTTCTGATACTGATTTAATTCCATGATTTTCAGAGTATGTATGATTTTGTTTCTTTAAAAATTTTCTGAGATTTGTTTTATCATTCAGTATATGGTCTATATTAGTGTATATTACATGTCCACTTGAAAGCTATCTATCCTGTCATTGTTGGATGGAGCAGTCTATAAATGTCAATTAGATCGGTATTTTATGAAGCCACGTTGAGCCATTTAGCCACATTGGTTAATAATGTTCTTCAAGTATTCTGAATTGTCAACTGATTTTTTCCCCTTTGTTCTGTCAGTTATTGGGAAAGAAGGGTTGAAGTATTTAGAATACAATAGTGAATTAGTCTAATTCTCTTTTCAGTTCTATTTGTTTTTGCTTTATGCATTTTGAAAGCTTTGTTATTAGGTGCATATGTATTTAGGATTGTTGTGTTTTCTTGGTGAATTGACCCCTTTATCATCATGTAATAGCCCTGTTTTTCCTTTAAATACGGTACATAATTGTGTGTGACTTTTTAATCCAATCTTACTGTCTCCAACTTTTATTTGGAATGGTTTGTTTGTTTATAATCACTTTTTAAATAAGATTTTATTTATTCATGAGAGACACAGAGACAGGCAGAGGGAGAAGCAGGCTCCCCATGGGGAACCCGATACAGGACTCGATCCCAGGACCCCAGGATCATGCCCTGAGCCAAAGGGAGATGCTCAACCACTGAGCCACCGAGGCGTCCCTATGTTAAACATTTTTATATGATTGGATTTCAGTGTACCAGCCTGCTCTTTGTTTTGTCTCACCTGTTTTTTTTCTCTTATTTTTCCATTTCTTGCCTTTTCTTGGGCTTGATTATGTTTTAGTAGTCTATTTTATCTCCACTAATTGCATCTCTTTGTTTTGTATTTTTAGTGGATACTCTAAAGTTTCCAATATATGTCATTAATTTCTCGTGATTGAATACTTCCTGTACGATAGAATGTTACAACAGTTTACTGCCATTTTTTCTCTCCCGCTGCTTATGCTATTTTTTAAATATGTTTTAACTTAAACATATTATAAATCATATATTTCCTAGGTATTGCTTTTGCTTTAAAGATTTAGTTCCCTTTAATGGGATTAGAAGTCAGAATAACTGCATTTTGCATTTACTGTTTCTTTTTTTTTTTTAATACTTCAAGGGTTCTTTATTTCTTTGTCCTAAGTTTCTATCTAGTATCATATTATTTTTGCTTAAAGAAAATATTTCTTGTATGCAGGGCTGACAGTGACTTTTCACAGCTTTGCTTATCTGAAAATGTCTATATGCCTTTATTTCTGAAATGGTTTAGCTGGGTTTGAAATTAGTTTGACCATTTTCTCCCCATTCATTACTTTAGATGTATTGCTATGCTGTATTATCCTCTAGTTACATAATTTCTGATGAGATATCGTTTGTCATTCTGATATTTGTTTCTTTCTATAAAATGTTACTTTTCTCTGTCTGCCTTCAGGGTATGTCCAGTCTTTTGTAAACTTGATGAAAGAATTCTTAATCTTTGGTGTACAGCTATTTTCTTTGGCGTTTTCATATCACTTATAAAAAAATTTCTACCAACTTACTGAATTTCTCCATTTATGTGTGTTGTCTTTTCTCTAGATTCTTTTAAATTTTAATCATGGTTATTTTAAAGTATCTCTTTGATGGTTTCAACATCTCTGCCATCTGGGGATCTGATTATATTGATAGCTTTATCTCTTGACAGTGGGTAACTTGGTTTGTTTTTGTGTTTTGTAATATTTGACTAACTCTTGGACATTATGTATAAAAGAACAGTAGAGGCTGAGGTAAATAATTATGCTAAGAAATGGATATATCTCTTATTCTGCAAGATATTAGTGTCTATAAAGGGGGAAGATAAATCATTTTGGGCAGTAGATGTGTTGCATTATTACTTTGTTGTTGCTTTTGAACTGTCACATCACCAGAGACTTCAGCTTCCTTCAGGAATACACTGCTTTTACCTTGAGACATCTGTGAGACCTGGAATGTTACTGAGTTTTTCAGCATTCCTGCCATACCCTCAACTTTCAGTCAGCTCTGAACTTTAGTGTCACAGGGGGCCTTCTCCTGTCCTTTTGCCTCTATTTCAGCAATAGATGGTCTGGGTAGAGTTGTGGATAGGTGAGTGGATGGGGTCTCACTTCTCTTACACCAGTGACAGTCCTAGGTAAGCCTGGTGTACCTAAGTCTGAGTTCACACTTTGATAGCATGCCTGTACCTTCTTGTAGTAGTCAGACTATGTGTTTTGGCAGTGGGAGGCTTATGTTTATGTGAATTTTCTGTATATCAGCGTGTCTGGTTTCTTTTTTGTATCATTTTAGAATTTTGGACCTGGGTGAATTTTCTGCCCTTGTTCCTGTGGCAGATGGCTTTTGCTTCATTTGATAGTACAGTATGGGATAAAGCCAAATTTTGTCCTTGTGTTCCAGTGGTAACTGATGTCTACCTTTGTACCCCCCTTTCAGGGTGAGGACTCTCTTATTTCTCTTGTTCTTTTTTCATTCTTTTGTTTTAGCATCTGGAGGAGGCTTGTAAAAGAGCAGAGTGTTTGGCTGGGGAATGTTCTTGCATCAGGGGCTTCTTGGTACACTAATTGATTGTACTGGCCCACATTCAGCTTTTAAGAATTTGTTACGGTTTTAGTGGATTGTTTGTTTTGCTTTTGTTTTTTTAATCTGCTTAAAAATTAAAAGGGGCATCTGTGTGGTTCGGTTGGTTAATAAGCATCTGACTCTGGATTTCAGCTCAGGTTTGGATTTCAGGATTTGAGATTGAGGCCCATGTTGGACTCTGTGCTGGGTATGGAGTCTGCTTAAGATTCTCTCTCTCCCTCCCCCTCCCCCCCCAATTCTCTTAAAAACAACAGCAGAAGCACCTGGGTGGCTCAAATGGTTAAGTGTCTGCTTTCAGCTCAGGTTATGATTCTAGGGTCCTGGGATCGAGTCCCACATCAAGCTCTCTGCTCAACAGGGAATCTGCTTCTCCTGTTCCCTCTGCTCATGTTCTCTCTCTCAGTATCTCTCTGTCTCAAATGAATAAATAAAATCTTTAAAACAAAATAAACCCCCCCAAAAACAAGAAAAAACAATCCCCCCACAAAAGACAATAAAATTAGAAGAAAATATTTTTATTGCAATAAAAAGCAATAAAAAATTTGCCATCTTAGCTATTTTTAAACCTACAGCCTAGTAATTCAATTATATTCACACTGTTGTGCAAAAGATCTCAGACTTTTCATCTTGCCAAACTGAAACTGTATACCCATTGGATAACAACTCTTTATATCTTCCTCCCCTGGGTCTCTGGCAACCACCATTCTGGTTTCTGTTTCTTATATACTTTTATGACTGTTCATTCTTTTTCCAGTATCATGGTCAAAGGCAATGTCCTGTTTCTCTATGAAGGAACCATAGAACTTTTATCCATTGGAACTTACTTTACCTGGGTGCCTTGTAACTTAAAAGCTTTGGTTTCAACATTATGACTTTGTATGATACTCATCTTAAATAAGTATTTTCCTTCTACCCCTGTGTAACTTAAATGTACTTAGATTTCATTCTTTTTTTCTTTCTATTTTTTTTTTTGGACTGCTTGTTGGATTTTATATAGGTATTTTTAAAAATCATCTGATAAATCATCTTTTTTCTTTAGTTGACTGTTATAAAGCATTTTATTTTTTTTTAAAAAGATTTATTTATTTTATGATAGACACACAGAGAGAGAGAGAGAGAGAGAGAGAGAGAGAGAGGCAGAGACACAGGAGGAGGGAGAAGCAGGCTCCATGCTAGGAGCCTGACGTGGGCCTCGATCCCGGGACTCCAGGACCGTGCCCTGGGCCAAAGGCAGGCGCTAAACCACTGAGCCACCCAGGGATCCCTATAAAGCATTTTATTAGAGCATTTATTAATATTGAACTATCTTTGCATTAGGGATCAAACCGTACTTTTCCATAATTTATTTTTGTATAAATTGATTCTGTTTGATAAATTGGAATGAAATTAGAATATATACATCTGTATTCACAAGTGGGGTTGGTCTCTAATATTTTTTCTTGCTGCTGAGTCATATTTTTATATACATATTTTGGTGGATTCAGAAATTGAGAAAATAATCATGCCTTTCCATGAGCTACAGTTGGAAACTGTTTCTTGGAGGTAATACTTAGGTATGAATCATTAAGTCACTGTTTTAATATTTTTTCTAGGGGAAGATATGTAATCTTTTTTCTAATTTCTTCTGTGTATTTATCCATTGAAGTTTTCAATTTCTTTTGGATCAAGTTTTGGCTAGGAAATTGCCCAGGTGTTTTTTAAAAAATTGATTGAGGGATCCCTGGGTGGCGCAGCGGTTTGGCGCCTGCCTTTGGCCCAGGGCGCGATCCTGGAGACCCGGGATCGAATCCCACATCGGGCTCCCGGTGCATGGAGCCTGCTTCTCCCTCTGCCTGTGTCTCTGCCTCTCTCTCTATCTCTCTGTGACTATCATAAATAAATAAAAATTAAAAAAAAAATAAAAAATTGATTGAAATATAATTGACATAAAACATTCTGTTGATTTTAAGTGTACAACACATGATTAGATGTATATGTATATATTGCTAAATGATTAACACCGGATAGCATCTATCATTACATAGTTATAGTTGTTTCTTGTGATGAAACTTTCGGTTGTATAATACACTATTGCTAACAATAGTCACCATGGTGAACATTACATGCCCAGAACTTATTTATCTTATAACTAGAAGGTTATACCTTTGACCACATCTGTCCCTTTCACCCACCCCCTCATACCCTGCCCTGTGACCACCAATCTGTTATTTTTATCTGTGATCTCTGGCAACTAAATTGTTATCCATATCCGTGATCTTTGTATCTGTGTATGTACCCATTTTATAAGCTTTTAAATTTGTTGCCTTAGGACATAGAATATGTAATTACATCTCTACCATAAAGCATATCTAAGTTTTTTATTCCTAGTATTGTTATTTTTTCACTGCTTTTTTTCTTAAATGTTCAATAAGTTGCTTTGCTATTTTATTATGCTTTTATAAAAGAAGCTTTTGCATTTTTCATCATTTCTACCATTTTTTTACTTCTCTCTCATGACTTTAAGCTCGTTTTCTCAATTCTTTTTTTTTTGATCAGTTCTTTTTAAAAATAAATCTTTTAACTATGAAGGCATTGAAGTTAGAAATCTATTGCTATATTCTATACTTTTTGGGCGAAGGATTAGTCTGTTTTTCATTGTTTCTAATTTTTGTGATTTTAATTGTAATTTTATTATAATTTAGTTTATAATTTTAGTATTAATTTCTTCTTTGAGTCAAGTGTAGTATCTAAATGAAGTGTCTCCCAATCGGATAGGGGCCCCTCACATGTGGGGCCATGATTGAGTGGAAACCAGTGGCATGCCAGGGGAAAGAATTCATCTGATTCAGAACAAAAGCGATAGAAATTTATTGAATAAACAACAAGGGAGCAGTGGGGTGGGCAGGACAGCAGAGAGGCTGTCTACAGTGAGGCAGTAGTAGGGGGTTTTTAAAGAGGAAAGATGAGGTACTGCAATGTATGGAATCTTCCCTTTTTTTGTAACTGTGACTAGTTTGAAGTAGCCCATTCATTAGTTAGGGCCTATAAATATTTTGAGGTGGGTCACCTAGTGGGCCTGTCTTCAGCCAGGGGGTCACTGTGGGCCCTGTCTTTTATTTTTTTAAATATTTATTTACATTTGAATTAGTTAATGTATAGTCTGATACTGGTTTCAGTAGTAGAATTCAGTGATTCATCACTTAAATACAACACCCAGTGGTTCTCATAACAAGTGCTCTCCTAAATACCCATCAACCATCTAGCCCATTCTCCAACCCCCTCCCTCCATCAACCCTCAGTTTGTTTGTTCTCTTTTGTTAAGAGTCTCCTACAGTTTGTTTTCCTCCTCCCTCCCCCAAATATGGTCATCTGTTTTGTTTCTTAAATTCCACATACTTGTGGAATCGTTCAGTATTTGTTTTTCTCGGAGTTCTTTATCATAATACACTCTACTTCCATGAGCATTGTTGCAAATGGCAAGATTTCATTCTTTTTGATGCCTAGTATTCCATTGTATATATATATATACACACCACATCTTCTTTATCCATCACCAGTTGATGGGCATTTAGGGTCTTTCCATAGTTTGGCCATTGTTGATAATGCTGCTATAAACATAAGGGTATATGTACCCCTTTGAATCTGTATTTTTGCATCTCTTTGGTAAATACTTCTTAGTGTAATTGCTGGATCATAGGTTAATTCTATTTTTAACTTTTTGGGGGAACCTCCATAGTATTTTCCAGAGTGGCTACACCAGCTTGTATTCCCACCAGTAGTGCAAGAGGGTTCCCCTTTCCCCACATCCTCACCAACACCTGTTGTTTTCTGTGTTGTTAATTTTAGCCATCCTGACAGGTGTGAGGTGGTAGCTCATTGTGGTTTTGATTTGTATTTCCCTGATGATGAGTGATGTTCAGCATCTTTTCTGCGTCTGTTGGCCATGTGGATGTCTTCTTTTGGAAAAAATGTCTATTCATGTCTTCTGCCCACTTCTGAACTGGATTGTTTTTTTTTTGTTTTGTGGGTTTTGAGTTTGATAGGTTCTTCATAAATTTTGGATACTGACTCTTTGTTAGATTTGCAAGTATCTTTTCCCATTCTGTAGACCACCTTTTAATATTGTTGATTGTTTCCTTCTTTTTGCAGAAGTTTTTATCTTTTTTTTTTTTTCAGAAATTTTTATCTTGATGAAGTCCCAGTAGTTCATCTTTGCTTTTGTTTCTCTTGCCTCTAGTGATGTGCCTAGTAAGAAGTGCTTAGGCTGAGGTCAAAGAGTAAACGATCAAAATCCTGTGTTCTCCTCTAGGCTTTTGATGGTTTCCTGTCTCACATTTAGGTCTTTAATCCGCTTTGAATTTATTTTTGTGTATGGTAAGCAAGTGGTCCAGTTTCATTCTTCTGCATGTAGCTGTCCAGTTTTCCCAACACCATTTGCTGAAGATGTCTTTTTTCCATTGGGTATTTTCCTGCTGTGATTCACTCACTATTCACTATTCACTCACGCTTGTTTTGCCTAAAAGTGGCCACTACATAAAGCATTTCTAGAGCTATTTTTTATTATTATTTTTAAGTCTTTTTGTACTTATATTTAAATTTTGATTTATTTTTAGAGACTAACTTTGTAAAACATTTTTTTTAAAAATTTATTTTTATAAGATTTTATTTATTTATTGAGACACACAGAGACAGAGAGGCAGACCCAGGCAGAGGGAGAAGCAGGTCCCATGCAGGGATGTGGGACTTGATCCGGGATCTCCACCCGGATCTCCAGGATCACACCCTGGGCTGCAGGCGGTGCTAAACCGCTGTGCCCCCGGGGCTGCCCTCATTCTCATTTTTTTAAAAGTTTATATTTGAGAGAGAACACATGAGTAGAAGGGGGAGGGTCAGTGGGAGAGGGAAAAGTAGGCCCCCACTAAGCATAGAGCTTGATGTGGGGCTCAGTCCCAGGACCCCAGGATCATGACCTGAGCAGAAGGCAGATACTTAACTGACTGAGCCACCCTGGCACCCCTAAAACATTCTCATTTTTAAATAACTATACTTTTTTTTATATCCAAGCATAGAATTTATTTTATTTTTTTAAATTTTTATTTTTTTTATTCATGAGAGACAGAGAGAGAGAGAGAGAGAGAGAGAGAGAGAGAGGCAGAGACACAGGCAGAGGGAGAAGCAGGCTCCATGCAGGGAGCCCAACTTAGGACTCAATCTCGGGTCTCCAGGATCAGCCCCTGGGCCAAAGGCGGCGCTAAACCGCTGAGCCACCCGGGCTGCCCTAGAATTTATTTTTATAAATATTTTATAGAGATTTGAATAAAAGTATCTACTGAGGAGTGTGATACTCCATTTTTCATGTGTTGAATTGAGTTTTTATTGATTTGTTTTGAATTATTTTATGTTCTAACATTTTTCCTGTTAGATTTGATCAATTCAAAAGTGGTGTATTCTGTATTCTAGTCATATTTTTATATCTTCATTGGATTTTTAAAATTTTTTACTTTAAATTATAAAATAAAAGTTACTTAAAATTTACTGTCTTACCCATTCTTGAGTGTACAGTTAAGTTGTGCCACAGATCTCCATAACTTTTTCATTTTGCAAAACTGAAACTCTGTACTCATTAAACTACTTGCCTCCCCACCCCCAATCCCTGGCAACCACCATGCTACTTTCTGTTTCTATGAGTTTGGCTATTTTAGACACCTCCTATAAGTAGAATCATATGTTGTCTTTTTGTGACTGGCTTATTTTAGTTAGCCTAATGTCTTCAAAGTTCATTTACGTTATAGCATGTGTCCAGGTGTCCTTCTTTTTAAAGGCTGTATAATGTTAAATTGTATTTATACCACATGGACATGTGTGTACAAATGTCTTGAGTCTTTGCTGTAAATTCTTTTGGATATATAACCAGAGGTGGAATGTTGTATATTGTTGTAATTCTGTGTTTAATTTTTTAGGAATTGGCATAGTGTTTGCCACAGCACCTGCAGCACTTTGCATTTTTACCAGCATTGCACAGGGTTTCCAATTTCTCTACATTCTAGCTAATACTTGCTATTTTCTGGATTTTTTTTTTTTTTTATACTGGCCAGTCTAATAGGTGTGAAGTGGTATCTCCTTGTGGTTTTGATTTGCATTTCCCTATTTAGTGATGATGAGCATCTTTTCATGTACATATTGGCCATTTGTATATTTTCTTTGGAGACATGTCTATTCAAGTCCTTTTGCCCATTTTATAGTTGGATTTTGTTGAATTTTAGAATTTCTTTCTATATTCTGGATATTAACCCCTTATCAGATACATGATTTGCAAACATTTTCTTCTTTTCTGAGACTTTCACTCTGTGAAAGTGGCTTTTTATGCCCAAAAGCCCAATAGTATGTTGTTGTTGCCTGTGCTGTTGGCGTCCTATCCAAGATATCCTTGCCAAATCCATCATCGTGAAGCTTTTCACATACGTTTTGTTTTAAAAAGTTTTATGGTTCTATGTCTTCATTAAATTTTTGATAGCTTTGCATGTATATTTACTTGTGTATTGTTTGGCATATATAACTCCATGACTTTTCTTAAAATTATTATCCTTTTCTGTACTGAATGCCTTTCAGATTAAATTTATCCTAGACTAACATTCATATTGTCATTCATATTCTTTCTTTTTGAGGAACAGTTTAAATGTATCTGATTTTACTCTTCTAGTCTACTTATTCTGTTATTAGCTTTTCCTTTTTAATTTTTTTTTTGTTTTATAAATTAGTGCTTTTTTTTGGTATCTAGGTTTCTCTTTTAACCCATTTTTTTATCTCTGTTTTTTAATAGTTACATGTAACATGATGACCCTATATATTGTTTTTTTTTTTAATTATGGTTTTTTTTTAGTTGTTTTTACCGATAGTTTGTTTTGTGAACTTAATCAAAGTGATATTTATTTCTTTTTATTTCCTATATGACTCCCATCAATTTGGTTGATACTCTGCACTCTACTGTTTTACTGATGATCAGTAATCCTTCTCTGGCTTCATGTTTTTGCCACCATTAACTCACATAGTACTAATGTGTGTGAAAGAAAATGCACCATTTCCTTAAGACTACTCAGTTTGAGACAAAATTGTTGTAATAAACTTCCATCACCAGAACATTTTAGTAATAGATAGACAAATATCTGATGTCTAAAGTGTGAAGGGCTTCCTCTTAGATGTGGTGCCCTTTGCTGGATACAACTTTCTGTGGGTAAGAGTAGGGAAAAATAGATTTTTCACTACATCTTATAGCAAGGTGGCTGCCATTTTTCTTACCATTGTCTTTTGTGAGCTTTTATTATCTTGGTGCCCCAGGGTGGTGAGGTATGCTAAAGGATGCCTTATTCTAAGAATATGAGCCTCTGGATATTGTACTGCTGGCACTCTTTCATAATTTGTGAGATTTCTGTTTCGATAGAAGTTCATTGGTCCCTTTGGTTAATAATGCAAACCTTGGGCAGAAAAAATTATTTCAGCCCTAGTTATAGTTCATAGAAGTTTTGAAATCATTATCTTAGTTCTTAACCCTAATTTGAGAAGTATAGCAATCTTTGATCTCCATATAGTTAAAGCATTTTCTGTTAAGGTCTTACTATAAAATCATAAACTGTGTACTGGGAACAATCACAGTCATGGAAATCAACTAATTTTCATTCAGTATTTATAATGTGCCTAGGATTGTGGTTAGAACCTGTCTTAGTTTGCTTGGGCCACTATTACAATGTACTATAGGCTGGATAGCTTAAACAACATATATTTATTTTCTCACAGTCTGGAGAGTACAAATCCCAGATCAGGATCAGTTCCTGGTAAGGACTTTCTTCTTGTCTTGTAGATGACCACCTGCTCACTGTATCCGAGAGAGAGAGAGAGAGAGAGAGAGAGAGAGAGAGAGAGAGAGAGAGAGAGAGAGAGAGAGAGACGGAGGGGGAGGGGAAGGGAGGGAGAGGGAGGGGGAGGGAGGGAGAGGGAGAGGTAGCTCTGGTATCTCTTCTTGTAATTTAAAGCTCTAATGACCTCATTTAACCTTTATCACCTTCTCACAGGTCATATTTCCAAATACAGTTCTCACCTTAGGGGTTAGACTTTCAACATATACATTGAATGTCTGTCTTCCCAAAATGTTTAACAGATTCAGAGCCTAAATTCTTGAAAAATAAGGCTTTCATCCTTAAGTTTCCAGCAAGAGTGAGTTCTTAATAGTTTGAACCACTCTAGTAAAATTACACATTCATGGCCATATGTAAAGAAGTTAAATAGATCAAAACCTCATCCAGAGAACATCTTTGCAGAATTATCCATGTGATCAAGAGTAATAGTTTGTGGGGAAGGAGATATAATTCTGGGCTTTTATTCCTAGAAGTAAAGAAATGGTCTCCAAAGATAGGCTGTTCGGCATCACGTAGAGTAATTCTTACGGCTCAGCAAGAAAATGCTGTTCAAGCCTTGGCTATACCTCAGTGGTTACTTTTCAAACTTTGGACTTTGGCAAAGAAGGGGGGAGGAAATGAAGGCTTTTATTTTTCCTTTTTTTTGGAAGAGTGATTATCTAGTGTATGTATATTTTATTTGGATCTAAGGCAAGAAGAATGAACACATATTTACTGGACATGCACCGTCGTGGGTTAAATGGTGGCTCTCAAAAAAGATATATCCACGTCAGTCTCTTGAACATATGGATGTTATCTGTTTTGGAAAAAGGGCCTTTGCAGATGCAGTTAAGAACCATCTTTTTTTTTTTTTTTTTTAAGATTTTATTTATTTATTTATTTATGAGAGACACACAGAGAGAGGCAGAGACATAGGCAGAGGGAGAAGCAGGCTCACTGCAAGGAGCCCAATGCAGGACTCGATCCCAGGACCCTCGGATCATGACTTGAGTCAAAGGCAGATGCTCAACCACCCATGTGCCCTTGCAGTTAAGAACCTTGAGACTATCCTGAATTAGCTGGGTGAGCCCTAAATCCAATGACAAGTGTCCTTATGAGAGAGGAGGAGAAGGCAATATATGAAGTTTGGAGTGATGTGGCTACATGCCTAGGAATGCCCATGCCAGTAACCACGGGAAGCTGCAAGAGGCAAGGAATGAATTTTCCATTAGAAACTTCCTGAGAAAGTGTGGTCCTGCCCTCACCTCGATTTTGGGCTTCTGGCCTCCAGAACTGTGAGAGAGTGATTTCTGTGTTCAGTTACCAAGTTTATAGTGATTTGTTAAGGCAGTCACATGAAACTAAACTCCACCTGCTATGGGGAGTTCATTCTGCTAAATGTGAGAGGTCCAAAAGGGAGCAAGATAAGACTCTCACTACTAGGAATTCAAACTTTTTTGAAAGTAAAAGCATAATTAAACATTACAATAAATTGTATACTAAAATTTGGTACCGAATGTTCTAAAAGCCTTGAAGGGTATAGCTAACTCTGGAGGGTTTGGGGGATTTGTTGAGGAAGGAACTTTTGATTTGGTTTTGAATGAGGAATAAGAGTGTACCTGGATGGACAAAGGGGCTAGAGGGAGAATTGTATATGAAAGGGCCTGTCCTGCTCCTTTAACCTCTAGCTGTGAGATGAGTACCTCATCTGAAATCGCATTATCTTCAATTATTTAGAAGAGAGCAGTTTCTTGAAGTCACCTTGTCAATTTGAGGCTGCCACATCTCCAATCTAGTAGTCTGCCTCGGTGGTAAATAGAAAAGGTATTAAAAAATATCACCCTCCACCCCTGCTTCATCACTTCATCTTCTGGTTCAGTACCTTTGGCAGCTTAGAGTGTAGTATGAGGTCAGTGGCCTACACATGAGGCCAAGGTTATAAAGAACTCTGTACTCTGTGATGGGGAGGGGGGAAGTTGGCAAACTTTTGTGTAAAGGGCCAGAAAGTAAATATTTTATTTTTACTTATTTTGTTATTTTTTCAAGTAAATGTTTTAGATTTTGCGAGCCACAAAAGGCCTCTAGGGGTATGTATGTATGTGTGTGTGTGTGTGTGTGTATTTTTTGAGTACGTATATATATTTATAACTCTTTAAAAATATGTATGTTTTACAACCCTTTAAAAATGTAAAAACTTTTCTTGGAGACCAGGCCTTGTAGAAACAGGTCACCTGCTCTATTTGGCCTGTAGCCGCCATCTGCTGACCCTTGTTCTATGATATATTAAACTAGGGGTTCCTTTTTCTTTGTAAAGGAGAGTGAAATATTTCTGCTGTAAAGGACATATATAAATACGAACAACTTAAAATCTGAGCCCAGGGTATTATTGATTGAAATTTACGACTTTCCAGCCTTAAACAAATATTGAACAAGTTTAGAAACGGTAGGGAAAATGCTAACATCTTTGCTTCTTTTATAAATGGAACTTAAACATTTCAGAGATTCAAAAAAAGAGGAAGCATGCCATCTTGATGATTTCTCTAATTATTCCACTTTAAAAAGCTACATTTCTAGCTTAGTAATTAATAACATTTTTAAAAGATCATTTCTTTTTCATTTGCATAGTTGTGTTCTTATATGAAATATATTTTTAAGTATACTTCAAGAAAATTACATTCTTTAGGACAAATGATTGGACATTTTAGATCATACTGTGAGGGAGCTTTGTTTTTAGATTGTCTTTTTTTTCCCCTCATTCACAACTCCTGAAACATTTCAAAGTGCTATAACTTTAGAAATTGTCAACCAATTATTTTAGGATTATTTTCAGTTCTCTTAAGATAAGCTAGTATAGGTATCTCGAAGATGACTTATTTTTAGTTCCTATAAAGCAGTTACAAATTAGGTATTATAAAAGCTTTACACTGAGCTTAAAATAAAAAGAATATTAAGGATATTTCAAAAGAGGTCTTATGAGTCAAACTTTCTTCCAGACTGTAGTACAGTTCCCATCTGTTTTTATCCCCCACTGGGTACATAGAGTTCAAAGTGGATCAATAAAATTTGCTAAGGCAAAAAGTAATTTTGTAAACAAATTGTATTATAGAAGTCAATCTCAAATACAAAATTAGGATACTTAGTAGTTGGTCTCTTGTGCTTCATGTGGTATTTATATCCTATTTCTAGATTACAAACCCCCCAAATCCTTACAATCAGACTGCTTATTTTAGCCATATCTCTCATTCCACTGAGCTCCTTTCAGTGAAAGATCAGCGGCAAGTCATTTCATTTATACTCAGACCAACTGTGATATGGTTCGTGAAATCTGGCAAAAAGAATTAGAATCCTATTTCTTCCAGGGCCTGTTTAATTATTTAACACCAATACATCACCTGTAGAATGGGAATAATATCTGTTGTGCATTTGTTGAGACGATTACAGAAACTAATCCATCATCATGATACTGGCTAGGCATAGGCTAGTAGCTTGTAGCAGGAGTTATAATTTGTTCCCTTTCCCAAACTAGAAGAAGAGATTGAACATGTTGGATAACTTTTAGAGTTGAGCTGTGATAAGAACTGTTACCCTGGCTGGTAGAAGGAAAGTAATGGTAGTTCCTAAGAATGCTCTTTGGGATGGCCTAGGAGCCACACCTTGATGGGTGGGTTGCTTTTGAATGGGTGGAGGGAGAGGAAAGGGCTGTCCAGGCACAGGAAGCAGCTTGAGTTCAGGGTGAGGCAGGAAGTGCTGGGTGTGTATAGGGCTGAGGTCCACTGTGGCTGATTGAACCCACAGAAATGCTTTCTTTGGAAGTATACAATACTTTCATAGATTTAAGCCAACAGAGAAACTTGAGAGACTTCGCTTTAAAAATCTAGATTTCCAGTTTCTTGTGAAAAATTTGAAGATTTTATAACCATTGGTTGAAACTTATTCCTTAGTCTCACATTATTTTAATGACTATGTTTCAGATGTTTTAATGCAGTTTAGTTCAAATCTTTTATTTTTTTCTGAAAACCTCTTAGCTACTATGGCCACTTTATTCCATGACTTTTACAATTATTTTACTTACCTAGGAATACGGTATGTATTTATAGCTTATTCAGGCTTTGTTTTATGTTGTTTTTCAGTAAAATACCTTTCATGATTTCAGTTCTATAGATATTTTGTACTTGTAGTTGCTATTGTGAATGTACCCTATGACCCTTTATATTTTTTAACTAGTCATTGTTGGTATGTTTTGGTAGGAAATCTCCTTTGGTTTGGGTTGATATTTTTATCATGTTAAGAAGTACCCTTCTCTTTTTTCACTAAGAATTATAATCAAGAACAGATCTCAGATTTTATCAAATACTTTTGGGCATCTTGTATTACGATATTCCTCTTTGACATGTTGGTGCTTTGGGTCATAGTATGTGGCTTTTTAGTAGTAAATTAGTAAGCTTTCTGTGGTTTTCTGTGTTCTAGAGTAGTCAGAGCATCAGAATGCTCTGTTAAAAGCAATTGTAAAATGTATTATCTGTTCTTTAAATATTGGGAAACTTGATGTTTGTATCTGTCTCTTTAAAAGTAAGTAATTATTTAGGGTTTTCCCCCCCACCCTGCATCTCACAAAATCTGTTCTGTAGCATCCATCCAGTTAGATTTCCTACTTCTTTTGAATCAATATTAGTTGATATTCATGGTTACCTTCAAAATAATTTTGTCGTTTTCAAATTTAGTAGCATAAATGTCAACATGTATTTAACAGTTTTCCATTTGGTGGTTAAAAGCAATTCTTCATTTCATGATTTGTGTATTTTAGATCTTTGAAAATTAGTTTATGATTTATCATTAAAAACCCTTCAACTTTAGTACTTTTTTCCTGTTTACTGTTGCATTTTTTGAGTGGCTATTTGAAAATGGTTGGAGTTTACATTTAGTGGTTCATTTTTAGTTAGAAAAACTGATAAAGGGCAGTCCAGGTGGCTCAGCGGTTTAGCACCGCCTTCAGCCCAGGGCCTGATCCTGGAGACCTGGCATCGAGTCCCATGTCTGGCTCCCTGCGTGGAGCCTGCTTCTCCCTCTGCCTGTGTCTCTGCCTCTCTCCTCTCTCTGTATTTCTCATGAATAAATAAATAAAATCTTAAAAAAAAGAAAAGCTGATAAATACTCTCTGCATTTTAGAATTTATTGAAAATTCTGTCACACAGTATGTAATTTAGAGAAAATTTCCACATAAATTTAAAAAGTGTATTAAATCAATGTAAAATTTGATGTAAATGTGTTAATTTTAGTCTGTTGCTCTTAAAGAGTTCTACTTAGCTTCTCAAAGATATGTAAGTGAACAGAGTTTCTCAAAGATATGGAGGTAAACAGTTTCTCAGAGTTGTAGAGCATTCAATAAAAACTCAGTGGCCATCTGATTTCCTAATAGTATTGAAAACATTGATCCAGAGAGATTCGAAGAAAACCAGAATGATCTAGACATAGATTAATTATTATTGTTGCTGTTGCAGAGCGCATAGCATATACTCAAGGAGATGAGGGGCATACTTTAAAATAAATGTGGAAAGAGCCTTTTGAGATGGTCCTTAATAATAAGTGTTAAGTGTCTTTGATAGATGCATCTAATTTCTGAGATGGTTGATGCTAAAAATGAAGAAGTAAAGTGTTAAAAAAGAAAAAAGGGACCAAATAGTACACTGAGGATTCATCATTTTTATGGAATGGAAATTAAAGAACCATATATATAGCGGATAAGCCTAAACTTAGAACATTTGTCTTAATTAATCTCATAACTAAATATTTTTGTCTTAACAATTGCCTATTTGTACTGGAACTTCTTTAAAATGTTTTTTGACTTAACTGTTGACTCTCTAGAGTCTAGCCCTTCAAGTAAAGGGCAAGTCTTAGGGGGTTGACTTGGCTTTCCTTAATTTCTAGTTTCTGATATGTGGCTTATTTCTCTAAGCTATTTCTTATTCTTTAAGTTGATATACATACCTAGAGGCCTCAAAGTTAAACAGGTAGAACATAAAATGATCTCAACAGTGATGAATTAACATTCCTTTTTACTTTTATTTCAAAAGAGATATTATTATCTTGACATTCAACTTATTTCTTTAACTTAGTGATACTGTAATTACAAATATTGATTGGAAAATTTAGAGAAAAACTGCTCAGGGACTCTGCCCAGAATATTTGCTCTTGGAAATGGAATTCCGTGGAGGCATCTTTATCTTTTTTTTTTTTTTTTTCCTTTGAGTTGGTTTGAGTTGGAACTAACTCCTTTGGCAAGACTTTACTCTCGTAATACAGAAAAAGGATAAGGAAGTCTTTCTTGAATTGTTTGACTTGGCTATATTATATGGGTAGTGGAGAGATATATTTGAGTTGCTAAAACACCCTACTGTCTGTTTCAGTAGAGAAAAATGCCTAACAATACTGTGTTAGAGCAGATGTCTAATAATCATTTGCTTAGCATAATTAAATTATTTTCTAGACAATTATATTTTGTTGAGTATGACTTAATTTATGGTCTTGATTCCCAGTAAAAGAATGCAGAATTCCTATGAGCAGTTTTGTATGTATACATTGATTTTAACTCCAGAAAACGTCATTGCTTATCAGTTATGTGAACATTTTGAAAATTTTTGACCATTTGAAAGTTTAAAAACCAATTTATGTCTTGAAATGCAGTGTTGAATAGAGAAATAGGAATTTAATTATAAAATACCCTAAAGTAGCCTGACTTTTATTATGTTAGAAAGCCATTAATTTCCTTTTATAGTGGTGTATTCATTATATCACGAATGTTTAAAATAAACGAACTTTTCAGATAATTTTTTTTAAAGATTTTTTTCTTTATTTATTCATTTATGAAAGACCGAGAGAGAGCAGGCAGAGGCATAGGCAGAGACCCAGGCAGAGGGAGAAGCAGGCTCCACAATGGGAGCCCAACGTGGGACTCGATCCCGGGTCTCCAGGATCGCACCCTGGGCCAAAGGCAGGTGCTAAACTGCTCAGCCACCTCGGGATCCCTGAACTTTTCAGATAATTAAATGAAAATTTTATGTTAAATATTTTTAATATCTTAAAAATATTTATGCAATTTTAATGTCTAAGATGTCCTATTAAGAAATTGATACAGCTGTTGAAATACCTGTATTATCAAAACAGTCTCAAATATCAGTTTACATAGATAACTTGTTTAAGACTCTGCAAGCATTTCCTATGTACAGGTAAAGCACAGATGAGGCTTTTAATAGCTAGTAAGCACCAAATGTTATTATGAAATATAATTGACTATGAGTGCCTTGAGGACAGGGACAATGCTTTATAAATAGCCTTGAATTCTTAGCTACTGTGGTACAAGCTATATAGAGTAGGGGCTCAATCAAGTGTGTGAAATTCAATTACACCATTTCTTTTTAAGGCTGACAAGAAATTGCTATCTCATAACTGTTTTAATTTTATTAAAATAAGAGATGATGCTGAGAGCATCAGTGTCTGGTCTTGAGTTTCTCTCCTTTCTTCTCCCTTTGCACATAGTATCCTTACACATGATATGAAAGGCGTTTTCTCCCTCTCACTTTACAAAAGCTTTCTTCCTCCTCTCCTTGGGAGATAATTAGGCACAGTGTGTATTAGTTTTTATCCTTTTATTTTCAGAGCTTGAGTATTGAATTCTTTGAACAAGCACTTCATCCTCTAATAGAAGAGGTCCTTCTTCGGAAGCTCTGTTTCTGTTAACATGTTCAGGTTGGAAGCCAAGTAATGCTGTCTCTTCCACTTGTACTCTGGGTTAGAGAAGCCAGGAATTCAGCCTGTGTATTCCATTCCATAGGAATCTGTGAATTTACTCTTTTGCCAAGGATCCTTTCCCTCACTTGCTTTCTCATTTTTTTTTTTCCTCTTTGGTTTGTGGATAAACCTACAATAATGTCAGATTATGCTACTCTGTATACTCTGATGCTTCCAATCAGATCATTTCAAATATGTGATTTTAGTTTTGCTTCTTCCCATTTTCCCTTCATTAATCAGATTGATATTTTTCACAAAAGTTAAGCAAGTAACTGTTAAAGTTAGTGATAATTTGGGACAAAACTCAATTCTGTTTTGGAGATAGAAAAGTCATTTAGTTGTATTTCTAGAAAATACTTGTATTTTAAGAATTCTGAAATGGCTAAGTTACTTTTTTTTTTTTTTTTTGACCGTGTATCTCCTGACCTTTCTCCTAGGGCTTTGGAGCTGCATAATTGTTACCAACTTCCTTAAGAGATTTATAAATACAGTTATTCAGTAAATCTTGTACTTACCAGGTTGTTGACTGGCACTGCAACAGTCATTTACTTACTCTGTAAGACCCTGGTGATGTACCGAATAGAAGGGTGACCCAGTCCACTGTGAACTATGCAGCTTACGGTCTAGAAGAAAAAAACAGGTATCTAACAAATGATTTCAGAAATTAATTAAATTAATAATTGTGGGGAGCTATAGAGGAGAAATACACAGTGCCACTCTGGAACTTCTGCAGAGCATAAAGGGAGACCTAACCTACTTTAGGAATGTTTATGCATCAAGTTTAAAGTATGAGTGTCTCTTCCCTCCTGGTATTTTATCATTAGTCACTAATGTCTGTTAGTTTCCTACGGCGATTCTATTTTATGTTGTTAGTCTATTGCTTCTTGAAATAAATCCAATGAATTTAGAAGTCAGATTTAATTAGGAACGCCATATACGGTTATGAACTTTTGTGCTCAACTAGGAAGATATTTTCTTGATAGAACATTACTGACTCATGAAATTGTATACTAGCTATATTATATTTTCAGTCTGTGAGCCTGGGAAAAATTGTGCTGCCATGAACAGACACAGGAAGCTAAGAGAAATATAGGCAAGTTGGAGACAACAGTAAAAGCCCTATCAGACTTGACCAAGAATATGGGGTCCTAGCTATTCGGAACTTCAGGTATATAGATTCACTGAGACTATATAATAATGAATAGTGTTTAATCTTTAATGATTCAGAGGACATGCAAGTCAAGAAATTTTGATACCATATTCATCTTTACGAATCTCAATTTATGTGAATGTGCAGAAATGTCAGGCTGTAAAGTTACTGTTGAATGAATGTTGGATAACAGAACATGAGTTTAATCATTCAGTGAATATCTCTACCTGTCCACAGAGGAATAATGATGCACTACTCAAGACTGTCTAGAAACAAAGTGTACAAATCATTGAAATAATGTACTAAAAATATGTTCAACTGTGATGATTCAGAAGCCCAAAAAATACGTCATCTGGGAAATTTCCTTATCTATATATGCTTCTCTATTTTTGAATGGAGTGTGTGTGTGTGTGTGTGTGTGTATGTGTATGTGTATGTTTAAAGTAACTTTAAATAACCAGTTTTTTTTTTTAAGATTTTATTTATTTATACATAAGAGACACAGAAGAGAGACAGACATAGGCAGCAGGAGAAGTGGGCTCCCTGTGGGGAGCCTGATGCAGGACTCCATCCCAGGATCCAGGGATCATGACCTGAGCCAAAGGCAGATGCTCAACCACTGAGCCACCCAGGCCACCCCCATAACCCAGTTTTTGAAAAGTAATTACGTCATTGGGAAAATTGTTTTGATTTTTCTCATATTAAATTCACTTTTTAGTATGTATTGCAATGTCATGTTTTAGCTAACTCCCTCTACTTCTTTTTTTTTTTTTTTTTTTTTATTTATTTATTTATGATAGTCACAGAGAGAGAGAGAGGCAGAGACACAGGCGGAGGGAGAAGCAGGCTCCATGCACCGGGAGCCTGATATGGGATTCGATCCCGGGTCTCCAGGATCGCGCCCTGGGCCAAAGGCAGGCGCCAAACCGCTGCGCCACCCAGGGATCCCTCCCTCTACTTCTAATAAAGTTTCTATCATTTGTCTTTAAACCATTATGTAAACTGTGATGCTGTGGTAAAGTAGGTCTCATTTGTGATGATGAATTATTTGTGTAATCATTATACTTTATTTGATAGCGTCATAGTAGATCAAGCCTTTTGAAATTTGGCAGAATTGAATTATGGCTCATCAATACGTATTCATAGTGATTTTGAAGTTGTCTCTTTCATTTCAGATCCTTTAAAGGAAAATGAAACATTTGCTTGATTTTGAATTTTATTTATCTCTCAAAAAGATCTGCAAAGTCAAACACAAATAGCACATTCATAACTTAGCCAAATATTTCTAATTAAAGGTGTGGACTTTGTTCTTCAGAATTCTCTGTGGGGTGTAGTTAGGCCACTTAGGAGATTGTTTTCTTGTTAGTGGCTACTGATAGCTCACATGTCCTTGCTCCTGCTACACCCAGCTATGTTAGATCCAGAGTACCTCTGAACAGGCATTTTCCATGTTGCACTGTTGATGGTAATTTTTAGCAGCTTAGATTAACATCTTTGAAATTACAAACTTTTTGGACGCCTGGGTGGCTCAGCAGTTGAGTCTGCCTTTGGCTCAGGGCATGATCCTGGAGTCCTGCAATCGAGTCCCACATCAGGCTTCCTGCATGGAGCCTGCTTCTCCCTCTGCCTGTGTCTCTGCCTCTCTCTCTCTCTCACTGTGTGCCTATCATAAATAAAATAAAAAAAATAAAATAAAAAAAATAAAAAAAAATTACAGATGTTCAGATCAAATCATTGTTTTAATTTGACATCATGAAGAAGCCCTCAAATGACCAGCTGAAAGGATATTCCTACTTAAAAATCTTAGAAAATTTTAAGTGAAAATTTTTTCAGCATCTAAGGTGAAATTGTACAGCGCCTTGGAAGTAGTTTTCCAACAGAATTTTTAGAAATAGGGATCCCTGGGTGGCGCAGCGGTTTGGCGCCTGCCTTTGGCCCAGGGCGCGATCCTGGAGACCCGGGATCGAATCCCACGTCGGGCTCCCGGTGCATGGAGCCTGCTTCTCCCTCTGCCTGTGTCTCTGTCTCTCTCTCTCTCACTGTGTGCCTATCATAAATAAATTAAAAAAAAAAAAAAAAAAGAATTTTTAGAAATAATTTTAAAAGTTATCAGAAATTATTTTAAATTTATAGTAAGTTGTATAAGCAGTAGAGTTGTTAGCATTTCATCGTGTTTGCTGCATCCTACACCTCTCCCATTATTGTTGGTCTCTTAAACATTTGAGAGCAAACTTTGGATATGATGACCCATCATCCCTAAATACTTTAGTGTATGTTTGCCCCAGAAAGAACACTCATATATAACTATCATACATTGAGTTCCATGTCAGGAAGTCCACATTGATATAACACAGCCATCCAATCCACCTACCTCATTTCTATTTCACCAGGTACTGTGATGCTTTTTCCCTTATGGTGAGAGAACCATCCAAGGATATTCATTACAGTCAGTGGACATATGTCTTCAACTCCTCCAGTTGGGAACATTTCCTAAGTCATTTCTGTTTTTCATATCATGACAATTGTGTAGAATACAGGCCTTACATTTTGTAGGATGTTCCTGAGCCGGTGATGATGTCAGTTTTGTTCATTGGGTCATGTTAATGGCTGCCAGATTTCCCTTCCACAAAGGCACTATTCCCCTGGTGTAATTGACTAGTGCTAAGGTTACACCCGTATCCCTTCCCTCATCATAGTTCCATGCACCAGGCTTGTTTTCCATTGACTCCTCTGCCTGAATTAGCCACTGCAGTGAGAGTTGCCAAGTGGTGATTTTAATTTTTGGTCATTTCTTCTACTGGTAATCTGCTTTGTGAAGAGCCTTCTTAGGTGCGTGGGTGGCTCAGTTGGTTAAGTGTCTGCCTTTGGCTTGGGTCATGATTCCAGGGTCTTGGGATCAAGTCCCATATGGGGCTCCCAGCTTAGCAGGAAGTCTGCTTCTTCTTCTCCCTCTGCCCCCCCCCCCCCCCCACTTGTGCCCTTTCTCTCTCTCAAATAAATAAAATCTTTAAAAAGAAAAGCCTTCTTGCCTCCCTCATTGGTTTATTTTTTCATATATCACAGATATCCTGGTTTATTCAGTGGCTTACAGTATGTTATTATCCTTATTTTGATGCTCATATTATCCCAGATTTGGAAATGGAAGCCTCTTCAAAGTAGTTCATGTGTCTTTTAGCATACTCTCATCAGTTTTTGAGTACTTCTTTATTTTGTGGTACAGTTAAGTAGTTTTATCTTGTACTTTTCTTGCCTCTTCCTTGCAATACATTATATCTCTTCAGGCACCTCTGGTTCCTTTTAGTGGAGAATGGTATTTAGAAAGTCAGACTGAGGTGGGTAGTTATAAATAAATGCCTGATGGCTTTTGCTGTCCACTCTTTAAAACAAACAAAACAAGGCACAATTAAGTGGACCCACACAGTTCAAACCCATATTGTTCAAAGGTCAATTGTACTCCCAATTCAGCACTTCAGAGTTCGTTTTACTCGTTACCCTTTCTGTGTTTGTAAATACTTGCTCCAGCAATGAGAAGTCTGGGCTTCATTAGCCTCAGCATACGTATTTGTTTGTACAATCATTGTACCAATTTTCCCTGTCCTGTCTCTGTCTCATTGCCTGATATCACCTCACCCTCTACCCCCGTGCCGTGTGTCCTTGATCTCCAGCGGACAGCTGCTAGCATGCCACTCTGCTGCTCCCCTCTGCCTGTCAGGGCTCCAGGTGTGTGGTGCCACTAGGCGTGCTTACCTGCATGTGCCATCCTCCTTCCCCCCCACAGTACTCTGTGTCCTTTGTGTCCTCTGGTGCCACTGGGCACAAAACAGTGTTTTGTGGTTGAATTTGTAGCATTTTATGCCATCAGCACTGTTGATAGAATAGATGTATATGTTTTGTTTTCAGTTTAAACCTACACTCACCCGGCCCCACTTAACTGTGTACGAGGCATTGTGCTAGTTTTCACAGAAGTGAAGAAGGTAGACACAGTCTCCACCCATCTGGAACCATGACTGAGGGGGTGAAACCACCGAATTATAAACAATGAGTTTTACAAAAAGGGAAGAGCAAATGTTATGGGGAAGTACATTGGAAGTACTTGTCTAGTATCTTGTACTTAGTATTGTCTTTGTCTTCCAAGATTTACTGAATGAATTGCTGGGTATTTGTGGTGTGGGTGTACCTAGGTGGCTAGGCTCCAGGAAAGGCTCTGAGAGTTACAGACGCTGAGTATAAGGCCAGCACCCTTATGTGATGGTCTTACATAGTCTTCCTCTCTTGGCCAGGGTGTACTAGCTCATGTTTCTGGACAAGAGAAGATTTGTATTGTAAAGGGCTTATATGCTTATGAGGGTTGATGTAGGGCAAAGAGATTTCTTTAAAACCATTTATAGAATAATAGGAATAGAAGTCTAGCAGCAAAAAATGAGTTATAAAAATAGCCTTTTCTGACCTTCAGAAAGTAAACACACGTTAATGAAACTTCAGTCATTTGTGTTATATAATGTGGCCTGTGGCATGCAATATTATTGCTTTAAAGACTTGAAAATATTAAGTATTCTGTGTGAATTTGTTTACTTGTTTGCTTAAATATAAACCTTTTAAGATTTGAATATAATTTGAATATAACTTTGTTAGGCAGTGCTCCATAAACTACCTAGCAAAGCATTTTCCAAAAAATGTTAAGCCAGTGATGAAGAATCCTTGCATAAAAACTAAAAAACTAAGGTTACTAAGCTCTGATTTTTATAATGATTTTTTCCTGTGTCTTGACTAAATATCTGAGAAGTATGCATTCCTGTCTTGTGACAAAACCTATTTATGAGGTTTGATAAAACCATTCATTATTCATTCTAAGAACTTTAGGGCAGTAGGCCTAAAGAATCATGGAAGCTTGAAGGCACTTGAGAAATTGTCTTTCTTATGTAGGCAAAAGTAAAGTGACTTTTACTAGGTCTTTACAGAGCTTAAATATGTAGTAGAGGGTCCCAAATAGGAATATAGCTCTTGGGGCTCTAACTCAAAATCTGTACCAGAGGACTCAGTGTTTCTGGATATGGTGGAAGTTCTAATCGTAATTATAATGATGATGATGATAATAATAATTATTATTATTATTTGATTGGCCTAGCAGTTTATAACACCAAGCTTCTGCCAGAAGGTAAGCAATACTGACAGTAATTACCTGGATCATTTTTAGCACTTAATTAAAATGGGCCCAATGTCCTCTCATCAGTGTGTGATTTCAAGATATACTGAGTGGTGAGTTCAGCATTAGTTGTGAATGATAAACTGAAAATTGGAATTATCTTTAGTATTAGAGTTGGAATGGTTACATTCCCAGGACCAAGATTTCTGGGGTTTTATGAGTAGGTGAATGCTACAGAGAGAAATTTAGAGCTGAAGTGTCTAAATATCATTTGATAGTAGAACCTAACTGTGGGGGATCCCTGGGTGGCGCAGCGGTTTGGCGCCTGCCTTTGGCCCAGGGTGCGATCCTGGAGACCCGGGATCGAATCCCACATCGGGCTCCCGGTGCATGGAGCCTGCTTCTCCCTCTGCCATGTCTCTGCCTCTCTCTCTCTCTCTCTCTCTCTCTCTCTGTGACTATCATAAATAAATAAAATAAATGTTTAAAAAAAAAAAAAAGAACCTAACTGTGGTTCATAACAAGTAGTTTAGCTGGTGGGTTGTTTCCATTTCTTAGTTTCTTTATGGGCTTTGTATGTATCATAAAGGGAGAAAAATGGAAAATTGAATTCTGAATATCTGTGTGGCAGGCCAACAGATGCACCTAGAAGTCAAAAGGAATATTTTTAAAAAGTATTTGGAGGAGCACTTTGTGGAGTTGGGGTTTGAGTATGGAAAAATGAGTTGCCGCTTTTGAAAAAAAGTTGCTTTGCAGACATTTAAATCATAAAAGCACATGAATATATGTATAACATTTATATTTTAAAGTATGGTGTGTAGTTAAGTGTTTGTGAAAATACTGGAAACTTAAAAATGTGTTAAAAATGTTGGGATGTAGTGTCTGAGTCTTGTTAAGCAGCAAAGCTCAGCAGCATATGTAGTATCCGATCTTTGGGCCAGGGTTGCAGTGCCTCACAAGTTACTGTGATTTAATAATGGGTTTTAGAAATTTGAAACTGTTTAAGCCAACTAACTGTACAGTCACATTTATAGCTCATACATGCTATGATTTTGTGTCCCAGTTTCCTCCACTATTGTTAACTAAAAAGAAAGGGCAACTTTGTATTGTGAACCCTGCAAATACATCCAATGCATACTAATTACATTCTCACAGTTAAAGGTACATTTACAGATGTTTGTAGAAGTGATATTTCATTGTACTTTCTGAAAATGCCAGGTGTTCATGTAAACTCTCTAAGATGAGAGCTCAGCAAATAACTTTATTTTATACTCGTCATAAAATCATTGAGAAAATACCTGTTTTGCCATCCTTGAACACAACTCTTGGAGATGTTTTAAGAGATGAAATTGGTCTGAACGTGGTATTGTATTCATTTTTTAACTGAATTCATATGAATTGAATGGAGCTATACATTTTACTTTTTTTTTTAAAAGAGCTGTGATTCAGAGAATTGCAGTAACTATAAGGAATGAGATTTGGAATTTGAACTCTGAAATGTCTGACTTGTTATTTCTAATAAATCCAGGTTTTTCACTTTTCTTTTTTTGGTCTCCCCTTTCACTTAATGAATTAAGCTAAGGCCACAGACTGTGTTGGGCACTTCCTGAACTTGGTCATAAACCCGTTTCTACTTTTTTGGAGCTCTCTCTGCAGGCTTTTAGTCTTTTCACTCTTCCATCACACCCCTAGAGAAGAAGAAGGCTTTTGAGAAGGTGGCATTTTGGCTGCTTTCTTGTTTTATTGTGAATTTCAGTGATACTGGAAGGTAATTTTTTTTACTTCTAATAAGCAGTAACCACATGTATGAGCCAAGGATAAAAGGAAAAATGACACTGGTAGAGTTTTCTTGCCGTAGGTATAACCTACTTAGTTTCCTAGGAAACAGAAACATCATTTACAAATATTGATTTGAAATAGCTGGTAGGAAATCCTAGGCCATTGTTCCTGCCTTTAAAATAGTTCCTCTGAAGAGATCAAGTTAAATGATTGCATCCTGAATGATCACATTTTATTTAGAATATATCTTGCATATTGAGTGATTCTCTAATTGGGATCGAGGTTCATTTTGGTTGTAATGTTTGTTACACATTGCTTGCTCACCTGTGCTGGTCAAATTGGTAATTTTTTTTATCCTGTAGCTGGGTACGGTCTTCTCACCCACCTTTTGCTTTTCTGAGCATTGTGCTGAATGCCAATGAAAGCATCTGAGGGAATATAAACATAAGATGCGGCTAAGAGTTTTTTTTTTTTTTTTTTTTTTTTTTGCGGCTAAGAGTTTAACGACGAACTCTTGTAGTCCATTTTGTGGAAAACTTTTGGAGTTTGAATTTTGCTTCTTTCAATATTATCAGTTTAGATGAAAGCTTTCTAAGTTTTATTACTCAAAGGGGGAAGAAGAGAGCCACCAGAAAAAGCCTCTGAGCACTTGTCAGCAAATTAACCTAAGAGGAACTGCTCAGGATATGTGTAAAAGTTGAGCCTCTTCAGACAAAAAGAGCTAGCTCATGACATAGTGAAAGATGGTAAGAATCTAGGTGGGGAAACCTACCTTCATCAGTGGATCCTATGAGGGCACAAGAGATACAGGATGTGTTTGTGTGTGTGTGTGTGTACCTGCGTGTCCTTGATGGCATCACAATACTGTGCTGAAGACAACTCAGCACACGCAGTGCTATCCTAGAATCTGATAATATGCCTTGGCAGAGGTCATTCTCAAAGTAACTAGTATTCAAAATGGTAACCTCAAGTCACTAAGAATAGTTAGTTTTCAGTATAGACTTCATAAGGAATTAAAAATGTGTAATGCAGTTTATAATCATTAAAAATTATAATAAAAATTATGAGACTGAAGTGTTCACTATCAAAACTGTTTGGTAGATCACTATACCAAAGCCCTTTTAGAGAACTTATTCCTTGAAGATTCCAAATAGTTAGGGTTTTATGACATACAGTTTTACTGTCATCAACCCCTAGTGTTTCTTTCTTTCTTTCTTTCTTTTTTTTTTTAAGATTTTATTTATTTATTCGTGAGAGACACAGAGAGAGGCAGAGACCTAGGCAGAGGGTGAAGCAGGCTCCATGCAGGGAGCCCGACGCGGGACTTGATCCCAGGACTCCAGGATCGCACCCTGGGCTGAAGGCCGCACTAAACTGCCGAACCACCTGGGGTGCCCAACCCCTAGTGTTTCTAATCTGAAATCCCACATGGAGTTTTCAGTCACAATCGAAGGATCTGAAAAAGAGGAAATGAACTGATCTTTATTCTACCTGGAGATTTGAAAAAATGTGAGCTTTTTGGGCTGTGGAACATATGATCAGAGTCTATAAAATGCAGACTTTATTGATCACAGCTCAGAAATCTGGATTAGAGCTGAGTTCTCCCATGAAATCTGGACAATATTAAGTGTAAAACAAGTGAAAGGAAATAATGCTGCATACAATGAGTAGAGTAAGTGTTATACTGTTAAGTAATATAATAATATACTGTTAAATATATTATGTACGAGAAGTGTTTTATGCTAAAAAATCTTCAAAAATGCTTTAAAAATGTAACCAAATCAATAGGACAATGGATATTAAAGCTTTTCTGGTTGTAGAAGAAAATATTAACTGAGTTCCTTCTATGTGACAGGCTTTGTGCTTCATCTGGGGGTTCCTGGCCCTAATCCATTCCCCTTAGAAATACACAATATGGTGAGGAGACAACCCATGATATGTCCGTCATGCAAATGTGAAATATAAAGGAAAGCAACAGAGTGCTTGGGAAGGCCACTTCTTTCAGACCCTTTCTTCCCCTCCATGAAGGAATGTGCATATGTTTTTTTTTTTTTTTTCTTTTTTCAGTAAGAGTGCCAGTGTGAATGAATAGGGCAGGGGTTGGGAGAGAGGAGGGGCAGAAGGACGGAGAGGGAGAGAATCTTAGCAGGCTGTTTGCTGGGTGGTGCTCCATCTCATGATCCTGAGATCATGACCTGAGCTGAAATCAAGAGTTACAAGCTTAACTGACTGAGCTACCCAGGTGTACCACATATGCTTTTTTAAACCTATAGTTTCTAAATATCTGCAGTATGTATATTTTCTATTTAGTAATCTTAAAACTATTGTCCTTTGCTTTCTCAAATGGTAAAGGATTACAGGATAGATAATTTAAATGAACATGATTTTAAACTTTTCATTCTGTATATGTGTACTTGTATGTGTATATGGCAAATGCTTCTATGTATGAGATGTACTTGAAAATATAAAGTTATATATGTCAATCTACAGAATATACTGATTTAAATTCTGGAACCACATACTTGTGTAACTTAAATGTAAAATATCTCTTGGCTATTTGTTTTTCATTGCTTTTCACTTACACACCTAATGAGCTCTGAAATATTTGGAACCAGTTCTCCTTCCCCAAGGAGGGAATGATTTTAAGATGTTTTTAGTTAGTAACTTATGTTGAAATCAAAGTGTATAAATAGTGGTTGCTATCTAAACCATTGTGATGCTCCTTTACATTAGTTTGTATTCTTATTTATCTTACATACCTGGAGAATTTGACCTGAGGAATAATGTATTGATTATAGGCCTTCTTACTATTTTTAATTTTTAGAGTCAGTTCTTGACTGTATTTTCTTTTTTGCGTATGATGGATATACTTTGAAAAAACTTAACTAGAACTTTATAGCTAGAGTGTTGAAAAATTAATTTAGTCTAATTCCTTCAAATTATTTGCAAACAGATGACAATGACTATATTATGGTTATTTATAGTTTACAGTTATTTTTTCATTAAATGGAACTCCAGCTCTCCCTAAACTTTTGACTTCCATATTTTAATTTCTTTATTCTTTGTCTCATGTTTTTGGGCATTAATGTCAGTAAAGGCAACTTAAAAAGTTGCAATTAATTCCCATGAGATCTGGGACACTTTAGATTTTTGTAAGTGTTCATATCAAATATATTGATAAATGGGAAGTAATCGCAAGAACTAAGAGACACTGCATCTCATTTTTTCATATAGGTGGTAGAGGGAAGAGAAAAGACGTGGTTTTGATGAGGGAAGAGCATGAGTATTGGCAAAATGAGGAAAATAGCATAGTATTTTGTGTTAAACATTAGGAGACAGAGTATATAACATAGAAATCACTTTTTTTTTAAAAACCAAGTTTTGGGTATATGCAATCTGTCCCCAGAACATGATTTCACCTCCTACAGGTGCCCATGGTGATGTTTTTTACAACTTCACTAGAGCAAATGAAACAACCACTAACTTCACTACCATTATCTAGTTTATTTTTTAGCAGACATTTAACTCAGGCTGGTGGCACTAGGTTATGGAGCACTATTTTGTACTCAGTGAAGGATCTAATGGAACTTTTCAAGTACAGCAGCAACATGGTGAAAACAATAACGTGAAAAGCTTAATCTGAACAGCATGCAGATTGGATTTAATGGAGGAGAAACTAGAGTCAAGGAGACCCAAGTAGGAAATAAAAATTGTGGTATAGCCTAAAATAAGGATGTTTTGGAATGCAAGCGGTAAGTAGAATTAAGAACATTTCCTGAAGAATATTTTGATGCTAGAGAATTACAAATGGAGAGAAAGAGGGAGAGGATGCTGATGTTTCAGGACTGGGTGATTTGGATAATGATGATGCCATTTCCACAGGGTCATTGTGGGAGAGACGATTTGGGGTTATATTCTGAGGTCAGTACTACTTATATTATGTATAAGTTGATTGTAGAGCATCTGGGTGCATGTGTGCTAACATCATTAAAATTAGAGAACTGGAACTCACATAAGATCTTTGAGGTAGGAAAAGATTTGAGCAAGAGTTCTGGGTGAAGCTTTGAGACATTGTTCCATCCTTGAGGGAGGAAGGTAGTTGACCTTTCTTCAGAAACTATTTTAACACTTGCCTCCAAGATTTTATTTCTTTTCCACTTATCCATTAGCATTTCCTAACTATGTGACTCAGTCAATTAAGATGTGTTTGATGATGAGTAAGGAGAATGAACTCACACTGGCTTTTATTAATAATAAGGGACTTTGGTTGCCTCATCATGGAAAATGGTAGGTAGGCCTTCAGAATTAGTGTGGTTTAACATCTGAACAGTATCATCAGGGATGGATACAGTTTCTTTGTATCTGTTTCGGTTTTAATTTTAGCCTGGCTCTTCCAGAAGCGTATGGGAATGAGAGGAAGGTATCTTGTTGTTTTACGTGTAGAGTGAGAAGAAGTTGGCTTCTGGCAGCTCTCTGAAGGTTAGGAAGCATTTTTCTCAGGTGCCATGTATGACAAATACACCATAGTTCACCATGATCATGGGATATTTTCCCATTCATATAGACCTTCATTTCTTTCAACAGAAATGAAACTAAATGGTTTTTAGTTTTCACAGTTTAGGTTTTGTAGTTCTTTTGTCAAATTATTCTTAAGTAATAGAATTCTTTTAGTTGAGGTATAGTTGACATATAACACTGCATTAGTTTCAGATTCGATGTTTCTGTGTGTTCCAAGTGGATCACCAGTGTCTAGTGAACATCCTCATCGTGCATAGTTATAGAATTATTTTATTTTATTTTTTTTATTTTTAAAGATTTTATTTATTCATGAGAAACAGAGAGAGAGGCAGAGACAAAGGCAGAGGGAGAAGCAGGCTCCATGCAGGGAGCCCGATGCGGGACTTGATCCCGGGTCTCTAGGATCATTCTCTGGGCTGAAGGTGGTGCTAAACCCCCCTGAGCCACCCAGGCTGCCCAGTTATAGAATTTTTTTTAAAGATTTTATTTACTCATGAGAGACACACAGAGAGAGGCAGAGACATAGACAGAGGGAGAAGCAGGCTTCCCATAGGAAGCCTGATGTGGGACTCCATCCCTGGATCCTGGGATCACGCCCTGAGCTGAAGGCAGACGTTCAACTACTAAGCCACCCAGGTATCCCTAGAATTTTGTTTTCTTTTGGAGATAGCTGGTAAGATTTACTTTGTTAGCAGTGTTAAATAGGCAACATAGTAGTATTAACTTTAGTTAGGTAGAAATGTTTTCTTAATTTCATTTTTGGATTATTCAAGCAAGGGCATAGAAATAAAATTGATTTTTGTATATTTATCTTGTATCCTGCAACTTTTGAACTATTTATTCTAAGTTTTAAAATGAGTTCTGTAGGAATTTCTAATATATGGGCCTGTCTTCTGCAAATAGAGTTAGTTTTACTTCTCCTTTCCAGTCTCAATGGCTTTTCTTTCTTTTTCTTGATTAATTGCCCTGGCTAGAACTTTTAATACAATATTGAAGAGAAGTGAGAACAGATATTCTTGTCTCTTTGATCTCATGGGGAAAGTTTCTAGTCTTTCACCATTAAGTATGATATAATCTGTTGGTTTTGGTAAATGGCCTTTATCTTGTTGAGCACATTCTATTCTATTCCTAGTTTTTTTTTTTTGTGCTTTTATTGTGAAAGCGGGTTGAGTGTTTTTCAAATGCGTTTATTAATATCACGTGGTTTTTGTTTTTTTAGTCTGTTGATAGGTGTGTTACATTAAGTGATTTTTTCAGATATTAAACCAAGTTTGTTTTGTATAGATTACATATCATGACCATGTGGGATAATGATATGTAATCCATTTTACATGTTGTTGGATGTGGCTTCAGTGATATTTTGTTGAGGATATTTGTATCTGTATTCATAAGCAATAATAGTCTGTAGTTTTCTTGAAATGTCTTTGTTACAAATAATTCATTTTTAAATGCCTAGATGTTTGGATTAACTGAATTTTCAATATATAATTGATCAGGATTTCTTTATAGGCTTGTTAAAGTATGTACTTATTAAATACAATGGCATATGAATCAACAGTCTCTACCATTGTATTTTGCATATATATATATACACACACACACACATATATTTTAAGGATTGAGAAGAACACAGTAACATCCATTTTTACAATGGAATGAGTGAATCTATTATATTTATGAATGCAGTGTGTTTTCTGTTCTCCATTCTTTTTTTTTTTTGTATGGGTGGATATGTTTATTGACTTTGTGTATGTGTGTGTTTATAGGATTAATTTACCCCATCATATTACCTGAAAAGCAATGAATATATTTCAATATGAATAAAGTAAAATGAATGCTATGGAGATTAAGCTTGGATTTGTATTTAGAATTTTATTAACTTTTTTCAATGATTAAAACATTAGAATTTTATAAATGATAATTGTGCAGTTCCAGAAAATGTAGTAGAATAATTTATTGCGCAGATTTCTTATTATTTCTTATTATTATTTTAAGAGCTTGGGACACAATACAGTAGTTTATAGTTTCTATAGTGGATTAAATATCTCTGAGGGTTGGTATTCAGTGGAATTTCTGGACAGAAGGTTTGCCAAATAGTTGTTTGCTCACCATCTTTCATGGAATTCTTTTTTGCAGACCCTTTCCTCTTAGGGTCCCATGATGTTGAGAGAGAACAGTACCATACTTTTCTCTCCAGTCTGTAGGATACCACTCCCTCTTCCAGTCACTCATCCCTGTGAGGTTTCTAAGAATGAGGGGTACACTAGTAAAACTACCCTGGGTCATGCCCTCATTTAGTGTTCCCTTTGTTAAGAATGGACCTGAGTGTAGTAACAGGCAGTTCTTTCTCTTCTGCTCATTTACTGTTTGTGCATTTAGTGGGCCTTCCTCTAGAGCCCACTCCTGGCTTCCTCTTCACAACGCACTGAGAACAACCAATTAATTATATAGCAGTACCTTACACATTACAGAGATTCTCATTTGACACTAATAACTGAAGAACTTATTACCTCCAATTTACGAATAAAAAAAGCCCTGAGGCTCAAGAACTTTAATGACATGACTAGAAGCTTAAAATGACATGACTAGAAGCTGACATAAACTGGGGTTGGAAGCCTCAATTCTATCAGATTATAAGCTCCTTGAGAACAGGGAGTACATTTTTATCAGTGATTTAGCTGCAGCATTTAGCATATGTATCTTGGCTTAGACATGTGGTAAATAAATGAGTCCCTGCTCCCTACCAAGTGGCTGACCCCAACTCCGCTATTGTGAGCTTGCCAATGCAGATGATTCTGGACTCTTCCAGAAAAGCTGAAGCTTTCTTCTTAGAGCCCAGGGGCATCAGCTACTTTCAGAAGTGAGGAAATCCTCTCAGGATTTTCTTTTAAACCATTTTGCTATTCTGTCTCTGACCTGCATTAACTTGTGATAGAGGACCTTTGTCAACATTCATGTCATGCGGGCTTGCTGGTGACTGAGCTTCTGGTCCCATGTGCTTCCGAGGGCAGAATTTATGAGGCTCCTGCTTCATATCTGAGTTCACCTCTTGGGCGATGATCTACTTCTTATTCAACAAGTCGTGTTGTCAGAATTAACTCCAAATGAAATTATTGCCGAACAATGTCACAGTTCTTCTCCAGCCATCCTCAGTGGCACATAAGTAAAACATGCTATTCTGTTAACACTTGGAAGATGGAAGGAGAGATTTACATATCTATATTTACATGTTTAAAACAAAAATGCTATCAGATGATTATTAGTCTCTCCCTATGCTTAAAATATCAGTGATTTATTTAGCTAATAATTTTAACAAAAATTGGCTTTTATAATTTAAAACTTTTATATTTACATCAAGTATTAAAAACTCATTATAACTCATACTTTTTAATGCATAAAAATATGAAGCAGACTGAAAGTAAAATTTATCTTAAAATTGATTGCAGCTTTTCCTCATTAAGGATGATCATTTGCTCAAAGTATGGTTTTAGCAGGCACCAGCAGTCCCCTTTTCAACATGATACTTGGCTTTTGGCTTGGATGCTATATGGTATTGTGCTATTTCTGTGTTCCACTGGTAGTTTGCACCAGATTTACCAGAAGGATGTGTTAAAATGCAGAATCCTAGGTCTAACCCAGATGATTTAATTAGAACCTTTGAAAGTGGACCTCAGGAATTGGCATTTAAATAAGCTCCCCATTGATGGCGGTGAAGTCTAAAGTCAGATGCCCATGAGCAAGGTAAGAATCAGAGTCACAAAGATCTTGAATTTAGTTTCTCCACCAGTGGAGGCTGACATTTATACTGTGACATTTATATCTGAAAATAGGAATGATGGTAACAGTAGTTACCTCAAGGAGGTGTGAGTTTTCAGGGAATTATATGTAAACTAATTAGTGCAGTGTCTGGTACATAGCAAGTGCTCAAGAAAGGCCACTGGTAGCAATAGCCAGTGTGGTGCTTGTTGTTAACTATTATCATTGTACCCAAATGATATAATAGCTGCTAGGACTCCTAATCCCTTCAAAATGAGGATATGAGTGTTGTCAGAAAAATAACTTTCCAGAGAGTTGAGAAGTCCTTGCCAGATGTTGTCAACCTATGGCCCACAGCTTGGTTTTATAAATAAAGTTTTATGGGTGCACAGCCATCCCATTTGTCTAAGTATTGTCTGTGGTTGCTTTGGAGTCTGGCCTACAAAGCTGAAAATGCTTCCTGGCTCTCAACAGAAAGGTTTGCTGACTCTTGCTCTGTGCTAAGGTGGATTTTGGCCAAAGCTTCATCAGTGTGAGACCATGGTGCAGAGGCAGTCAGGTGTTGATAATAAAAGAGAGTGCTGTAACAGTGACCAGTTTTCCTACTCTGGGCTTCTCCTACTATCCTGCTGTCTCAGGTCTTTAAGAAGAGCCAGCCCTTCACTGTCCTTTCTGCCACTGCCTTATCACTCCACCTAAAAATCAGTGACAGGGTCCTGAACCATTTTTGCATCTGGAAAGCCAGTTGGGTGAGTACTTTGGGGGCTCTTAGGACTTAGGTGGTATAGTCCCTACAAATAATAACATGGAAAGTAAAATAGTGTATAGAGAACATGTAGACAAAACACAGTCACATGCCCTGTTGGACTTTCTTTCTTTTTTTTAATTTCTTTTTTAAAAAGATTTTATTTATTCACGAGAGACAGAGAGAGAGAGAAAGGCAGAGACACAGGCAGAGGGAGAAGCAGGCTCCATGCAGGGAGCCCGATGTGGGACTCCATCCTTGGACTCCAGGATCACACCCTGGGTTGAAGGCAGGTGCTAAACAGCTGAGCCACCCAGGCATCCTGCTGTTGGGCTTTCTTATGATCAAGTTTGAATTCATATTAAGTTCTAGAAATATCTTATAATTCATCTCCCACCACCTCTAAATTAAAACCAAAACCAGGGGTACCTGAGTGGCTCAGTTGGTTAAGTGTCTAACTCTTGATTTCTGCTCAGGTAATGATCTCAGGGTCTAGGATCGAGCCCCATGTTAGCTCCTCACTTGGTGAGGAGTCTGCTGGAAATTCTCTCCCTCTTCCCCTTGCCACTGTGCTCACACAGGGACGCACACGCTCTCTCTAAAATAGATAAATCTTTAAAAACCAAAACCAAACCCAACTATCAGACCAGAAAAAAAAAAAATTGACATAAAATTGTATAAGGATCTTGTAAACAATCACAACCTAATTCTCTAAATCTAAAACTCTAAATGGAGATAAAATTGTTGAAATTTATGATTACCTTTCACAAATTAAGCTTACCTTCTAGAACTTTTATGAACAAACTTTGTATCATGCTGAAGCATATAAGCAATGATTAACTTATGACATTATGATGTTTTCCAACACTTTTAGTAGGAGTATTTCACTTTCCCAAAAGTACTGGTTATATTCTTTTTGCATTAGGGTCTAATGTCATGGGCTCTAGCTGAGAAAGAATCTCTGGTCTGTTGGTTTATAGTCAATCCTTAACATAATTTTATATGGTCTTTGAAGTAATAATATATAAGGTATCTCCATTTTTGCATATATTCATGAAACTATACAGACCTCTAATAGGCTTCAGCAAAAATATTTTGAGAGATCAAGCAATACTATTCCATGTTCTTGTGGATTTGATTATAGGTGCTTTTCTCTGTATTTCTTTCTTCAGTGTTTTCTTTCTCTGTATGTGTCTCATTTCTCCTTCACTTGGTCCCTTAACTCTGTTCTTCCCCTTGTCCTGCTCCTTTAACTGGTTGTGATATATAGTGTATCTCTCGTGTTGAATGTTTATGCAGTAGAACTAGCACAGCATCTAACATTTCTCTTTTAAAAAAATTCCTGCCAAACAATAATTGTTTTATGTGCTCTTTGATTAATATTTTTATTAGCTTGCTGACTCTCCAATAACATAAAAAGTTCCCATCCCCTGTTTTCTTGGCCTCTTTGTGTAGCTGGCTCAGAGTGTTTTATTGTTTGATGGAGTAGATAAAATTCCCCTGATGTTTCCTACTCACTCTAAATTTGGAATACACCTACTGTATTCTTTTAGGCTTTATTGTTTCCTAAACTATCTATTTAAGTACAGTCCTAAAGCCTAAACGGAACACTGTTATTGTGGCTAAAAATAATATGTGTAATGGAGCAGTATATTTGACTTCATTACCATCTTCATAACTATGCAAAACCCAGCATTCTCACAAAGCACTCAGTAAGGTCTAGTGATTATTAAATTTTGCT
Source organism: Vulpes vulpes (assembly GCF_048418805.1). Lineage (NCBI taxonomy): Eukaryota > Metazoa > Chordata > Mammalia > Carnivora > Canidae > Vulpes > Vulpes vulpes. Next base: position 28,016,601 of record NC_132785.1, on the reverse strand, counting down.
AGTTCCATGGTAAATGTATAATGGTTACTTGTAGTGATTTGTAAATGGAGTGGTGGGAATAACTTGACCTTTAAATCCAGTGGGCCTTTCTAAAACCCTGATATTTAGAGGAAAGGCAGAGGCATCCATAAGGACACTCATCAAAGGGAAAGCTCTTGCCTATTACTGAACAGAATAGTATCCAGTGCAACCCTGTGATGCATCTATAGCAGAAAGAGGAGGTTTTAGTCTGTTATTTTATATTGAGATTTCTATGAGCTGGAGACCATTTGTAGCTCTTTTATAGGGATTGGTTGATTTGATGTTCTTAATTTTCCTTTTATCATTTATCAGAAAACCTTTATATTATCCTAGGTTTTTTTTTTTTTTTGATTATAAGACAAATCTGTTTTCCCAGGTGAATTGAATTTAAATTCTGTTTTAATAAAGAATCTCACATACTTGTTCTGTGACATTAAAATAGATGATTTTGCCATTTGAATTATTCTATTACACTTTATGATCTTGTACTTATGTTCTTGCTTTTCCCCAGTCTAAAATTCCCATCTGCCACTTCCTCCTCACTATATTCCCTCTTCTAACTCTTCCAACTCTCAAAACCTGATTCGTAGTTCAGATGCCATCTGCTCCAAGAAGCTGTCCTGCTTTGCAAAGTCAAATGAATGAATTTGGGTTTTTTTTTGCATCTTGATTTCTGTACTTTTAGAGACATTTTCCCTAGACTTATATTTCATAGTTGTTTTTTTTAGCTTTCAGTGATAAGTGTTGTGTATCAAGTCGAAGCATGTGAAATTACTATTATTCAACTGTTTTGAGCTACAAACATGTCAAGTTCATATGTCAGAACCTAATACTTATTTGAACATTAACTGCACAGATCTTTGAAAATAAACTATGGTCTGAGTTCATTAAAACACATTTTGGATTTGGATTTATGTCTCTGTCGCAGAGCACTTACAGAGTTTACTAATGTATTCAAGAAATGTTTGTTGAAATCAGTTGGATTGTCCACGTTACTGTTACTTTTTATGAGATAACTAATAATTGATCTAGAAATGATGCCTGTTCTGTCGGTCACACCATTTGAAAACTGGGATCTATGAGTCCACTGTGTAACTCCATCTATTGTCCACTCACTTCAATATTGTTAGACACCTAAAGTTAAACTTGTCTGAGTCACTGTTCTTTCTGTTTTAGTTGTATACTCTATTGCCATTGTTGAAACATTTTGTCTTTACTTTGTCTATATTTGCCTTATTTTGTTTTCCTTATTGCAAAGGTAATTTTTTACTTCTGATTTTTCCTCTCTCAAAATTTTCTACCAACTTAATTCTCGGTGGAAGGACTGTTAGTGCGCCCCAGCCTGGAAAATATTCCCTGGCTTGCTTTGTTTTATCATGAAAAAAAAAATCTTTCTTTTGAAGTTATATTCTTGTGCTTGCTAAAGGTCCATTTAAATCACAGGAGATAAAAGTTGTACTGACAACCTTGGACGTTCCCTGTCCTTCGCCAGAAATAGCAAAGTAGATACTCATCTTGTACAAAAATATGTGCATGTTCATCCTCACTTCAAAACATCTTGTCTTTGGTGATTCTTACAGTAAGCAGTAGAAGTCTAAGTCAGCTCATAGTGTAGAATCTGGGGGTTACTGGACATGAGGTAGGATTGGAGGGGAACACAGTGTGGTGCTGAACAAATGGAGAAAACTGTGGCTTTTTCTCTACTGACAGGCGACAGGCTTTTTAGTCGAATACCATACAGTCTCTTTCTTAGCTACTTACAATACAGTATAATTTCCTCAAGACAGGTTTTTCAGCTCCCTTCGGTTTTTTTCCTAACTGGAAGAAGTTTTACATGAGAAAATGAGATTTTGGAGTTGCAGGGAAAGCTCAATCTGTGAATATATTGAAATATTTTATGGCATCATATAGAAATGCATTTTTGTGTTAGTGAAGTTCTTTTGTCCGTGAACCAACAATTTGCAGTATGATACTTTTAATTAGGTAAAATTTGTGATTGGCTCCTTTACAAGTTATGAGGCATGTACAGACATTTTTCATTTTTAGACCCCGTTAGTTGAGGATGCTGGAACATGAGACTGTGGTCTATATAGTTGGAGCTGGTAGTTTTAATAATTAATGAAGGTGACTTATTTTCTTATATTTTCTGGTCGGAGTGGAGTAGGGTAACAGGTTATTGTAAATCTTTTTTTTTATTATTTTATTTTATTTTATTTTATTTATTTTTTAATTAATTTTTATTGGTGTTCAATTTACCAACATACAGAAAAACACCCAGTGCTCATCCCGTCAAGTGTCCACCTCAGTGCCCGTCACCCATTCCCCTCCAACACCCGCCCTCCTCCCCTTCCACCACCCCTAGTTCGTTTCCCCGAGTTAGGAGTCTTTATGTTCTGTCTCCCTTCCTGATATTTCCCAACATTTCTTTTCCCTTCCTTTATGGGAGGAGACCACCTCTGCCTGTATGTAGTGATTTAAACGTGTGTATTTTTGTTGCCAATGAATAAGACTACATCTTACTGAGCACGGTTTGTAAACCCAGGGATAGAGATCAGCGTATTCCTCCTGCCTAGGATGGTGTCTTGCACGTGGCAAATCCTTAGTTATTATCTGTTGAGTGAATGGTTGAGTTGGCAAAATATCTACGAGTTGCTTAATGACATGTGTTGAGGTCTGAGGAACAGAGGGAAAAAAACCCATAACATTAAGCATGGTCTTTAAGGTTAGAAATTAGAAGTAGAGACACAAATCAGTGTATATTCATAGAATGATTAGTACTGAAATCTATAGTACTTAAAGAAATTTTTTTTAATAAAAACAGATAGATGCAAGAGGCAACATTTGTGATAATGTCATTTTCTAAATTACTGAACACCTATCTTGTACCATTTATTGCATAGGTGTTTTACTTATGTTATCTGAGTGAATCATCATGACAAATCTGATTATTATCCCTGTTATTCCTCCCTGAGATCATCGAGGTTCAGTATCATTCTCAAGATCACATAGCAATTAAGTGGCAGTGTTAAGCTGTAAGACCTATTATGTCTGCCAGTACTAGTGCTTATTGCTTCGTTGCTTCTCTAGTTTTCTAGAGCCTGTCTGGACCAGGATTGCCACAGGATGGTAGTTGGGTACCAGAGACAAGACTTGGAGCTCTTCCTAAACCAGAAATGTAAGACAAAATCCTGCTGTCACTGGAGCTGGGCTCCACCCATCGGACTGGTTCAGTGACGGAAGATGGAATACTATATAGAGACATTAAGGGACTTCCCTTGTCTCTGCCCTCATCAATATCAATGTTAAAATCCACACATTTTTTTAGTAATATTTTCAGGCTCGTCAGTTTCCATCATAGGAAGTATTTTATGTATACTTATAAATAGTCGTTGAACACAAGGTGCAGTATTCATCATGGCTGCCATTGTGTTTGAGTTGCCTGTAATTAGAAAACTGGCATAATTGATCTCTGTTTGCCAGTTTTAGGTTCCTCCCCTGGGAAGCTTTTTACAAATGACAGTTGACTCTTGAACAGCATGAGTTTGAACTGTACGGATCTACTTCTACATGGATTTTTCTTTTCCTTTCTTCTTCTTCTTCTTCTTCTTCTTCTTCTTCTTCTTCTTCTTTTTTTTTTTGATAACTACAGTACAGTTCTATAAATGATTTAGCATTTTCTTTTCTGTAGCGTACTTTGTTGTGAGAATAAAGTATATATGTAACATACAAAATACATGTTCATTGACTGTGTTATTGATAAGGATTCCAGTCAGTAGCCAGTCATTAGTAATTAAGTTTTTTGGGTAGTCACAAGTTATATTTGGATTTTCAGTTGCATGGGGAGTTGGTGGTACCCTTAACCCCTGGGTAGTTCAAGGGCCAGCTGTACTAATTTCTTAGCCCAATTTCCAGGAAACCTGTCAGTAGGCTTGTATTGGGGCTCAGGAAATCAGTCAGCCTATCTATCCATCTATCTATTCATGTGATTGTTTTCTTTTTCTTTTCTTCTTTTTTTCTTTTTACCATCTGATGATTTTTAAGCATTATAGGTCCCATTCTTTCCTGTTTCCTCCTCAACATGCTTTTTAACATCTCTGAAGACAACTTAGTATAGTATAATAGTTTAATTGACAGAGTTTTTGTTTCTTGCACATAAAATAATGATACATTTTACAACTGATGGGGATTTATTTACAGTGATGGCAAGGTAGGTGAATTCTATAAGGGAAAATGATTACCTAGAAAACATCCATTTAGGGATGCCCTTATGATTCCCAGAGTGTAAATGTTTTAATTTAACTAAAGAACAGAGAAGCTATTTGGTTTCATTAATCAGTACATTCGAATCATTACTCTGAATGATTATGCTTCATTTATTTTGTGTCAGAATGTTTTCCACACAATAATAGAGAATAAAAGTGCATCATTAATTATAGTTGAGCAGCTCACACATGTGTGTGGATATGTATTTCCATATTGTCACACAATGAAGGAAATTTAATATAGGAAATAATTAATCTTTACAAAAGAATTGAAAATTCAATTAAAAAAATGTATTAAATTCATGATCATTTATAATTATGCCTTATAACAGTTTTAAGTAATGCTTGAAAAAGTTTGGGAAAACATTTCCATCTGCTTGTGTCTTCCCTTTCTAAACAGAAAGCTTTTTTTTCATCCTAATATGGTTGTTATCCTTTGGGGCTAACAATTAGTTTGGAGAAGAGTGTAACTTTTTGTGAAATAGAATGGATTCATTTGCAGAGCTGTGATGAGATTTCTCAAAGAGAAGGCTGCAAAAAAAGTTGCAGTTCTATGCATGGAAATTTGGACTTGCTCCTTTACTGTAAATAGGGACCCTTCCTGATAAGAACCTCTGTGTCAGTCTGCTCTTTTGGTAATCAGAACTTCTCTGTTCCTTAATAACATGTCTTCTGGCTCTTTGCCTTTCCTCTGGCTGGGACTCTTGTTTAAAAAAAACAAAAACAAAAACAAAAAAACAAAAAAACCCACCCACAGAACTAACATACAAAACCCGCTTCCAGTATATAATTGCAATATCATGAAAACCCACTGTATCTTCCTAGGTCCAAAAGGGGATGAAGGAAGCCAAGTACCAGTTTGCTCATTGACTAAAGTAGAGGACTTAATTTATAGTTTAATAACTTCTTAAAAGGCAAATACATCTCTCCTTTATAGATGAGAAAAATGGAGACAAGAAAAATTTAAGCAGTTGAAGAGATACCACAGGGAAAAGTGGGTGGAGAACAAAATTTTAGAGATTCTTGGAACACATCATAGTCTTTCTGAACTCAGTGATCTCTCTTTCTGCAACAAAGCCAAAATAATTTCAACACTATTTTTTTCAAGCACCAGTTTTCAAATGGTTTCTTAAACATTGCTTCAGCTTACTCTTAAAATGAATTTCTGACTTACAGTTTTTTCAGCAATTTTGGGTAGTTTGTCTAAGAATACTCCACAAATGATGGGGTCAGATCTAGAATTTGGGACTTAGGCACATTTCATTTCCACCACATCATACTTAGTGATTCACTAATAACTTAATCACATTTTATCCCTCACTCCCTGATTATGATATCATTAATTTCAGTATTTTAATGTTACTTTTTGTAATTTTACTTTGCTCCGGGCTGTGATTTTTAAAAGCTGTTGAAGCCAGAATTCTTTCAGTATTGATTGCACCCTTTATTTTAGAATATGAAAAAGAAAATGAAATTTCACACTAAAAATAGATTTATACTAGTATTTTGTGGAATAGGTACAGCCCATATACAGTTACAAAAAACCTCGATATAATTGAGAAGAATCTGCTTAAAAACTTATTTAACAGCTTTATTGAGAGATGATTCACATGCCAGTTCAACTCGTCTAAAGTATACAATTCATTAGGTTTGGTATATTCACAGAATTATGCAATGCACCACAATAAATTTTAGTAGGTAAGAAAACCTACTTTTTAAAAATGGAGTATTTAGGAACATCCTGGTTCTTTTCAAATTTGGACTTTTATGAATAGAGCTGCTTCTTAAAAAAAGTATAGGTAATTTTAACAAAATAAGTAATCTTCAAATTAATGTCAGAATCATGTGTTTGAAAACCTTTAATTATATTGCAATTATTTCTCAGCTATTTAGAGACGTTTTGTGCCAGTGTGCTGAGCTGGATATCTAAAGCATTTTTTTTTTTTTTTAAATTTTTGGTTTATCAGTGTCCTACTGTTTCTCCATTGCCTTTTTTGGTCAGAAGGGTAAAGTAGATAATGTTTGCTGAAACAAAAGAATTTCATATATTGCTGTAGAAGCTATCAACATACTCTTGGTTATTAAAATATAGGTTAAATTTCTATTGTAGCTTACCAAGTTCATAATAGAGCCTGGGCAAAAAAATGTAACCATTATTTACCGAGCAGTGGTTCTTATAATTTGATGCAGATTAGAATCACATGCATATTTAAAATGGTAGTACCTTTACCTGCTCCTTGGAGATTGTAATTTAATTGGTAATTTAATCCCACACGGGACCCAGGTACCAATGGCTGGCAAAATTTAAGTTTCCTACATGATTCTCATGTGTGGCCAGGATTTAAAACTTGTTTTAATTTCTTGTTTTCAAAATTGTAGCAACAGAAGCCTGCAGCTTAATTTTTCTAAACTAGTTTAACTTTCATTTATCTGTCTGATGTCTCAAGAAAAAGAGCTGATTAAATCAAAACTGGATTAGAAAATGGTAGGGGGAGACCCTGATTAAATCTCTAGCTAGCACCTCTGAAGCTCATTTGCAGTATTGTTCATCTTTGTATCCTCAGTACTAGCAAATGCCTACTCTGCAGAAGTTCCTTATTTGCCTGCCTGCCTTTTATTTCTTTTCCGTTTCTTCCTTTCTTCGATATTTATTAAGTGCCTGCTGTCTGTTCCAGCGTTGTTTTATATCCCGAGGATATAAATACAATTTGGAATCCTTCTTACATTTGAGTTGGCAAAAGATGCATAATAAATATTTGTTGAATTGAATAGAATCACACCTGAGCCCTCTTGGCGTACTGCTCTGCTGTGCCTCAAATCTTGTGTAAAAATTATGCCTTTCTGATATCCAGGAACATTCCAAGCATGGTCTGTCACTTCCTCATTTGTCTGCTTCCCTGTTAAATTCAGGGGCATCCCAAATCTAGCCAAGCTTAAGCCGTCGGGATAAAGTTGGTTAGCACTAGTAATTTAGATCTCACTTCTCCAGGTACCACAGACTCACCTGAGTCCTACCAACACCTGAGTTTTGGGTAAGCTCAGAGTCCAGTTAGGTCATAAAGACAAGAGACACTCTGACTCTTAGGATGTAAGTCAGTGGAGGCTGTCCCAGAGGACTTGTACAGTGTGACTGCCAGGTCTTCTGTTCAGTCCCATGGCCCATTTTGTTTTCTGGGAGCAGGGAAGGGGGGAGGGGATACAAGGTGATCTTGTACCAGTTTATAAACTCTCACTGGGTCATCTCCTATGCTTTGATATTTCAGAGTTGATTTATTGGAAAAAAGTACCTACAGGTAGCAAAGTATCCACGTGCCTGCATCTGCATGCATGCCACCCCCCACCCCCAATATTTAAGAATGAGAAAACAGCAGAAGACACAGTATTTTTAGTTTTGAATCAGTGATTTTGTTTTTACTTGAGTCTTTTGTACTTTTTGCTGCCTCTCAGCGTGTGGAAAATACCTTCTGAATGTGAGTAAATAGATACGCAAAGCTGGGTGGATGGATCTTGCTGTGGTGCTTCTAATAGAGATCTAAAATGGAGGAAGAAAGATTGCAAGGTTTAGCAACACATTACTTCTTGTTGCAGCTTTGATGCCACTCTTAATATTATTAAATTATCCATGCAGTATTGAATAATGTTGACCAGAGTCAAAGCAGGTCCCATGTTCTTAGGAAAATATTTTAAGAAATACGTTCTGCTTTTAAAATGAAGTAATTGAAGTTTAGGCATTGAAGTGGTTCTCTCCTCACATAGCAAGCACATAGCAAGCACTCACATAGCAAGTAAATTCTTGCACTTTATATTTGGGGTCTTTGAGTTATTTCATTTTGCTAGTAATTTATTCTCTGGACATGTGTGTATTGGTGTCTGCCTTTTAAAAAAGATTTGGTTTGTTTGGGAAATATAAGTATACCAAAGGAGCCTCTGTGGCCACCATTAGAACAAAGCTTCCTAATTTCAGTGTCATTAAGTTAGCAGCTGGTGCAGCTGAATTCAAAGGCACAAGCATGGTTATTGACTGTTTTCTCTAAAAACCGCCTGAACAAAGCATTTCCTTAAGCAATGTTGAGCAGGATTTGGAACTTCCTATGTCTCAGAAATGTCTCAGAAAGGTTTATGGAATTGCAAAGGTCAACATTACTGCCTGTGATTCCTCACCTCTACCCTCAGTCCATGGTATTTGACTCCTTTAAAAATTCTTGTATTTTGAAATCATGTGATTAGAATCCCTAAGTTAAAAAAATCCAGCTAAATACATGTCATATCAGTTACTCTTAAATGTGTGATAACACACATGCTAATTTCAGAACAAGAAAGTTTCAAAAATTGGAACTTGCACTATAGCAATAATATGCTATTTTTACATATTATGTGTTATAGTTTCTTGTAGATAGTTAAGGAGAGTAATCTTTTATATAAATTTATATATCTTCTGTGAATATCTTGGAAATGGTAGCGATCAGGAGTTGCCTGAAACTTCTTCATGTATTTTTTTTATAATGCCCATGCTTTCATTTCTTATCATAATATTTTAACTTTTCTTTAAAAGTGTTGAGATATAATTGATATAACATGTTAATTTCAGGTGTACAATATAATGATTCAACATTTATGTATACTGTGAAATGATCATCACAATAAGTATAGTTAACATCCTTACCACATGTAGTTAACACATTTTTTTCTTGTGGGGAGAACTTCAAAGATCTCTTAGCAACTTTTGAATATACAATTATGGTATTTTAAACTATAGTCACGGTGCTATATGTTAGCATCCCCAGGACTTGTTTATCTTATAACTGGAAATTTGTACCTTTTGGCCACTTTTACTCATGTTTCTCACTCCCGTGCCCTAAGTTTTCTTTTTAATTAGCATCTCCCCTATGCCAGATTCTGTTAAGTGCCAACAGGTCTAAAAGAAAAGCATGGGCAGCCCTGGTGGCCCAGCGGTTTAGCTCCGCCTTCAGGCCCAGGGTGTGATCCTGGAGACCCAGGATCCAGTCCCACGTTGGGCTCCCAGATTAGAGCCTGCTTCTCCCTCTGCCCCTCTCCCCCCGTCATAAATAAATAAAATAAAAAAATTAAAAAAATAAAAGCATGATAATGTGCAAACAGTTAAGTAATAATAAAGGTGGAATGTATTTTCGTGAGAAGATAGGTAGCATAGATCTGGTCTCATCTGTTTTATTTCCAGGTAAATTTTTATTTCCAGGGGAAGTTTCCTTTACAGAGAGAGAACTCAGGTGGAGTTGAGAAGGTTGAGCCCTACTCCTGCATTTTCATTCTGTAATGTAAGTTTCTGTGGTAGATTGTCTAGTTCCAAGGGAAAGGCAAATTTGAGAAATACATGTATTTATTAGATTAACATTGTATTTTACATTCTTAATACATGAAGAGTTCTCATTCTTTTCCATCAGCATCAATTTAGGATAAAATAACTATACAGGGTCAAACTCATGACCAGCCAAGGAGAGTCCTATCTCTGATAGCGCCCTGATGTGATTGACCTTTTAGCATAGTTCCCACAGTTAATTTCTTAAGCTCTTTGTTTCTATTAAATCCATTTTAGTTTGCTGTCCATTAATTTTTTAAACTTTATGCAATTCAAAAAAGTTTACTCCCACAGATTAAGGAATTATTTTATGTAGGTTTACTAACTGCCACATAAAGAAGTGATATTTCCTTTTCTATATGTTATTTATATTTCTCTCAGGTTTTAATGTGATATACCTGGGTGTACTTCTGTCAGGATTAGATGGAGAAATTGTATTATAAAATCAATGGCAATTTATTTGGCTTACGTTTCTATACCAAAACACCTAGCCCTCCCGCATTGTCGTAATCATTAAATTGTAATTAGGTGTCATCTTTACATGTCTTTAGTAAGGTCTGGTGGTTAATACTATGTAGAGCATCACAACTCTGCAAAGGTAATGTGGTATGTTTTTAATTTCAGTTCTCTTTGGCTTATGTTTATGTTTTGTTGCTATTTTATGTGGTTAAGAGTATATTAGAAAAATGTCTTCTGTGAGTTGTTCATAGTGACTTTGGGGCCCTGAGTTTATTAGTAACTTGTCATCCATGATCCTATAAACATAAACTGATAATTTTTCCATCATGACCTGAATGATCTTTTACTTATCCATAAGGGAAATATTTCAGACCCACTCCCAGAGCCTCAAGAGGTCCCCTGTATTACTCACAGGGAGAGTTTTATTTTTATTTTATTTTATTTTTATTTTTTAATTTTTTTTAATAAATTAATTTTTTATTGGTGTTCAATTTACCAACATACAGAATAACACCCAGTGCTCATCCCGTCAAGTGCCCCCCTCAGTGCCTGTCACCCATTCATCCCCACCCCCCACCCTTCTCCCCTTCCACCACCCCTAGTTCGTTTCCCAGAGTTAGGAGTCTTTATGTTCTGTCTCCCTTTCTGATATTTCCCACACATTTCTTCTCAACAGGGAGAGTTTTAAAACTTCATTGCTTTTCTCATTCTTTTTACCAAAAAAAAAAAAAAAAGTCCTTCTTTTGGTCACTGAAACAATAGGGGTCTGTAGGTCAAGAACTTCTTCAGCTTCTCACGTGACTGGTTTGTGGTTCTATCACTGTCTAGTTCTATCCACCTTCTTCCTTCCAGCTCCGAGGCAGGTGAGTTCCTCTGGATTGGGACTGTCCTGACAGTGGTCCTCTTAGAATCTGGTTCCTTCCTGGCTTCTCTGAGGTTAGTGCCCTCACCATGTCTCCCTGCTCATTTTCATCTCCATTGACTTCTGAACTGGTAAGAATTTCTAAAGTTTCATCATCTAAAAAAAACCCAAACAACTTTTTCCTTTACTTTGTTCCATTCTTAAGGAAGAATCCTCTCTCTTTTTCTTCAGTTATAGGACAGCTTCTTAAAACAACTTGTTTCTACATCTTTATCTTCGAATTCATACTCCCACTTAAGGTACCTAAACTTTGCACATGCTACCAGGCCCAAACTTCTTTTGTTAATAAAATACAGTGGTTTCATTAGTGGTCTTATTTGACCTCGCTTTTAAATTTGATGTGGTTAAATAATTCTTAAATTCCCTTCCCATACTATTCCCATGTTCCTGCTTCTTCCTTTTGGTTAATTCTTAGTCTCCTATATGGGTTATTCCTTTTCTTTTTGGCCCTAAAGGTGATACTCAGAAGTGTTTCTTCTCTCTCTCTCTCCTTTCTTAGTGTGCCTGTTTATTTCTGCATCTTCAAATTCTATTCACACAGTCATGAATCCTAAAAAGACATCTTCACCTCTTGATTGCAAAACCTAGATGGCAAACTTTCTATTAAATACTCCATGTGGATATATAATAGCATTTCAAAGTCGTCATGTTCAAAACTATATTATTTCTTCAAAATGCCGTAATTTCCTATTTTTGTTAATACATCTTTGTCAGTTGCTGAATTCTCAAACCTTGGCTCTCAGTTTTTGACTCATTCTCACTCACTCCTTGGATCTCTCCTCAGTCAGGCTGATGTCCTGAGTAATACTCCTGAGTATTGTTCTGTTGTTTTATTTTATCAGTAGACTATTTTCAGATTCTCATAAACTGAGGTCTTCTTGTATTACTTTCATTCATTTTCTAAACTGTTTAGAAAAGATGCTTTGGCGAAATACAAGTATGACTGTCATTCTTTTGTTTAAAATATGATTCCCCATAATTTATGGTCTGAAACTCAGGTAACTTTGTCCCTCATGATACAGCACCCACCCTCCCTTTCCAGTCTTTTCACAGTTTGGGAACTTGTGGTGTCTGGGGAGCCCTGGTGCTGCTTAGCATGCCCCAGCTTTTGCACATGTGCTGTCAGAATGAGCCTTCTCACTTTAATACAGTTGCCTGCACTAACTCTTCTGGCCCCATCTGAATTATCACAGACCATACTGCTCTCTAGACTAAGCTCATTTTTTGTTGTTTTTTTCAACACTTAAACATTTACTTAGGATGCTTAGTATTTTCATTTTTTTAAAGTAGGCTCTACATCCAGTGTGGAGCCCAGTGTGGGGCTTAAACTGACAACCCTGAGATCAAGACCTGGACTGAGATGGAGAGTCAGATGCTTAACTGACTAAGCTACCCAGGTGCCCCTTATGATGCTTAGTATAATAGTTGCTATTATTTGTTAGCATGTCCTTCTATCCCATTAAATTTTGGCATTTTGGAGGCTAAAACCTTCTTCTTTGTATCCATAGTCCCTATCATAATGGTTGATACAAAGTAGGCATACTAATAAATACTGTGTAGCCTTATCAATGAGAGAAATAAAATTCAATAGTTGGTCATTTAGTCAAAAAAGTTGTAACAGTAGAGGAACATAAAATGATGTATACATATCTTAAATACTTTACTCAAATGTACAACTTATAAATACATGGTTTTTGACAAACCTTTTTTTCCAGTATGGATCCACAGATGGGTTCAGTGTTTCTTACCAAAATTAAACATATAGTGGGTTGTCTATTTTCTTCGGATTTGTTTCTTTGAAGTAAAAACTTGGACATACTTTTGCCATTATTTATGGTTTATTCTTCCTATTGTTGTACAGTTATGATGCCTGTATCATATTTGATGCCAGTTTTTAAAAATTATATTTTTTATGAACTAATCTTTGAAAATTTTCGAGGCATTCAACTTTTTATAGGAACAGATACTATGCATCATTTCATCCTATTTCACTTAAATAATAAGACAATAAAATCACATTATAATGTGTAACTGCATAAACAGATTTAGGATAAAATATGCTCTTACTACAAATTAGTTCAGTTGATTGCAGTAAGGGTACTCAGTTTGCTCAGGAAGGAGCCTACTGGTTGGAACATTCCAGGTGCATCAGTCAGTATGATGTACAAAAGGAAGGAGACCATTGGTTAATCTGGACAGTTGGTTAAGTGGAAGTTGGTTAAAAGCATTGTACCACGTTTGTCAGATTGATGCTGAAAGGATGGTTATCTCTGTTATGTTGCATTTTTGTAACTAGAAAAATTTAATACAAACTTTTTGCTTTCCTGTGCATTTTCTCATCCACATCATTTATAAAAATGTTAAATAAGACCACTTTGAGCACCTGTCTACCGGAAGCCCTCATGCTTATATGTCTGTTTCTTGGTCATTTGTCTACTGCTTTAACCATGGCAAAATGTGATTTTTAAAACTAGTCTTTGATTGCTTTCAGGTAGAGCGAGTGCTCAGCCATATTCTATCATTAATTCCTGTTTGTTTTTGTCCCTCAATATGTTGTTTCTTCAATATTTGGAAGGCCTTTATTTTGATAGTTCTGTGGCTGGGCACCCTGTTAGTATCTCTGTGGAGTGGCTGCTTGTAATTAAAATTTTATGTTAGCCAACAGTTTACAAATTACTTGAGTCTTTAACTCTGTGATAATACCAATCAGATTTTTGTTATATCTAGTTTAATAATCAGATTTAGACTTTTCCTTAAGTTAATCACGATTTAGTTCCTGCAACCTGTTTCAAAATATAAGTTGTATTTTCAGTGTTCTTAATACTTTTCCTGATAAAGACCAAGGAAATGGTTACTGAGTCTCTCTCTCTCTCTCTTTCTCTCTCTCTCTCTCTCTCTCATTTCCTCCTCCTCTCATCTAAAATAGGTGCTTACAGAAGGTCTTACTTTATTTCCAAAGATTTTATCTTTTTAAGCAATTTTTTTTTAAAACCACTTTGAGAGGTTACTCACAAATTCCTTCATGTCAGGCCTGATGATTAGTTTGTCTTGACCTGCTAATTTTTTTAGTGTTTTCTTATATTCCTTGACAGGGCTCTCATCCCAGTTTTTGAGAAGCAGTTAGCTATTTGTGTCCCCTCTGATTGTGTCCCTTAAGAGGTCTACACAGGGCTTGGTCATTTGGATCTATAGCAGATGTTTATCTTGAGCTATGGATAAGGTCTTTACCATGGTCTTCAAAGTACCTATGGTTTTTTTCTTAAAGCTCCATGTTTCCTATTTTGGAATAATGCCCTATTTTTAAGAGTTAACTAGGAACCTATTAGAGTGTCTTCAAGGTTGGGGTGATGGTGTTCTCTGGTTTGGCAGGACTTTCTTCTCAAAGAGCAGCTGGTTTTGATTTTTTCAGTGTTTGGTGAGACTCTCCTTCCTGATACCAAGAGATATATACTCAGATTGCATTACCATTTCCTTGGTGTGGTTTTTTGTTTTTCTATGTTAATTAAAACAATAAGACTCTTCTCTAAAATGATTGTAAAGGCAGTACCTTATAGTTGGACTATATCGGCTCTTTCAACATAATGTGTATGAGTTGGTAATGACTGTATTTCATAATAAAGGAAAGCTATTGATGGATTTTAAAAAAAGCATACTGGACTATTAGAGCAAGTAGCTTAAGAAAGCAAGTGTTCAAAATATTTGCCATCTGCTTCAGTAGACTTTTTGAGAATAACACAGTACAGTCTGAACATTCCCCACCGTGCAGGCATCTCCATTTCCTCTTCATAGTCGTCTCCTCTGCTCATTGTCCTCTCTGGGTCCATGAGGGATTCCTAGACTGTGACTGTGGATAGGCCACATCACTTAAAACAACCCACATTTTTTGTTTGTGCACCTACCTACCTCCATCTTGCAGGACTTCCAGCCACTTAAAAAAAAATCTCTTCTAAGGGTTGGGTCCTCAGGGCCATCTTCTGTGTACTGATGAATCTGTCCATCAGCTGATTACCATGAAGAGTCTCCTCCATTTCAGCCTGCATTCAGATCACTAGTCAACTCTTAAAAAATATGGGATATTATTCCAAAAAAGGAAGCACACAGCTCTAAGAAAATAAATAGAGGTATTTTGAAGACATAGATATTTGAAGACATAGATATTCAGGGCCATTGTATGTGAACTGATGAATCATAGCATCACTTAATTGTTATGAAGAATCCCCTCCATTTCAGTCTCTTGGTGCTTCTGTCCTCTCTTTGTAAAACTTCTGAGAGGGTCTCACCATTACTGATTATATAACTCCAGTAGGAACCCTAATTTTGTTTATCTAGAAGGATCATTGGAACTCTTTGTAATGTCAGCCCTTGGGGGAATGTTCCTTTAGGTCACTCTGTAGCTTTTGCTCCTAAGCCATGTAGCTCAGACACTTTTTCCACATCACTCCTGCACTGCTTTATGGATTCAGAAATTGGAAATTTGTGCTAAAGCAAAGATGCATAATACTGTTCTTCATCTCTGGTGGCTGTGCATACCTCCTCACCCCATCAATATGGAACGCAGTGCAACACAATACTAAACACAATACTAAAATCTTTATCCTTGAGCCAAAAAACAGAAGTTTTCATGCAAATGGATAATCTAAGGGCTCACCAGATTTCCATATCATCATATATACCTAGATATGTGTCATTTCCTGTATAGTCCATAGAAACTCTGATAGAGGTAAATGAGAGTCCAGATAAATTACTACATAATATAAATTATAATACCTTTGAAATAGACCAAAAATGTCTTTCACATTTGAACTTCTTGCTTTGAAAAAAATATTTTGAATATGAACATATATTGTTTTTGTTTTTTCCTGAATATGATATATTGTTATACATTTTAGTATACCAATATATAGAATGTGCATATAAATCAAATACACAGTAAAGTGTGTATGTATATATGATGCAAAACAAAGATATATATATGAGTAAGTTGTATAAATGAAACAAACAGCATGATGTATGGATATATGTGCACATGTATGCATATGAATCAGATACAGAGTAGTATAATGTATATACATGTGGGTGTCAGTGAGTAGTGGAATGTATATGTGTGTATGGGTATGTATGAACCCAACAAAGTAATACAGTCTGTGTGTTTGTATGAATCAGACACAGAATACTGTAGTGTATGTGTACAAATCAGAGGCAGGCATGCATATGCATTTTTGTGTATGATTCGGACACATAGTAATATAATGTATGTGTGTGTCTGTGTGTGTGTGAGAAGAGACTATTAGACTCAGAGTAGTATGATTGGAAAAACACAGGATCAGTAAAACTTAAGTTGATTCCAGATTAACAATTTCTATGCGAATTTGCACAAAGCACGCAATCATTCTAGGCACCATTAGTAAAAAGTGAGATCTCTACTAGCTCTAAGGTCCTTTATGGTTTTGAAATTTGATGTCACAAGCCACCTAGCTCATTCCATCACTGTGTGAATCATTATATCTGTAATGACATTTATAGTTGACCTTTCAGCATTCACAATCTCCACTGTATCTTTGTTTATTAGCTCCTGCAGGAGAGAGACATAATAACTCTAATTTCATGGTTATTTTTCAGGACTATGCCCAAAATGGCCCTGGTTTTTATAATTAAGGGAATCTAATACTTCCTTGGCTAATACTCTCAAAATCAAATTTTCTAAATCATTGGATTAACATAAAAAAATAGCAATCTATGTCTCATCTTGTTAAGGCTACGTGGCTATATAATACCTAACTAAAAATGATTGAGTGAGTGAAATCCTTGAAGGCAGTAGATAGTACTTGCCACATGCTAGATACTCAGCAAATATTAATGGAATGAACAAATCATTGTAAATTGCATTTTAAAAATTCATTCTCATATATGTGCCCATGTATTCTCTGAAGATTCCTTTGTAATGTTTTGTTTGGGACTGATGGAGGGAGGTGATTTCCCACCATCCTATTTGCAAGATGGCTGTGTCATTGAGATGCTATTTGTGACAGACACAGAGGAATTGAGGGGTGGTGGGAGTAGAATGTTCGTGCTTTTCTCTCTTTTGGGAACAGTGATTGCACCCCTTTTAGAGGAACCATCTTAAACCAGTGAACCAAATTATTTCATTAGCTCTGTGTCCATACAATCATATGGGAGCTTTTTCTCCAGGAATAAATCTTGTGTCCATTGGGCACTGAAGCAGTTAATCTAAATGCTCTCTTTTGGAATCAAAGTGCAGTGTGGACGTAGCACTGAGTTATGATGCCAGAACATCAAAAGGTCCTATTTTTTTCTATAGAGTATTTTGTTACTAGCATGTGGTATCTATAAGAGGAAGTGAAAAATTTTGTAAGTTAAAATTATTAACATTATAAGAAAATTTGGTAATTCAATACAGAACGCCTTCTCCGTTGCATGAATGCCTTACACTTTTTTTTTTTTTTTTAGATTTCAGAAACCATTTAAGTATTAATCATTAGGTGTAGTGGTAATTAGCTTTTACTTTGATGATATCTTAAACCAGCCAGCCTTCTTGTGGAAAAGGAGTAAACATGAGAAATAGAACTTAAAAAAAAATTATCAGTTATCACAAATCTTCTTCAGGAGGATATTTGGCCCTAAAATGAGTGAAATAAGGAAATATTATAATATAAGGCTGATATACCCAGCAGTTTTGATGCCCTTGAAGTTTAGCATAACAAATGCTAATATGAACTCTGGATGCTTGATCTTGGCTATAGGTTAGCTCTTTTAGCTCAGGCCTCTTTGCAGGTTTTTGAAATTTTTGCATGAGGTTTGTGCTGAATTTCACCTTACAAAGGAGGCTTCCTCTAGAGTCAAAATGAAACTGAATATTCATATTAGGGGTGGTGGGGAAAGAAAAAATGTCCTCCCATCAGAAGCAGACTGCATGAGAGTTGTGCCAACTGGCCTGTTTGTGAGAACTCGTGAAGTCATCAGTCCAGAGCTATTTTAATACACTGACACGGTGCTCCAAGGCAGCTGGAGGTGCCGCACAGAGGAAGCTCTGAGAGAGAGGTTTTCAGAAGCAGAAAATTTTCCTGCTGACTGACAGCATCACCATTTCACACCGGCTGGGACTCTGACATCTCTAAGCATGAGGGCTTGTGTAATGGCCCAGGCAGAAGGAGGGTGAAGAGGATTTTTAGCTTTTACAGGTTATCTGATGTCTCAATGTCTCAATATCAAGATGCCAAGACTATCCAGCAGAATGGGTTGCCATGGGTAAGGAGAATGGGGATGGTGGAAAGCTGGAGACGAAATCTTTTGTTTATAGAACAAGATGGTTTCTTTTTCTTTTCTTTTTTCTTTTATTCAGAAAGGTCGCAAATTGCAAAGCCTGCCCTTTTGCTGACACAATCCTGTAGGAGATTGTGAACAAAGTAAAGGAAGTGGGACATACATCATGTATAATTTATCAGTATGTTGAAAACAAACTGAATAACACACTGGACAGTAAATTACTTCAGAACAGGCCCAAAGTGGGAGAATATACTGTTAAGTTACATTTTTAAGCTCTCAAAGATCTATCACTTATGGAAAAAACAATGGTTTTACCCCAAAATACATTTTAATTTTCTAATGATGAACTCTGGCCCGTAGACTCGGTCACTAAAGATCCTTCAGAAAAGCATAAGTGAGTATTCGAGGAGAGAATCATTTACCGGATGCTGTTTTAACCACTTCCGAAACCATCTAAAAGTGTACACAGAGCTTCATCCCTATAGAGACTTAGAAAAAGTCCAGCTATAGCTACCAAATGGAGGCAGATTTAGAGATAATGAGATGCTGGGTTTGAGTGTAAGAAATTAACTCTTTTTCAGCTTCACTGATGCAACTATTCTAAATCCCAGAAATAAGGTATTCTCTGATAAGTTGTTTGCTACAAAAGGGAGCGAATCAAAGCAGACACTCTTTAGCATGAGTGCACTCAGGGGTCATGACTGTGAAAGCTGCCATGATTCAACCCCTGTTGAGCAATGGGAGGCCAGAGACAGGAAGCTGCCTTGTTTATTAGAAGTAGGGTAACCACAGTCTCAGACAACTGAGGAAGATTCTGCTGGCACTTTCATTCTGAATAACAAGTCCTACTGAAAAAAAAAAAAAAAAAGGGAAAGAAAGAAAGAAAGAAAGAAAAAGCCAAAGTATTTGGCAAAGGTGTTTCTATATTACTAAAACATACAGAGCTCCTGTTTGCTTCTTAACATTTTTAGTGAAAAAGACACAACCTTTAACGTTTCTTATTCACTAACACTTAAAAGTTTAACAAAGCTCTCCCATACAGTCAAGGTATGAAAGAGTACATGGCCTTGATTGATTCAGCGTGAATTCGGAGTAAAGTAACCTTTATTAGGTGAGTGCTTTTTCACACTATTCCAAAAAGGCATTGTTTTCAGAGCTTTCCATCATGTTTCAGCAGGAAAAAGGTCAGAGTGGCCTTGGGATTACTAGGAAGGTGGGGGAAGGATTGCAGAATAATTTTCTATTTGATGAAATTTGGATCATTATTTGGAACTTTCTCAATGCCAGATGAAGAAACTGAGACCCAAAAGTGCCTTTCTTACCCCAAATCTCACAGTCTAGGAAGTATCATGGAAATGAGATGAAGGGCTCTAATTGAAAGTTACTGTATGTCCAGTAATAGACTTGCCATTTTGGGAGGAAATGAAGAAAAACTGCAATGTTATTACATTAAACTTTTTGGGATGTAATTTATTCTTACTTTGACACGTTAGAAAATAGTTGAGGATTCGTGAAATTTGGTCTAGTTTTTAAAAGCTGGGCTTGAAATCTAACTCACCCATTATTGCTGTGGGGCCCTGGGCAAATGACTTAACATATTTGTGCCTTATTCTCCTCATTTGTAAGATGAACTTAATGACAGAACCAATCTAAAAGGTTGATGGTGATGTTTTGAAAGAATAGATTTTGAATGCTTTAGTGTGGTGCGTGGTTTGTACAAAGAGCAAAATAAATGTGGACTGTTGTTACGATGACTAATACTGTTACTTTGTTGTACCATATCCTTCAAATATCAATCATTTGAAAGATTCATTTTCAGTGTGTCAGGTACACAAGGGACCAAGGTCTAGATTTGCCCACTGCCCTCACCCCTGTATACTGGAAAATAATTTTCCTTCTAGTGGGCTGAAATACATGTTCTTTGAGGAATAAAGTTCAAGAAGTGAAAACCTGTGAATAGGGATCAATGGACATTTCCAAGAGAGTAGATAATAAGACTGACAGTTCCAAGATCATAGTAGCAGGTTTCGTTCATGGTCATTTTGTATGTTCAGATTCATTCCGTATTTCCTTCTTCTTCATCTTACTTGGGGCTTGTGTATGGATATGCACACACTTTCATATATTTTTAGATGTTACCTTTGTAGGTATTATTTAAATGATGATAACATTATAAGATACATTTCTTTGCATCTGTTTTACAGATGAAAACTGAGGCTCTAAGAAACTGATCAAAAATGACCTAGAGTTAATTAAACCACTCTTCATGTTTTGATTTTCTCTCTTCCTGTGTCTCCATATTATCTCCTTCCCCCTCATTGTACGTCTGTGGCTTCCTTCCTTTTAATCATTCATCTTTCTCTTTTCCTTTTGCATGTTATCATTCTCTTTTATTTTTCCTGATTTCTCTGACATATAGCAAAAATTACTTTGATGAAGTTGTTATCTCTAATAATTTTTGAATTTTTAAAAAGATTTTATTTATTCATGAGAGGCACACACACAGAGAGAGAGGCAGAGACATAGGCAGAGGGAGAAGCAGGTTCCCCACAGGGAAACCCAATGTGGGACTCGATCTTTGATCCTGGGATCCCGCCCTGAGCCGAAGGCAGATGCTCAATTGCTGAGCCACACAGGCATCCCTAATTTTTGAATTTTTATGTCAATTTTAAAAGCAAGTAATATGTTTTCTTCTAAAGGTATTGAATTAACTTGCAATTTGTGGCCAGTGATTTAACCAGTCTCTCATGTATGTCCATAACTAGCTGACAGAAAAAGTAATTTGCTCCTCTTGTTTAAGAGGTGGAGGCAACTCACTGACATATCTTGAAAATTATCTTCTTCATTGATAGATAATACAACTTATCCTGTGTGTTCTGGTTGTTTGTTGTAAGATTTTATTTATTTATTTATTTATTTATTATTTATTATTTATTTATTTATTTATTATGAGAGACACAGAGAGAGAGGCAGAGACCTAGGCAGAGGGTGAAGCATGCTCCCTGTGGGGAGCCTGATTCAGGACTCGATCCCAGGACCCTTGGATCATGCCTTGAGCCGAAGGCAGACACTCAACCACTGAGTCACCCAGGTATCCCCTGAGTGTTCTAGTTTTAAAAGACCTCATGGTAGCCACCCTTTTGACTGCTTTAAATCTTTTTTTGGGTACCAAAACCTACTGTAACTTGCTCCCTCAGAGTCCAGTAGAATTAGCCCCTTTTCAGAAGTAATGGGGGGAAGTCAGAGTTTTCTCCTGCTTTACGGGGATGGGGTGGGGGTTGTAGGACAGGTGGCCCCTCAGTTCTGCGTTTTGAGAACTGGCTGCCCCTGTTGCACTTTATACCTACCTACACACGCACACAACCCCTTGCCCTGGCCTTTTTTTTTTTTTTTTTTTTTTTTTAATTGCAAAGGCCATGTGGAGCTAGCTTTAGCTTTATGAAGATAAGGGGAATAGAAAAGTTAAAAGTTCGGGAACAAAAAATCTTGAAATTGGACCATGTTTTTTACAATTCCCTCCTCAGGATTCAACAGCTTGTACCGGACAGCCCATCATGGTCTGTAATCCTCTTTCTTGCTCTCATGAATGGCTCCCAGCAACTTAAAAAAAATTATTTTGAGCTTTTAAGTCATGCAAAGCACTACAACTTTTTTCTGGCCCTGGTGACCAGACCTAGTTCTGGACTTCCTTTTGCTCATGTAAAGAAAAGACTTTCCAACTCTTCTGTTTCCCTTCTTCTTTACTAGCTCCACAGTGGAGGAGGAAGAATGCAGACTTGTGTTACACAGAGTTAAATTTCACTCCCCTTCCTTCCCAGAGGAGGCAGACGTGGCTTCTAAATATTTTTCCACTCCTCTTTACGTGTAGAATTAAAGCCAAAACAAATTATGGTCATCTTGGCTTTTTGGTTGGGTAGATTTTTGATGAGTTGTAATTGACGGTAACTTTGAAAGAACATTTTTTTTAGTTTGACAATATGGTTGGGTAGCACAATTTTCATTTTCACAGATTACTTTTCTGATCCTATTTGTAGACTAAAGCATGGCAAATACTTGAATAAGTTTCACTTCTCTCTGTGTAGGAAACTCTTCATGTTAAATAGGATTCTTATACACTCAAAGGGATATACTGCATAATTTTACACCTAGTGCCATATAAGTTGGATTTCTTATTCATCACACACCATATGCAGTGTTATTAATCCTTACTGTAAGTAGAATGACAAGTGAGCAATGAAAGCAGGCCTTAAAAAAAAACTACCAACAAACATACAGGGGGGGAAAAAACCCCTAACAGATGCTTCGGAAAGAAGTGACAGTCAGTGAAATGTGGGTTACATGTATGTTGTATAACTGATACACTGATGTGTGTGCTCAATATGGTCCTTGGTTTTCACTTCCTATCACAGCGTGTGCTCTTCATTCCCTTCTTCTCTCCCCACTTTCCTTTCTTTCCTCCCCTGCAGCTCCCACAGCTCTACGCTCCTATTAAAACATCATCTCTGGGTGGGAACCCCTTGCCTCCTCTTCCTTTGCCCTCTTCAGGCGGGTATTGCATTTGTCCTTGTCCATGGTCCCAAGCCTACCCATCTTCACTGACAGGGATTGAGGATAGCCTTTGAAGGTGGTTGGCCCTGTTCACGCCGGGGTTACTGTTTCCTCTGCTTTTCTTGCCCATCTGTACAATCCACTGTTGCTTGTAGGGTTGTTTTGTCTGTCGTTATCCATGCCTGCTCTGCCAGCTGCATCTGGAACTTGTTCCTGGGCCTTGTGCATGCAGCCGTTCATACTGGCCTTAGGCTTGGTGCTTTATAGCATTGCTTACTGGCCACCTACTGCCCAGAACAACTGTGTTTAGGGTAAATTGATGCTGTTGTTTTTCTTCCAGCTGTCACCATTGCTTATCCATACCCTCCCCTCTTAAATGAAAAATATTCTGTGGACACATCTTGACTGTTTTCATGTGCTGAGGCTCGGTGAGCCCTGCCTGCAGAGATGTTAAGACCAGCCCAAAGGCAGAAGGGCTTTGTTATTATATCCATCATGGGGAATGGGTTAAAGGGTGTTGATAATGCCCACAATTTGTTTCCATACTCTGAGGATGAGCATCGTATGTTCACAGTGATGCAGAAACCAGACCTACTGGGGCAGACCTTGTTCCTTTCTATTGCATCTTGTAGAGAACCAAGAAAATACAATTTACAAGTATCCTCAGATACTTTGATGGCAAAGCAAATGCCTTGCATTGATCTGTTATTGTAGCCCATCAGCACAAGGCATTTCTGTTTTTTTTTCCTTCTGATAAATTGCTTTGCAGCCAGAGCTTTGCTTTTTAAAGACATTTAAGTGAAGGGACTAGATTTGAGAAACTGATCTCTAAATTTCCAACTTTGTTGTTTTCAAGACTACAACGCATTTTGGTAAGAAAAGCAAAGAGCAGAATTTGACTTATTAAAACTTCAAGTTAACTTGCCTTTGGTAGTTTCACTTGACATGATTTTTTTTTGTTGCTTTTTAAATATTTGGTAATGTTGTCAATGGCTGGTACCCTGGGACTTGAGATGTCTTATTCACTGTTGCCCATTCTGCTAGATGCTTTTGAGCAAGAAATTTAACTTCTCTTTGTCTTAACTTTCCTGTCCATAAGATGTTAATTATTATCATTATTCCCCACTTTCCTTATAGGGATGTCAGGATGCTTTGGCATAAATGTTCTGTGTAAATACAAAGTATAATATATAATGGGATTTTCATTTTCTTTAATGTTAAATCTTTGCCCACTAATTTTATTAGGATAGATGTGCATTGAAAATGTTTAAAGCTTGTGAGTCATTTTTCTTAATGAGACCATAGACCTATTCCTTTTGCTTTTATTTTGAGAAGTGGGGAAAAAGCAATTTTACCAAGGATGGAAAGTACTCTATCCAATGAGTGGAAGCCTCTGATGTTAATGTAATCAGTAAAATATATAGACACAATTAGTATGTCCAAACACCAAGAAATTACATGAATGAGAAGACCACACAGCCGGGTATCCTGGCAGGGATACGTGAGCTCGAATCTTGAAGCTGTCTCCTAGAGCTGTGTGTTCCTAGGTAGGTGATGGGTTGTTTTCTCATTGGTAAAATGAGCTGTTTGAGTTTGCTAATTTCAAAGGTCCCTTGTTTTCTGTCCTCTTAAAACCAAGTGTCCATTCCCTGTCCTTCCTTGCCAGCCTCTCCTGTCAGGAGCAGGCCTTGGGCTTGGCTCATGCTGCAGAGGAGCTGATGCAGACGTCAGTGAGTGACTGTTTGTGGGATTTCAGTTGCCAGTGAAAAAGTCCTGATGATAGTGCCCTTCGTGTTTTTAAAAAAATGTTACATATCACGAATAAATTATTCTGGGCTAAAGCATCTAGACATTTAAATGATCGCACTGAATGAGTTGCTTTGACTTCTCTTTATGAATTGTCCTAGCTGTTTCAACTAGCCCTGTGGTCTTTAATTTTTGGAATTAAGGCTCAGCTTTATAGGTTTTGTTTTTAACCCATTTTGGTCTAAGAATTTTGATACCGTGAGTAGTCTGAAATACCTCTTGGATATAATCCTAGAGCAGTTTCAAATCCCTTAATCATACTTTAATCATATTTTGTGTGATGGAATACATGGAAAAATTTACTGGGATTGGGATTTTATAAAAAATATTATGACTCAAATTACTTTTCTTATAACTAATAAATAAGCCTTTAAATGTTCATAGCAACATTGTATACTCATTGGTTCCACCATGTGAATTTATCTCCAATTTCTTTTTTTTTTTTTTTAAGATTTTATTTATTTATTCATGAGAGACAGAGAGAGAGAGATAGAGAGAGAGAGAGAGAGAGAGAGAGGGAGAGAGGCAGGCAGAAGGAGAAGCAGGCTCCATGATGCAGGGAGCCCGATCTGGGACTCAATCCTGGGACCCTAGGATCACGCCCTTGGCCGAAGGCAGGCACTAAACTGCTGAGCCACCCAGGGATCCCCTTATCTCCAATTTCTTAATGAATATGAGTTTCTAGGTCCCATTTTATCCTTCAGCCTGACCAAAATGCAGACAAGTCACACGGTTTTCTCTTTTTCTTCCACCTCATTTTCCTTCTCAACAATGTACTGATAGAATTCTAAGTGATACTTTAACATATTTTTTTGTCCAAAGAGATTTATGTGATAATTTTAAGCTTTGCTGATACTCATTTTACCTTTTGAACATCTGTTGTGTGCAAGGTCCAATATCCAGGCGCGTAACCTCTAGCTTTTATAAGCATTGTTCTGGCTCTTACCGAAGCCAATGGAGGCAGTACGTTGATTGGTAAACAGCACCAGCCTCTGACTGTTCGGGTTCTCATTCTGTTCCACTGTTTGCTTAGCTTATGACTTTGGGCAGTCTTACCTTCTCTGTAATTTAGTTCTCTTCTATGACATAAGGATGTTAGCCCTACCTTGTAGAATTGTTGAGAGCATTACATGAATTCAAACATGGGAAGAATTTAATGCCTGACACATAATAGTCCTTGTCTCTTACTATATAATTATTACCAGTAGTAGGTCGTAGTACTGATAGTGGTAGGTGGTCTTTCTTGCCATCATGATTCTTATAGTTTAATGGAAAGTTAAGAATTCTATCTATTGCAAGGAATATGTACTAAATATAAGTGAAATATATTTGGATGCAATCAGTTTCTCATACAAATGGCAAATGAAATGTTTTCTCTATAAATATTGTATTTAATAGCTTATATTGTAAGTGTATACTTTGATACTTCATCAATTATTTTAGGTATTTCAGTTTATTATAGCAGATATGCCCCCCCCCCAAAAAAAATTTAGATAATAGAATTTTCTGATTGATACAACAGCTTTCTCCAATGTAGGTTTAAGTTAACATATATGTGCTTTCTTAATGATTGCTGGTTTGGCTGTAGTGATTGTACAGTATAAGGCAGCCAGAGAAGACTGTGGAAGGTTTTAGAGGAAAGCAAGATTATCGATTGGCAGAGATGATGAGGAAGGGTCTAGTGCCAGAAAGTATATTTGGTAGTTGAGGAGGCAGAAATGAGCAGGGTACATGCAAGGGGGAGGGAAAGCCAGTTGCCCTCCAACTTTTATCTCAGCTGTGGTAATGGAAGAAAAGGACAGACACCAGGAGGGGTGACTTTATCTAGAGGTGGCACATTTGATTCTGCCTAATTCAATACTCATGGCCATAATGTCCAAGTGTCATTCACTTTAAAACTTTGTAAACTGGAATAGAAACTTACTTTGGGGGAAGAATTCTTCCTTTGAATAGTGTATGATGTGATCTGGTCAAGATGGTGGAGTGTAATGTTGGGCAGGGTAGATAGCCTGCTTTCTTGGGTGTTAATTTGATTCTCAGTTTTGGTAGATGGACTTATTGTTATTTCCTTTCTGTGGAGCATCAACAAACTTATTTTTATTAGTAGCCATCTCAAGAGTGGGGCTGGTAGCAAAGACAAAAAAACAACAACAACACAACTTGGAATAATGGATTCAAAAATGTAATTCTCAGAATTACCTGAAGTGCAACCGGTGAGTGAACTACGAGAATGCCTGCATGTGTGGCACTATATCCTAGAAGGCTTACACAGTGTACCATGTTTCATTTTTTTTTTTTAAAGATTTGATTTATTTGAGAGAGAGATAGCGACAGAGATAGAGAAAGCAAGAGTGCCGAGGAGAGGGGAGAAGCAAGCTCCCCACTGAGCAGGGAGCCCCAATGTGGGGCCTGTTTCCAAAACCTTGGGATCATGACCTGAGCTGAAGGTAGATGCCAACCAACTGAGTTGCCCAGGAGCCAACCTCCCCCTCCTCCAACATGTTCCTGATATAGTTTAATCCTCACAGTTAATCTGAGAAGTTATTCCATCTTCCTTTTTTAACATCTAAGGAAGTGGAGGCATTAGAAAATAATTCGTTTTGAATCCACATTTAGAAGATTTGGGAGCCAGACATGGAATTTTTATGTTCTCATTCCAAAATGTCTTTTCTTTTTAGTTGGCTTCACTTCTCCTTCTCTCTCCTTGATCACAATTCTGTCTGTCTTTGTTTCTTGGGGGGGGGGGGGAGTTCAGTTTTTTGGGGGGGGGTTCAGTTTGTTGTGAGTGGTGATGGTGCTTTTGATCTTCTGATGATGGCTGAGTCCATCACTCCTTACTCCATGCTCTGCCTCCCTTCCTGGTACCTGAAGGCTCCTCTCCTGTTCATGCTCATTTTACTTTATTTTTCTTCAGTTCCCACTTCCACTCCTCTTTTCTGTTCTCTGCCCCACTCCTCAGCACTAGGCAAGCATGCTTCCCTGGGTGCCTGAAGTATGTCCCTTGATACGTAGGAGACTTTGCAGAGTCATCTGAGGTGTTTATATGTCTCTGTGATTAGTTTTTATAAGTGGTTCTATGCTATAAAACCTGGTTATTTTTCTTACAATTTTCACCCAGTATTATACTTTAACTTCTATCCATGTTGCTATTAGCTCTCACTTCCGTGTAGTTTTCTGTAACATTCACCAACTGTAATTTATTTTTCCATTCCCTAGTGGAAATCTTGAATGCCTTTAAGTGTTGCCGTAAGCATTTCCAAAAATGTGTCCTTAAGAGGAGTGGAGTTGCCTGATCATATAGGGCCTAAATCTCATTGCACTAATCACTGCCATATTTTTATTTTTATTTTTTCCGTAATTGCTGTGCTAGTTTAAGTACCCACCAGCTGTCTGTAAAGTTTTCCCTTTTCCCAAACCACTGCCCAAACTTGGTATTACTCTCCTTTCTAATTGTTCTCATCCTGAGAGGTATAAAGGGATATTTTGTTATTTTGAAATGTATTTCCTTGATTTCTGGTGAGTTTTAGCCTCTCCCTCACTCTCTCCCTCTCCTTATAATATCCCTTGCCTCTGGGGAAATTCAGACCCTTATTAATTCTTACTTGAGCTGTTGAAATACCATTTTTTTTTTTAAAAGACTTATTTACTTATCCAGAGAGAGAGAGAGAGAGAGAGAGAGGGAGAGAGGCAGAGAGGCAACACAGGCAGAGGGAGAAGCAGGCTCCATGCAGGGAGCCCGACACGGGGACCCGATCCCGGGTCTCCAGGATCACACCCTGGGCCGCAGGTGGCGCTAAACCGCTGCGCCACCGGGGCTGCCCTGAAATACCATTTTGACTGGAATCTCTGGCTCTGGCTCCCCAACTTCTCCTGCTTCGAAGATTCATCCTTTTCAAATGGTCACGTAGGTCCTCTGTTCAGAATCTCTTAATAGGTTCACATCCTCTTTGGTATAAACTCTTCTGGTGTAAATTGCAGCCCCCTGCCCCAACATGTAACATGGTTGGTTTCAGAGTGTTATTTTATTTTTAAAAGATTTTTATTTATTTATTCATGAGAAACACACACACAGAAGCAGAGGCAGAGAGAGAAGTAGGCTGCATGCAGTCAGCCTGATGAGGGACTCGATTCCCCAGGCCCAGGATCACACCCTGAGCTGGAGGCGGATGCTCAACTGCTGACCCACCCAGGTGTCCCTTCAGAATGTAATTTTAGTCTTGACCCCCACAGGAGCTCACTGTGCATTCCTGCACATGGCAAGCCCTATGCTTCTATCAGAAATCCTCTTCGTTTTGTCTTTTAGTTTTGGTGTTTGTCAGAATTTTGTAGGCACAGAGTTTAAATGGTCACATTGAACAACAGACATGGGAATATAGTTTTGTCTATAGTTTTGGTGTTTGTCAGAATTTTGTAGGCACAGAGTTTAAATGGTCACATTGAACAACAGACCTTGTGAGGAAAAAGCAGCAATTCTTTGCTTGTTTTTCTCCCTCTATTTTTCCATCCTCTGAGGAACTTTTTTCTCAGTTGTTTTGCAGGTTCTTTTGATTTTTAAGCATTGTATCTCTTAACTTGTATATGTTGCTTTTTCTTTTTATTTCCTTTAGTGTCCACCCTTCTCTGTGGACTTGCCAGTGTGCATTATGAGGAGTTAGCTCTTCTCACCCCCATGCCCCCCACCGAATGCGCAGCTTCTCTGTCTCTCTAACGTAGTCAGCATTGATTAAATCAGTATTAAATGTTTACCTGATTGTACCTGTGGAAGTGCTGCTCACAGTTGTGCTATATACAGTGATTATTTTTCCCTTCCTGTAAATTTTATTGTGTGATTGTTTATTTGCTGAGTTTTGAACATTCTCATTCCTGCTTTAATCCCCAACTTGTCTGATTCTCTTGTTTGTGCATCCGAAGTCATGAGGAGGTTTTATCAGGTCTTCTTGGGGCCTCCTGCCCTGCTCTGCCTTGTGCACAGCTCTGGTCCTGGGCCTCACTACCATCCTTTCCCCTTCCTTGTGCCCTCTGACTCTTCCTCTCACCATCCCTCCTTTATTTATTCCCTCCTTCCTGAGAAGCAAGATTGTAGGAGAGGTAAATTTTTGACATGCAGCATGTTGAGAATATCTTTTACCTTTATACCTCATTGATAGTAGAGTTAGGTCTAGAATTCAAAATTGAAAATAATTTTCCTTTGGGATTTTGAAGATATTCCTCTACACTACCTTCTGTTGGGATGCCATGATAATTCCTGGTACTTTTGTTAATGAACTTTTCTCACCTGACTCTCCAGTTTTCCATCTCTGAAATCTCATAATACATGAATAAGTGTTCTTATTCCAAAGATACTGAATCTCCCAATGATGTGCCTTTCTGTGATCTCTTTTTTCTTTTTCTTTTTTTTATTTATGAGAGAGAGAGAGAGAGAGAGGGAGAGAGAGAGAGAGAGAGAGACAGGCAGAGGGAGAAGCAGGCTCCATGCAGGGAACCTGATGTGGGACTCGATCCCAGGTCTCCAGGACCACACCCTGGGCTAAAGGTGGTGCTAAACCGCTGAGCCACCCGGGCTGCCCAGTGTGGTCTCTTTTCATCAAGTTTTGTAGGGCACTCAACTGGCCCTCTCATTTTGTAAATGATAAAATGTAAATCCTTGTTTTAGAGATTTTTTTTCCCTCCAAATACAGAAATTGCTTGTTACCCAAATTCATTCATTTACTGAGTTCAAATAGCAAGCAGCCGCAAATGGGGACATGTTAGAGGATCCAGGCTACTGTTCCCTCCAGAGGACTATATTTGAGAAGCATGTTGAGAATGCTTCATGTTAGAATAATTAGAATTTATTTTCATCATCTCTTCAGTTCTTGAAGAAGAGAATGAATGTGGGGGAGTGGGGCGGGGGGGTGTCTCTATTTCATTGATGCTGTCCTCATCTCTATTTTCTGTTTTCTTTTTAACTCCCATATTCCACTCTTGGATATTCTGGGATGGAATGCCATTGTTTTTGTTATTTTGCTCTTTTGTTCTGCTTTCTGAAAGATGTGTCTTCATAGTCTTCTTATCATCTTGTTTATGATCTCACTTTTTAAAAAAGATTTTATTTGTTTTTGAGAAAGAGAATGAGTAGGGGGGAGGAGCAGAGGAAGAGGGAATAGCAGACCCTGCCCTGAGCAGGGAGCCTGATGCACGTGGAGTTCCATTCCATGACCCTGAGATTACGACCTGAGCTGAAACCAATAGTCAGACACTTACTGACTGAGCCACCCGGGTACCCCATCTCACTTATTTTACTATCGTATTTTTAATTTCTAAAACATTTTTAAAAAGATTTTATTTATTTGTTTATGAGAGAGAGAGGCAGAGACATAGGCAGAAGGAGAAACAGGCTCCCTGCTGAGAGCACAATGGGGGACTCCATCCCGGGACTCGGGTTCACAGTCTGAGCCAAAGCCAAGACCCTCAACCACTTAGCCACCCAAGGGCCCCTCTAAAACATTTTTTTTATTTTTTGTTTTTGTTCTTACAGTAATCCTTTTACAATGATACCTTTTTCTTGTTTTTTTGAATGCATTGATAATCTCTGTAAATTTCTGGTTGGAGCACTCAGCAGATTCCTGGATGTTCTGAGCTGGTCTGTGAGCATCTCAGCACAGTCGCTAACTGGGCCACTGTTTTTTGAGCCCCTTATGGCAGGAAATATCTTTAGGCTTGGTTCTAGGGCTAATTAGGTTCTCTATAGAAAGACATTCCAGACTCCTACAGACAGAGATAGGCTGGGCGTGTGGTATGATCCCTAAATAAGAAGAAAACCGGACATCTTAACACACTGTTCCCTCTTTCACTACATTCCCTCTGTGATTCCACCATCCACCTGGTATCTCTGATTTCTCAGTAGAGGCCTCAGATTTTACTCTTTACAGGGAAGAAACTATTGGTCTTCCAGGATTGGGAAGGGTAGACAACTATGTTCACTAAGGCAGTCTATCTGGAGATCTAACAAATTCTTAGAGAGATTGTCAGCCAGTCTCTCTTGTCTTAGCTAAATTTTACCCCCATTTCTAGAGTCATATGGAGCTGACAGCTTCCCAGATTCTGGAAGGTTTTTTTTTTTTGGATAAGTCATATTGCTTCTCGGTTTTCCTCACAATTGGCTTAGTTTTATTCAGCTTTCTAGGGTCTGCTAAATCATTTACCTTTCTTCCATCTGCTTTTTGCCTTTCCAATTTTTTTTTCCTGTTATTGACTCATCTCACATTCTATGCCTAAAGAAAAATCTATTCCCTTACATTTTATTTCAGTTGGGAAGAGAGTACAAGTCAGTGTGTATGATCAGTATGCCTTTTCTTTACCTAAAAGTCCTATTCCTCTTGGTCATTTGAGTTTTCCTTTCTGCCAATCATTTATTCATATGTTTTACCAGGTTTTTCTTTTTTTTTTTTAAATTTTTTTATTTTATTTATTTATGATAGGCACACAGTGAGAGAGAGAGAGAGGCAGAGACACAGGCAGAGGGAGAAGCAGGCTCCATGCACCGGGAGCCTGACGTGGGATTCGATCCCGGGTCTCCAGGATCGCGCCCTGGGTCAAAGGCAGGCGCCAAACCGCTGCGCCACCCAGGGATCCCTTACCAGGTTTTTCTATTGAGTTTCTTATCTTTTCTCTTTGGAGAATTTCTTTATATAGTCTAGATTTTAATCCTCATTGAATTTATGTTAACAACTTTGGGCTGCATGAAAAAAGCTCTACTCCCAGAATTTTAATTTTCTAAAATGTGAAATTAGACTTTAATATTGCTGGACTCTAATTGTGTGTTATTGTTGTGTGGGACTTCCAGAACATAAGTCCTATAATGATTTGATGCCTTAAAGTTTCTCTTGCTCCCCTTTTAAAATAAAAAGTCATTGAAAGAACACCTATTATGAAGCCATAGGATTTGTATGAGTTGCTTTGGTTGGAAATTATAGAAACCCACATGTGGCAGAGACTGATTGTCCTGCAGTATCTATACCTTCCTCTTCCTATGATAATGGAATTTTTACTTGTGTGCCTGACTGCCCAAAGTAAAGATGACATTTTCAAGCCTTTATATGTAACCCAAGTGCGTTCCAGCCACTGAGATGCAAGTGAATGTAAGCTTCTACATGCCTACCTCTAAGGTCACCTCTAAGGTGGTCTTTGTTCCACCTCTTCATCCTTTCTTTATTTCTGCTGTGTGGAATGTAGGTAGATATGGTGGCTGAAGATCTAGCTGTCATAGTAAACCAGTAGGATGAAGTCAAACTCTGAGTGGTGGTGTTGTGAGCTGCCGTGTGCACCGTTTCTGTTGAATTTGGGGATTTCTGTTGACCATTGAAATAATCATTGACTGCCTGATTTTGCGTTCCAGTTCTGAATGTTAGAGACGGAGACAAAAGTCTTGCCTACGCCACCCTCCTTTAGGTTTGCAGACTCTTGTAGCTGTATCCAAACCCAACTGAAAGCCCAACCCAGACTTACCTAATCAAAAACCAATTCATGGTTTATTGGCTTATGGAATGGATTCATCTAAGACTTGAATCTTGTTTTTAAGTGCTGCCTTATGCAGCAGTTCAAATTATGTCATTGGTACTCTGTTTCTCTATTTACTTTCCAGGTTTGTTGCTTCTGCTTGCTTTATTCTCAGATTACTACAATATGGCAACAGTATGGCTGCTGGTTGCCTCTTCTATAGACATTTTATATTCCTAGAAAAAGGGTAAGGATTTTTTTGATAACTTAATAGTTGGCCTGGTTACCTCTTCCCTAAATCAGTCAAGGTGACCAGGTGGAGAATATTCAGATCCGTTAGACTAGGGTCATATGCCCACTCCTGGGTTGGAGGGGAGGGTACTTTCTTACTTAGTCATGTGGACTAAGCGGAATTTCTATAGAATAAAGGAGAACTGATTCTGAAAAGATACTGGATAAGTAAGTATATGTCTAGTTGTATTATATACAGTTAAGCTTCATATAGCTATGATTTTCAAAACCACTATATATGTTAATTTCCTGTTTTTTCTGTTTTTCAGTAGGTCTTTCCAAAGAAAGTGAAGAATGTTAAAATAACTTACAGGAGAATCAATGACAGTAAAGAGATAAAAAAAAATTTAAACCTATAATGGTGTAGCAAAACCTATAATGGTGTAGCAAGGGAGTGTAAGTGTATTCTTTGTCTACATAGAAATACAAGATGATCAGATGAAAATATCTGTTATAAAAAAATCATAGTAGTGTTTTCTAAATAGAGATAATTTCTGTTAGTGATAGTTAAACATTCCTTGTAGAACGGTTACAGTGTATTTCTGCAAACAATCTCAGCCATAGTCGAGAGGTGAACATCCTGACATTATTCATTTCCAATTTGTAATTTCTTATAGGTGACTTATTTTTCTCCCGTGAGCCTCTCTGAAGGACCTATCCAGTGTCACCCTAGTTTTTTTTTTTTTTATTTGAGGGGGGAAAGAAATCTCTAGAAGCCCTTCAAAATAAAATGGACAATGTTTCTTTTGTGAATGGGGAAGTAGATTTATTTTTTAAAATACATTTTTAAAAAGAGGTACTGCAGCCTGTGAACAAACTAAGCACTTCCATAAACTCTTTCATGCCTTTATTGAGATATACTATAAAAAAACTGTATATAATAATTTGATGAGTTTGAATATCTGTATCCATCCATGATACTATTACCTTTTAATCATAGTAATAAACATATCTGTCACCTCCAAGAGATTGTATCCCTTGGCTTTTCCCCTCTCTCATGGTGGTGAGAACACTTAAAATGAGATCTACCCTTTCAACAAATTTTTAATTGTATTGTAAACTATACTCTTGTATAAACTTGTTGTACAGCACATCATATTGTACCACATCATATTGTTAACAATTATATGCAGTATGTTGTACAGCAGATCTCTAGAACTTACTAATCTTGTATAACTAACTATATCCATTGAACAATAACTCTTCTTGCATAAGCTAATTTAGCCTTCCTTATTTAGAAGGTGAGGCAGGTGTTAAAAAATTATTTTTATTTTTTAGATTTACAGAAAATTGTGAAGATAGACTTCTCATATACCCCATACCCACCTCTCTGTATTACTAGCATTTTATATTGGTATTAGTATGATATACTCATTACAATTACTGAGCCAATATTGATTCATTTTTATTGATTGGAAGTCCATACTTGATTCAGATCTTTTCAGTTTTTACCTACTATCCTTTTTTGTTCCAAGAGTCTATCTAGCACCCCATACTGCATATTGTGGTTACGTCTCTTTGGCTTCTCTTGGTTGTGACGGTTTGTCTGAATTTCCTTGTATTTCATGATCTTAATTCCTGTTATTGGAGAATGGGTTTCGAAACGAAGGTCTGGGTGTTCTGTACTTTTTTGCTGGTGAGATGCTGCAAGCAGGCATTCACTTATCCCATTTTACAGATACAGAAGTAAGATCTCAAGTAACACTGTTGGTGAATGAAGTGGATAGTACTGGTCACATAATTTGTAGAATATCTCTGAGTGGTCTTTGCTGTCCTTCTTATGATTATTCTGGGGTTCCAGGTTTTGAGAGGATCACAGAGGTTAAATGTCACTGTCATTACATCAGATCAACAGTACTGATTGTCAGAATGACTTACCACTGTGTGTGCTCACCCTAATTACCTGCCTGAGATGGAGTCTGTCAGGTTATTCTCTTCTTTCTTACTGTCACTCTTTGGAAGGAAGTCACTATGCGTTTCCCACACTTAACGAGTGGGGAGTTATGCTCCACCTCCTAGAGGATGAAGTATATGCAAAAATTGTTTGGAATTCTTTACCTCATGTGATTTCCCTCTTATTTATTTGTTCGTCCATTTCAGTCTACAAGTTTATATTGGTATAGACTTGTGCATATTTATTTTATACTTTATGTTATAATCTAATATTACCTTATTTTATTCAAATTGTTGTAGCTTTGGTCATTGGTAACTCTTTTAATTGGCTCTTGTATCCATTTGACAAACCACCATTACAGTGCTCCTCCCTCCCTGCTTCCTTTCTTTCCTTCCTTTTCCTACCTCTTTACTTTCTAGTACTACAAGATGCTACATGATCATCTTATGTATCTCCTGCCTCTGTCCTTGAATCCACCATTTCTTCAAGGAGCCCTGGTTCCTGTTACCAGAGAATGGTTATAAAATGAAGATCTGGGTGCTTGGTGTGCTCGTTGCTGGTGAGATGTTGCAAAGCAGGCATTTAGTTATCCCATTTTACAGATACAGAATTAGAGATCTCAAGTAACACTGCTGGTGAATGAAGAGGGGAGGAGTAATTGTGGTCGGATTGTGGAAAAAGAGGCCTTATTTCTGAGTAGTTTTCCTTTCATTCCTCTGCAGTTTGGGGACTGATAGATTTTT
The DNA here is from genome assembly GCF_048418805.1 of Vulpes vulpes. NCBI lineage: Eukaryota > Metazoa > Chordata > Mammalia > Carnivora > Canidae > Vulpes > Vulpes vulpes. The sequence goes on along the minus strand of NC_132785.1, from coordinate 27,980,558 downwards.
CTTTCTCACTGATCTTTTGTGAGGTAGTTTATTTTCCTAGGCACTCTGATGAGTCATTTATCTAAGGGCAAAGTATAAGAAGTTTTTTTTTATTAATGTTTTGACTGGAGAAGTTACTCATTTATTGAACACATGTTTTTTTTTTTCAATTTACCAAAAGGGCACAGAAATGAAATATGATCTGCTAAAAAGTATTGTATATTGAATAAGAATAGACACAAAATTCCTTACAAGATTGTCTGTAAACATAGAACCCTTAAGGACTGTTTAATGGATATAATGTTCTCCCACTCTCTTCTTTCAGCCTAAACAGCAATTGCTGTGAGGACTTGCCAGATTTATTATAACTAGATCCATTGCCCAGTTTTTACAATTTTAGTCTTTATTGAAAACATAAATATTGCTTCAAATAGAGAAATACAAACTTTCCTCAAGGAATTCTTCCCAAGAGAAAAATCTAAACCTCGGGCTCCTGGGTGGCGTTAAGCGTCTGCCTTCTGCTCAGGTCATGATCCTAGGGTCCTGGGATGGAGCTCTGGTCTGGCTTCCTGCTCAGCAGGGAATCTGCTTCTCCTTCTCCCTCTCCACTCACCCCCCCCCCCCCCCACTTGTGTTCTTTCTCTCATAAATAAATAAAATCTTAAAAAAAAAAAAGAAAAAATCTAACCTCACTGTGTCTCTGTACAGTATATACTACCTTTGTTTCTCTGCATTAATCAATCAGTGCTCGTTAGAAATGGGAGCTTGGGAGCTTTTGCTAATTGTCATGGTTGAGGACCAAGATAATTTTATAATCCGAATTTGCTGTATTTTAGTAAAACATCAAGAATCACTGAAACTATTATGAAAGCCGAGAGTGCATGTACACACACACACACACAGAGAGACACATATATGCGTGTAAATTTCCATATTTCCAGTGGGGGCTCTCATTTGTCTCTAGGGAAGCTGGAATGATTTTTGGAGTTGTCTTGGTTTCATTTGCTCCTGTGTCATCACAGACAGAATGGCCCTTGATCAGGCTTCTGTGAATTCTCTGTTCCTTCTCCTTCTCCACACCCATATTTAGCCAGCACTAAACATATTCTATTCTTTTGAAGCATTTGAGTGCATTAATTTTTGATGTTTGAAATGGTTTAATCTGTCAAAAGACGAGGGTCTTAATTTTATTTTCCTTCTGGCCATTAGTGAGATAATTAGAAAAGCTTGAGTAGCACTAGACCCTTATTTCATCCAATATTTCAAGTTTATGGACTTAATGAAAAAATAATATTTCATGAAGGAAATCTCAGTTTAACCTTGTGGAAAGGTTTTTCAGTCAATTAGTCAGACATTACTTATCATGCATGCATGGAATCTTATTTACCTTTCTTCCTTTTTTGGGGGTGATGGTGGTATTTGGATAATCTTGAGAAAGATCCTGACCAGTCTTAGCTGCTTTCTTGAATCTTGAATTCGTATTTTACTCTATTTCTTCTAACTTCACCATTGTCTCCTGACATATCTGTGTACTAGAAAGTCTTCCTACCAGTGGAGATCATTGTGCTGTCTCAGTTTTAATTTGCGCCTCATTTAATGCTTTTCTCATAATCATTTAAATGCTTTATGAGCTCCTGTTCCGTGAAGCACAGATCTTATCTGTTTGATTGAATGACACATTGCAAATATTTAATGTTACATATTTATGAGGTCCTTCTGAATTATTTTATTACTCTTTCGGACATACTTATCAGGTCTTACTTAATTGATGTTAAGACTCAGCAATCCATTTAAGTCAGTCAGTTCAAACCCTGGCTGTAACTAGGATTCACACAACCCTAACTCCAGCATTGTTCAACATAGCTGAATCAAAACAGAGATCCTATCCTAGGTTTGCTTCTTTTGAGCAATCTTTAGGACCCTCTGACCTTTTGATAGCATTGTTACAGTGAAAACATGGAATACTGCTGGGGCGGGGCGGGGGGGGTGGAGGGAACGATGGACCAGGTCAGATCCCTTTTCAAGATTGAGTCCTCATGCTGCTAATTGCATATGAGAGTCTATCTATTAAGAATTAGCCAGCAGATATCTTCATTCACAGTATTGAAGTAGGTTATGAATAAACCATTATATTATAGAAAAGAAGAATTGCAAACACTTGTATAGCACTAAGTAATCTCTGTACCCAATGTGGGACTAGAACTTAAAATCCCAAGATCAAGAGCTGCATGCTCCACCAACTGAGCCAGCCAGGTGCCCCAATCTTAATTTTGCATGTGATGAAATTTAAGTGCAGAAAATTTATATACCTTGCGTATGTTCACACAGTAACAAATAACAAGATTGGACCAAGGCATTCTGACTCAAGGCATTCTGCTGAAAAACAGTACTATCTTGTCCTGGGGTCTTCCTACCCCACTTTTTGGGGTGTGTATGTATATGCGTAAGTGTAAGTCAGTGATCTGGGGAATTTCACTGCCATATTTTTGATCTTTGGATCCTTTTGCATGAAGTTGAGCATTGGATACTGGTGATTTTGATAATGAATATTATGACTATTAGGAAATAACAGTTGCTGTAATCAGCTGAACTACTAAAGTTCTGGTCCTCCTACTCATCAAAAGTTTAGCTATGTTTACACATGTTTACATATGAGAATAAGTCAGTATCTTAACATGAATGTTAAAGGTCAATTCCATCTGATAAGTGTTTATTATCTCTTATGTATAGTGTCCCATCTGAGGCACAGTACTCACAAAAAAGCAAATAAGATACGTCCTTGAACTGGGTAGGACAAGGCCAGTCTTATCCTTACATAAATGCTTCCATAATAAATAGTTATGTAAGTTACTAAATAAATAGTTATGTAAGTAACTGCACTACAAGGCATATAATGGGGGTTCAGAGATGGTAGAGTTAGGTTTCTTTGAGGAGGTTGCACTAGAGCTCAGTTGTAAAGATGGTATGTCTTAAGATATTTGAGGTGAAAGGAACAGTGTGAGCAAGGATGCTAAGGATGAAAGGTGCACAAAAGTAGTATGAGCATGGTTGTTGGGTAAGATGTGTATGTGGTAGGCAATAATTTTCAAGATGTGGTTTAGGTTATATTGTGGATTTTGTTTAATGTCATTCTGGATGTTGTGGCAATGCAAATAGAAAAGAAGGCTCAAGGGATCCCTGGGTGGCGCAGCAGTTTGGCGCCTGCCTTTGGCCCAGGGCGCGATCCTGGAGACCCGGGATCGAATCCCACATCAGGCTCCCGGTGCATGGAGCCTGCTTCTCCCTCCGCCTGTGTCTCTGCCCCTCTCTCTCTCTCTCTCTCTCTGTGACTATCATAAATAAATAAGAAATTAAAAAAAAAAAAGAAAAGAAGGCTCAATTTGAAAGTCATTCTCAGGACCTATAGAACTTGGCCACTAGTAGAATGAGAAGGGTTCTAGGTGGACGGGGAAGGGTCAGGGATGACGTCAAGATTTTAACTCCAGGAGATTTGGGGGAGGGTGGAGGGAAATCAAAAGAGCTAGTTTTTGTTCTGGTCTGCTTTTCTGAGATAAGGATCATTGCAATACGTGGCATAAACATTTTTTGACTACCTCAGCTATTGAAAACCTGGGTTGTATGACTTAATATTATATATAGGATGTGTTTGAGAAGAGAGGACAGCTCTCAAAAGAAATTGTGGGGAAAATGCCTGTTAATAACTATAGCTTTGTTATGTAGTGCAGTCAGTGTATCTAAATGAGGTACTCAAAGAGTCTTTTATTCAGTCTTAAGTGGTTTGAAAATAAGGGAGAGAAGTTGTAGGCATACTGATACTGGCAGGGAGTTTATAGTACTGGAAGTTGATTTCATTCCTGAAACTGTTCTTGGTGTGAGGGAGGCTCCTGGAGTCTCTAGAATCCTATGATCTGCTCTAGGATTGCAGTGTCCAGTGTATCCACTCAGGTTATCAGTGTTTTTCAGGAGGATGGGTGGTCCAAATTGCACAGTTCTGTATTCCATATGCAGGTAGCATGAGGCACACCTTTCTCTTTTCCTCATAGGTGTTCTCTATGATGGCATGAAGCCTATTGATTATGGATGACTTGTTGAATTTTTAGCACTAGGCACTATGACTGGTATTTAATAGATGCAAAAAAAAAAATCAGTGAACTGGTGATGAATTGTTCCCATAGTCTATGAAAGATTAAGTTTTCAGAGACATGATATTCTAATGGCTGTTTATTAGGCAAAGTTTGAATTAAGAGACCTGTATGTCTGGTTTACCATTTATCCATTTTAATATGTGATGCCTGTAGTTGAATTCTTTCAGCTAGAACGTCTGCTCAGCACCACACTCAGGTTTTGACATTGATGAGTTTCGGTTTTGAACAAGTTATACTACATTCTTTATACATGACAGTTTAGGAAAGGTACAGTTTTATATTGAATTTATGGACAGTAGGTTCTGTGTGAAAATTGTGGGGCATTGCAGAGTGGTCCTGGAGGTAAACCAAGAGTGTCATGTAATAGTATTTCCATCTTTGCCTCTCCTCTCAAGTCCAGTGATCATCTAAGCTAAGGCTAAAAATATATGTAGAATTTTCATCTTTATCTTAATTATATTATTAAACCTAACATTGGTCCTTTATTTTTATTTTTGCCTATTTCCAAAAGTAATATCTTTGTAATAAATATTAGGGCTAAAGCATAATAGTAGTATCTTTTTTTTATTTTTAATTTTTTTACAGAATTATATTTTCTTATGTAGGATTTTTTAGATATAATATTAGAAGTATGAGAGAACCCAAAGATCTGATTAGACCAGCTTGACAGAGAGACTGGATAAATGAAAATTAAAGTGTTGAGTTAAAAAAAAAAAATTAGGGCAGCCCCGGTGGCGCAGCGGTTTAATGCCGCCTGCAGCCAAGGGCGTGATCCTAGAGACCTGGGATCGAGTCCCACATCAGGCTCCCTGCATGGTCCCTGCTTCTCCCTCTGCCTGTGTCTCTGCCTCTCTCTCTAGCTGTCTCTGCCTCTCTCTCTAGCTGTGTCTCTATAATAAATTAAAAGAAAAAAAAAAACCTTAAAAAAATTAAAGTGGTAAGATACTGTGAATTCAAAATTAATCAGAATCAAAGAGAAAGTATCTTTTAAATAAAAGATCATATTAATTTAAAATGAGGTTGTTTGCTTTTGTAAAACTTTTCTAATGAAACACATAATTTCTGAAGTGAATCCATAGCTGTATTTTTTTTAAGTTTTATTTATTTGAGAGAGACAACATGAGTAAGTGGGAGGAGCAGAAGGAGAGGGAGAGAGAATCTGAAGCAGATTCTGTGGTGAGCATAGAATGCCCTATGGGGCTCAGTCTAATGACCCAGAGATCACCACCTGAGCTGAACCCAAGAGTCAGATGCCCAACTTACTGTGCCACCTATACACCACTCTGCTCCCTAGCTGTATTTTGAAAAATAGTAACCTCCATTCTAGGTTAATGTTCTTTCATTAGTTATAGATGTTTAAATTTTAGTATCAAGCATTTTTATTTCCTCTGGGAGTCTATCACCCCTCAGTTTTACATGCTTTAAACTAAGCTGTAAATTTTCCTTGAACAATTTTAATGTTTCGAAGATGTATTTCAAAAAGCTAATATGAAAGAAACAATGAGCTTTTGAAGTTTGACACAACCCCCTTTTTTATGAAAGCAGTCCACTTACTGTAACTGAACATTCTTTGCTCTTAAGATAGAAATACCTTCAGCAAAAACTTAAATGTTGAGATTTTTAATGATGTGAACATTAGGTTAATATGACCATTTTATACTGACCACACAGAATCAATTATTTTGTGAATAGAATGGTGATTGGCAAATACACTTGCTTTCATGTAAAGCTTGATTATGATGTGGACCAATTACAGGCCGTTAACGTGTCTTTTTCACATGGAGCATAGTTGTACCTTCTCTTTCCTTTATATACGGCTTTTGTAGTGGATATCTAGGCTGTGAGTTCATAGAGATCAAATAATATAATCATTTTGTGTCTATAGCCCCAGCATGTAGAGCAATGCTAAGCAATAGTATGGGCTTAGTAAATGTTGGTTGAATGAATACATGCCTCACTGTATGTATGTGTGCATAGGTGGATGGATGGATAGATGGATGGTTGGATAGCAAACAGAGTTTGTGACTGACAGGTTTTCTTTTTGAAGAATTTATTTTTAACTAGTTATAAGTTCACAGAAATTCTTCCCCAGTCCACCCTTAAATACAGGGTGATCTCATATCTTCTCACCCACTTCTAAGTGGTAACATGTTGCATGACCATATCTGCAGTATCAAAACCAAGACATTGGTACAATCTGCAGAGCTTCATTAGATTCCAGTAGTTTTACATGCACTTATTTGTATGTACTTATGTGTATAGTTCTATGCAGTTTTGTCATATGTGTTCATGTAACAATCACCACAATGAAGATAGAGAATGGTTCCATCTCTGTAAGGCTTCCTTGGGCTGCCTTTTATCCGCTGCCCCCCACACCAGGTTTTTAATAATGCTAACTTTGTGCTTTGCATTTGCTTATGGTTTAACTATGGCCTATAAAAGAATTCTGTTTCTGTTCAGAAAAAGAGAACAGCAGTGATAGTATTCCTGACCGTTCTCTAGTCTGTAGTGCATTCCTCACCCATGACTAGTTTATACAGTTTCTTTTTAAAGAAACATCTTCAAGTTGGCTTCTCTACCAAAGTTATGAATTACCAACATTATGATAATGGGAGTTTACTCTCATTAGTTGGAACTTAGAGACCCCATCATCTGGTCATTACCCAGAAAATACATGAGGTTGCTAAATGTAAATAGAATGCTAAAGATGGGGATCCACAGTGTTAATGAGATAACTATTGACCAGTACATCTTAGGAAATGAACTTAAGAGCAGAAGTTGATGCGTTTTCACGTGCCATGAATTGGTGTGTCCAGTGTGTTTGAATTGCCATGCCTGTGGATGTCTTGTTAATTGAGGCTGTAAAGATGGATGCATGATATATGCGGTAGACCTAGTGTATCTAATTGTGACTTTTATGTGTTTGAGAGGAAGTCCATCTTGAGGTGAATATAGCAGGTTGGGTCACAGATATAACCACCCATGTTTATGTACATATGGAAGACACTTTTGATATAGAACAGGGTACACAAATGCTTGTGGAACTTTTGCTTTTGGGAAATAGTTTGGAGTTTTGAAAATGAATTTTACTCTCATGTCACAAATGTAAAAGTAAGACATCATGGCAGAGTTGACACTTTGGCTGTAAATTCATCAACATGAGACCTGTCTTGTCTTGGGAGAGAAGGCACTGTCTCTCTCTCTCACCCCTCATCTACTTACTTTTTCAAAGTTCATTATGCCAGAAGATAAAACAATGGAAGTTACCTGGAATTTCATCACTGGGAGTGAAAGGGCCCTTCCTAGCTCACTGGGAAGCACTTTTCTTCCTTCCTAGCTGCCTCCTACCCGCCCCCCCCCCCCCCCCCCCCCCCGTCCCTCCCCCCAGCTCCTGCTGGGGCAGAAGCTTATGTGGGAAACCTGTTTTGTAAAGAAAAGCCTCCAGACGCCACTCCCCAGGTCTTAGTATAGGAAAAATATTGCCGCCTCCTCAGGTTTAAAAACCTTCGGGGTCTATCTTGGGAACACTGTGTTCCTGTTGGGCGTGTTCATGTGCCTGTGTGTGTGCCCTTTGAGCGGATCTGGGAGCCTGCAGGTGGGTGTGGGGACACCTAGTCTGGGAGAGTGTCAGGCAAGGCCTTTAAAAATAGCTTGTTTTCATTTTTTGGAACATAACCTCCCTGTTCCAGTTTATTAACAATCAGTTTTTTGACTCTTATATTAGGCACTGTGGGAAGTTAAAAAAGCTTTTATCTTTGAAGATCTAACAATCTCTTCAAAGGATTTATCTACAAGTGGGAGAAAAAGAGATTTGCCAGTAATGCGAAATAATAGACCATGGAGTATTTAAGTCCTGGAAGAATCACATTGGTAGCATGGTTTAAGTGCAGCCTATGAAGATTTAGAGAACATGCATTTCGAGATGGTTCCTAAGGAGGTGGTGAATATTGGGCATCCAAGAAGGGAACATTCAGGAGAGGCAGGGGGTGGGGGTTGGGCTATGTCCTGGGGCAGCTAATATGCACCCTGGCAGGGGTGGGGGGCAGTTAGCGGGCATCCTTATCTTCAAGTTCTTCCACTTAGTAGATTTGTTAGTACAGGTTGAGTGCCTTCCCTGACCATAAAAATATCTGTCCTACACCAAAATTGTGAATACTCAATAAAATAATGTTTATAAAATACTCTGCAAGCTGCAAACCCTATACAGATTTGCGTTATTACTCTTCGATAAAATGTTTATTTCATTTGTGTATGATTTAAAACTGCAGAACATCCGAAAGGATGCTGATATTTACCTGTTTTTAAGAGCACGAAATGATACTGGAATAACACAATTCAGATCATTTTGGGATGAAATATATAGTTCCTTTTCAGCCCATCAGGAATGAATTTTTAGCATGATGATGAGCCTCTTCGGCTTTTCTAAACTGTGTGAGGGAAAGATTGATTACCTCCAAAGTGGGACTGTATGCTAGCCTTGTTTGGCTTCAGTCTGACTTTACATTTTTGTTAGAAAAACCAACAGATGTACACTAACCAGACAAAAAGCTATATTGGGAACTTCCCTTTGTCCCTTGAGCACCTCATGTGTCATGCAGTAAGGATCAAAAATACTCATCTCTGCTATGGTTCAGGTAATCAAATTAACAAAATAAATGTATCCTTTCCAAGTGAGATCTGCTGTAGAATAAAGGGAAAAATTCTGAGGGCTTTGTAATAGGCACCTTGTGAAGCTATTTTCCCTGAGGAAGTAATTTGAGTACAGATGTGAAGTAAGCTGTGGGATAAATAGGCCTGGAAAGCAGAACAGAGGTATATGGATTGGGATAAAAATTAATTGCTAAAAATATGAAGCCAGCGTATATGACGTGCCTTTTTATAGTATTCTCCTCTGGAAGCTTAGATAAAGCTGCTTCTATGTCATCCTTAATACAGTGGTTTGGCTAGGCATTATGCTTTGTCCAACCTGAGATATTTTCAGAAATAATGCTCTAAGGTTTCAAGTACATCTCCCTAAATACTCTGCCTCATAAAAACTGAATCAGAGTAATATATAAAAGGTACTAAAGTAAGATTTAGGGGAATTCGTTTATAAATCTGTCTGGAGAAGAAATTTCTAAAGAGTGACACCAAATCCAGAAATCATAAATTGGAGATAGGTGTTTGACTAAAAAAACTAAAGCCCATCTTCATAATAAATATTTGGCGAATTTAAACGACAAGGTACAAACTGGAAAAAGACTATTTGTAATATATGTGGCAATGAAAATTTCATAGTTTTAAGGAAGAAACCTCTTACCTAGAATAAAGCAGCTGCCCCAGTATAAAGGTGGGGAAAGACCTGAACAGGGATTTCACAAAAGACAGATAAATGACCAGTAAGCCAATGAATTGGTGTTTAATCTTGATTTTAGTCCAGGAAGTACAAATTAAAACCATTTTTTTCTGCTGTTGAATTGTGTAAGATTAGGAAGATGGCCTCACCAGCTGTTGAGGAGCTGTGGTAAATATACATGTATGTGTACTGTTGAAACATGTTGTAAACTTTTACTTTTCTGTGGAACTATTCATAAACATTTCAAATGTGAGTAACCTTGGGACCAGAAGTTTTACCACTAGGAATTTATTTCAAAAATATAATTATGGATATGTATAAAGAATTGGCTACAGTTAGGTTTACCAGAGTATTGTTGTCATTAAAAATTGTGAAGCAACCAAAATGTCCAGTAGAGAGTTAAATAAAAATGATAACATTGATAGAAAGAACACTAAATCTACTGTTGAAAACAAAATCTTACTGAATTTACTGATAGCCAGGTCTGTCTGTGAAGTATCATCCAACTCAAGGAAGTAGATTACAAATGGCATTTATGTCCGGGATATACAGTTGACCATTGAACAACATAGGGTTGGGGAAGTGAGAGTGAGGCCTGTGTAATCAAAAATTCATACAACTTTTGACTTCTCCAAAACTTAACTGCCCATGGCCTCTTGTTGACTGGAAACCTTACTGATAACATAAACAGTTGATTGACACATACTTTGTATGTTACACATATTTTATATTGTATTCTTACACTAAAGTAGGCTAGGAAAAAAGAATGTACTAAAGTCATAAGAGAAAATACATGTATGTATGGTACTGTATTTATTGAAAAAAAAAAAAATCTGTAAGTGGACCTATGCTGTCCAAACCCATGTTGTTCAGGGGTCAGCTATATAAATAACATTGAGAGTTTGCTATATGCTAGATACTTTGCTAAGTGCTTTACATTGATCATCCATTTAATAATCACTACATTTCTCTGAGTAAATATTATTGGCCCCATTTTACAGATTAGTAAGCAGAAGCATCAGGAGGACAAAGAGCTCAAGGTCATATCGATAGGGAGAATGGAGTCTGTACCTAATGAGCAGCTTCTGGAATTCATACATTTATATGTGTGTATGCATATATGAAAGGGCATATGCCAAATATGGTAACAGTGCTTACTGTTTGCTACTGTTATTTCAGGTGGTTCTAACTTTCTTATTTATACTACTAGGCATTCTTTGAGGGTTTTAGAATATGCACATTGTACTCTTCTAATCAGAAAAAAAGGGCAAAACTGTTATTTAATGTTTCCACCATACAATAAATAGCAATTTTTAGAAGGTCAGGCAGCACTAGTTTTAATTTGTGTACAGTGTATGCCAAGTTTTACTTAATGAAGAAGTGATAACAATATATGAATGATTAGAATATAGTTGACATTTTTATTTTTATTATTTAAAATATTTTATTTATTTATTCATGAGACACAGAGAGAGAGAGGCAGAGACGCACAGGCAGAGGGAGAAGCAGGCTCCACGCAGGGAACCCGACGTGGGACTCGATCCTGGGTCTCCAGGATCATGCCCGGACTGAAGGCGGTGGTAAACAGCTGAGCCACTGGCGCTGCCCTAGTTGACATTTTTAATCACACCCACAGAGCATTGCGTGTTAGGAAATTAGTAAATGATGTTTTCTGAGGCATTTTTTAGGGTAGATACACAAAATCGAGTTGTAAAGAACAACAACAAAAAAAATGGAACATTAAACAAACCCATCATTTTAAAAATTCAAATACTTTTTTGGAAAACCAAAATAGAAAAAAAGTCCATACAAATACAGTTTTATTTTTATCAATAAATCATCAAATATTTACTGAATACCAAGAATTTCCAGAGATAAAGAAGTGCCAGATGCAGAATTGACAGTCTAATTGTGGAAAAACAACTTCAGACCCAGATAGTCCATATTCAACACGGTATATAGTCAGGAGGTAATTGTAAGCTTCCAATGAAAACACTGAAGAGGTAGATCTGAATTGGGAGGGTAGAGTTCTATATAAGATGGATAAGGTTTAACAGTACTCAGGTGTAATATGTCAGGACATGGAGAAAGTAGGCACCGAGGCGAAACTGAACACCGGATAAGCGGTGGCTGAGGGTGGCAAGTAGCATGAGCAAGTGGCAGAAGCAAGAATGAGCCCAGTGGGAATAGGCAGGTCAGTTGTGCTCAGCTAGGAGCCATGGGCGGTACATACAGTAGGTGAGGCCAGATTATAGAGTGCTTCAGTTAAGCATGGACTCTTCTTGATTAAAGGGCTTTCATATATGCATGTATGTGTGTGTGTGTGTGTGTGTGTGTGTGTGTGTGTGTGTGTGTGTATGAAGAACCCATGCTTCACACTTCGGAAGTTCCTATTACATATCACAACATTTTTTTATTTTCACTTTTCAAACTGTATTTTTATATTAACAAGTATTTAACAGTATTTAACAGTATTTCATGGATTTTATGTGAGAAATAATGAAGCTGATCAGTTTGGGGTTCTGCACAATTGTGAACAGAATTCTTAATTAAGAAACTCTGGTTGGGGATCCCTGGGTGGCTCAGCGGTTTGGTGCCTGCCTTCGGCCCAGGGCGTGATCCTGGAGTCCCAGGATCGAGTTCCGCATCGGTCCCCCTGCATGGAGCCCGCTTCTCTCTCTCTCTCTGTGTCTCTCATGAATAAATAAATAAAATCTTAAAAAAAAAAAAAAAGAAACTGATTTAGATGGGACTTTGGACATCATTTGGTTTGACTTTCCACCTCAGTAAAGAGATTTCTTTTATAAAAATACCCCAAGGTGGTCAGTTATTCCTAACTATATGCCTAGTTGACTAGAAAGAGGAAAATGAAGACTTGAGTTTGTTGCTTAGCCCAGCATTTAAAGTAGCCTGTTTTATCTGTGGAAATATATATTTATAATGGAATAAAAAATTTAAAAGCACACATTTTTTATAAGATTTGTACTTACTGGGAAATGATCATGTGGAATACTAAATTACCAGTTAAGTAATTTAATCTTTGAAATGCTTTTTAAAAAATCTATTATTTTTTACCACAACGTGGAAAACCATATTTAATCTCTTAAATTAATCTGCCAAATTGTTGGGGTTTTTTATTTTTTTTTTTTGTCAGTGACTTCATAAATATTTTAGTTAACTTTGTTAAGTAACCGAAATGTCACTTGAGTTTTTTGGAATAACTGTAAAAATAATATATATATATTAAGTAATATCATTTATATTCTATTGATATTAACTGTTCTGCTATTTTGTCATTGTATAATGCTCTCTTTATGGAGGGAAGAAAATTACATCTGTGAGTCAACAGGTAGCATATTAAGGGTATATACAAAACATAATAAATTCTGCTTTGGTAGAAGACCACATTTCTTTCATAGAAATTATTTAAATCAAGTTGATTATTTTCATTAATAAAGTAACGAATGCTTGGGTGCCTCCCATAAAAACAGATTACTACCAGTGACATAAATACATTCTCTAAGTAAAATAAAAGACACCTCTAATGATGATTTCTCATAAACCTAGATACAGGAGTAATTCAGTTCTTTGCACCCGACAATCCCCCCTGTCAAACTGAATTTTATACCCTGCTTACTACTCAATATTCGGTGTATCATAGGTACAACTGGTCATTTAGAACAAAGTAGAGCACAGCCATGTCTGTATTTATTGAATTTAAGTTTTAATGTACAAAACCATTCGAACAAAAGAAATTGTAGGAACAAATTTTAAATCACAATATCGAATACAATAGCTTTGCTGGACTGATTGAGTAAATAGGGAGAATTAGTTAAGATAGGCGTTGTGGAGAAAGTAAGCAAGAATTTTTGAGAGAGCAGAAAGGTGGAGATTGGTGGACCAGACAGTTTCCCTCTGGAAGGAGTGGTGAATTATTGGAGTCCATGAACCCATCAGAACTGGAACTCTTCTAATCCTTTGTAGTTCCGGGAGGTTGCATCGCCCCCTCGGGTTGGTGTTTCGTCATTCCCTCTCCCCTCCTTTCCTCTTTCTCTTCCTCCTTTTTAGTGAATATAGTGCTTTCAGATACTGAAAAGGTAGGAAGTCGATTTTAATAAGTTATAGTGTAGTGGTGCAAAATTGAGTTTGGAATTGTGGAGAGTGAAGTGAGTCCTGCCTTAATGACTTGCTTCTGTCTCTGGAGGGTTAGGCAAAATTTGTACCTTCAGGTTGCAGTTTGCTCATCTGTTAAGTGGTCTAACAAAAATAACTGTATCTGAACGTGTTATTTTAGTGAGATAAATCTTGCAGGTGGTAGCTTAAGTGTTGCCCTTAAAGAGAAGTGGGGATATGGCAGGATGCTACTTTTGTGGTTTGCATTAACATATAAATGTATTGCTTAGGGTCTGCCAGCAGCTTCTAAGATGTGATACTAAGTGGCTTAAATATTATCTGTAGAATATAAATTATTTTCTTTTTGGTTTCTATAAATTGAAAGGAATGGTTTGGGAGGTCAGCAAGTGACAGTAGGTTTTGTTCTGGCATAGTGGAGCTGTTCAGACTTTTTGTGTCTTCCTCCTATAGGTTTTTACAGATTTTGTTAAGGGCCATCAGAAGAGATGGTGAAATATGCTTTTGCTAATGAAATTGCTGGGGCACCTGGGTGGCTCAGTGGTTGAGCATCTGTCTTGCTCACTCTCAGCTTGAGATCCCAGAGTTCTGGGATTGAGTCCCACATCGGGCTCCCCGTAGGGAGCCTGCTTCTCCCTTTGCCTATGTCTCTGCCTTTCTCTCTGTGTCTCTCATGAATGAATAAAAAAAAGTCTTAAAAAAAAAAAAAGGAATTGGTGTTTCTCTGGACCAGACATTGACCTAAGTAAGGATACAGAGTAGAATCCAGTAGAAGAAAGAGGTGATGATAGGGCAGGGAAATCCTACAGTGCTGGATGAGCGCTGTCCACTGCCGCCCATCTCTTCTCCAGTGACTTCTTCTCAGAAGTCCCTTTAACGCTTCGTCCCAAAGAAGCGGCCCTTCTGTCCCTAGTGGACTCTTGTTGGTAATCTTCTCTATTGTTTTCACTTTTCCAGTAAGCCCTCCACCATCTTGGATAAAGCAAACACACCTTCCCATCTCCCACTGTTCAACCCTGGCTCTGCTTCTGTTCCAGTGCCCAGGGTCCAAATCCCGAGGGCATCAATTTACTTGGGTAATTCAAGACAAACAATGACTTAAAATATTTTAAATGTGATATAAAAAGATCTGTGGAGATTTATGGAGAAAATTCCCATCTATTTTTGGGAAAATAAGCATTTCAAAGAACTTAGACCTTTCTGTCTAAGTGCCCTTCCCACTTGGCCCTGGATCTGCCCTTACCTGTGGTCTAGAGGTAAAACTTGGTGAACTATGCTTTGAGGAGATTAAGTTACAGAACTGAACTCCTAAGAACTACACGTTTTATGTAGGAAGGGAGCTACTTGCTCAGTAGCTGGTCAGAAAGCGCTACTAACATTAGAATGCAAGGCTCTTTGGAGAGGCTTGGACTCCCCTGGTGTAGAGGTGAGACACGTGCCTGGAAAAATACTTGAGAACAAATGGTGGGAATGATCCTGGGTGCCCTGGATGCCCACATCCATTAATAGGTCTTCCTAAATACTTGCACATCATGAGTGACTTCCACACTAAATAAAAAATAAACATGCCCAATCCAGTATATTCTGGCAAATTATTCATGATATAGCTGAGACTGATCTAAAGGGAAATATGATCAGGAAACATGCCTGTATTAATTTTGTGATTTTAAAGATCAAGTTTCTATTTAGTTATAAACATTTAATAGGAAACACAGTGGAAATGAAATAGATGACCAAGCATGATAAAATTTTCTTGTCCTATAGATAGCAATTCTTCCATTTTAAGAGTTGATTAAAACGACTGAGGAAAACAAATCTAGTGGGATTACATAAAGAAATATAAGTAAAAGTCCTGGCTCTGTATGGCTTATAAATTTTGTTTTGTTTTGTTTTGTTTTTCAACATTGGAGAAAGTAGGCAAGAAAGGACCAGAATTTGGTTCAAGTTCCAGGTCCACCATTTATTATTGCTTGGATGTCCTCCATGTAACCTTGGAAAAGTTATTTCCTGTGGGACCTTCAGTTGCCTCATCTTAAAAAATCTTAAAAGTATCTATTTAGTAGTGTTGTGTGAAGTGATAACTGTGGGAAGCATCTAGCAAAGTGTCTGGAAATCAGTGCTCCATGAATGCTAACTATTAATAGTAATAATTGCAAACCCCTTTTGTGTATGTCATCTATGATTGCAGGTTATTTCTTTAGAGTTTTGTGATTGGTCATGTGACATGCTTCTTTTAAAAATGTGAAAATGCTCTTTTTATTTATTTTTCTTGTATAATATAAGCTTATATAATGTGATGATTCTCATATACGTTGTAATTCTTTGGAGCACTAAATCTTGCTAAATTCTTGTTAATATCTAAATTCTTGTTAATATAAGGAATAATAGAAAATATTTAAATCTTGAAGCATTTCCACATAAGAACCATGTTTTTTTGTATTATTTATCCTATTAAGACAAATTCTAGGAGCGACCTTATTAATCTGTGTAATCTTTTCAGTAAATGTTGCTATCTGAAATCCAATATTTTAAAATATTCTTAGGAAATATACTTACAAAAGTGTATATTGTATCTATAGTTTCTTGAATATTACAAGGTTTTGTTAGGAATGCAAATTAAGATAGGAGAAAAAAATCTTAGAACACCACACTATACTTATTCAACACATGTTTTCATATATTTTACAAATTCTTCATATGCAGATCATTTTTACTTAATATTGCTTTTTATCTTTCTTAATTGTAGTTTATAATGACAACTTAATTGATTATAATTGGCCATTTCCTTTCGATGAACTGGTTCTAGTTTTTAGGATACAAATGGTATTTCAATGAGCTTTTTACCCGCCCCCCCCCCCCCCCAAAAGCGTTCTGGGTAGTTGGTGTTGCCTGAGGCAACACAGTAGTAATAAGTCCTTTCTACCACTTTCTATCAAAGGATGTAATGGGCATTAGTTTTAAATTAGCTGATTTAATTTATACCAAGTGATCTCTCACCTTTTCTTATTTCTTTACAAAGGATAGATAAATTTTAAGTCTTTGACGTTTAAAACACAAAACAAAACCAACCTTTAAAAATGTATTTCTGGCTTATAGATATCCAAGTCCTGATTGTTTGACTTAATGTAAATTTTCTCTTAAATTTTTATTATTTAAAGCTCCAGTCACCTAATGAAAAATTGGAAACCACTGTTTTGGTTTTATGGGCTTAAATGCCCATAGCTATTTTTAAATAAATATTTTTAAATAAATAGCTTTAGGGGTCTGTATCTTGAGTTTTACTATTAAAACCAGCTATACAAAGTCTTTCTCCTTAGCTTGCTTTCTCTTTTACCCAAATTGTAGGAGGACAGATCTTAGTGTTTACTCACCACACCCCTCCCCCCAAAATGTAGGCATCTTGAATGAATAGACATAAAGGGTAAGGGAATTTCCTTGAGATGCATAATTAGATGAAGAAAAGGGGGGAGGGTGGAGAGGAAAGTGTGAGAGCTAAAGAGAAAAAAAATAAGCAGTAGCAAATTAGGGAGGAAGACATGAAAGTATGAAGGGAATAGATTTACATTGAGTTTTCATTGGCTTCAAACTTCTTTGCACATTCCTCTGTAGGCTGTAAGATAAGCTATCCTTAAGGTTTACTGCTGTGCAGTTGATTTGTATTTTTGGTCAAACTAATTCTGCTTCTCTTTCCCATTACCCATTTCTTTTCTGATTCTTTATTCCATTTTATTTTTAAATAAAGCCCTGTCTGACTTGCTGGTTCTGTCTGCCCTGCTGTTGATGCAGCCTCAGCCCCGTAGCTTCCCCTCCATGTGAATTTGCACTTCAGTGACACTATTTCCTGTCAGAAACCCAAGGCAGGCCCCTGACATTTCTAGGTGGCGATTCACACAGGAAAGAACCTGACAAGTTTCACAGGACACATGACTTCATCGTGGGAGCCGATCAGCTTGCTGCACAAATGGGCCACTCCTTTCTCTACCTTTTGCTTTCCCATGGGTCCTAGAGTGATTAGAAAATTTAAAAGTGGATGTGACCATATCCCAGAAAACAAGTGACAGAAGATTAGCATTTGATGCTTAGATTTCATTTGGATAGAAATCAAGATAAATGATAGTGCTAATTGATTCTAGGATCAGGTGATTTTTTTTTATTGTAATAAAATATCCTCACATAAAATTTATCGGGCAGCCCCGGTGGCGCAGTGGTTTAGTGCCGCCTGCAGCCCAGGGTGTGGTCCTGGAGACCCTGGATCGAGTCCCACGTCGGGCTCTCTGCATGGAGCCTGCTCCTCCCTCTGTCTGTGTCTGCCCCCCCCCTCTCTCTCTGTGTGTCTCTATGAATAAATAAATAAAATCTTAAAAAAAAATTTATCGTTTCAACCGTTTTCTTTTCCATATGTTATATTAGGCAAGTTCCAGCTTTTCACACTGTGCCAAGCACTTTTCTAAATAACAGAAATTCAAAGATGAATAGGACCTGATACTTGTCCTCAAACAGCAAAAGGAGAGTTAAATCCATATATTTTCACATGACTGTATCTGACTTGGAAATATGTGCAAGCATATGTACGTTACAGAGATGAAAACCATTCCTTCCCTGTTTTATGAAAGAAACTTTTAAATCTCACTTTATTTTTGTTTTTTTTAATTGTGGTAAAATATACATGACAAAATGGACTTTTTAGCCAGTTTTAAATGTACAAGTCAAGATGATTTTTATTCACTATATAATTTAAGCTTCAAGGAGAATTTATATAAAAGTTTTTATTAGAGAAACATGAAGCTAAAAAAGAAGTTGATTTGCAAATCTTTCACTTTTTTTTTTTTGGAATTAAAATAACTGGTTTTCTTTCCTCTTCCGCCTTTCCTCATTTTTTACACATTTATTTTGGTAGTTGAACTATTGCCAAGTTCCTTTAAACCTGTTTTTTTCTGTAATGTAGAGATCTTTTTTTCTTTTTCCTCAAAGTCTTCAAGGTAGTTTTTTTGAGCTGTATTTACAATCCATGTATAATCATTTATAATAATCTTATAATAACAAAAATATGAAATTGGCATTTGTTGATATGTTTCATTTGACATGAGTTACAGTTATTATTAAAGTCAAGTTTTCATTAAGGGTACCCAAACTTCAGCTCTTTTGCTGGGAAAGTTTTAGCAAATCTGAATTATTTAAAGTAGTCACATTTGCATTTTTTCAAATAGTGTTTTCTTTCTCATCACAGGGGCTCTAGAGGAGTGATTCTGTGTGGCAGCCATCATCAGACTGGATGCCAGATGTATCTACTCGGTGTCTTAATTTAACTTTATTTGTAGACCCTTGTTTATCTTGTCACATCAGGTCTGATACATTTCATTGCTTTGTTCATTGCTTATTGATTGATGATATAATCTACATTATTTTGTATTCATGACATTGACCCTTTATAAAAAGGCGGAGAATGAACTTGTGTTGTTCTGAATTCCACTGAGTATCTTTCATGTTCAGTATATGTTAGCAAACTTTGAAAAAATTATTTATTTACTTATTTATTTTTAGGATTTTATTTATTTATGAGAGATACAGAGAAAGAGGCAGAGACATAGGCAGAGGGAGAAGCAGGCTCCCTGCGGGAAGCCCAGTGTGGGACTCCATCCTGGGATTCTGGGACTCTGGGATCACCACCTGAGTCAAAGGCAGATGCTCAACCACTGAGCTACCCAGGTGTCCCTGTTAGTAAACTTTTAGAGGCTACATAGGCCTATGGCAATGAAGTACCAGCACCTTTGCAGCTACTTTGACTATTCATGGATTTTTTTTTTTAAAGATTTTATTTATTTACTCATGACAGACAGAGAGAGAGAGGCAGAGACACAGGAAGAGGGAGAAGCAGGCTCCACACAAAGAGCCAGATGTGGGACTCAACCCCAGGACTCCAGGATCATGCCACGAGCTAAGGGCAAACACTCAACCGCTGAGCCACCCAGGCGTCCCTATTCATGTACCTTTTTTTAAAACCATGAAGAATCTGAAACGTCCAACATGTATAATTATAATTTACTCTTGCTCATGGCCAGTTAGTTGCAAAATTAAGAAGGTTCAAAATGACCTGAAGCTATAGCACTAGATAGGACATCAAATGTATTTGGATACTTCCTTTCGGTAGATGAGCAGCAGAGATTTCTTGGAAAATAGCTGGGATGGAATGACATTTGCATAAAGGCACTTCCTTTTGCTACCTTTGAATTTTTTCTTGTTTAGAAGTATGATTTCATCTTACTCGAGTTATTAAACCGCTTTAAGCTTCTTTCCAAGTATCACAGCCAAACTGAAACATTTCCTCACCTGTATTTTAAACTACTGCTGTCAAACTAAGCAAAGGCAAGCAATAGAGATGGCTTCTTCTTGTGTTTTCAGTTTATTTGCATTTGTTCATGACTTCTAAGGTATTTTAAATCCCCAAAGGAGTTTGCTTGCTTTTAACTCTATTATATATATATAAGTTGTTACCTGAAAGGGTCTGTAAGAGATCAAAGTAAATGTCAGCCTAGTAAATAGAAGAGTTTTTTCTCTCTGTGCTATGTTATAAAAGATTTCTTTTGCCTTACTGATGTTGAAAACTCAATGTAGTTAGGAAGACACTGAGTCACTAAAGTTTGAGAAGTGTCAGGGAGGCAGATGCTGTTTTGTGTACAGTCTCAAATACTTGGAACTGAAATAATTTAATAAAATCTATATAATTACTTGGAGTTTTTCCTAATTTCCTATGTTTTAGAGAGATTTTGTAGTTTTCTTCCTTAATGCATTTTCATTCATAATAACAAAATTTGGGGATGAGCACTGGGTGTTATACTATATGTTGGCAAACTGAATTTAAATTAAAAAAAGTAATTAAAGAATCAAAACAAAATGTGGCTAAAATAATTTTGCTCATCTTTTTAGCGATTAAGTGAACAACATGAACTTGTTTATATTTCCAGTTATTTTATAAGATACTTATGAGGTCAAGGAAGATGAAATGTATCTGGGAACCAAACTAATTTGTTATCTGTGGAATTAGGATTTTGGTTAGTAATTTTTGTACTACAGTGTATACTGTATATGTTTTCTCCTTAATGCCCATTTGCTCTTTCTGCTGTGGTCCAGCTGATTGGACCACAGCTTTTATCACCGGGGCTTTTATCACTGGGGCTGCTAGCATATCACGGAGTTTTTGCCTATGACAAAATGACACATCTAACCATCTATATCTTTGGTTATGGGTGGGGAGTTTCTATGCCATCTATAGCTAGTGAGAACTATTAAATGCATAAACCATTAGATGGACAACCAGGGTGCTAAATCAAGGAGAGTTTACTATGTTGCAGGGTATTTGTCAGAATATGAAGTTGGAATTCAGGAAGTATTTTCTCTGAAATATGGTTGGTGATTGGGTATGAGTTTATTATAGGTAGTTTATTCTACAAAGCCCAATTCCTCTCTAATGCTCCTTCTCTACTAGAATATGCTATATATGGTATGACATTGTATCTATTAGAAAATGCTTGAGTTTTCATATGGAATTTTTGGGGCATTGCTATAGCCCTGACAGAAATACAAATGTCTGGGGAAAAAGTTCCATTCCCTGGAGATTCTAAATTTGTTATTTTAGGGTGGGGCCTGGGCATTTGTCTGTTTAAAGCCTCCCAAGGGAATCTGGGAATATACAGCTAAGGTTGAGAATCACTAGTGTAGAGCAGGGAGTAAGATGTGTTAGGTCTAGAGCAGTAGTTCTCAATTCTGGCTGCACCTTGGGATCATCTAGGTGGCTTTTAAAATCTATGGCTGCCTGAGTGCCAACCGTTGAGATTCCCTTGTCATTGGTTAGGCATTCGATGGCTCAGAGAGTTTAAAAAGCTCTTACTGAATTCTTCGTGTAGCTGACATTGAGAAATATAGGTCGAAAGGTCTTTGTATTCCACTGAATAGCAGGAATACATAAAATTTAAAACTCTTTGAGATTTTGTGTGTGTGTATGTGTGTGATGGATAGATTTAGATTAGTTTCAGGAAAACAAAAATTCATGATCCAGTTCTTCCTTCTTCACAATGCATGGCTTTCCTAAACATCTGCGGGGGAAAAAAAAAAAAAGGGCCAATGAGGTGGCTGTGGGTTGGGTGTGTTGGGAGTTTGGAGTGGTCACTAGTGGCTGCATCTGGGTAGGGGTGGGAGGTTGGAGTGCTTTTTTAGATTTACTTTTCTCCCTTCTTTCCCTATACCTTTCATTGTCTTTTCTACTGTTGGAAAACCCATCTTGGTCCAGCACATTAAAGAAATGAGAATGAAAAAGCATACAAGATGAGTAGAATGTACAGAGGAAAAACACAAAATAGGAAAAATGTCATCTGGCAGAGGTGGGGAGTCAAAGAGGTACAGTAGCCAGGGGTGGCTATTTAGTTATGAATGTGAGGAACACCCATGGATTTTGTAGAAAGGGAACTGTGTATGGACATATGTATAGATATTTATCTAGCTAGGGAGTACTGTTCTTTTGTATGTAGTAATGTGTGCATACAATAAATTGTATTCTTTTTTCTGAAATTCTGTCTGCAGTGGATGTCACTGTTGTTTTTGTGATGATTTCATAAAAGTGCGTCTCCCTTTGTCTTGCAATTCACCATTTTCAGTGTAGACTTGACATTTGGGTTGTGTTTGTAGTGTTGACTGAGAGGCAGGTGGTTGTTAATATCCTCAGTGCTTTCTAGTAGCTTATTTATGGTCTTCCATTTTGGCCATTTCTTATATATAGTCATAGTGTATTTAAAATATCTAAGACATAAAAACATCAGACTTAATACAGTTATATTTCATGTAGAAGATTTGGAATGAATGCCACTGTGTTGACTTTTCATTTTGTACTGATTTCCTTGTCAAGCTTGCATGCTTTCTTAGCCTCCCTGTGATCATAATAATGTCCCTTTTTGTTTATTTGTTTCTAAACTTCACTACTAATCTGGCTGCTGCTGTTCAACTATTTTAAGCCTGTGGTCTGGCTAGTGCTACCATTTTTTTTTTAAAGATTTTATTTATTTATTCACGAGAGACACATACACAGAGGCAGAAACATAGGCAGAGGGAGAAGTAGGCTCCATGCAGGGAGCCTGATGTGGGGCTCGATCCTGGGACTTTAGGATCACAACCTGAGCCAAAGGCAGATGCTCAACCACTGAGCCACCCAGGCATTCCTGGCTAGTGCTACCATTAAGGAGATATCACTATTGGAGAAATTCTTAGAAGTTGGTTTCTGTAACTTGCACTTGATGGGTAATTCTTGAAAGTAATAGCTATAGCTAACTGAAATTCTTGCGAGTCTTCTATGCACTTTTGCATTATTGTATTCAGTTTTCATATAAGGGGTTTGAGGAAGATGCTAGCATTTCTATTTTATTGGTACCAGATTGTCCTTTAATAATGTAATTTTGGGCAGCCCGAATGGCTCAGCAGTTTAGCACCACGTTCAGCCTAGGGCCTGATCCTGGAGATCCGGGATCGAGTCCCACGTCGGGCTCTCTGCGTGGAGCCTGCTTCTCTCTCTGCCTGTGTCTCTGCCCCCCCCCCCCCCCCCGTGTCTCTCATGAATCTTAAAAAAAAAAGAAAATTCTTTAAAAAAAATACTGTAATTTCATTTAGATCTAACCAGTGGCACAGTAGTAGGCGGTATTTGGAATAAAAAGCTCTGATTAGTTGCATGCCCTGATTTCCTTGATATAAGTACACTGACCATGATGGGTTTCAGGCAACACTATGTGCAGTTATGGGGTTGTGTAGAGATGTCCACAGTCAGCTCTCCTGTGCTTGTACTAGCCAGTACAACCTCTTTCTCTCTGGATCTTACACCAAAGCTAGTTTTGTTTCTGTTATCCTTCCTTCTTTCCTTCCTTGCCTTTTTTCCCCTCTTTCCTCTCTCTTCCTCCCTCCTAGCACTACCTGCCACCCCCTAGTCATTTTATAGGTTCTCTGTATCATTACCTCAGGAATATCATGTCCTGTTTATAGCTTCTTCTGTTTAAATTTTCTTAGAGACATGGAATTATCATCAATTGTCTTCAGGAACCTTATTTCCTTAGACTGGAGTAGAATTAATAGACTAGGATTTATTGTTTTCAGTCATCTCTTTTTTATTCTGGGTAAGAACAATGTGAGTATGCTATCAAGTCGATTGCCTGATCGTTCCAGATGTGAGTAGCAATTTTATAAACTTATTAGTAACAAGTCAAGGTGATTTTACTCCTGCCACCCAACTGATCTTTCTGAGTTTAATTAAAAAAAAAATTTTTTTTTCTTTTCATGCCTCTCTTTTCTCTGCATAGCCTTTACCTGAAATCACTTTTTCTCTGAGATAGTGTTTGCTTGACACAGCTATGTAGTAGTAGACTTGGAAGGTGCTGGATCTTGATGGTAATGAAAACCCATGAGAATTGTCAGTCATCTTTCTTCACGATTGCAAAGGAAGTGGCAGGTGTTAAAATCTTTTTCCCATTCCATATTTTGATGGAAAAGTCTAAACACTTGTCTAATCTCCTTTCCCTTCTCTATCTCTACCTGATTATAAATCTCAGAAAACATGTGTCTTAGAAAGTTTTCATTTATCCTGTTTCTGGCCCTAACATTGACTTCCTTAAAAATTGGAGTGCATCCTAAATCATTGCATCCTGTCAAGTGTCCTGCCTGAACTCAGACCTCCAGTGTGATATATTAGGCATCTGTAAAGTGCTGCTGCCTTTGTGGGATTTGTCCTGTAGTGATTAGGTACCCATCTTCTTTCTTCAGACCCAGAGAGGCTGAATGGGAGTAGAGCGCTTGAATCCATCACTGGCAGGGACTGCTTGCTTCTTTGTGTTACTTTGACTATATAAAAGTTGCTTTAGTCCACGAGAATGATGCAATTAAAAAAGAATTGGTAAAATTTCTGAACTGGCTTCTTGAAGTTTATAGATGCATGAAATGATATTTTAGCCAATATAAATATGAGGCTTGTTAGGTCTTTTTTTTTTTACAACCAAATTCCATGTATAAAATGACCTAGTTTTAAAGGCAGGCTGTGTTTTTCTTTTCCAGCATGTCAAACCCCTGGAAGACATGGCCACAGGCCTTGGGATTTCCCACTCAACAGAATGTCATTTTGTGTTTGATCCCCAAAGAGTTTGGAATTGTTGAGATTTTATGACTGCCTGACACTTGCAGTTAATGTACAGGCCATGACACTGAGCAGTCAGAGCAGATGGGCACAGGACCAGCAATGGAGTTTTTGTTGGTATTATGTGGGAAACTGGAAAAAATTCCAGAGGGTTTCCATGTGGCTTGCAGTCCAGACAATTTCTTTTGCTTTTGCTGAGGAAATAGTTAAAAAGAGTAGATTTTTATCTTCTTAAAGTGTTAAAATTGGAAGCATTTTCCACAAGGAAAAGAAATTTCCCAGAAAAGAGGAAATTTTATTTTGCAGTCTAATTACATGAAGAGATGCAAAGTAATATCGATCTGTTTTCTACTTTGATTTAAATGTATAAGATCTTTGATTGCAAGGGACTTGTAAGTTAAAAAGACCTATTTTGAGGAAGCTTCTCGACAGAGAAATCCCATTTTCAACACAAACAACATAGCTTCATTCTCTCTGTGATAGTTCTATAGTAATCAAACTGATTTATGATGAATATATTTGTCATCTGAAGATAGTTTACAATGAAATGGAATAACTTTATAGCCAAAAAACTCTTTTCAACTTGAAGTCTTCATATGGAGAGTTAATAGTGTGGGAATAGAAACATATATGCATTTTGTGATTTCTGTTAGATATATAAAGTGTGCCTGACATTGGTTGGTTGTTGTTATTGGTAAAGAATAAAAACATGATGTGGCTTTTCAAAGCTGTAGGTCTTACTGAATGATCTGTTATAAGACATGGCAGTATGATGCCTAAATGTTTGAATGTAAGGGAGTTAAACATAATTTCCAGTGAAACAGAAAAAAATATCTGGTAAAATCTAATTTCTGAATGTTTTGAACAGTGACCCATTCCCAAAGGAGGATTTGCCTTGTTGAAATTATATGTATGGATTTATTTTGTATACCTTTTCAGTAGTGGTGAGCTCCCCCTTAGGGCATTTCAGCATATTAAGTCACTTTTGCAGGAGATAATTAGCCATGTATTATGCATAAGAAAGCAGAGTAACTGGAGGGAGGGGCAACGAGGGAGAGAGATCCTGAAAAATTTCTGGTGAGCAAGGGTATGAAAATGAAGAATTCGTTGTATAGCAACATTATTACTAATTTAAAAATGGTAAGATCCTGTCAAAGTTTAGCTTATGGAGGATGCTGCCTATATGCTTTTAATGAAAAAAAAAAAGTAAATTTTTTTTTTCTAATTCTAATTTCTCACATTTTCTTACAGTGGCAGGCACCACTAAATAATCCAGTGCCCTGTGCACCCTCCCAGGCTGTAGCAGAGCTGGCATACCTCCTGGTGACAGCTCTGGAGCTGTCAGCCTTGATGCTTTCTTACCCCTTCTTTGCTTCTCCCCTTAGGAGCATTGGCCATCTTTGGTATGACAGGGCTCTGCTTTGCGAGGTCTTTCACAGCTCTGGTCAGTTACTTCCAGCTCAGACCATTTATATAAATATAAACATAAATACATGGATGTATATGTACATGTTGGTAGTTGCCAACTTATCTCAGGAAAACCTTTTAAAAAATTTGTAATAAAAAGATAACGACCCCATTTCTACTGTTTCATCACTTTTTAAGGCAATGTTAAACCTGTGTCTATATAGTCTATATTTGGCAAATAGATTAAAATAGAATTTGCCAGTAAAAAGTTAGAAATAAGATCAAGATGATATCTCAGACAGAATCAAGTGACTAGTCAGATTCAAAGGATTTCAGACTTCTTGGAGTTGTGTGAATTATCTCTATTGACTTTTTAATTTTTTTTTAAGGTTGAGGACCTTTATTCATTTATTTTTGGTTCACCTTTTCACTGAAGTGCAGTTCACAGGCAGAAAAGTGCACATATTTCAGATGTACAAATGGATGAACTCCCACAAAGTGAATGCCTACACTCAACAGCCACCCAGAATAAGTCATTGCCACACACACGAGTCAATCACAATCTCACTTTTGTTGCTGTAAACAACTGTATCCCTCAACATCACATGAGTATAACATGTACTCTTTTACGTTAAGCTTCTTTTACCCAAAAGGATGTTTTTGAGATTTATCCATAGTGTTCTTTTGTTTCATTGCTGTATAATATTCTATCGCATGAATTTATCAAAAGCTTCCACAGATTGATTTATCCACATTACTGTTGGTGAACGTTTTCTTGTCTCCAAGTTAATGTTGATGCATACCTTTCATATGTTAAAAGGCATTTGGCTATCTTTTGGGAGGAATTTGTCCAAGTTTCTTTTTTGTTATTCACATAAAAAATCTTAAGTGTCTTTCCCTTTTTGTTCATTTCTAAAATTGAACCAAATTCTAAATCCACTATGATGTTTGTTGGAGAAGGTGGGAATCATGGAAATGTTACTCAGATAGAAATATGTATTTGTTCATTCATTAAACAAGTGTTTTTTGAAGATCTCTTATGTTGTGTACCTTTACAGTGGTAAGTGATGGTGTCTACCTTAAAGAGTTTGCTCTTTATAAATATAAATATGTTTATATAAATATAAAGCAGAGTATGAATTTATCAAATTGAAGTCAATGAAATAGGTTAAAATTATAGGTAGGGGTGCCTGGCTGGCTCAGAGGAACATGTGACTCTTTTTTTTTTTTTTAAGATTATTTATTTATTTATGAGAGAGAGGGGGGGGGTGGGCAGAGACACAGGCAGAGGGAAAAGCAGGCTCCATGCAGGGAGCCTGATGTGGGACTTGATCCTAGGACTCCAGGATTATGCCCTCGGCCGAAGGCAGGCTCTAAACCACTGAGCCACCCAGGCATCCCCGGAACATGTGACTCTTGATCTCAGGGTCATGAGTTTGAGCCTCACATGGAGTGTAGAGATTACTTAAATAAACTTAAAAAAATGAAATCATAGATACGTAGTGCTATTAATACTATGTATAAATTACTATATATGCAGATATTTCTATCAAATTATGATAATGCCAAGGCAGTAAACTTTAATAGTTAGAAGGATGGATCTGGAGTGAAAATCTCTGGGGTTTGATTCCCAACTCCACTATTTATTATTTAACTAACTGTGGCAAACTCCTTGGTTCTCTGCTATCCTTGAGAAAAATGGTCTTAAATCCCTACTTTATTCATTTCAAAATTTGGTGGTTCTGTGAGAAAAAGCATTCAAATTTGCCTTTGGTCTTTTCCCCTGAAAGTTTCAGTGTGAAAGTTTCAAACACTACCAAAAAAATCATTGGTGGGCTAAGACCTTGTAAAGTACATTATTTTGGGGCCTGGAGAAAATTTTTGGATTGAACTGAAGTTACTGAAAATAGAAGGTTATAATTGAAATGTCAGCAAATATAACTTTAACGATTCCAGTTGATGCTACTGGAATATTAAATATACCTGTTAAATACAATTTTTCTTTTCAATATATGAATTTTAATATGCATCCCATATCTCTCCAGCCATATTTCCTATATCAATAGTCCCCTGTGGCAACTTTATCTTTGAATACAAACTATTCTTGTTCAATATTTGAGTAGTGATAATGGGTTTTATTCTATAAATAACAGCTTTAGTACCTTAAACTACAGCCAGCATAACTTAACCATTTACAAGAACTACGGTGTTTTATATTCCAAATAGGAATTTTAATGTTTTATTCATTACCAGTAAACAAACACAGAACACACGAATAAAACTATTTACTGGTATAGAATGGGCAAATGTATTGCTGTGTTAGTGAGTCCTCTGCCCACTGGGCTGACAGGCTTGAACTGCTGAAATTCAGTTTTCCAGGAGCCTTCTAGAACATTCTGAAAACGCACATTACATTTAAAGCAGCAATCTAAGTGGCCCAACTTCAAGCTATGGAAGAATCCTTGAATATCTTATTTTATTCAGATAGTTTAAGAGGTTCTTGTCCTCTCTGGTGGTTCCACAGTAGATTGCTTCTCCAACTTTTCCTTAGGAAAGAAATAATCCCAGGTATGTGGTTGAAAGTGTAGCTTGTTCAAATAGTAGATTTATTTTGACTCTCTTGTTTTACTTGAAATCATATGATTTTTGAACTGTATTCATAATACACTCAGTTTATTTTTTAAAAGATTTTATTTATTCGAGAGAGAGAGAGAGAGAGAGAGAGAGGCAAAGGGAGAAGCAGGCTCCATGCAGGGAGCCGAATGCGGGACTCCATCTCAGGACCCTGGGATCACACCTCATCAAAGGCAGATGCTCAAACACTGAGCCACCCTGAAGTCTCACACTCAGTTTGTTTTAATGTAAATTTTCAAAAAAAAAAAAATGCAAGTAAAATTGATGCTTCTGTAAGAAACACCACGTTTTATTACATGAATTTCTGTTCTTCTTGGCTCACCATGCAACGACTGGATAAATCTAGGGTCTCTCTGATTTGTAATTTCTTGGCCTTCTAGATATTTTTTTTTTCCTTCTAGGTATTTTGAATCTGAAGGTCAAAACAGTATAACACATATCATGAACTGGCAGATGTATGGCTAATGTTTTTATTTTCTGATTTTTTGTTAGTTTAGTAGTGCAGCCATTATTTTTTTAACTAGAGAATTTCATTAAGGGCTACTGATTCTTCATTTCATTTGAATATAACTCTAGGGCAGATGTTGTCTTGAGTTGAGTAGCAGTGACCTTCTCTAGAGAGGGCATCCCTTCTGCCTCTCACTTCTAGCCAACCCCCCCCCCCCCCCCCCCCCAGCCCAGGGGTTCTACTATTCTGTTTCTACCTCCTGGCTCCTGTTAGTATTTAGGTTTGTGGCTGCCTCAGTAAATGAGCCTGGAGCTTTCCAACTGGCATGCTGTGGTTGTCACAGGTATGCTGAGATACTAATTTCTTCAGACAGTTGAGAATGGTTTGAAAATTTTGGGGAGCACTGAATTTGCCTTTTGGTAGCATCATGCATGGCCTGCCATTTCCAGGTTGTCCTAAGTTGTGGGTTCAGGGAATCTTCCCACATGAGTGCCTCCTGGTGTTTATATCAAGCTGTAGGAAACAGCTCCTAAAGGCCATCTGCAGATTTAGAAGAAACGAATCCATGTTTTCTCTACCAGGTAGATCACCTCTCTGATGTCAAAGGTTTCTTCATTTGTGAGCCTGTATCTGTTGAGTAGAGTCCTGCTTACACTGTCTGGTAGGTATGGGTCCTCATTGGCAACATGCTCACTCAAAGTATGTGCGATCCATCGGACGTGAGCAGGGGACAGATTATTTGATGGAGATCATGAGATTGAAGATGTTTTCTCCATATGCAACTTTGTGAAAAAAAAAAATGAAGGTTGATAAAAGTTAATAATATATGATTATTTGTTAGGTACTGTCACATGTCCGTAATAGAGCTGGAAAGTTCCTTAAATGTATAATGAATTCTTTTACCAGTTTATACATTCTGAAAATTATAAGCTCTGTGATTCAAATTTGTTTACTGAGAGGACTGCCTGAGAAGAAACATAGAAGGGGGAACAGTAAACACAGAGCAGATGAAAATGTTATTGTCAGTAGGTTTGACATTTAGAAATTTAGGAGGATTGCTTGGCCTGAGTTTCCAAATGGTGCTGTAACATAATACACTTGGCTGTGTTCAGTTTAATGATGTATACTGTCCAACGCATTTCCCATCAGCAGTGGAGCGGATATGTGATGCAGAATATGTTAGGTTGTATCTTATTCATTGAAATACAGCTATGTTTCAGGATGTAACAGTGGATGCTAGGTTATATTTCTGGTCCTCTGGGAATCTTTTAGTTTTAATAGGCTCTGAGGATTATGGAAAGCCCTTGACACTTGAGTTCAGGCATGACTGTGCCTGAATGACTGTTCTTTTGGAAGATACACACAATTCTTTTGAGATCACTTTGCAGAGTTTTCAAAGAACTGAAGATTAATAATCTGGTGAGATAAAAATCAGGTATCAGCAAGCATCAAATACATTCTGCACAATATTAGCTCTCCAAGGGGCTCAAGATTTGGCTCCATTAACAGTACATGTGGTGATACATTTACATCCAAATACATTAAACACTAGATTAAACAAGAAAACATACCTTGGGGAGTTTAGTGGACGAAGTAGACATGTCATTAAGGTCTCTGTAAAATATAATTAGAGACCAGGAAAATTCCTAGTGTGTTGTGCAAGGCTTTGAAATGTGGGACCTTGATCCCTGCCCAATAGAAATATAATGCAAGCTGCTTAAGTAATTTTAGAGTTCCTAATTGCAACATTACAAAGTAAAAAGAAGCAGATGAAATGAATGTTAATTTATTTTAACTTAGTATATTCAAAATATTACCATTACAACATATAATAAATATAAAATGATAAATGAGATACTTTAGGGGTTTTGTTTTGTTTTTATTTTGGTAAAAAAAAGTCTCCGAAATCTGGTGTGTATTTCACACTTATAGAACAGCTAAATTTGAACCGGTCGTATTTCAGATGCTCCATGACTGCTGTAACCACTAGCAGTTCTTGATCTCTAGTTTCTGTGGTACTGCGAACAGAGATTTTATACTCTTTCAATTCATACTTTCATGGCAATTTTTTTATTATGCTGGAATCTGTGCTTTCGGAAACCTAGTGTCCTTTATTTTTCACTAGACTAGAAATTTAGTTGGAAAGTTGGAAGGGAGGATAAGTCGTTGTTGATTCAGTGAATGAGCGATTAAAGTTC
Organism: Vulpes vulpes; assembly: GCF_048418805.1. Classification (NCBI taxonomy): domain Eukaryota; kingdom Metazoa; phylum Chordata; class Mammalia; order Carnivora; family Canidae; genus Vulpes; species Vulpes vulpes. Next base: position 27,949,123 of record NC_132785.1, on the reverse strand, counting down.
ATAGTGAAAGAGATCAAGATGTGGGTTTCCTAATAAGAGAGTAAGACCAATGATATTAAAGAGGCAATAAAAGAGAGAATGAGAAGTTATTGAAAATCAAAGTCTAATTCTGGAATAGGTATAATATTAAGTAATTAAGTTTTTTAAAATAGAGCCAAATAATCTCCATAAACAGGAATTCTGGATGATGGATTTTCAGAATGAACTTTGCCTCTGTGGGTTTTAGTTTATTTGGATCATATTATTATGAAAATTATAAACCCACCTTCTGTTGCCTCTGTCTCTGTAAAAGGAGAGTATGACATATTAATGTATGTTTTCAGGAAATCTGGTTGACTTTAGTAACTACTTTTTTTTTTAATTGGCACGATTTAATAATAATACAGGATACCCAGAGAAGTTCATATGACTTTTTTTTTTTTTAATCTCCTTTGGGCTTCGGCAGATTTTATGGCTTAATAATATTACTTACTTCTGTGTTTTAAAAACCAAAGTAGTATTTCTAAATAAAAAAATAAGCTAATAATAATTACTATTTAAAAAAAAAATTTTTTTTTTAAAGATTTTGTTTGTTCATAGAGATGCAGAGAGAGAGAGAGAGAGAGAGAGAGGCAGAGACACAGGCAGAGGGAGAAGCAGGCTCCATGCAGAGAGCCTGATGTGGGACTTGATCCTGGGTCTCCAGGATCATGCCTTGGGCTGCAGGCGGCGCTAAACCACTATGCCACTGGGGCTGCCCAATAATTACTGTTTTTATGGAGTACCTTCTGCAAATTGCATATCTTAGATTATCTAGACATGACAGACAATCGTGCAAAGTAGGCATTAATATTAGCTCTTTTTGCAGATGTGGAAAAGCTGAATTTTAGAGAGATGTGACTAATCCATGGCCATATAGTTTGCAAATAGAAAAGGTAAGTTTCGAATTCAGGGCTACAGGATCCAGCATTAGGTGAATAAAATGATTTAAGGAAGTTTAAGTGCCCCTGATGAACTCTGCAGTTATTGTTCATGATCTTACAAAAACAGGATAGTTACTAACTTTCCAATAACTTCTAGGTTTCTGGGACTTCTGGAATATGTTTGGGAGTGTTCTTACATGCCATCTCAGAGAAAACCTACATAAAAGTCTAAAGTGCACTGGAAGTTACACTTTAGACCCTTTAGTCCGCAGACCAGGCATGGAAAAGGCTGTCCAGCAAGCAACGGCAAGCAAGACTGACACTATCAGTGGCTCTTGCTCAGAATGGAGAACACCCACAGCAGCCTCTTTGGTGGCTGCTTGATCCATCCACAAAGTGATGCTGCAGTGCCATTTCAGTGCTTGGTGGCACACCTGAAATCTGGCCACTATATACATCTGTATGTAGCATATATATCAATAATCTGTAACTATATACATTTGATCTGGCATAGCATGCGCATCAAGGTCACAGAAGCTTCTGGAGAGAGGTACTATGGCATGAGGAAAAGAATATGGACTTTAGGGTCAGACAAAAGTGTGTTCTTATGCTGGCTGTGCAGTTTGATAACCATCAAACTCCCATTTCTTCACTTGTAAAGTGGAGGTTAATATCCCTTCTTCACAGTGAAGATTACCTAGATAATGTGTGTAAAGTACCTGCCACACTGCCTGGCACATACCTGATTTATGGATTATATTTTTACTGCCAAGATACTATTGTAAATAATATTCTGCTTTAAATTATACAGGACAAAGTGGCAGATTCATTTCTGAGCATTCATTTCTGGCTGTGGTAAAACTGTAGGGAAAGAGATTGTTTACAGTCACAGATAAACTCCGTTGTAATGCGGTGCTTTATGGAACTGTGCTTGGAAGGGAAATGCTCCCTGTTCACCTTCAGAATTATCCGAGGCCGCCTCTGGAGGATCATTCACTCCTGGTGTGTCCACAGGCTCAGATGCAGACAGTGAAAATACTTCATTCTATTGTCCCCTTTTGATCTAAGAATTTGTCTTCAGAGTGGTATCTAGTAAAGCTATGTGGCATGCTAAGTTACAACTGATGCATTAGTTATCCATTGTATTACTGCCTAAAGCAGGTTAGGAGCCACTGGGAGTGAGAAGTTTAGTTAAATTTCATAAGTTCACCAATTCACAGTTAGAACTTAAACTCTTGTCAACCAATATTAACCCATTCATAACCCATTTCATAGCTATGTCTTGTAGACTTGTGCATTCTTTTTTTTTTTTTTTTTAAGTAGGCTCCATGTCTAGCATGGAGTCCCAAATGGGATTTGAATATATGATCCCCAAGATCAAGATCTAAGCTGAAATCAAGAGTTGGGCACTTAACTGACTGAGCCATCCGGGCACGCCTGAGCATTCTTAGCATATAGGATTTGTAGGGTTTGCAACCTTAAAATTTGGAAGAAGACTTGAAGATCTTTTAACCCTTTCATTTCATAGATGAGGAAGCTGTTGCCCAGATAGGTCAATTAACTCGCCAGGTGATAATAATAGTTAATGGTAGTATTGTAGTACTGTAAAGGAAGAAGGACTATGTTGTCTTCTCTATCTCATTTGACATGAATCTCACCAATCAAATAATACTTAGTGATCGGTGATACAAATTTGGCATATTACTATGAACAGTAGAAACTCCCCCCAAAAAATTGTATAATTTGCTTGCGTTAAAAACTGCCTCTAGGTGTCAGGGTTATTCAGGAGAGTTGGAGTTATCAGGTATGTTTCTAATTGCTGGCCCTTCTGTGGCCAAGAGTGCCTTACATAGCCTGCTCTTGATAATTGATTGGTCTGTGGGTCATAGCACACTTTGGAATGACTCGTGTACAGTGGACACCACCCATTAATAATTTGGATAATCTGACAAAATTATTAATTGGCATAATAAAATTTTCTTTTATAGGGAAAAGTTTTGTTAGCTTTTTTAAAAGAATATTTGAGAGAGAGAGAACATGCATACCTACATGAGTGAGAACTGGAGGAGGGGCAGAGGGGGAGAGAGAGAGAGAGAGAGAGAGAGAGAGAGAGAGAATCTCCAGCAAACTCCCTGCTGAGTGTGGAGCTCAGTATGGTGGTTGATCATATGGCCCTGAGATCATGACCTGAGCTGAAATCAAGAATTGGACACCCAGCCAACAGAGCCACCCAGGTTTTCCATAAGTTAGCTTTTATGAAATGAAAGATCTGCAAAAATTATGTAAGTCCTAATGGTGTGCCTCAAAAAATTTTCACAGGTGAACACATTGATATGTCTACCACCAAGATAGAAAATTAAACCATTACCATATATATACCAATATATCTTTATCTAGTCATTCCTACCCTCCAGATATAATGACTACTTTGACTTCTATCACCATCAATTAATTTTGTCTTTTTGAATTTTATATAAATGGAATCATGCTGGATGTCCCAATGTAACTATTTTTTTAAACTGATTTAATTTTATCCACATTGTGTTGTGAATTTTATTTATTTTTCATGTTCATTACTTCTCATTGATGTATAACATATCATTATTAGAATATGCCACAGTGTATCCGTTTTATTGTTGATGGACATTTGGGTTGTATGTAGTTTTGGCTATTATATGTAGGTCTGCTTTGGTCTTCTTGTATATGTACTTTGTACATATATGTACTTAATTATGTTGGGTATAAACCTAGGGATAGGTAGTGGAATTACTGAGTCATTCGATGTGTGTATGTTCAGCTTTAGAAGACTGATGGGTTTCCAAATAGTTATATATATTACCGTTATACTATCAGTTTATGAGACTTTTAGTTCTTCCACATCATCTAGACCTTGGTAATGTCAGTGTTGTTAATTTAATTTAATTTATTGATTTTTTTTTTTTTTTGAGAGTGAACGTGTGTGTGAGTTGGGGAAGGGGGGTAGAGGGAGAGAGAATCTTAAGCAGGCCTTATGCCCAGCATGCACCCCAGTGTGGGGCTTGTTCTCACAACCCTGAGCCTCATGAATTGAGCTGAAATCAAGAGTTGGATGCTTAGCCAACTGAGCCACCCATGTTCCCCAGTGTTGTTAGTTTTAGGCTTTTTGATGGATTTGCAGTGACATCTCATTGTGTTTGAATATATATTTCCACAATGACCAAAGAGGTTTAGATCATTTTCATGTGTTTATTGACCATTTTCATAGAGTCCTTTTTCAAATTGTTTACTCATTTTTTTTCAAATTGTTTACTGATTCTTTTCTTTTGGGTTTTCTGTAATTTTTGTTGATTTGTATAGAAGTTCTTTATATATTCTGGATACTAACATTTGTCAGATATATGTATTGCAATTATCTTCTCTCTATATACAAATTGTCTTTACCATTATCTTTATAATGTATTTTGGTAGAGAGAAGTTCTTGATTTTAATATTTTTCATTTAATTAGTCTGTCACTTATGATTAGGGCTTTTGGTGTCCTGTTTGTGGAATCTCTACCCCTCACAAGATTATGAAGAGAAACTTTATTATTTTACCTGTCACATTTATATCTATATTTATCTGGAATAGATTTTTGCATGTGTTGTGAAGTAGGGGTCAGAATTCACATTTTTCCCCTTAATATAGCATGCTTTTGACTGAGCATCATTTATTGACAAAGCCATCTTTTCCTAATTGCAGGACAGTACAGCCTTTATCTCAGTCAAGTGAACAATTATGTGTGAGTTTATTGGTCAGTTTATCTAGAGTTACATGTCAATTCCAAAATATTTTAATTATTAGAACTTCATTATAAGTCCTGATACATAAAATACAAGTCCCCCAACTTTGTCCTTTTTCTTTAAGATCACCTTAGCTATTCTTATTTCTTTGCATGTTAATTTAAAATTTGGAAAGTGTTTCCAGTACACACACAAATATGTAACCTTAGGATTTATCTTTCCTTTTTTTTTTTTTTAAGATTTTATTTATTTATTCGAGAGAGAGAGAGAGAGAGAGAGAGAGAGGCAGAGACATAGGCTGAGGGAGAAACAGGCTCCATGCAGGGACCCCGATGTGGGACTCAATCCTGGACTCCAGGATCATGCCCTGAACCAAAGACAGACGTTCAACCTCTGAACCACCCAGCAGTCCCTAACCTTAGGATTTTAATTGGGTTTTATTGATTGCTTTTTAAATTGATCTGTTAAGATCAATATAAGGAGAATTACATTAAAAAAATAAGATTCCACTTATTTGAGAGAGAGCATGAGCTGGAGGTACGGGACAGAAGGAGAAGAAGCAGGCTCCCTGCTGAGTGTGGAGCTCAATGCAGGGCTCATTCCCAGGACCCTGGGATCATGACCTGAGCCAAAAGCAGACACTTAACTGACTAAGCCACCCAGGTGCCCCTATAGAGAATTTACATTTTAATATGGAGTTTTCCCACCCATGAACATGGTATATCCTAACTTTAAAAAAATTTTTTTAAAGGACTTCTTTAATTTTTGACAATAATGTTCTTTTTCAAAGTGGATGAACATCTTTTATTAAGTTTAGTTTGGATGTTTAATTCTTTAGTGTTATAAATTTTATTGGCTTTTGAAGTCATAATTACAGTTCTTTTTTCCTGGTATATTGATTTTTATATATTGACCTTGCTAAATTTATGTGTTATTAATTTTGTGACTGTAGATTCTTTGGACTTTCTATTAATACAATAATTCGATGAATAATTTTTCTATGAATAATCACAATTTTACTTTTTCCCATTATTATCTTTATTTTAAAGAATTATGGGGATGCCTGGGTAGCTCAGCGGTTGAGCTCAGGGCATGATCCTGGGGTCCTAGGATCGAGTCCCACGTCAGGTTCCCTGCATGGAGCCTGCTTCTCCCTCTGCCTGTGTTTCTGCCTCCCTCTGTGTGTCTCTCATGAATAAATAAAATCTTAAAAAAAATAAAAAATTATGTATTATTTATGATACTGGCTGAAACCTACCACATAATTTGAATTGAGATGTAGTGGTAACAAATACCTTTTTCTGATTTCAGTGGAGAAAGCTTTAATATTTCACCATTAAATATGATGCTTGTGGTAGCTTTTAAAATAGCTGCTGTACAACAAGTTAATGCAGTTGTCTTCTTTTTCTATAGTCTAAGGTTAATTAAAAAAATTATTTATATATATTTAGAGAGAGATGGCAAGTGTGAGTTGGGGGATCGAAAGAGGGAGAGAGCCTCAAGGAGATACCCTGTTGAGCTTGGAGCCTGATGCTGGCTTGATTTGAGCACTGAGATCATGTCCTGAGCGGAACTCAAGAGTCAGATGTTTAATTGACTGAGCCAGGCTCCCCTAAGGTTGATTGTAACAAAATGATTACTATGTATCCATTTTATCAAATGCTTTTTTTGCTTATGTGATAAGGTGGTAATGCTAGGGATTTTCCTGTTGAGAGTAATGAAACTCCTCCTAGAGGATGGAGATGAAACTTCAGCTTCTCCTGAAGGATCATGGTCATTAACAGAGATCCAGACATTGCAATTATAAGTGATAAATTCTTGAGACCAGGAGTAATATGATGAAATATTTTAAATGTGTGTCTGTTTGTAATGTGCAGTGAAAAGAGGGTCTAAGGATGCTGAGGTGGTGAAGGAAAAATATAGAAGTGAATCAAGAGGTTTTAGAAGGCATAAATGTGATTGTTTTATGTATTAGGAAAGACTCTTCAAATCAATTCAAAGACAAGGTTCAACGGTCTAGATGTTAATGCTTTTCACAGACTGCAATGGGAAACTGGGAAAAGTATTTTTTTTTTGGGGAAAGAATAATGACTTCAGTTTTGGATGCTGGTAAGTGAGACATTCCTCCCATGGTAATCCTTAATTCGTGTGTAAAGCAACTCTCTTGGCTGCAGATCTCCAATGTCCATCATGATTCCAGATATGATGAGAATATCTAGATAAAAATCATAAGAATCTAAGTGTTAGATTATTCAGTGATATCTAGGTGGGAAAAGGTACAGGGAGATTTAGGTGGGAAATGAGATTTAGAGATATTTATTTGGGAGATGCTAATTGAGTCTCTGGTAGTTGAACTTCCTAAGAGATCGAACAAAAAGAAAGCACATCTTAAAACCAGGGAGAGTTTTGGAAGATAGCCTTCTGTATGTCGTAAAGCATTTTATGAACCTGAAAGTTGAATCATACTGATGTTGGAGGTTTATGAGTGAAAAGAAATGCCATTATATAAGGAAGCAATCAGCAGGCTTCAAGATGAAGGAAGTGAATATGTTTTAGACTAAGGTTTGGCATCTGGAAAGGTCTCTAGATAGGGTACGGCTTGCTATTGTGCGACACTTGTGTGACATTTAGATGCGGGTTGAATGCTGTTTTCAAGTTAAGGTTGAACTGCAGATATGTACATGTACTTCATTGCCCTAGTCTTGATTACTCTAGCAAGTCGTTATCCACTTGGTTCTCATGAACAAAAATGCAATTATTTTCATCCTCCAGACCATGGCTTTTTGCAGAGATGAAGTATGTGTCAAACCACAACACCTGGTATCTACGGCTCCCCAGATTTACCAATGCTTTTTTAGCAGGCTCAGTGGTTTCCCAAATAGCAGCTTGCCGCCTCCAGCCTTTTTTTAGTCTTAAAATATGTGATATATGAGGTCTTTTTCATTTTTTGAATCCCTAGTGATTGAGAAGATTGTTTATTTTATAAATGAGAGAATTAATAACTACATATGGATAGGGACTTTATAGTTGCTTTATATTATATCTATTTTAATGGCATTTTAGAAAATTAACTGTTTGAAAGCACAAATTATTTCTGCTTAGCTTTATTTATGAGGGTCAGCTCTTTATTATTTGGTTAATTTATTGAGGTTGTTGAGTATTATGTTTATGTTTAGTATCTTCAGAGTCAGAAAAGAATCTAATGTAATGTATTTGCATTTAAACACTATGAGCCGATGGAAACATACTTAGCCTAAGTTAGGAGAAATTAATTTTCAGATGAAGTATTTTAATAGCTGTTTGGGGCAATGGACTCAAGCATAGGTCAGAAATACTCCTTTGAAATGTGTTTTCAGAATTGGCTGTTTTATATTCAATGCATTATCAAAGAATACAGGTTATTTCTTATGTGAAAAGTTAAGTTTCTTTTGTATCTGTGCATATGTTTACATCTTTGGTGAGGAAAAGAAAGAAGGATTTTCATTACATTCATTAATCTTGGGTTTCATGTAGAAGATTGTACAAAAATTCTGAAATCTTAAAATCTCTAAGAACTTAAATGAGTTAATGAAAGTGTTCATTTTTAATTAGGGGGAAAAAGACTTTTCAAACATTGGCTTTTTTTGTAGTGTTGGGTAGGATTTCAAATGACCTCAGATTGGGAATATATTTTCCTTTTCTTTCACTGGAGAAGGGTCTGAGATTATGCCTTTAATTTAGAAATAACTCATTGTAGTCTTCTGTTTAAAAGGAAAACACTAAAACTATCTTGTTTCAGTTGGCTTGCTTATATATTTTTCACAAATAGAGATGCCATTGCTTGCAGAATAATACTGAGATTATTTCTAAGAATCATTTTGGCATAATACTTAAAATCATGAAAACTAGATCTCAACTGTCTATTTTAAAATCTTGGTTTTGTTGCTTATTAGACAAGTTACTTCTCTGTTTCTGTAAAATGAGAATAATAATACCACCTGCCTCACAAGGCTATAAGGAATATACAACATAGAGGACTTAGTAGTTAGACAGGTCTACATGTGTAAGTCTGTGCATTTGCTGAGGCTACAACCACTCTTCCTCCCGGTCCTCTACTGCTACTGAGAATTAATACAACTCGGAGAATTGTATGAATTCACTTTTCTAGCCAGCAGCTTTCCCTCATTGTATCTCCAGGATATATTTAGCTGCCTTTGGGCATAAAGTTAGAGAATTTAAAGGACTTTTAAATTTTAAAAATCAGATGTTTTTTGAATGATACCATATTTCAATTAAAATGTAAAAAGTACATTCCCCATGCATATTGGGGGCAACTGTGAGCACTGAACCTGCTTACTTGCAATAATTATTTGATAGTTATTTCACTTACGAACATTTCTTAAATATTAGAATGTTTTTTAGTATTTTAGTTTTATGTATGTCTCCAAATAGGATTTTAAGCCTGCATTTGACCGGTTTTTCTTTGGAGGTATTTTTCAATATGCTTTTGATATTGCTTGACTGCTACTATTACTTTTCAAAATTATTTAAATTTCCTGGAATATTTCTTTTAAAAAGATAAACTTATGTAATTTACATACACTTTGGAAATATAGTCAGAGGTTGTAACTAGTGCATGCACACACATATATGTACTGTTTATGGGCATATTTTCATCGATTCATATTTGAATAATATTTTGAAATTATTTTATGTATAAGGGTTGGAAATGTCTGAAATATCTTTTTTTTTTTTTTTTTTTTTTAAAGATTTTTAGAGAGAGATAGGCAGAGACACAGGCAGAGGGAGAAGCAGGCTTCCCTCAGGGAGCCCGACGCGGGAGTCGATCCCTGGTCTTCAGGATCACGGCCCAGGCTGAAGGTGGCACTTAACTGCTGGGCCACCAGGGCTGCCCATGTCTGAAATATCTTAAATCATGGATCATAACAAAGCTTGTGGGAAAGGTCGTTTACATTCAGCTTTCTAAAATTAGTTTCTTTAAATCACTTTAGCGTTTGTGATGTAGTATGTATAACATAAATCTCTTTGTACTATAAGACAGCATACCTAAGCCACTAGAAGTCATACTTTTAGGATTGTTTTTATTATTTACTTGAAACAGATTATCTTTCCACATCATAGACTTCTTTTCCTTGTTAGAGCCCTTTTTAAAATTTTCTTTTTCTTTTTAAGATTTTTATTTATTTATTCATGAGAGACACGCAGAGAGAAGCAGAGACATAGGCAGAGGGAGAAGCAGACTCCATGCAGGGATCCCGATGTGGTACTTGATCCCAGAACCACATTCTGAGCTGAAGGCAGATGCTTAATCACTGAGCCACCCAAGCGCCTCTAGAGCCCCTCTTTTGGTGGCATACGCTGACTAGTGTAAATATGCCAATTCCTAAGATGCTCTTTAATATGTGTGTGTACACTCTTAGTAAATTATACATGTTTGTACATGTGTATAGATGAGTGCTCTGAGAGTCATATTTAAATGTACTAATTCCCTAATACATACCTTTCCCTGAGATGTCTTTTCTTCCCCACTTTTCAAGACTCAACTTTGTTTCACCTCCTCTGTGAAGCCTTCATGGGTTCCCTCAACTTCTGACTACATCCTTTGTTTTTCCACCAGAATTGCTATGGTGTCATCAAGGATGTGACTTGACGAAGTTAGAAATTAGAAGTTAGAGAATATGGGCTTTGAGCACAGTTATTTTTATTGTAAAATGTGGGTATTGAATCCTAGGTCATATGACTTGTACTTGAATTTATTAAATAATAATTTATTAAATAATACAATCAGCTTACTTGGTGTTAAACATATGGTAAATATTCAGTGGATGGTAATTTATTGTTATTTTACTTAATTATAATTGTCTCGCTTTATAATTGTGAGCTTTAAATCAGATACTGTGGCATATGATTTTTAATGTCTTCAGTTCCTAGCATTTAAGCGATTCATGGATGAATTAATAACAATATATATACCATGTAATAAATATCACTATTACAAAACAGTGGGCCTTCATCATCTGCTAGCAATTACTTGGCTTATATTTGCGTTGACTTCCAATTTCAGTATTTTTTCCAGTGTTTTAAAAGAGGCTTTGATCCTTATAAACAAGAATCAACCTAATATATCATTTGTCATTCTCAACAAATAGTATTTTGATTTTCTGGTATTATTTAGTCATGAGAGAAGCATATGGTTATACAATCCATTTGACGGTCTACTAATTTGCTCATCATTGAGAAATACTAATTGATAATGCATTTTATTTTGACAGCTTGCTATCTGTGGTGGGCCAGATTATGAGCTACGTAGGGTAATGATTATGATGTCTGAATGCACAAACTGGATTGATGAGTTCAGCTGGACAGAGCGATTGTTCAGTAAGGCACTCGGCAACCCATAAGACATTCATTAAAAATATCAAATCCTCTTGTTTCTGTATCATTATATCAAAATGTCAGTAAAACAAATCTATTAAGTTCTTTGATCCATCCTCCAAATTCTGTTTTAAAATCCGCCTATGTTAAAATTCCCCTGGGTTCAGATATTTGAAGAGATGGAACATAAAATACAATAAAAATATCTTGTCTGATATTTTCTAATTATTGTTAAATATTTTGAGATTGCAGATTTCATTTAAATGTCAACTGTAATTAAATATGTGCCATTTGTTTTTCTACTCAGGTTTTACAGTTTGATGGAATGTTTTTCCCCACAATTTAATAAATATTTGTTTTATTTCACATGAATTAATTCAAAACTGGATCAGAGTAACATATTTTAATCAACTATTGTTGTGATGGACTAGAAAATAAATTTACTCCCTAAGCAAACTGTTTACTATGCATTTGAATGGAATTTATCGGGCTTAGTATTGGCAAGTTAAACATAGAAGGCAGTAATTAATAGGAAAGCCAAATATGTATACTGCATACTGAATAAGGCAACTTATTTTTCTTGAATATGTCATAGATCTTTAGTGTATAATATTTGTAATTACTCCATAATATATATATATATGCCTTGCCATGTTCAGACAATGCCCATTTTGGTGAAATAGTAGAGGAATCCTTAGGTTTGTGTGAATTATGCATTTTTAATTGGTACCAACTATGTGTTTATCATGATTTTATTTTCGGTTGTTTTCAAAATTGGAAGCTTGCTTTTTTATGTATAAATCACACCACCACATTATACTTGCATAAAATACTAGGAAGCAAACTGGCACCCTATTATTTCATTTCTCTCACCAGCCCCTTAAAAACTCCAGAGATTTTAATAGTTTTAGCATGATGGTTTAAAACGCATCCTGATAGAAAGGATTAAGAGAAAGTTGTCAATGTTCTTCATATGGGAATGCAAACTTGTGTGTGGCCAAGTTACTTTTGGCAGAATGTCGTGTTATATGCCATAGTTTCCTGTGCAAGTACAAATCACACATGCTCATATTTGTGTTGTAATCTAAATCACATAAATTAGACATATGAAGACAAAATTTAATCATCTTGTCAGTCCTTTGCAATACAAATCAGATTTTTGACTGTGCAGTCCCGATAAAATGGCAATTACACTTGAATATGAGCATAGTATAAATTACTTTTCAAACCATTATATTGAGCACAATATATGTAAAATAAATGCTTAATTCATTTGCTATGGTTACTTTCTTTTAAAGGTTTATTTGTTCTCTGCATTGAATGATGCAGTGTAATGGAAGCTGAAAACAGATTAGAAGAGTAATTTCCATGTCAGTGTGCTTTCGCTTTACCTCCTCCCTCTGAAAATGGGGTGTTTATTCAGTTAACTCTGTCCTTAAATGTTTGCTCAAGCTTCGGGACATACCTTACTCCAAGTGAGACCTTAATTCTTAGTTTAATCTTTCTGTATTGTCTGCTAATAGTGAAAAATTCCTGGGTGGGAGCATAATTTCAGAGAAACATAAAGCTGGAAATAGGGAAGAACAATTTTATAAGTGGAGAGTTTTCAATTGATTTCTGTGTAACTAATAGTATTCCATAAGGATGATTATTGAATTTAGGTTATGAAGGACCTGAAATTCCCTTTCTCCTATTTCTATTAGCAATTACATCATTGAATTCTCTTAATGGATGCGTTGGAGTCATTGTACTGTAAGAGCCTAGGGTGGAGATCCTGTTGTCTGTGTATTCCCAGGGCCTTCCTGTAAAAAAAACACGTATCCATGATTGACAGTGGTAATGAGGGAGTGCAACTTGGATTTGAGTAGGTCATTGTTCCTAGTTCTCAGGTTCTCAGGAAAGTTTAAGTGGAAATAGGGGTTTGGGTGCTTGACTATAAATGTTAAGGAGTAGGGTTGGGACTGACATTTGTTGAATAATAATATGTACCAGAGAATCTGGTTAGTACATTGTATACATTCTCCTTTTCAATGTTCATAGCCACCCCCCCCCCCCCCGGAAATTTTATGATACAATTTTTTTAAAAGATTTTACTTATGTTCAGAAAGAGCATGCATGTGAGCAAGAGTGGGGTGAAGGGCCTCGGGAGGAGGGAGAAGCAGTCTCCCCACTGAGCAGGGAGCGCAACGTGAGGCCCAATCCCGGGACCCCAGGATCATGACCTGAGCTAAAAGGAGAGGCATAATGGACTGAGCCACCCAGGGGCCCTTTGATAAAATATTAATAAATGAGAAACAGAGGCATGTAAAAGTTAAGCAGCTTTCTCTAAATCACTTTAATGTCAGGTATTTAATGCTGGTGTTCAGTCTGTCTAATATTCATGTTCAGATCTTTTCCCAACTTGAGAAAGTACATAGTCTTGTCATGTGAAATCCTGAAATTGTGGGCATAGAAGAGTTCTTGATGTTTGCATATCATTACCTGAATTGCCTAGGTTTTTTTCTCAAGGAAGGGAGGTAATGCTAGAAAATAGGTGTGTAATTATAAAATATACTCAGGAAATAATCTACATCGAAGGTTTTTGTATTTTCTTTTTTAAATCATGAGGTCTTTTTATGATGGTCTTGTGTTAATAAATATAATGGAAATTGGATTACTTATTATAAAAATACTATTTTCTCTGTGGACTCTACCTACGCTAGTTGAAGTGATTTCTTTTAAAACTTTGAAAATTCATGAGCTACAAAGAATAATAATCACTCTTTAATTACAAATCATGAAAATTATGTGCATTTCATATGTAGACATTATTTAGAATGTAGAACCATATTCCCCAAATGGGAGATAAAGAACTGTCTTTTCCTATTCGTGGTGAGAGGCGTTTCTAAAATTGGATATTCATATAGACGTAAATTGCTGACTACTTATGGCCTATGTTAAAAAAGAATATCTGAACACTAGTTTGCTTCTCTATAGAAAATGTTGTTTATGCCACGGAAATCCGTGTGTCTTTTCTCAGCAGTAAGACGTCTCATGCTGTACAAGTTCAGAAGAGATACGGTAGGTGTCACCTGTCACCTAGCAACAAGCTCACTGCTTTGTGTCTTCAGCGTCTCTTTTCATTTTAAGTCAAAATAGCTATGAAAACGTAGCACTTAGATATGCATTTATCTCCAGAAATATTTAGATTAACCTTCAAATATTTTTAGTTTCCAAGATAACTCACTGCGACAGATAAAATAGAAATAACTTTAAATGAAAAAAAGCAACTTATGTATCAAAAACCTTGATGCACACTAAGGCCAAGATGGATCTATTATATAATATCTTCAACTTAAATGCCCGAAGCCTGCCTGTCAGGTTCCCTAATCGGCTTAAAAAGTTATGTGAATATGTATATGAACCTTTATTACCTGACTTTTTTTTTTTTATCAGCCCTTGAAAACACAAGATCACAACTAATGAAGCAGTGATTTGTAAAACTGAATCTAGAAGACAGAATTCCAAATGGGATTGCTGTACCATTACCAGAATTCAATTTACTTGAAACAGAGCAACTGAATTACCTTTGGGCAGAGAGTAGAATACCCTGACTAGTCAGATGTCTGAAAACACCTTTAAAAGGGGTTTCTCTGTCTCTGTTTCAAGATATGTGAAAGGGATTTTCAGGCGGACTATCAACAAGTGTAATTATGAGTCCTGAACTTTTTTTTTTTTGAGTCCTGAACTATTTAGAATGTATTAAACACTCACCTTTAAAGATCGAGAACATAATAGATTATTGAGGATGTGATGAAGAGTCAGCAGCCTGTTACTACAGGGTAATAATCATAAACACACACCTTGAAGTGTGACTCCATCTTCATTGAGGTGGGTGGCATACATGTGCCTTCTGGCCAAGGTCAAGTTCTGTTCTCCCAGGGTACTCTCTTTGACTTACAAAGAAAGCTTACAGTTCCTTTTAGGAAATTTTAGGGGAGACAACAAGAGTTAGAAAGTAACAGAATTTAGAAGATCATTCTTTATTGCTACAATTTTTCCAGACTCACAATTAAAACATGAGTATTAACTACTAGTAATAGGCAGCAGTATTTTTGTTTAAAAGTAACTCTGAACTTCTTTCCAAAATGTAGTATTTTGTGGCTTTTCTTCTCACATTTTTTGTATTGAAATAAGTGACCAACTCTTTGCTGCTTCTTTACCTGACAATTGAGAATCATTTTTGTTTTTTGTTTTTGTTTTTTTTAAAGATTTTATTTATTTATGAGAGAGAGAGAGAGAGAGAGAGAGAGAGAGAGATGCAGAGGGAGAAGCAGGCTCCCTGCAAAGAGCCTGATGTGGGGCTTGATCCTAGGATCCCAGGATCACGACCTGAACCAAAGGCAGATGCTCAACCACTGAGCCACCCAGATGCCCCGAGAATCATTTTTGAAGCCAGGAAAGTAAGCACTAAAACCATGTGTGATGAATTTTTGATGAGGATAGTAGCCTTTAAAACTTCTGTGCTTTGGGAAGATTTACTGGATAATTTTACAAACCTATTTGGCAGAGTTAAGTAATCTTTTAGGAAATTAATGAGATATAAACTGTTGCTGGAAATGAGCCATTTTTGTATTTTATATCATGGCTTGATATTGATGGGGATTTGAGGGGGGCGGCAAAACAAAGGTCCCTTAGCATGAATAAAAGAGAGATTCATCTGCTTATTTTGTGGTCTCAGCTTTGGGAGATCCTGTTGTTTTCTTGCTTAATATCTGGGCTACTGATTAAAGAGTGATAATTCCAATGTGCAGCGCAGATTGCTGTATAGACATTGCTTAGGGTAGGTGGGGTAGATAGAACTGATGTTATTATTAACACCGCCTCTGTGGAGAAGGAAGTTGGGACTCAGGTTGGATGACTTGTTTCAGGTCAGATGGCCAGTGGGGAGGCAGAGGTGACCCTAGGAATAGGTCTTCTCAGCTCTCAACTGTGTCTTCATTTGCTACCATTTGTGCTACTTAAAGTAGAGGGGTGCCAGTTGGGAACTGCAGAGCAAGAGATGAGCTTGAGCACGCTTTGAGGAACGTGAATTACACGGAAGACACAAGTTAGCATTATTACTAGGTTTTCCTCAGATTTAAAACATACATTTGCCTCAGGTTTTTAATTCGTACATACAGCCTGGGTGGCTCAGCGGTTTAGCGCCGCCTTCAGTCCAGGGCCTGATCCTGGAGACCCGGGATTGAGTCCCACGTCAGGCTCCCTGCATGGAGCCTGCTTCTCCCTCTACCTTTGTCTCTCATGAATAAATACAATCTTTAAAAAAATAAAATAAAAATACATTGAAGTTGTAGGCGGTTGTAAAGATAAACCACAAAGAACACTGCTCAGATGTGGAACTAAGGAGTTTTATAAGGACCCTGACATTATCTAACTAGTTACCTTGGGTACAAAATTGATCTCATCATTATCAAATAGATCTTAAAGTAGTTCATATACTCAAGTCACAGAACTGCTTTCAGTACAAATTATATCATGGGCTACTCCATAAATCCCAAAATGCTATCAAAATATGGGATATTGTGTTATGTATGGTTCATAATGTAATGTTTATTTCAGAATTAATTTTAACTAAAAATACAGATTATATGATGAAGGCTATAGTTACATGGATAATTCTACATGATTGATGGAAATATGAGTTTACTTTTCTTCCATTTGTCATTAGCTTCATTTACTCATTTGACAGACATTTGTTGATCCCCTGAAATGTGCTAGGGAATGTGCTGTGTTTCAGGAAATAAAGATGGGAATGGCACTATGTTAGCATGTGCGTCTTTTTCTGTTGGGAGTATAAATTAGCATGGTCTGTTTAAAAACATATTTTGAAAACCAGAAAAAAAGTTCCTATTATTTTGATCTAGTAATTATACTTCTATAACTATATCCTAAGGCAATAATTAAAGGTGCAGACTTAGAGCAGCTAAGTATAGTAGATGAGGGTGGCTGAGAGACGAATGATGGTGAAAATCTGTGGGCTCTGCTTGCCTGGCCCTCCCTCCTGATTAGAGTCTGTCTGTGTCTGCTCTAGTTGTACAAAGGGATTATCCAAGCTGGCAGAGGCCCTGGTGTAGACAAGATTTACATAGAAGGATGTTGAAACGTTATCAGTAGTCGCACAAAATCATAAATTATTAGGCAAAAATCTGGGAGTAAATGTATCCCTACAATGGGAGTATTATGAAGTTTGGAATAAGCAGTAGGAAATTGAATAATATCATGTGAAAATGACCAGGCTATATCAAAGTGTGAAAAAAAATCATAGAAAATTGGAATGTAAGATTGAAACCAGTTTTTGATGTACCCAGTACATTTTGCTAGGTTGGAACTGATTGATTTAGATATATTTTGAAGACTAGAAAGGACAGGACATGTTTGATAAGAACATGGTGTTTTAGATGACTTTTTAATTCTTTCAAGGGATACCATATTATGGTTTCATAATATAAAATAGAATTGTACTCTGAATTTCAAGAGAATTTATCTAGTTTGCTATTGTAATGTTAAAATATTATTAAAATATTACATTTATGTTATGTTGCTTTTCACTAGCATTTCTAGTAGTGAAAGCTGTAGTATATATTAGAAGATGCATTTTGAGACATAAATGTATGTGCTTATATATATATATATATATATATATATATATAAATATTAAGAGTGTGGAGGAAAGGAGGGGGCAAAGGGGAAGGAGAGACAGAAATTGGTTAATTGATTGATTGATTTAAAACCAGAATAAAATTAAAGGCCAATCCTCCTAACAGACCAAGCCCATGGAACTTGTGAATTTTGCTACATTTCATTTAAGGTCCTATGAGTGAGTGAACCCTTTTTGTTTTCAAATGTATGGAGACCACATGGAAAGGAAATCTGGCCTGGTGCTTCAGTGGTGGCCCACTGGCACATAGTGGGTGCTGCTATGAACGCCAAGGCCTGTCTCCTCTTGAGTATAATTCCAAATGAGAAAACAAAGTCATTTATGCCTACTAAGCTGGCTTAACTGAATGCCAAAGAAAATTTGCCTCATGAAGTGGGAATTCTGAAGTAAGTTATATAATGCTGAATGAAAATAAACAGGACTTTCAAGATACTTCCAAATAGGGCAAGTGGTTTATTGTAATCTGAACTCTCTAGTCTAGCAATATATAATTTTATTTGGTGAGATCCAAATGATCCTGGGGATATGGAAGCTTTCAAGAAGTGGCATATATCAGATTAATTTTTAACAAGTTACCGGTGGGGGCGGGGGTGGGCAGGGAGGATGCTTGGGTGGCCCAGTGGGTTAAGTGGGTGGCCCGCTCCACTCTTGGTTTTGCCTCAGGCCATGATCCCCTGGCTGTGAATTGAGCCCTTGTGGTGGGTTCTGTGATCAGCAGGGAGTCTGCTTGAGGACTCTCTCCCTCTGCCCCTCTCCTGGCATGTCCCATTCACCTGTGTGCACTTGTGCACATGCTTTCTCAAATAAATAAATCTTAAAAAAAAAAAAAAAAGCTACTTGTGTATTGATCAACATGGAGGTACAAAAAAAGTATTCATATTAATTATGCTGCATATTTGTATCAACTGTAAGGGAAAAAAGATCATTTCCTCTGGAAAATAGCATTACTTTAAAATCTTTTGGTTGCTAAGAATAAGGAAGCCAAGTGCTCCAGGAGGAGTTTACTGGTTTACTTTTAAACCAAATTCTGGCATTTTCTCCTCCACATTGTCTCTGCTACCTCCCTTTTTCTTCTCTCTCTCCCATATCTTTCTCCAGATCTTTATTATCTTGTGCCCAGGAGCTGTCATAGTTGGAGATCCAATTTCTATTCTTTCATTCCTCCACTTTGGTCTTTAGTGGCTGGTAGAGAAAAAGCAACAAACAACTAAAGAAAAAAAATTCTTTGGTTATTGCTTTTATTATGTTGTTCTACTAATCAAAAGCCTAAAGAATTGCAGAATTAAGTTGTTCACCCCCAATGGAAGAATGTCATCAGCATGTGGAACTTCTCATTATTTGTTGTTGTGTGTTTTTCTTGCAGGATCAATGTGACTCTAGAGACAAATGGATGAATGAATATCCATATGAAGAGGAAAACAATAAAGGTTAGTTCATCAAATTTTGTAACTGCAGTGAAAATCTTATGTTGAACATTACTTGGGGGCAGTTATTATGAGAGCACTTTCATGTCTGAGTATGAGACAGAGGCCAATACTTTGTACATACATCTATCTATAAAGTGTAAGTTTTAATTTTAAACCCTTAAATACGAAGACATTTGTAAGGAGGCAACTTGTTTTTGTATAAGTTCTCGTTGTCCTCAGTTTCTAGAACTTAAGCTGGAATTAAAGAATCAGTTTGTCGATAAATCTTGAAAACTGGGAAACTACTGTATACAACTGATCACTGGGACAAAGCAAAAACAAAAGAAGCCAGATTTTGTGTAAATATATGTTATTTCTGGGGATCCCTGGGTGGCGCAGCGGTTTAGCGCCTGCCTTTGGCCAGGGCGCGATCCTGGAGACCCGGGATCGAATCCCACGTCAGGCTCCCAGTGCATGGAGCCTGCTTCTCCCTCTGCCTGTGTCTCTGCCTCTCTCTCTCTCTCTCTGTGACTATCATAAATAAATTAAAAAAAAATTAAAAAAAAAAAACAATATATGTTATTTCCTACAAGTGTAATCCTGATACCAGTACCACAGGGCACAGGATTGCTGTCAAATGCTGTCCTCTTTGCTCCAGCCCTATCAGCTTTCTTCAGAGGAGTGGGATGAGGAAGGGTTTGGTTTTTCACAGACAGGTTCCACTCTAAAGTTAGAGGGGGAAAAATCTTGTGAATTTCAGCAGTAATCAAAAGCTGGCTATCACTTTATGTGTGGCAGTTATTTATTTGAGCTTTCCTCATAATCTGTACTGGTTAGAATATAAAAATTGTAGGAAATACACATAAAATTACAGTATTTCTTTCCTAACGTTTTCATGCTCAACATGTCTGGTACATAGACATGTGCCTCATAACTCATAACCCTTGCATAGCTGCATAACACCTGCTGTTTCATATTTTCCTTCCACACTGCTCATGCTATTGTCAAGTAAATGTGCATCAAGTTGTGTCTTTTTTTGCAGCCTACCTTCACAGTTGCTTACAAATGATTTTCCAGCTTATACTTTGATTTAACATTGCCTTCTTCTCTCATCATTGCTAACATTGCTCCTTTCTAGTATTTGTACCGAGAAGATTTTTCAGACCTCTAGAGGGAGTATTGATTCACAGGTGATACTAGAGAGACTTGTGGGTGTATGGTAATGTTCTTTTTCTTGACCCCAGTATTGCCTAAGTGGGGGAATTTACTTTGTGAGAATTAATTGTACTGTGTATTTTTATGTGATCAATGAGGTGCTTTTAAACTGGCTCTGGGTGTTGGGGTCAGGAGGCCCAATCTGTAGCGTTTGTCAGTTCCCATGGTGTAAATACTCTCATTATGGCTGTTTTCAGTGATTTAAAAACTAGCTTGCAGGGATCCTTAAAATTTAACAGTTGGCATTCATGAGCCGAGGAATGAGCTAGAACCAGCACACCGCTGATAATTTCATTCATAAAATAAAGTTCATGATATTATGGACTCCCTAAAGCTAAGGTAGTAAATTTAAATTTTCCTGGCTTGTCCCTATGTAAATATGGAAACCTTCACTCATTACCATCCAAAGTATATTTATCCCTTATGTATGATGTTGGTAAAGTATTACTTTATGTTTTCATTCAATTGTTATTAAATTTTTATGTTTGAATGGATCTGTATTAACTTTGTGAATTTATTCATTTTGACAATGTCCTTGTTCTGTAACTAATTTTATGACAACTGAAGATGATGGCAAAGAGAATCATTGTGTTACTACTTACCCTGAGGATAAGTTCTGAAAATATTATCTTGATTGACTATAATATATGTGATTCATTCTAAATGATTGTGCCTCCTAGCTTATAAAAGTCTTTTTCAAAAGTCTATATAGAGGAAGGAGCAGTATTTCACTTAATGTATGTTTGTCCTGATGAATTATTTTTTTTCTTATAGCCCTTTTTCATATTTTTGATCTGTAATTCTACTTATAGATGCCTTAGAACAGAGAATACATTGGTGCTTTTTAAGCCTGCTTGAATCAGATACTGTTAATTTTAACAATGTCTGATTCAGGAAGAAAATTGCAGAGTTTGAAAATTTATCTTTTCTGTATTTTAAGTGTATTGACAAGGTCACTATTAAGATGAAGTTTTAGGGCAGCCCGGGAGGCTCAGCGGTTTAGCACCGCCTTCAGTCCAGGGCATGATCCTGGAGACCCGGGATCGAGTCCCATGTCGGGCTCCCTGCATGGAGCCTGCTTCTCCCTCTCTTGTGTCTCTGCCTCTCTCTCTCTGTGTGTCTCTATGAATAAATAAAATCTTTTAAAAAATGAAGTTTTAAAGTGTCAGCAGTGGAAGTAACATTGCCACTGTCTACATAATTGAAAAGAGATTTGAATACTGCTCTTAAGACTGTTCAGTACATTTCCAGTGTGCCAGTGGTGATCAAATCTTGCCAAGAGCCACAGAATATCATGCTGTGCCTTTCTGCTTAGGGTCTAATATTTAAATGGCCTGAATAGCATTTGCAGAATTCCTTTTCTGGCCACACCAAGAGTCTCACTTCCGGGAGCAGTCTTCATCTTCTCTTTCCTTAGAAAATAGCTATATTTGCATTAAGTTCTTTCTTTTACTCAGTTTTTAAGTTCTTTTATTCAATTTCATTGCATTTGAATTTGCCCCCTACCATCTGCCATTAGAAAACATCAAATAAATTCAGAAAAGATTCCATTCCCGTTATTTCCTGTTCACAGTATTATCGTAAAATATGGTATATATGCCTATGAATGTATTTACCAGTTGCTCTCCTCGTGAATGAGGCAGCTTGTTCGTGGACCTGGCTGCACAAACCTGGCTTTGCTCCATTTGTTTTCCAGCCGCTCCAGGGTGTGTTTACCAAGTGCTTCTCAGCTGCTGGTTTAGAGCAGGTGTCCAAAATATACACTTGCATATACATTAGCCCAGCTTATCAGAGTTAACATGAAAACTTGCTCTCTGACTACCTCTGATGAACAGCTGCTTAAACCATCCAGTATTAGCAGTGAATGACTTTCATTTCTTTATGGAAACTGTGAGGACAATAGCAAACTTTTCTGAGAAAGTTTTAATTTCTTACCAAAAAAAGAGTTTGTAGCATAGTGATGGGCATTTATAGTGTGGGTGCTTTAAAGTTCTTTTCCATGAATTTCCAAGGCTCGCTTTTCACACAGGATAGAAAGAATCCACAGCAACCTAGCCTTTTTTTCCATTTTGAACTAAGTAGGCATAGTTGCTCAGAAAACCCCAGGTATATAAATAAATATATTATCAGGTATGGGCTACTATACGTTTCTGTAGAGTAGCTGCTTGGATAATAAACATGGAATAGAACAAAGACAGAAAAACAAGTCTTGGCTCTGTAATAATCGGTCTGTATGATCATGAACCAGTGACATCTTTTCTGAATTTTAATTTTCTCAACTGCATGGTGGAATTAATAACACCTGTCCTACTATTTCAAGAGTTGTTATTGGGGAAAGAAAGTATGATGAATTTGTGAAAACAATTTAAAGCATAGAGCTCTAAATGTGAGTGTGTTATTGATACTATTTTATAGCATAAGAGAGAGATTCATAACTTTGTTGTATGACTTCACATCATAAAGTCAAACATTTTCAGAATTCGAAGTGCCCTCAATGGTCACTAACTCTAACACATGGTTGGTGCGTGGCAACCTTCTAGAAGAATTGCCTGGTGACTTTGGCCTTATGTTGAGTACTCTTTGGAATTTCCTACTGTATGTGACAGTTCAGGCATATATAATTATATGTCATCCTCTTATTGGGCCACGTCAGTAGATTTGATAACAATCGAAACTAGTAGGTATATCACATATTTATTAAAATATTCTGAATTAGGTCACCCTTCCATCAAGTCATTTCACCTTTGGGTGTCTAATTTCTCTTATCTGGGAAATGAGAACAAAATAATATATAGGGATCTGAGAAATATTATGCAATTATTAAAGTAGAATAATGGCTTTATTATTTGAAAAGATGATGCATTGCTCATTTTTAAAACATTAAAGCATGCTCTGTCACCACCTTGCCTCACACCTTTTAACATTTGGTGAACATTGTTTACAACGTCTCTGTGTGCATATATACAAGTAAATAGGGATGGTTTTGTAAAACATCATATTTGTACTTTGTATTTATTTTTTAAAATTTTATTTATTTGAGAGAGAGAGCATGAGTGGGAGGAGGAGCAGAGGGAGAAGCAGACTTCCTACAGAGCAGGGAGCCCCAAGCAAGGGGCTCAGTCCAGGGACCCCAGTATCAGGACCTGAGCCAAAGGCAGACGCTTAACTGACTGAGCCACCCAGGCACCCCTATACTTTGTATTTCTAATAAAGAGTTATTTTTTCAGTTTGCTTCCAATATAATGGAAGAAATAAGAAGTGAATTTAAACTGAAGGAATTTATTAATTTCAAATTAATGTGTCCTCACCAGTGTGATGCTATTACTTGACAAATAGAACCTTAAATATAGAGAACAAACTGATACTTGCCAGAGAGGTGTCGGGGGATGGGTGAAATAGATGAATACAAACATTCAGTGATAAAATAGGTAAGTCCTGGAGATAAAGAGTACAGCATAGGGAATATAGTCAATAATATTCTAATACCATTGTATAGTGACAAATGGTGACTCTGCTTATCTTGGTGAGCAATGAGTAGTGTATAGAATTGTCTAATCACTATGTTGTAAGCCTAAAACTAATACAACCTTGTATGTCAGCAGTACTTCAATTAAAAACAGGTTAACCCGCTGAGTTCTGGTAATTTTTTTTAAATGACTGAATTTAACTTTAAGCAACATCTTTTGACTTTTTGCTACGAAAAATGTCAAAATTGATATTTCTTTTTAAATCCCTTTTCCCTCCTCTTGTTTTATCATCCTTTTAAGATTAAGATTGCCACTGATTTCTTTATTATTTGTGATGATGAACCATATTTATCAAAGCTGTTTAGTCTAAATTCTTATTTTTTAAGAAATATGGAAACATTGCTTTACTGCTATATGGCATTTATGCCACTGTGAAGACTGAAGCAAACTGATCTTCTACTTTCTTGTTTTGCTTTTTGTTCAGATATCTGTGGACCATTTTTAATTTACTAGAAAGTTCAGTAACTTCATCGATTATGTCTTGATTTTAATGATTCTATATCATTTTTTCCTGGTTCCTACCATTAAACTCTGGCATTTATGTTTTCAGACTTTTAAATCATATGCAAAGTATATTTTTTGTTCTGTTCTCTTCTTCAGTAACCCTGAAAATACATCTCATGTTTCTCCTTTTTTTTTTTTCACATTCGTGGTCTTCATCTTTAACTTTTTGATTTCACTTACTGTGTTTTCCCATTAGGTTTTTTTTTTTCTTACTATGTTTTCAATCAAATTCTGCATAATTTTTAGTTTCCAAAGTGGCTCTTAAAATCGTATTTCTATAGTGTTTCAGAGCTCTGTCAGGTTGTTTTCATGTTTCAGTTATCTTGTATTTTATCATTTGAACCCTTGTACTTCTTCCTTGAATTTTTTTTTTTTTTTGAAGAGAGGCTTTTTGTTTGTAATTTTTCTTTTTTCTTTCTTTCTTTCTTCTTTTCTTTTTCTTTTTCTTTTTCTTTTTCTTTTTCTTTTTCTTTTTCTTTTTCTTTTTCTTTTTCTTCTTTTTTTTCCAGTTTATGAAGTGTTACTTGTCCAAATTCTTCATGTGTTTCCTTGGGTAATTCTTCCTGTTATGTTTATTCCTCATGGGCCTATTACTTATATTTCTCTTGATACTTGCTGCTTTTCTACATAGTTCTCTTGTGGCCTGTGGTTATTCCCCATCTCCGAATGGGGCCAGTATTTGCCAGTATTGCAGGGAGTGTTGTGGGTGGAGGCACACATAATTTGGTCCTGAGCTGGAGGAGTCCAAATCTTTGACTTGAGTGAGTTATTTCAAATACTTTCTAAATAAAGCTGTCATTTCCAGAGTCTTCCTCATTTCCATTATATAGTAAAGGACTCTTGGGATAAAGGCTTCTGACTCCCTTCCCATTTCAGGTAGACCTCCCCTTGACAACTGAGCTGGATTCTAAAAAATGCTATGTCTTTATGTTTGCTCTTTTAGTACCACTGTCTCTACTTTTCACTGGATAGGCCTTTCATAACTGCGATTATTACTTTTAGGAAATTCTGTAGATACATGTCAGCTCCCGGCAGCCTCCCAGATTTTACAGCCTTTGACAGGTATATTTTATTTGGCAGTCCGGATTTCTGACTGTTTTTGCTTTCACAAAAGATGGAGGTTTCTTTTTTCTTTTTTCTTTTTTTTTTTTTTCATTTTTCTAAATTTGCTCTAAACTTTTTCAGTGAGTTTTAAAGGAAAGGTATAAAAATTCCTGAACATTGCCATTTCAATAAATAATATTTTAGGAACAATTGAGGGACTTATTGAGAGTACAGAACCTGCTGTGGAGTTGAAGAGCTTGGCTCTGTACTCAGGCTGCCTGGTTTCTAACTGTGGCTGTGCCAGGGCTTCACCTGGCCTCTGTATCTTATTTTCATATCTGCGATGTGAAAATGATGGTGATGATGCCTACTCCATAAAACTGTTGTGAAAGTTAAATGAGAAAAAAATGCTAAAGCATTTGCATATTGTCTGGCAGTCACCAAGTACTCATTAAAATAACAATTTTTAAAATTTTTTTAAAGCCA
This sequence comes from Vulpes vulpes, assembly GCF_048418805.1. Lineage (NCBI taxonomy): Eukaryota > Metazoa > Chordata > Mammalia > Carnivora > Canidae > Vulpes > Vulpes vulpes. The sequence goes on along the minus strand of NC_132785.1, from coordinate 27,923,205 downwards.
TGTTAATTGAGTTTAGAATGTAGTCAGTTTGGCTTTAGGAAAATTTGCTACTCAGGTCAGTATTTGTGTATATATGTTCTCTTTGACTGAAGATATGCTGGGATGTACCAACATACCTGGGGGTACTGGGTATCCTACTTAATATGTCAGCTTCTGGTTTTAGGGTTTGACCTAGGACTTTCAAATTATTTCCCTGTGTTGATAAGGAATAGCTACATCCCACTTTCTCTTGGAGGAAATAAAATTCTTAAAGATACTGGATATGCTGTGGTAGGGTTCACACAGAAAATGTTGACACCTTCTCTCATATTAATCAAGATCCTCCAGAGAAATAGAACCAACAGAAGGCATATATATTCTGTATGATATATATGATTTATTAAAAGGAATTGGCTCATGTGATTATGGAGACTGAGAAGTCCCATGATCTGCCAACTACATGCTAGAGACCTAGGAAATTTGGTGGTGCAATTTTGGTCCAAGTTCAAAGATCTGAGAACCAGGGGAGTCGGTGGTGTAAATCCAAGGACAGGAGAAGAGGACAAGTCCTCTTCAGGAGGTCCAAGTTCAAGGACAGGAGAAGACTGTTGTCCCAGCTTAAGCTGAGCAAGGACTGGCTCCTCCCTTCCTTCACTTTTTGTTCTATTCGGGTACTTAGCAGATTGGATAATACCCACCTGCTCAGTCTTTTTACTGAATCCACCAATTCAAATGCTAATCTCATCTAGAAACACCCTTACAGACACACCTAAAAATAATGTTTAATGTGGGCACCCTGTGGCCCAGTCAGTTTGACACAAAATTAATCATCACACCTATCCTGCAGTGTGATTAATCCAGCAATCCTATATTTAGCATTTATTATTTGTTAGACACAGGGCTACAAAGACAAATTAAATTTAGACTCTGACCTCAAGTCTTCATCATCTCAGGGACAGGCAAAATAAGTTACTACAATTTGGTGTGATTGATACTATAATATATTTAATGAAACAGAGTTGGTATGGGCCACGATCGGCTTCACATATGAAGCCATCTTTGACCTAGGCTTTAAATGTTGATGTCCTGTTGAGTGGAAGAAATGGGAGCAACCAAGAAAAGTAACCATCTTCTGTTTAAAAAAATCTCAGTAAATATGCACTATATTTTCTTTTCTTTGAGCATTAAAGTGCTCTGCAAAATTTCCTGTTGGAGTTAATGGTAAATGTGATATTCAGTGATGTCATTAAATATTTCAGCCAGAATCTGTTGAGGGTCATTAATGTGTCCAAATGATTTTCTCTCTCCTTCCCTCCTCTCTCTCTTGCTCACACACTTTCATGCTTTTTTTTTCCTTGCTCACACATTTTCCTTCTCTGGACATTTGATTATAGTGGTTCTTCTGCGAAGCTTTATGTCATTTTATTCAGAGCACATTATCAAAGTCATTTATATAATATACTTTACCAGAAAATTTCAAGAGTGATCATAAAAATGATATGAGCATCTTTTAAACATGACCATTTTAGTTAAGCAATGTTGATTTAATGAGAACATTATAGTATTAAAGCAACATTGTAATTGATTATTAGAAGCATTTATGGAAGTAGAATATTTGTATGGTTAATTTTATATTATCAACATCTGTACATTAAAAAAAAAGTGACCTCCTTTCCCTCTCCCAAACTGATATTAGCTAAGAATTCATTTCTTATGGTTCTTCAAAGGGACTTTGAATAAAATCACAAATAATTATTGACCCAACAGTAAGTGGAGTTCTTTATCTTACATGTAATGTAGTCCTTCAGTATACCTTACTGTCAAATGGAAGTAGGAATCGCAAATATTCCGAGTGAAGAATCAGCTGATTATTAACATTAAACATGTTTTGTTTTTCAGAACTAGTTTTGGTACCAAATTCTGTGTTAGTAATGGTTTGATCAGAGAAATGGAAACATGAGAATGGTATAGAATATGGGTCTATTATCAGGATTTGACCTCATCCAGTTCGTAGGAGCTAGTTAAGCAAGTTCTGTATGGCCTTTGCTTCTGTATTTGGTGGTGGGCCTGAAGTCAGCGGGCAGGGAGGAAGGATAAGCAGGACGTTTGGGAGAGCAAGGGTACGCTGTCAACTGTGAGGATGAGCGGATCTCTACATGATTCTTTGCTGCCGACAAGCTTATGTTCTTGGGGATGCTGAGGCCTGGTGGAGCAGCTGGCACCCTTCCCGGAGTTAAACACGTCATGGCCTGAGAATTGGATGAGCTGATGGAGATATCCTGTGGGATACAGTAGAGTGAGCAGACTTGTCCCTGTCTCAGCAGTGTGCACCAGCTCCCCAGTGACCGTGGATGTCCATCATGCCTGCATCTGGAGCTCTGCATTGGCTTTCTGAGTGTGAAACAGATGTGACTGCTGCATCTCACCAGAATGTCCCTAATAACCCAGGGGCTGAGGGATATCAACTCTAATATCTTGGCGAGATTTCCTGGAAGGAGGTCTGTGTTGAGCCCTGGTACAGGACTAGCAAATCCTATACATGGGGACTTCTGGGGCAAAGATAAGGGATGAGGTGAGTGAAGGCAGAGAACTTGCCTCATACTGGATTCAGGGAGAAAAAAGAAAAGCTTTGGAAAACAACCTGGCTTACATTCCTAGAATTTCATCTATTACCCCAGAAAGGCATTGATTCCAAAGTGTGATTTAAAGTAAATTCAGAAGTAGAATTCTAATCAGAGAATAAGAACAATTAGATGGCTGAAATAAAATCAGTTACTTGTGGAATAGACCACTTTGTATTTAAATATACACACTTTGTGTGTGTGTTTGGGGGGGGGGGGAGATTGTTTCTAGTTTATGGGTAAATACTTGCAAGGTTTTTCTGAGTTTTAATTTAAATTCTTAATTTAATCACCCGGTTACTTTTAAACTGAATTGCAGTTACAATTCCCATTCCGTAAACACAGGATCCTGTGAATTAAGACACTTTACCTAGTTATTCCCTTTGTAGATTCCATTCTTTCAGGGGTGAGGACTTCTCCTGGGGATTAATGTTACCAAACTATGGATACAGAAGACAGAAAATGTTACCTGTAAAATGTATCATGTTGATGCTTAGAAATTCTTCTCCATGATCTGCTGATTTTAAAAAGGAGAAAATGGTGGAAAGAGGTGGGAGTGTGGCTGTTGGCCAGATTTGTTATTTCTGTCCATGATAACTTTGATCAGTCTCTGAAATACTCAAGCACTTGTATAAGTTTGCACAGCAGTTATTAGCAAAGCTGCATCCCTCTACTCTCTGTTTTTTAGCATTTATTTGTATGTCATTTCTAAAAGCGCCACTTAAAGTGGAAGAGAAATGATTGTGGGGATGGATGGCCCTTGTGAAATGTGGGAGGGAGACTGATGACAGGTAGAGGATGGAAAGCAACATTTCTTTTTTCAAGCAATTAAATGATAGATTTATATTTCTGAGTTTTTCTGGCTCCACACCAGACCTTAAATGCATCTTAAATGCTCACTTGTCTAACTCGGTAATTACTACAGCCCCACCTTACCTCTTATCTCTCCCCATAGAGTTTGAAGAAAATTGAGATAGCAGACATTCAGAGGTGGAGCTGGTATGCGATCGGGCAGTTCTACAGTCCACTTCTGGCCAGCTTGGTGCAAATAATCAAGGAGAGGCAGAGAGTGAAAAGGCTATGAGATTTCTGTTTTGCAGCTCAGAGGGAGACAGACTCCCTTTCTCCATTTGTAATCAATTCGACAAAAGCAGCTTACTTTTGTTCCACCAGAAACAAGGCAGGTTGTCATAATGCAAGAATTTAATTATAGTGGAAAAGTCTCTAATGCTTTACAAGTGAGAAATTGAATCTCAATCATACTTTGCCTTTAACTGTGAAACTGAGATACTGCTAAAGCCCTAGCAGTTGCTCTTTCCACATGGAAATATGTTGGCTGGGTGAGAGCATAGACCAGGTGGGACCAGTGGGCTAGCTTGTTGTCATTCTTTTTATGTCTGCTCAGTCTCGTTAAGTAGTCCAGGATGCATGGCTGTGCTTCAAGGAGATGATGCTATTGTTGGCATCAAGAGCAACTCCTTTCTAGATTTTCTCCTTAAATAATGTTGAAAGTTTCAAATGTATATCTTAGAAATGTGGAAATTTGGAGTTGGACAGTATTATAAGAATTATCTCATTCAACTGGATAATGCACAGGAGGAAAAAGATCAATAAAAATGAAGTTACTTGCTTAAGGTTACATAGCCCATTATAGACCGGGAAGTTTGGGAGAAAGAAAGGCATAAAGGGAACATGGTTACTTGCAACTCACACATTTTAAAATCCAGTTTAAGCAAGTAGGTTTAGCTTTTGCCCGTTTCTGAATTTAAAGCAAATGTACCTGGTAGATATCTTTGTGAATAAGTGGATGGGTGGAGTGTAAGTGAGAACAAAAGAAAGAGAATGAGAGAAGGAAAATGAGGATGGATTTCTCTGTTACTTTTTCCTTCTTTGAAGAAATAAAGCGTGATCATGTGTAATGGAAGAGAAAGAGGTGATCCTGAAAAATTGACAAATGGGTCACACAAAACCTGAAACAAAACCTGAAATTAAACCTTTCTTTAATTAAGGTTGACTTTTCTAGTAAGTGCTAGTTGAGGAAAAGGTCTAGTTTTCAGAGTGAAAAATGGTAAAAGAAGGATTTTCCTAATCATGCTGATGTTATGTTAAAAATGCCCCAAATTTACTGCTTAGGCTATGGTTAAATATAACAATAAATATGACAGAAGTACTTCTCTGTATTAAGTATATTTATGATTATTAATCTATTTGTGATAGCTCAATAATTTTATATGGAGATGTCTAGCAACATAGATTTTTTTTGGATAAGGTGCTTTTTTTCTTTTAGTTTGTGGAATGTTCTGAGGACTTCCCTTCTACCCCCTATTTCTTATGCTTTGGATAAGTTTCAGTCCTGGTGTTAAAATAATTGCTTGTGTTGTGTGATGAATATATTGTCTCAGTAAAGCAAATTCTAGCCAACTGTGTCAATTTTTTTTTAATTTTAAAATTTTGAAAATTTTTATTTAAAGAATTTCTTTTCTAGTTGAAAAAGTAAGGTAAAAGCTTTTTTGAAGTTACTAAATATTTGATAGCTATAAAAGAATATATTTAATATATTGTTTAAGACATATAACAAAAAAGAAACCCAATTTGAAAAATAGAAGGTTTCCAGTATTTTTAAAGACTCTTTTTAGTCTTAGATATGAACATGATCCTGAATTTTATATTATAATTACCTTTTTATTACTTATAAGTACATATTCATGAGCTATATCTTGTTAACTTTTGTTTGTTTTGGGACATCATAAAAGTAGTACCATACTATTTATGTTCCTTTGTAATTTGCTTATGTTATGCAGAGTTTTTGGTTTTGATATTCACACATACTGGTGAGATTACTGATTTCCACAGCTGAATAGAATTTTATTATAGGACGAAACCATAGAGGGACTGCTGGAATGATGGCAGCTTCAGTACCTTGTTGGAGATGGGACAGATGGGCTGTCTTCTCTGGCTTGCACCATGCCCTCAAGGCATTACTTGCAAGAAAGCCCAGTGGATGCCACCAAGGATCCCAGCTTGCCTGCAAAAGACATCAGTCTCTTTCCTTAGTCAAGCAGACCTTCCAAACCTGGCCTGTAAGAATATGAAAGGCAGAAGTCTGGAAGTTATCTTCATCCCTGGCTGTATTTCTCATGTGAATGATACAAAAGCATTGGCAATGGAAGAGTTTTGCACATCTCTAGGTCATGCCTATGTAAGAGGGCTTTATGTGTATTTTGCATCCACATCATATACTTGGAAGGCAGCTGTAAAAGATGCAGCAAGTAGAGATGTCGAGTTGCCCACCCAGGGAGGGCAAGGGAGAGGTGGCTGGTGCCTTTCTTCTGTCTTCTTCTGGTCTGTGTGCTCTGTCTCCTGGATTGAAGAGAAATAATAACTGTGATTGGCAGTGGCCTTGTTACATGGTTTCCCCAGGGTCCCAAATCATTTTACTTTATACTTAAGGATAGTCTAAATTTTGTCTTCCTCCACGACTTACAAATCCCTCAGAAAATGTGTACATGCTATATAGCACATATATTCTTACATATCCACTGAAAACACTAGGGTTTATTAGCTTTCACCAGATTTTAATTGTTAGAAAAGCACGAAAGCTTGAAATTCAAGTAAAGTGATTCATTTTACTTCCAAAAAAAAAAAAAAGGCAGTATCATAATTTATCCCTTCTCTAGCAGTAGAAATTCCTATTCTTTCCAGCTTTTGGCTGTTTAATTTTTTAAACTTTAAAACATTTGAGTATAGTTGACAATGTTACATTAGGTTCAGGTGTGCAGCATAGGATTCAACATCTCTATATGTAATTGTTATGCTCACCACAAGTGTAGGTACCATCTGTCCCCCTACATCACTATTATAATATCATTGACTTTATTCCTTAGGCTGTGCCTTTTATTCCCATGGCTTATTCATTCTATAACTGGAAGCCAGTATCTTCCTCCTGCCTTCACTTATTTTGCCCATCCCATTACCCACTGCTTGTGGCAACCCATCAATTTGTTCTCTATATGTGGAAGTCTGATTCTGCTTTTTGTTAGCTGTTTTTTTTTTTTCTTTTTGCTCTCCCCACCCACCCATATGAGTGAAATCATATGATACTCGTCTCTCTCAGTCTGACCTATTTCACTTAGTATAATACCCTCTAGGTCCCTCCATGTTACCTCAAATGACAGGATTTCATCTTTTTGTATGGCAGCATAATATTCCACTGTATCTGTATACAACAGTTTCTCTATTCATCTATCAATGGACACTTAGGTTGCTTGCCTGTCTTGGCTATTGTAAATAATGCTGCAATAAACGTAGGCATGCGTATATCTTTTTGAATCAGTGCTTTCATTTTCACTTGGGTAAGTACTCGGTAGTGAAATTATTAGCTCATATAGTAATTCTATTTTTAATTTTTTGAGGAACCTCCGTTCTGTTTTCCACAGTGGCTGTACCAAATCACATTCCCACTGACGGGTGCAGAAAGTTCCCTTTACTCAAATTTATTGGTGTAAAGATCCTGTTAGTTTTCTAGGGCTACCATAAAGTACCACAAACTGGGTGGCTTAAACAGAAATTTATATTCTTACTTCTCTAGGGGCTTGAAGTTCCCATAGAAGGTGTCGATGGATTTGATTTCTCCTGAGACCTTTTTCCTCGGCTCAGAGATGGCCGCCTTCTCCATGGTCCTTCCTAGGGCCTCTCCTCTGTATACCTCTGGGTCCTAATGTCACTTAAGGACATTAGTCATATTGCCTTAGGGCTCACCCATTTTACCTCATTTTATATTAATTACCTTTTTAAAGGTTCTGTCTCCAAATGTGGTCACAGTCTGAGGTACTGAGACTTCATAAGAACTTTAGAGGGAGACAGCTGAACCCATAGCAAGGATGTTCACAGTTGTCCATTAATTATATTTTTAAAGTTGTTTCAAAAAAAAAAAATCCTGTTGTTTCTGTACTTTTATCTCCCTTTTCATTTATTTATTTCACAATGATTATTTTTACTTTCTTCATTTCTTTTTTTATTTCCTTTGATAAGTCTTATCAGGAATTTGTCAGCTTTATAGTCTCTGCAAAGAGCTCCTTTTTATTTTTTTCCTTTTTTGTTTTTGGTCTATATATTTTGTTAATTTTTTATTTGTCTTTGTTCTTCTTAAAATGTCTTTGTGTTCTCATATTCTTGTACAGATTTACTTGCTGAGCTGGTTAATTTCCAACATTTGTATACTCAAAACATTTCAGGTATATAATTTCTTTATATCATTTAGTCCTATATATTTTCTATATTCCTTTATAATTTCTTCTAGAATCATGAATTATTTAAAAGTTTTAATTTTCAAATGTGCTTTTAGTTATTTTTTTAGTTATCTAGTGTTGATTTCATTGTGTTGTATTTATAGAGTGTCTGCTGGATAATAATTCTACATGGTCTTGCTATATATATGACCTGCTTCAAGGAAAGTTTTTGTAAATGCTTTGTATGTTTGAAAAGAATGTATGTTTTCTTACTGTTGTGTACATAATTTTTATTTGCTCAACAGATAAAGCTTTTTAATTATTTTGCTCAAAATCTCTCTGACCTTACTGATTTTTGCTTGACTATCTATGCTGGTAGAGTTGGTTGAAGTCTCTAATTACAGTCATGGCTCTGTCAGTTTCTTGTTATTCCTGTAAATTTTGGCTTTATATATTTTGAACTATGCTAAGTAGATGAATACTCATTTAGAATTGTTAATACTCTGAGAAAATTGACCCTGTGTCTCATTACTTGATCTTTCTTTTCTTTCATAATGCATTTTGCCTGAATGCCTCTTTTGTCCAAATTTAATATACATACTCCAACCACTTAGTTACTTTCAGCATTGTGAGGACATTATTCCATTTCACTTTAAATGAAGGCAGATTCATTGAAGATTGTAAGCAGGAGGTCCACACGGTCAAGAGTTGTGAAACAATAACATAAGCTTCTGTATGAAAAATAGATTTTAAGGTTGCAAAAAACTGGAGTCAAGGCAAGCTGTTGTAGGGCAATGTGAGATGGTGGAGGCTTGGCTTCGGGTAGTCACACCTGAGATGGGGATACAGCAAAGGTACATGTTTTGGAGAAGAATTGAGGGATATTGGTAAATGGTTGTGAAAGGTGATAGAATGTGTGAAGCCTCGTTTTCTACCTTGAGCCACTTGTTCCTTGAAATGATGATTTATTAAGCTTGAAATGATAGGCATGCTCCTAAGTTCATTTTCGTACATGTTCCATTTATTTTTCAAAAACTATATTGATTAGCCTCTGAAAAATTTTCATACTTGCTGCTTTAGAGAGGATGAAAAGTGTGCTGTGAAGAGCTTTGCTGTCAAGTCCTATTCGTTAATATTCATTAATTTTTAAACTCTTTGGGGGCAGCCGGGGTGCCTAGTGGGTTAGCGCCGCCTTCAACCCAGGGTGTGATCCTGGAGACCAGGGATTGAGTCCCACGCCAGGCTCTCTGCATGGAGCCTACTTCTCCCTCTGCCTGTGTTGTGTCTCTGCCTCTCTCTCTCTCTTTCTGTCTCTCATGAATAAATAAATAAAATCTTAAAAAAATTGTTTTTTAAACTTTTTTTAATGATTCACCATGTGCCATGCACAGTGCTAGTTTTTTTCTGGGCTTCCAACAGTGAATATGGTGAGAGTAGTAAGTGACTACATTGAGTTTAGTAGTAAATGCAGACCAGCACAAAGACATTTAACAATACAGAATGGGAAGAACTTTGGTAAAAGAAGTATATGGTTCTGTGACAGCACAGGGCAGGGGTACCCAACCTAGATTTGTGCTGGTAAGTATTGTGAAGACTTCCCAGTGAAAATGAAGCATATGGTTAAAGTATAATAAAGAGACCTAAAGATGAATAGGGACAAACCAGGGAAGGGGTAGGAATGGTGGGGGAAGAACATTGGCACAGTTGACGATCTGTTAAAAAAAAAAAATCGATAGGATTTGAGAGTGGAGTGTTAAGAGGAATGATACTTGTTGAGGAAAAAAAGAGCCAAACTATACAAAGTCTTATAGTTTAAGAAGCTTGGTATTATTGTGAATATAGGGAGGAGCTTTTGAAGAGATTTAAGGAAGAAATTGACATGATCACATGTGCATTTTAATAATCTCCTGAATGTGTGTTAAAATGATTGGAATGAGGGATTCCCCAGGTGGCTCCTGGCATCCTGAGATTGAGTCCCACATTGGGCTCCCTGCATGGAGCCTGCTTCTCCCTCTGCCTTTGTCTCTGCCTCTCTCTCTCTCTCTTTCTGTCTCTCATGAATAAATAAATCAAATCTTTAAAAAAATATATATAAAAGGATTGGAATGGGAAATAAGGGAAGACCACCAGGTATGGGGCTGATGCTTTCTTGACCAGGGGCTAGGCATGGCTATGGGGTTGGAGAAAATTGGATGGACCTGAAGGATATTTAGGAGATAAAGTCATGATGGTTTAGTTATTCAGTATATTTGGTGTTGAAGAAAAGAAGACAGCCAGAAATGATACAAAGGTACAGTGTGGGCCATTGGGGAGGATGGTGGTACTGGGAAGACCAAGTAAATACCTTGAGATTTTTTAAATCCATGAGATTGAAGTTTCCTAGGAGATATCCAGAGGGATTTTCTAGGAGGTATATTTGAGCCTGTTGCCCAGGAGAGAGTCCAGGGTAGAAACTTAAGGAGTCAGGGCTGTATTGATGGACTTGAAGCTGTGAGAATAAATGAGGTCACCCAAGTTATGTTTATGTAAAGAGAAAAATGTGAGAGGGGTAAGCATGGGAAACAAGTACAAAGGGCTATAATGCAAGAATATGATGAAATGCAGTGAGGAGACATAAACTGGGAATTTGAAGAAGAATATAGACTTTGGTAAGAGAACAGGAAAGTCCTCTTCAAGTGAGATGATTATTGAAGAATTTTGGTTAATCTTGAACATGTGTGAAAGAGAATGATCCAGGCAAGTGGAATAATACAAGCAGTCACATAGATGGAGAAAATAAGAGCATAATTTTAGAGACCAGTGAGTAATTTAGTTTGGGGCAGGGCAGAAAGATCATCTGGGGCCATTTTACAAAATACCTAATGCATTGTAATATTAGAATGCGGTTCAGGATATTTGAATTAATGCTATTAGCATACCTTATAAAATGTCTGCCTTTTATATATTAATCATAAGGCCACAGTTAATAGTTTGTAGACGTTTGTCATAGCTGCTTAATGTGTTTTCCCTTGAGGTTATTAATTGAATACTCTTTTGAGATCCTTTTTGAAATCTGTTTTTTTTTAAAGAAATATTCAGATTGTATTTAAGGAAATTTATTTTTAAAAAATATTTCATTTATTTATTTGAGAGAGACAGCATCAGAGAGCACAAGTGGGGATATAAGGGAGAAACAGGCTCTCTGCTCGGCCCATGGGACTCCTGACCCAAGCTGAAGGCAGTCACCTAACTGACTGGGCCACCCAGGTGCCCTAAGAAAATTTATTAACACTGAAGTCACTTACCTGATTTCACTCTCCTTTTGTTAAAGTATGTATATATTCACTGATTATCAAATTCCAGTGTTTAGTGGAAAAAGAGATGGTTGAAATAATGAAATTTTTATTTTTTAATTTTTTACACCTTACAATTTTTATTTAATATTTTATTTTTATAGTGTTATATTAGTTTCTGTGTACAATATAATGATTCAAAACTTCCATACATCACCTGGTGCTTATCACTACAAGTACACTTCTCATCCCCATCACCTATTTCACCTGTCCCCCCACCACCTCTCATCTGGTAATAACCATAAGTTTGTTCTCTGTAGTTAAGAGGCTGTTTCTTGATTTCTCTCTGTTTCCTTTTCCTCATTTGTTTTGTTTCTTAAATTCCATTTACGAGGGATGCGTGGGTGGCTCAGCAGTGAAATGTGTCTGCCTTTGGCTCAGGGCGTGATCCTGGGGTCCTGGGATCGAGTCCCCCGTAGGGCTCGCTGCATGGAGCCTGCTTCTCCCTCTGCCTATGTTGCCTATTTCTATGTCTCTCGTGAATAAATAAATAAATAAAATCTTCAAAAAAAATTCCACTTATGAGTGAATGGTATTTGCCTTTCTCTGACTTATTTCACTTAGCATTGTACTCTCTAGTTCTATTCATGTTCTTGCAAATGGCAAGTATCATTCTTTTTTATGGCTGAGTAATAGTCCATTGTATATATATGTTCCACATCTTCTTTATCCATTCATTAATCAATGGACATTTGGGCTGCTATTGTAAATTTACAATATCTTGGCTATTGTAAATAATGATGTACTAAACATAGGGGTGCATGTATCCCTTTGAATCCATGTTTTTATATTCTTTGGTTAATATCTAGTGGTGTGATTACTGGATCATTGGGGATTCTATTTTTAACTTTTTGAGGAACCTCCATACTGTTTTCCATAGTGGCTGTACCAGTTTGCAGTCCCACCAACAGTGCACAAGTGTTCCTTTTCTACCACATCCTCCCCAACACTTGTTGTTTCTTGTGTTGTTGATTTTAGCCATTCTAACGGGTGTGAGGTGGTATCTCATTATAGTTTTGATTTGCATTTCCCTGATGGTAAGTGATGATGAACATCTTTTCATGTGTCTGTTGGCCATCTGGATGTCGTCTTTGGAGAAATGTCTGCTCGTGTCTTACACCCATTTTTAAATTGGATTATTTGTGTTTTTGGGGGGGTGTCAAGTTTTACATATTCTTTATATAGTGTGGATCACACCCTGAGCCCAATGGATAACCCCATGTCATCTCAAATACTTTTTCCTATTCCATAGGTTACCTTTTAGTTTTGTTGATTGTTTCCTTTGCTATGCAGAAGCTTTTTATTTTGATGAAGTCCCAATAGTTTATTTTTGCTTTTATTTTCCTTGCCTCAGGAGACATATCTAGAAAAAAGTTACTATGGTCAATGTCATAGAGGTTACTGCCTGTGTTCTCCTCTAGGATTTTTTTGGTTTCAGAGCTCACAGTTAGGTCTTTAATCCATTTTGAATTTATTTTCAAGTACAGTATAAGAAAGTGGTCCAGTTTCCTTCATTTGCATGTTGCTGTCCAATTAAATGAAAAGAAAATTTAAATATATTTATACTTGCCAGATTTTAAATATTAACCAAAAATAGAGGTTCTCTAGATACATATTTATTAGTAAAAAGGGACTTCTAGAGTTATAAGGTTATTTTTGTATTGTACACTATATGGTTGGTTGGAATTTTAGATTTATAGATGAAAATACTTGTTTCACTAATGGAAGAATTTTTTATGAGTATACAGTGAAGACAATTTAGTTCTTTCAAGATTTTCTTTTACTGAATGACTGAATAATTAGCAAATTCATTGTTTGTGTGGAACTCTCTGCCTGGTCCTTTGGAAAAGTAGGAAACCTGAACTGTGTTCTTAAAGTTTATTAAGTAGTTAAGCAGCAAATGATTTAAATTGATTTGATGTTCATCCTGATTCTTTTCCATGGCTTTTCATTGAGCTATTTCTTATAATTTATCTCCTGGTCACTTAGATTTCATTGTCAAGTAATTTTAAGAAAATATCATATGTCCTGTTCTCCTTAAGATATTTTAATCAGCTACTTTTATACTCTAAGGTCAGATTGATTTAATAAAATAATTGGATCAAACTTTTCCTCAGAAGTTTGTAGTAGTTTAGTACCAAAGTAGTCTTTTAGTCATAGCTGATTTTTTTTTTTAATTAAAGATTTCATTTATTTATTCATGAGAGACACACAGAGAGAGGCAGAGACACAGGTAGAGGGAGAGGCATGCTCCCTGCCGGGAGCCCGAGTGGGACTCGATCTCAGGACCCCAGGATCATGCCCTGGGCCGAAGGTAGGTGCTCAACCGCTGAGCCACCCAGGCGTCCCAGTCATAGCTTCTATATTAATGATGCATTTCGCTAGATTCCATTGTAAATTTATTTTGTGAAGGACTCATGGATGCTGTATCCCTGACTTCTTGCGTGTTTAAATATCTGTTTCTTTTCTCTTCAGAGGATATTTTGCTTTGTTTTATTATTCTTGAATCCCACTTAGAAAACTGTAGATTACTTCTTTGTCATCTGGCATTGAGAATTCCTCATAGAACAGGGAGGCTAGTCTGATTTCCCACATGTAAGTGAACTGCTCGTTTCTGCCTGAACACCTGCAAATTTTTTTTCTTTATCTTGAAGTTCAGTGACTTGATATAACTTCTTTTGGATCATTCTGTATCATTTTTTTTCCTGGAGCACTGTCTGTTATTTCAATCTGTTCTTCCTTCATGTTAGGGAAAATTCTTACTATTATTACTTGAAATATTTTTCTAGCCAATTTTTGGGTTCTGTTTTACAGGATCAGCATTTTTCAGTGTGTTCTTCATGCCTCTTGTCTCCATTAAAAAATGTATTTCTCTTCCTTCTCTGTCTTCACTGCATTAATGAAACCTTTTTTTCTGTATCAGTCATTAATTTTTTAGCCATATCTCCTCATTTTTAGCTGTTTCCTCTTTCCATTGCTGTTTCTCTCTTATTTATTAGTACTAAATTCAGAATTTTTTGTTCTTCAGTACATTTTGATTGCTCTGCAACACTTTACAATTTTTTTTTCCTGTTCTGTCATTTAATCTTTGAGCCTCTGTTCACTAGTATTTTCTGAAGTTCTCCCATCATGTGAAGCATTTTGTTTCTTGGTTTTGTTTTCTTTAGGAGGGAGAGCGCTTTTTCCTCCTTGGCACATTTGTTTCCTTCCTTTCTTCTCTTTTCATCTTTTCCTTCTTTATTTTCATCCTGTGATATGTTTCTACATTTTACTTCATCTTGTCCTGTGAGTAGATATTCTCATTGCTGGGATACAGTGTCATTTAATTTTTCTTCCTGTATTTCTTATTATAGTGGAGAACTATTATTTTCACCTGCTTTTTACATTTTGAGATTTGGTTATTGTCTGTTCCATTTTGCTGTAATTCAGGGTGAGGTGTGGGGTGGGCTTATTCTGGGGAAGTGGAGGATGGAAAGGGCTTGGCTGGATTATGTGCGTCCTGTGTCAAAATGTTTTCCCCCTTTTTGGCTATACATGGACAATGATGCCCTTTCAAAGGAGCACTCAGGTAGAAAGCCTTCTTACAAAGGCATGCAAACTATTTCTGTACCTTTCAGCTGAGTGGCATGAAGCCACTCCTCAGAGAGCTTCCTGATATTTTGTTTCAGATTGTGGCTTCCTTTTTTACACATATGAGCCCTGTTGCCTAGATTTTAATATATTAAAGAACTGAAATTTTCTCCACAGGGTAATTATTTCATATATTTAAGATTACTTTGGGGCCTGTAGGATCACCTTCAGTTTTAAATAACAAGGCTGTTTTACATATTTTCCGGAGCAAACCATATTCAGAAATAATAAATGGGCTTCACATCACTCCTTTTTGCATGTTGCCATTGTACCGTTTCCTGTTGCCAACATAGAAACAACTTAATATAAAGTACATGTCATTTTAAATGATCTCTCATTAGGCATCCAGGACTTATGTCATTCTTGATGTCTTAATTTAAAATGATGTAGCTTTTATAAAATTGGTACTTTACCTGCATGAAATCATTATGCCCATTGCCATGTAGAAACATACCCTTTACTTCACTGTATTTATCTCACAGAAGGGGAATGATTCTTTTTTGGTCCTGTTATAAATCCACTTCTCACATGGGCAAAACACACACAATGGTCAGTGTACTCCTGGTGATTCATTAAGTCTTCAGGGTGCAGAAGGGCAGGGGTGGGTCACACTAGGGCAGGATTTTAGCCAGGAGTCTGTCACCTTGTATCGATCTACCAGTTACTGGTTTCATTTATGTTTGCGGTTGCTCCATTGTGGCTATGATTACTGTGAATTCCATCTGAGACGTACAAGATGATAAAAGTAAACTGAAATTTATAAAGTTTACAAAAGCCTTCAAATCAACCTCAATATCCAGTTTATTACATTATGTTTAAATGCTCTCGGTGTTATGCTTCCTTCTATCGAGATGACCCTTAAGGAAATTGTCAGTAATATGTGTCAAAGATTATCTGTGACTGAGAAACTACCATTTGTTCTAAATGATTATTATTTATCACTGGCGTTGATAATTTTATCGATTGGATTAATTACAGGCAGTCAGACTTTGAAGACCATTTTAAAGACTTCCCATGATTCTTTAATGGAACATTCACAATGAAAATGGGTCAGGGTAAGGGGGAGGTTTCATTTATTGTCGGCATTTCTTTGTCCTGATAAATCAAAACTCACAATGTTTGAACAGTCTTAAACTTCTCATGCAGTAGTTGTTATATTAACAGGTTGCTGTGATTTTATATACTCACACATATTAAGTTTTCTTCCCTTCTTTCTCTCAAAGTTTCCAGCATTTTAAGGTTTTCTTTGCCACTATAACTTAGTATTTATTTTCCTGGGAGTCTTTTTTTGTACCATTCTCTGGGATTTAATAAACGCTTATTGATTGCATAATACCAGCGATGAGATTGTTTGGCCAGTGTAGTTGTGCAACCAGTTAATTTGTGAGTGGAAAACAAGCTAGCAAACAAACTTTCAAAGCCCTTATCAATTCAGGTCAAAAGCAATGTCTTTTAGCTCTTTTTATTCATAGTTCATATTACCATCATGAATGTAGTATTTTCATTAGCATCAGTAATTATACACAAGATCTACTGGAAAATTGGTGGTAATAAAACCTGTCTAGCCACAGTTAATTAAGGAGTTTTCTTATTTTGAGCCTCAGGAGAAATCTTCACCATGCATTTCTTAAAATGTGGCCTTATATCGTCATGGAGGTGGAACAAAACTGGGAAAGGGTGATGTAGCCCAGATAAATTATATATGCATTACATCGTTGCCTAAGAACAGGGGTCAATAGTTCTCCTGTCTGTTAGAGTATATAATTGTGCCTGCATTAGATGCTGGCAGCTTATCAGAGGCTCTGTCTGGCGTTTTGTCTCAGAGTTTATTTTGTTAAGGAAGTTCATGTATTTGGATTGCTTTCTGTCTCTCCCCCAAATTATTAAGCTTGGTATTAAACCCTTAAACGTGTTTGCGATTGATTTCTTTTTAAAAGATTCTGGCAGGTGAAGGGTTTAATTTATAATGCTTAACTTTTCAACTCCTTGCTTGACTGAGTCTTTTTTTTTTTTTTTTGGCATCTGTTTTCATTGATATATTACAAATTTTTAAAAACAGCCCAGTTTTTAATCTCTTGCCAAGTTCTGATATCTTTCTCATTTTGTGGTATTTATGTTTATAAATTTTTACCATTTACAATCGGTATAAATTTAACTTTGAAAACCCCTAACAGCTCTTTTGTTTTCCAAGGGTGCTCTCCCAGTTGATAGTAACATTTCCTTTTTTTTTTTTTTTTTTGCAGCTTATGTAATTTTGTTTAAAAAACATTCCCTGCCCTTCTGCTACTTCCAGACCTTGATTTAACCCACTGAAAATGGGTACTTTTGACAGCATCTGTACTGGGAAATGCTTTCCAAATAAAACATTTGTTAGGACACACAAACGATTTATTTGGGTACATCTAAAAGCCTAAATATTTGATTCTGCTGCCAGTATGTGCTTTATTGGCTAATGTTTCTACAGTGTTTCCACATTTTTATAGGCTAACAGCCAAATTGTCCAGCAGTCTGGTGCCTCTCGGGGAGTGGAAGTGAGTGTGTATATGGGGAACTGGTGGCACTACCATGTATGCTCCTGTGTGCATATCCAGTTGGCACGTTAGAACTCGCAGAAGTTGACCCCTTCAACCTGGAAGCATAGATACTAATGAGGTTCCTTAGTTTGTCAAAAGTGGCTTGAGGAAGCCCACTCAGACGTGCTGTGACATTGATCCAAGGAAATCAGAACTGTAAAGGCAGCTTCTTTGGTCATGTTGGATATAAGGTAATCAAGAAATATAGTACAACTGAGATCTAAAATGTCATCATTGTACAAAGATACATTAGGGTGAAAAAATACTGCGTAGTGCTTATGGTTTATAAAACGTATTATCATGTGTCTTCTTATTGAACAATCAAAAATGACTTGTGAGGTAGATATTGTTAAATCTGCTTTATAGATAAGAAATCACATGAGCTGGAAATATTGAGGCTGTGGGTTTAAATTTTCATCATTCTATTTTCTGTGTTCTCTTGCTGTCCTACATGGGAAATAAGGCCTGGCCAATCGGAGATGCACTGACCTAATGTAATAAAATTGCATCAGACGTCTATCAAATTAGTGACCTAGGAACTCTGCGTGTAGTACCAGCACCAGAAGGTTGGTCAGCAGCAAGGATTTGTGGATCCTAACTAAAGTAAAGTTCTCATTAGATGAAATCTGAAACTCTTAAGTCAGTCACTATATGATGAGAACAAAGTGTGGATAAGTGAAGATGCACATTTGTACGTATCTAACAGGTAGACATAACTCATGTTTTCTCTCTGGGTATATGTGGCATTGTGAGGAAGAAGATGTGTTGGTAGCCCTTTGAGGAAGATTTTGAGAATGGTGTTATGTTAATTAACCAAGACCAATTGCAAAGGCTTCCGTTCCACGTACGCACGGAGTACTTTTTATAGATGTGCCTGGTGCCCAGCAATATTCAAGGGCCTGGGGGATGCAGAAGAAGTACCTCATACATAGGGCACAGCTCTGAGGAGGAATTATAATCTAGTAAACACAGTAGAGAAAATGAGTCTTTCAGTCAGTTTGGCAAATGCTGGGGACTGATTGTCTTTCCCCAGGATTCATGTGTGGAAATCCTTTTTTTTTTTTTTTTTAAAGATTTTATTTATTTATTCATGAGAGACGGAGAGAGAGGCAGAGACATAGGCAGAAGGAGAGGCAGGCTTCTCGCTGGGAGCCTGATGTGGGACTCCATCCTGGGACCCTGGGATCACGACCTGAGCCAAAGGCAGATAGATGCTCAACCACTGAGCCACCCAGGCACCCCATGTATGGAAATCCCAAACCCTGGTGTGACAGTATTTACAGACGGGGTCTTTAGGAGGTAATTGGATCATGAGGCTGGAACCATGATGGTGGGATGTGATGACATAGCAAGAAGATGGCCAGCTGCAAGTAGAGAAGAATGGCTTCATTGAGAACTAAATAGGTTCTTGAACCTTGGGCTGGGACCTCTTAGCCTGCCAAACATCGAGGAGCAGATTTTTCCTTTCGCAGAAGTTGTCTAGGATATGCTTTAGAATTTCTGAGAAGATATGCTTGTATTCTGATCCCTCATCAGTTTGGATCCATATTTCTTGGCCACAACTAACCTTCCCCAACTCCTGCCCTACCACACACAGACACGTTCACTCACACACAGTGGGAGTCCTAACTCAGCAGCAATCCAGGATTGCCCTTGGATCAATATCCTCGGATCAATATCCTCCTGCTCCAATATGGTAGAAAAAATTCAGAACAGTTGCCATAAGCCATAGGAAGCCTTTTAAAAATTATAAATATATTACATATTTATATTATAATTATAAATATTAATGTGTCTCTATATTAATCATTTTATAGTCCTATATAAAATTATGTATGAGAGATAATACATATTTTAATGTTTTATGTATTATTTCTTCATTATATATAACATATATAATAGGGAAGACCCATATATAATGGGAAAAAATCAACCTTATATGTCTTATAGAAGTTATATAATGCCAATGTTTACATACATTGGAAGGGAAGTTGCTGACAACTGGGAAGTAGAGTATTTAATAGTCATTAAGAGATGATGGCCTGAATTAAGGTTCCAGCACTTTAGATAGCATGAGTGGTATGGAGAGATATTTCAGAGGTGGTGGCATCAGAACAACTTTGTCATTGATCATGGAGTGAAGAGAATCAAAGGATGCTCCTAGATTTCGCATTTGGTACATGTTGATATCATTAACATGAGTAGAGAATAATGGAGAAGAAAAAAAAAAGTAAGGTTTGAAAGTATGAAGTGAGAAGAGAAGTGAATTAGTGAGGAGGCTTTATAAGCTTTCTGGGACACTTTCTAATTTTTAGAGAATCGACATAGAGGTTATGATAGGGAATATAAGGACCTAGGACTCGAGAGAGAGATAGGAACTAGAGATGGGTTATTTGTAGAGGGAGGGAATTACGGCAGTGAGTGTGACTTGGATTTCTCTGGGAAGAGTGTGCACAAGGGGGAAGAGTAGCCTTTTCAGGCTCCTGGTGGTAATTTCTGAATGTGAAATGGATGGAAATCATGCATTATGGCCTCCAGAAAAAATACAAGAAGAATAAATCCCCTTCCCTTAGAGTTTACAGAGATAGTCTTTTATGTTTGTACTTTGTTTTATGTTTTATTAAGTATTTTCACAAAATCATTTTTAGAAAACTTCTGATTCTGTCATCTAAACAAATATTTAATAAGGCAAAGAAAGTGTCAAGATTAGAGTACTCGTTTGCATTCTGTTTACTGACAGGCATAAATGATGACCTACACAGATTCTGTTCTTGGGGGGGCCTGAAGTAGAATCATATCAAGTAATTATTTGCCTTGAGAATATTTGGTAAAGTAGAGGCATACAGAAGTGTAGTAACATATCACCAATAGTCTTAGTTATCCAGAGACTGTAGCTGTCTGAGACTCTACCAACTATTTGGAATGCACAGGTAAGACCTCTGAGAAGACAGGTGGATGATGCAAGATATGTTTGCCTCACATACATGAAAGTATGTCGCATGCTCAAGTCTCTGTTTTACTTTCCATACAGGTTAGCTTCAAAAATTATACAACAGAGGAGAAGAAGCAAATTTGTGATACGCATTTTAACAAAGGACATTAAGAAGTATCTGGTTGGATTTCCTTATCATAGTTAGGTCCAAAGATTCCCAGTGACATGTTCAAGGTCATTTAGCTAGAATAATAACGTAAATCAACTTGACTCTTGGTCCAGTGTTCTTTCTATTCCACCACAGGGCAGAAGGAGCAGCTATAAAAAGAACATGATGGTATTGAGAAGTAAAAGGCTGACAGACTATAAAATGCAGATACAAGAGCACAAGAAGCACAACAATTTCAGGTTATGCAGTATAGACACACTCCAGTGGGCCTTGCAGTTATCTCTGTGTGCAGCATTGCATAGTCTTTGAGGTCCATAATTATTGGCCTGAGTCATCAGGGAAATGTTAACTTATGTCCCTTCCTATGTATAACATATAAGGAATATTTCCATCCCAAGGGGTTAGTACTTTTAAATTTGAAGTTGAAAGATATAAACCCTTATTAAAAAAAAAAAAAAGATAAACCCTTAGGCATATAGAAGACTAAACTCTACAAAAAACAAAAAACAAAAAACAAAAAAAACAAAACAAAAACAAATCTAAACTAAACTCTCCAGAATGCAATATTCCAAGAAGGCTGTTAGTGAGGTTTATTGATAAAGGGACAGAATTCTCTAGTGTCATGCTTATTACTCTTTCATTCAAATGACCAGACTTAAATGTTTGATGCATAGAATAATAGGCATTCGAGGTTGCATGACCTTATTTAGAACTGAAGCCCTCATCATGCTTAGAGGAAGGAGTTGTCTCGGTCTGATATCATGCTTATAAAGTTGATGGCTTAAGGCTCATCCTTAGGGGCAGGCATGAGAACCTCAGGAGAATTTTTCTTTTTTTCACTTTGCCTTAGAACTGAGTCCCTTAAACTCCCATTCACCTATTATCCGCCTCATTCTTCTGTCTTTGAACACCACCATAATTGAGTTCTGTTATGTAACTGCATGTTCTAGTCTTGGCTGATTTCTTTGGCATTCCTGGCTTTATGCACATACCCCAACCTTATTTTCTCAGTTTTGGTGACTGGCACAACTTTATTTAACCAATTGTTCTTGGTTTAGCCCATTTGGCTGTCAATCTCTACACCTTCTATCCCTTTCAAGAAGCCAGGAAACTGAAATATAAGTCAAAAAAGCATTTAATTATGGACTTGGAAAGTGTCATATTTGTATCTATAGGAAGTTATCAGAAGACAAAATTGGTGGCTTTTTTAAAACAACTTGTCAGGAGTTCAGCATTTTTATGTCTTTAACCATTGTGGTCACTATGATGTTTTATCTATTAAGCTTATAGATAAACACACAAAATTTTAAATGGACATGATCATTTTTTTTTTTTTTTGGTCTTCATTTGGAATACTGAAGTGTCTGAAATTAGAATTTTTTATTAATTTGGAAAAGTCAGTTAGATACTATTTGTGCATTGTGGAATATTAACTAATATTCCACTGTATTCCCCAGCTAAAGTGATGGCAAGTTGCTGGGCGTTAAAGTCAAGGTCATGGGGTTTCAGTGCTGGTGTATGATCATAGGGGCTACTTTCTTTTGAATTGAAAGAGGTTGTGGAGGATCAGGGCAATGTATGGAATTGACTTACCTTGTGTGTCACTGAGGGAAAGTTGTATCTTGGCTCGATCCTTTTGCACATGGAGCTGCAAGAGGCCACAGAGGTTAGGATTGCATTCAAGGGATCCTCAAGGGAGAATTGGCTGCTCTTTTCTTACAGATCCCCAAGGAAAAGAGAGTCCATGACCTCTGCTGACGGCACATTTCAGAACTTCACAGTCAGGCTTGTAAGGAGCTCTTTCTACAATGTCCCTAATCCGTAGTTTCTTTTCTCTGTCATTTTATTTTTCCAGCTTTGATAGGTTTTCCCTCTTTTCTTTATCAAAACAGTACATACTTATTATGTGCTCATTAGCGAAATATCAGAAAACTTAAAAAGAAGTCAGAGACAAGACAGATAAAGCTACCATAATTTTCATTACATTCAGAAAAATGAGGTAACTTCCTATATGCCATTTGTATTTTGGTTTTTATACTGAAGAATATATAGTACAAACCTATTTATGTCCATGGACACATTTCTCTGTCTTTTGAAATGACCCTTAGTGGGATTTTATTTTATAGCTTGATAATTTATTTAACCACTCTCCTATTTTTGGACATTTAGGTTGCTTCCAAGAGTCAGTAATTACAAACAGCAGAGAAATAAATATTCTTTTGCACATCCTTAATTATTACCTTAGGATAAATTCCAAGAGTTAGAATTGCTAGAGCGAAAGGCCATGTGCATTTTATGGATTTTAATATTTTCTGCCAAGTTGCTCTACAGTTTATAGTCCCACCCACTAGAAGATGAGAATGGTCTGCTCTTAATTAATTTACATTGCAGCTACATTGCAAGAACTTGGAAGAGGTAACTCAGTGGTATGAAATGGTCATGTCCTAGCTTTAAGAGCATGCTGTATAATAGGGGGTAAATAACCACCATCTTGTCCTTTACTGAAATTCCTATCACCTCATGCTTTATGGTTATAGTGGGAAATTTTAATTTATTTGGGCTTTTTTGGAAATCAAAAATGAATGGTGAAAAAGGCAAGGGGATTGTTGGAACAGTGAACAGTCCTGTGTGTGTGAGTATTCTTCGCATTCCTGACCATAGGGATGTTGAATCAGCTTCTGTAAGATTCCTTTGTGGATTGTGTGCAGTGGGATCATGAATTGCCATGTAGATTGAATGTAGGGTCTCTACATGAGTGATAACTGGGCTTCTTGTCTATCATCCTGCTCTGCAAACCCGATCAGTCTTTCTGGTAATTAGTGGCTGGAAGCCTTATATATGTTAGAAAAATAAGTTGGGACACCTGAGTGGCACAGTGGATTGAGTGGTCCACCCTTGGTTTTGGCTCAGGTCGTGATCTCAGGGTTGTAAGATCAAGCCCTGTAGCAGACTTAGGCTCAGCAGGGAGTCTGCTGGGGATTCTCTCTTCCTCTTCTCCCCACCCATGCTCACTTGCTCTCTCTCTCAAATAAACGAATGAATCTTAAAAGAAAGAAAAAAATCAAGTTAACATAGATTCTGAATTTTGTGAGAGAATGCATAAATGGGCCATCAAAAAGTATGCTTTGAAAATATAACATTTCTTTTTTTTTCTTTTTAACGATTTTATTTATTTATTCATGAGAGAGACACAGAGAGAGAGAGGCAGAGACACAGGCTGAGGGAGAAGCAGGCTCCCTGCGGGGAACCTGATGCAGGATTCTCTATCCCAGGACCCTGTGGATCACGCCCTAAGCTAAGAGTAGACACTCAACCACTGAGCCACCCATGAGTCCTGAAAATATAACATTTCTTATGGAGACTTGATTATAAACACATTTCTCTAAAGACTCTTCCGTCTGAAGTGAATATGTGAGAGATTTATTGTCTTAGAAAAATGTACTTCTAATGGTGGCAGCACTTCGTCCTAAAGTATAAAGATACACTGCTTTGATTCATACACTGCTCTTCTTGTTTATTTTACTTGTGACCTAGTCGTGTTGAGGGTATTTGATCCTAAGGCAATGTCTTTTGACCAGCAAGGCATCAAGTCACAGTGATGTCCTGCAGATGCTGATTTAACCATCCCTTGGGCCTTTGGGACTGTCTGCCATGGCCAGACTTGTCTGATGACCCCACTGTGCAGTAGAACTGCTACCCGTTCTGTAAAAACAGTTGGGAAACACAGCTTATAGATCTGTTTTGGCTTTTGGCTTCCCTGAAATATTATACTTCAGGTTCAGATCAATATTAATGTGTCTGAGCATCCTTACTCCACCTCATATAGATTACTCTGATATTAATTTGGGAGAATTGAGAGAACTAAAAAGTTTTTTGGATATATACTAGAACTAGATTTACCTAAGATTCTCAATGGAGTCATTCTGAAATTCTGGTGTAGTTTTGCTATCTTCAGTGTTCTTTTGCCCAGTAAAAAACACCTAGCTAGGTATGGTTTTGTACTCCTGTGTTCTGTGAAATGTACCATAAAGAGATGCAGGGATAGTCACTCGTGGGTAAGAGCCATTGAGGAGCTTACTGTTCCATGGGCCTGCTTATTAATATTTGTGTTTCATTGTGGACTGTATTTCTCTGCATCGTTGGCTGCAATTCATGTAGGTGTGAAAAAGCACTGAATATCTACGTTCTTTTAAAAGTTATACCACAGCACAAATCACTTTCTCACTGTCTATGTTTTGGGTGGAAAATCCTGAATGATATAAAATTAGACCTCAGATATGTGTAATAGTTACTTTAGGAAGGATCTATCAGCTCTTTCTAGTTAGTTGCTATATTTGTTAGTTTCACTGGGGATAAGTTGTAAAAGTAGGTCCATGAGTTGAGACTCAGACGCTGTTACTGCTTAGGTTCCTCTTCGTAATTGCAGAGTGCTGGGTTTTACCTCCCACATGTGGTTAAGAGGTGCAGTCTTTCTGCCAATCCTCCTGGATCTTTGTACTTATCAACTGGGAACCAGATCTTTGCATCGGAGTTGTACATGGTTTCTTATCTAAAAACTAATAGCTTGAAGAAATGTAAATGTAGAATGTGGTACCAAGTGATTACTTTTAGACAACTCTATTAGCATTTTATATTGCTTATTTTCTGTCAAAATATTAAAGTTTGCCCAATTAACTATTTTACAATGAAAAATTTATTGATGTTGTTTCATCATACCAAGTACTAATTCATCATGAGACTTTTTCATATAGAGAAATGGA
Organism: Vulpes vulpes; assembly: GCF_048418805.1. NCBI lineage: Eukaryota > Metazoa > Chordata > Mammalia > Carnivora > Canidae > Vulpes > Vulpes vulpes. The sequence goes on along the minus strand of NC_132785.1, from coordinate 27,897,981 downwards.
ATTATTTTGTTGAATACTTTGTAACTTAAAGGGTGGGTAATTGGTAAAAAGAAATGTTCTAAAAACATTGTTGAATGACCTGTGCTATTTATTGGAAGTAGGAAGACTGAGTACCAAAATCTCTTTTTTTTGTTGTTCATATAATACATTATAAAAATGGAAACAGAGGGGCTCCTGGGTGCCTCAGTTGGTTGGGCATCTGCCTTTGGCTCAGGTCATGACCCTGGGGTCCTGGGATTGAGCCCTGTGTAAGGCTCCCTGGTCAGTGGGGAGTCTGCTTCTCCCTCTTCCTCTGTCCCTCCCCCAGATGGTGATCTCTCTCTCCCTCAGTCTCTCTCTCAAATCAATTACAAATCTTTTTAAAAAATTGGAAACAGATTGAAGAGCTAAGGTAGGTCAAGGCAGAGTGCTGTGACTCAAAATCTGCAATTGTTTTTCCCATTTGACATTTTTCAGCGACGTGCAAATCAAAGTCTATGTACTTATAACAGATATAAACATATATAAACACACACATGCACATATACATATATCCATATCCTTCTGGTGTTTTCTGGCATAAAAATAACTGTTTTATTGCCTTATTTAACTGTATTTTAGTCTGTATAACTGTATATATATATCAGATACACTGGATAACAATTTTCTTTACTGCCAGAAGAAAAATGATTAAATGCAGAATGATATATTTGCCCATATTGCCTAGTGTTTGAGATTATTAACCAATCCCTTCTATTGGTCTAGACATAATGCTTATAGTTAAGGTTGGGTAATACACTAACATTTGATTCACTGTTATAAGTATGTTTAAATAGCATAAAATAGTGTGGGAAACATTTATTTCTTCAAAACTCTTGGGATAGCATGTTGCTACCTGATAGTTTTATAGACTTGGCAGTGTGGTTGCTTTTAGGACTTAGTGTCCTTGCATATGTCTAGATATTATTTCTGATGACCTCGGAATAAAGTTAGAATATATTCTTGAATTGTCCGTTTATATTTAACTCCTTTTTTTAAGCTGCTCTAAAGAATATAATCTTTTTAAAATAAAAAAATGAAATTTACGATTAAACTTATAGCAGAGAAGTTTTTTTAAATTAACTGTATTTTTAGAACAGTTTCAGACTCAGAGCAAATTGACCGTTGTACTTTCATATAGAAAAGTTTCACTACCCTAAAAATCCTCTTTACTCTTCCCATTTATCCTTTACTCCCCTTTCACCCCCAGAAACCATTCCTCTTTTTTTACTGTCTCCATAATTTTACTTTTTCTGGAATGTCATGTAGTTGGGATTATGCAGTATGCATAGCCTTTTCAGATAGACCTCTTCCACTTAGTGATATACATTTAAGTTTCTTCCATGTCATTTTGTGGCTTTATAGTTTTTTTTTTTTTTTAATCATTGATTACCATTCAGTTGTTGAGATGTATTACCGTTTATTCATTCACCTACCAAAGGACATCTTGGTTGTTTTCATGTTTTGGCAATTATGAATTAACGCTATTATAAAGATCCCTTTGAAGGTTTTTGGATGGAAATACATTTTCAGTTCATTTGGATAAATTCCAAGAAGTGTGGTTACTGGGACCTGTAGTAAGAAATTGCCAAACTGTCTTCCGAAGTGGCTGCACTGTTTTGTATTCCAACCAATAAAGTGGCTCTATATCCTTTTCAGCATTTGATATTGTCACTATTTTAGATTTTGGCCATTTTAATAGGTGTAGTGGTATCTCGTTTCAATTTGCAATCCTCTAATGACCTATGATATTGAACATCTTTTTATATGCTTACTTGCCATCCATTTATCTTCTTTGATGAGGTTTCTTTTGAGATCTTGGGTCCGTTTTTTTGTTTGTTTGTTTGTTTGTTTTTGTTTTTGTTTTTTTTTTGTTTTTTTTTTGGGGGTCCGTTTTTTAATCAGGTTGCTTGTTTTCTTATTGTTGAGTTTTAAGAATTCTTTGTATGTTTTGGAGAACAGTCTTGTATTAGATGTCTTTTTCTCCCGCATACTTTCTTCTAGTCTGTGGCTTCTTTTCTCATTCTCTAGAATGAAGTCTAGTTTATGAATTACATCTTTCACGGGTCATGCATTTAACGTTGTATCTGTAAAGTTATCTCCATACCAAAGTCATCTGGGTTCTCTCTTATCTCCTAGGACTTTTGTATTATGTATATTACATTTAGGCCTGTGATTCATTTTGAGGCAATTTTTGTGAAAGGTGTAAAGGTCTATGTCTAAGATTCTTCTCTCTCTCTCTCTTTTTTTTTTTTATGGCAAGTGGATGTCAAGTTACATCAGTAACATTTGTTGAAAAGACTGTCTTTGCTCCAGAAATTAGCATTTTAATTAGTAGATTTAAATGGCGGTGTGTTTTTAGATTCAAATTCACTTGTTCATTGTTGGCATATAGGAAGGTGATTGACTTTGTATACTAACCTTGTATCTTGCAACTTTGTAAAAGTCACTCATTACTATTTTGGATTTTCTACATATATGATCATGTCATTTGTGAACAAAGACAGTTTTTTTTTCAAATATTTTATTTATTAATAGAGAGAGAGAGAGAGAGGCAGAGACACAGGCAGAGGGAGAAGCAGGCTCCATGCCAGGAGCCTGACGCGGGACTCGATCCCGGGACTCCAGGATCGTGCCCTGGGCCAAAGGCAGGCGCCAAACCCCTGAGCCACCCAGGGATCCCAAGACAGTTTTGTTTATTCCTTCCCAATCTGTATATCTTTTATTCCCTTTTGTTGTCTTAGTGCATTAACTAGGACTTCCAATATGTTGGAAAGCAATGGTGAGAGTTTGACATCTTTGCCTTTTTCCTGATCTTAGTGGAAAACTTCAGATTTCTCACCATTAAGTATGATGTCAGCTGTGTACGTCTTTTGTAGAGTTTATATTGGTTAGGGTAAGACACACACACACACATTTATATATAAAAATATAAATGAGAATGGTTCATGTGATTATGGGAGGATAAGATATGCCACAATATGTCATCTGCAATCTGGAGAACTAAGAAAGCTGGTGGTATAATTTAGTCAGACTGAAGACTTGAGAACCTGGCTTTAGACTTTGCATCCAAAGGCTGGATAACCAGGAGCTCTGGTGTCTGATGGAAGTAGAAGATAGATGCCTTAAATCAAGAAGAAAGAGAATTTGTCTTTCTGGTTTTTTTGCTCTATTTGGACCTTCCATCAGTGCTTGATGTCGGCCCACACAGATGAGGGTGGATCTTCTTTACTCAGTCTACTAAATTCAAACTGGAAATACTCTCACAGATACACCCAAAAATAATGTTTTACCTGCTATCTGGCATGCATTAGCTACGTCAAGATGAGGTATAAAATTAGCCATCACAAATATTATTTGTCAAGTTGAGAAAGTTCCTCTCTAATCCTAGTTTACGGACAGTTTTATCATGAATGGTGTTGGATTTTGTCAAATGTTTGCATGTATTTATAGGATCATGTGACTTTTTTTTTCTACTTTAGTCTTTGGAAATGAGGGATTGTACTAATTGATTTTCTAATGTTGAATCAACTACATATCTTGGATAAATCTCACTTGTCTGTAGTGTATAATTCTGTTTATATATTCTTGTATCCCTTTTGCTAATATTTGTTGAGAATTTTTATATCTGTTAATGAGAGAGATTGGTCTGAAGTTCTCTTGGAATGTCTTTGTCTGGTTTTGATAATATGGTAATACTGGCCACATATAATGAGTTAGAAAGTGTTCCCTATGCTTCTGTCTTCTAGAAGAGATGGTAGAGTGAAATAATTTCTTCTTTAAATGTTTGGTAAGATTGACTAGTGAACTCATCTATAACTGGTGCTTTTTTTTTTTTTAGATTTTTCTTTTGTGAAAAAATTTTTTAAAGATTTTATTTAGTCATGAGGGACACAGAGAGAGAGAAAGAGAGAAAGGGGGGGGGGCAGAGATACAGGCAGAGGAAGAAGCAGGCTCCATGCAGGGAGCCTGATGTGGAACTCGATCCTGGGTCTCCAGGATCACGCCCTGGGCTGAAGGTGGCGCTAAACCACTGAGCAACCTGGGCTGCTCTTTCTTTCTTTTTTTGAGAGAGATGGTGAGGGAGGGTCGAAGGGAGAGAGAGAATCCCAAGCAGGCTCCATGCCTAGCATGATGGAACCCAGTGTGGGGCTCCATCCCCTGAGATCAGGACCAAGCCAAAACTAAGAGTTGGATGCTTAACTGACTGAGCCACCCAGGCACCCCTGTACCTGGCGCTATTGTTTTGAAAAGGTTATTAATTACTGGCTCAATCTCTTTATAATAAATACATTCCTGTTCAGATAACCTATTTCTTCTTTTGTGGGTTTTGGTAGATTGTATTTTTCAAGGTATTGATCTATTTCATCTAGGTTATCAAATTTATGGGCATTGAGTTGTTCATAGTATTCTTTTATTATTTTATCACTCATGGAATCTCTGATGATAGTTCCTCTTTCATTTCTGATACTATTAATTTGTGTCTTCTCTTTTTTTCTTAGCCTGGCTAGATTTATCGATCTTGTCAAAGAACCAGTTTTTGGTTTTGTTGATTTTTTTTCTATTGATTTCCTCTTTTCAGTCTCATCGATTTCTTCTCTAATTTTTATTCTTTCTTTTCTTTTGCTTACTTTGGATGAATTCGCTCTTCTTTTTTAGTTTCTTAAGATGTAATGTTAGATTATTGGCACTAGATATTCCTTCTTTTTAAATGTATATAAATTTTCCTATAGTTACTGCTTTTGCTTTCCTCTCTAAGTATTTTTTTTGGCATCCCATTAATTTTGATACATTATATTTTTAACGTTATTTAGTTCAAAATATTTTAAATTTTCTCTTGAGATTTCTTTTTTGACCCATTTGTTGTTTGAAAGTGTGTTGTTTATCTCTTAAGTATTTTGGAATTTTCCAGCTATCTTTCTGCTACTGATTTACTTTAGCTCCAATGTAGTCTGAGGTCACACATTGTATGATTTCTATTCTTTTAAATTACTTAAGGTGTGTTTAATAGCTCAGACTGTGGTCTGTCTTGGTGAATGTTCCATTCAGGCTTGAAAACATGTGTACTCTATTGTTTTTTGATGAAGTAGGCTATAGATGTGAATTTTGTTCAGTTGATTGATGGTGCTGTTGAATTCAACTCTGTCCTTGTTGGTTTTCTGCCACTGAATCTGTCCATTTCTGATAGAAGGGTGTTAAAGTTTCCAGCTGTAATAGTGGACTCACTTATTTCTCTTTGAAATCCTATTTATGTTTTTGCCTTTTATATTGTGATGTTCTGTTGTTAGACACATACACATTAAGGATCATTTTATGTTTTTGGAGTATTGAGCCCTTTATCATTATGTAATATCTCTCTTTGTCCCTGATAACTTTCATTGCTTTAAAGTCTGATCTATTTGAAATAATAGATTCTGCTTCTTTCTTTTAATTAGTGTTAGTATGGTATATCTTTTTCCATCCCTTTACTTTTGATAAATATATGTCTTTATATTTAAGCTGGTTTTCCTATAGGCAACATATAGCAGGACCTTGTTTTTTGATCCACTCTGACAGTCTCTGTCCTTTAATTGGCATATTTAGACCACTAATGTGTAAAGTAGTTATCTATATAGTTGGATTAATATTTACCATGTTGGTTTACTATTTTCTCTTGGCATTTTTTTTTTAAGATTTTATTTATTCATGAGAGGCACATAGAGAGGCAGAGACACAGCAGAAGGAGAAGCAGGCTTCATGCAGGGAGCCTGACATGGGACTCGATCCCTGGTCTCCAGGATCACACCCTGGGCTGAAGGCGGTGCTAAACTGCTGAGCCACTTGAGCCACTGTTCTTTGTTCCAATTTTTGTCTTCCACAGTTTTTCTAGCATTTGTGCTCTTAATTGAAGATTATATATAATCCCATTTTCTTTCCTTTCTTAGCATATCAGTTAGATTTCTTTGTAAGTTATTATAGTTGTTGCCTTAGAGTTTGTAATGTACATTTACAACTAATCCAAGTCCACTTTAAAAAAAATATTCTGTTTCATGGGTGGCATGAATGCCTTATAATATCAAAGTATGCCTAATCCTTCCCTCCTTTTCATTGTATTAGCCCAACCAGGGATTGTTCATTTCTCTTATACAGAGATTTTGATTGCTAGCATGTCTTTTTTTAAAATTTCTGTTTCTCTGCTTATGTTATCCTCTGTTCTTGCATATTGTCTGTTTTTAAAATTCTTTTTATTAAAGCCCTTCACATATTAAAAAGAGTTTAAAATTTTCTGGTCTGATTATTTCAGCATCCTTGCCATATCTGACTGGTTCTGACATTTGTTCATTCTCTTTAAATCACTTTTTAGTATGCCTTGGAAATTTTTGTTGAAAGGTAGACATGATATAATGGATAAAATGAACTACAGTAAGACTTTTAGTGCTGGTAAGGTGGAGGGAGAAAAGAAGTCCTATGGTCAGGTCTCAGTCTTTTGGTCAAACTGTGCCTCTTGACTATGAACTTCACCAGTGCTGCCCAGTCCCCACCCCCACCCCTCTTATATGAACAGGATGATTAGTGGGAGCTGGAGTTGTATATTTCCCTTCCTGCAGGTAGGTTAGGTGTGGGTAAGACCCCAGCAGGTAAGGTCCTGGTAAGAATTTCTCCTAAGGACAGGCCTTGTTAAGAAGAACTTAGTGCTCTGGCATATTTCAGATGGAAATCCTCCCTCTGGTGATAGTATGAGGAGATTTTTCTCTCATATTCACTGTAAGGACATAGCACAGCTCCTGAAGATAAAACTCACCCGAATGTGGGGACCTCACATAGCTGCATTCCCCTGGAGGTTTTTGTTTTGTTTTAAAGATTTTATTTACTCGTGAGAGACCCAGAGAGAGGCAGAGACATAGGCAGAGGAAGGAGACTCCCTGTGGGGAGCCTGATGTGGGGCTCAATCCCAGGACCCTGGGATCACGACCTGAGCCAAAGGCAGATCCTCAACCACTGAGCCACCCATGTGCCCCACCCCTGGGGTTTTGAACTCTTACCCTGAACCTCCAGTAACTCTTCAGTTGCAGCTCAGGTTTCTCTACTCCAGCGCTGGTTCCCAAAAAAGTTTTTGTTTGAGGATTTTTGCTCTGGCAAGTTGTGGTTCTCTGTATCCTTTTGTCTTTCTCTCCAGTTTTTAGGGCAACAGCCTTATGACATCACTTTTCAAATGGATCTAACAAAGGTTGTGATTTTTGTTTATTTGGCTTTTTTCTTGTTGTTACAACAGATCGGTGACTTTAAACTTGTGATGTGGTGGACTGGAAACTGAAAGTCCCTGAGGATACTTTTAGTTCTTCCAAAAATGCAGCATTGAGAATCCAGTTCTTTTCCTCTTGACTCTCTAGGAATTTCCTCAAGTAACAATTCCAGGATTGTTACGTAATCAGAGATCCAGCACAACAGGCAGAGTATAATTGTTTGTGGTTATTAGAGGATAGTATATTTTGTTTAAAAATCTGAGGAATGTAAATCTTTTTGCTCCTATGGAATTTTACAGGAGAGATCGATTTTTCAAAAGACTAAAATCTTTTAAGGTATATTCACTGCTGCTCTATGTAGTAAAAGAAATAAAAGTATTTGGCCCATAGCTTGTTTTCTCAGGGTGCTAGATTCTTAGCACAAGATAAAAGTGTCATGTGTCCATTTTTCTATTGTCATGGAATTGCCTAGAACATAATCTGCAGGTTGAATAGCAGTATATCATGGAGCTCTGCATACTGAAAATATTTGCAGGCAATTGATATACCACATGAATGAAACAATATAACAGGATTCAGTGCATCAATTATAAATATAATTTAGACAATAAGTTAATTTCATCTACATATTTTTTAGATTTGTAGTAGTTAAATTTTAACTGCAACCTGAATATACACATGACTCTGGGTATATGTGTGCATCCGTGTGTGTGCATGCCCTATCCTGGTTAGAAGAATGATGTGACCTTTGTATACTTTATGAGAGAATCTAGATAAAAACGTTAATTTCCCTCCTTTGATTTCTCTCATCTGTTTTCCTTTTAATCTCTTTGGTTCCTTTATATCTCAAAATGTGAACAGTCAAATATTTCTTTTAATTGCATAGATAATATATGAAATTCATAAAAACTGAGAACATTTATCAAAGCAAAAATAAAGAATACTACTCCATGTCCTGTCACCTGTAATTTTGAATGTGTGTATCCTTTTAGTTTTTTCTGTCTCTCTCCCTCTTCTCTTTATCTTTTTCACATTCTCTTTGTTATAAGCATTGTTTTTAGATGTATGGCAATGTATTCTCCTGTCATCTCTTTTTTCACTAATTATGATAATTTATCAACTTCAAGACAAAAAGCTACATATCATAAATCTAACACATAAATATTATTTGTATGGCCTATAATCCATTCAACTAGTGCTCCATTGTTTGACATTTAGAATGATTCCTTTTGTTTTTCTTTTTGCTTTTTTATTTTAATACTGTAAGCAGTGTGGCGTTATACATACTTATCTATGTACTTGTCCAGTGATTTTTCTAGAATATCATTTACTTTCTTTGTTTTTACCAAGATTCTCATAGGCCTTGATGTTTCTCATCTATTTGTGTGTTTTCAGAATTTAGTAAGCTTTTAATGTTGAGAGAGAAGATTACATGGTATTTGAGGCAGTTGTTACTACAATTTTTTTTTTTTAATTTTTATTTATTTATGATAGTCACAGAGAGATAGAGAGAGAGAGAGGGAGAGGCAGAGACACAGGCAGAGGGAGAAGCAGGCTCCATGCACCGGGAGCCCGACGTGGGATTCGATCCCGGGTCTCCAGGATCGTGCCCCGGGCCAAAGGCAGGCGCCAAACCGCTGCGCCACCCAGGGATCCCCACTACAATTTTATAGTATTCGAAAGGTGGTATTGGTTCACAGTGGTCTGCCCTTTACGAATACACCAGGTACTGGGACGCCTGGGTGCCTCAGTGGTTGAGCATCTGCCTTCTGCTTAGGGCGTGATCCTGGAGTTCCGGGCTCCCTGCATGGAGCCTGCTTCTCCTCCCTCTGCCTATGTCTCTGCCTCTCTCTCTGTGTCTCTTGTGAATAAATAAATAAAATCTTAAAAACAAAAACAAAAACAGGTGCTTATGAACAAGATAAATTTTACCATGTTTTGCCCTCTTAAAATCTAGTAGCAATATCTTTAATTTTAAAGATAGTTGTTTAATACTGTGTTGGAAAAGAATTCTCCTAAAATAAATCTCTTTATATTTAATTTAAATCATACTTGCTAATTATATAATATTTAAATATATTACATGATATATATAGTACATAACCACATACATGCATTATATATAATGACACATACAATGTGTGACCATATATAATCTTTAACTCCTTTTAAGTCACTTTTTAATCCTTCTGTACCAATAGACTTAATTAATGATTTTCTATTATGTGACTCTATTTGCTTAAGATGCAGTTAAATTTACAAAATTGTGACCTTAGAGTTCTGGTTTCTACAAAGAAAAGTGAAATATAAAGCATTATTCAGTAAATCAGATGTAGAGCTAAGAATTAAAACTCTGTCTTCTAGTTTCTCATTGCAAATTGGATTGCCTTATTTGTTTGGGTAATTATAGTTTCTTACTTTAGGGATTTTCAAAGCTGTGTGGGTCGATTCTCATTGGCCATGTCTAAGAATGGGTTAGGAGAGCTTCCTGGAATTGCTATATTACTATTGAAATCCTCACAGGTTTCTTTTAGGCCCCCATAGTTTGAAATAATGAGCAAATTCACAACTCTTTTCTGGAATCTTGCATTTGTTTAGTGAGAAAATTTGGATACACAGAACGGGGTCTAGAAGGAATTTAAACAAAATAATAAAACCATCTTATGAAATGTTGCTAATTTCCCAGCAGGTGTATTTTAAAGTGAACTATAAATATTCTTTATATCAGATGTTATTTTCCTTTAATATCGAGGTAGTGTTTATATTACTGGGTAATAAAATTCAATATAAAATTAAGATTATTTGCTAATGAGTTCATAATATCAGTAATGACAAAACAGTGTTTCTTAAGCGGGGGCACCTTCCTCCCTTCACCATCCCCACTCTTTGACATTTGACAATTTCTGATTAGTACAACTGTGAGTGTGAGAGAGTGCAGTTGGGATCCAATGGTAGAAGGCAGGGTTGCTTCTCCTGAGTATCTAAAAGTGCACAGGAGAGCCCCAAGAACAAAGAAGTATCTGGTCTAAGTGTCCATATTGCAGATGGTGAAAAGCCCTGGTCTAAAACAATGTTTGAGTTGTGCATTGTACTTCCTAATAAGGGCATATTTACTCCCTGTGTAAGCAACATTTATTTTATCCATATTCAGTATCAAGTAGCAGGAAAAGGTAATAGAAACTCTGGGTACAGTAGGTTATACAGGTTCAAAATTATATTGTTTCTATTTTTGTGGGTCAGATCTATTACGAGGCTAGCAGGAAGTTACAAAGCCTGAGTAAATGCTGTGTGTGTGTGTGTGTGTGTATGTATATATATGTATACATATATACACACACATATATATACATGTACATGTGTATATATATGTATACATATATACACACATATATATATACATATATATATATATATATATATAATAAAGTGTACTTCAGATTCCTTTCTCCATACTCTGGAGAGTATGGAGAGTATATATATGTATACGTATACATATATATGTATACATATATATACACACATATATATACATGTACATGTGTATATATATGTATACATATATATATACACACATATATATACATATATATATATATATATAATAAAAATGTGTACTTCAGATTCCTGTCGAATATATTTTGTTTCTTTACTGACTTCCATTGTGTTACATTTTAGAATTTGAGAAGTATCCACTAAAGGGAAGAAAATAGCCCTGGGTTTAATTTACTTATACATGCATGCATACATATACCTTATAGAAATTCTGAGATAAGGCTGGTTGATAAAATAAGGATGTGGAAAAAAAAATAAGGATATGGAGACATAAGGAAGGACATTCAAGATGACAGCAGCATGGATAATGACATGGAAGTGTTAATATTACTGGCTTCATATTGCCACAAATATGCGCATTTTAAACTTTCAGCCATTTGGATTTATTTTATCTTCTCTGTAGTTCTTTTGTTTTCCCCAGATAATTTTTAAAGTTTTCTACATTTCGAATTACATGTCACTCTGTAGGTATCTTCTCCAGTAACATGTATATTAGAGATGTCATAGTAGTAAATATTTTTCTTTAAAACAGTGTATTTCCAGGCAAGTGTGTGAAGGGGAACCATAAGTAAGGGGTTTTTAGCACTGTATCACATAGTGTTTGGTTGCTGGGAAGGGTTGTCAGACACTTATGGTTGTGTCTAGTAGTTAGAGATGTTAAATGCCCTCACTGGGATGCCCAGGGAAAGACAAGTTGTGTTCATATGTAATTGGTGCACATCTTCACAGTTTTAAACAGACAACATAGTTCATTTTTGCCATTTTTCCTTGAGAAAATATTTTAATTGTGTAGCTCAATCTTCCTTCAGTTCCTATCATCCGTATTTTTTAACAAACATACCATTACCATTCAACTTTTATGATAGTTCATAGACTCTAACACATAAACCTGAGTGGTTCTTTAGAGTCAAACAAAAATCTGATTAGAATATCCATTCTTAAAAGTAAGTTTGGAAAGGATGGGTAAAAATGATATTACTACTACTAATTTAAATTATTTAATATAACAACGTAAAAGACTTGTGAAGTACTGAAGCACGTTATGTGCATTATCTCATTGAATCCTTAAAACAGTTCTGTGAAGTAGAAAATTACCTGTATCTTACAGATGTGAAAATTGGAACCATAAGAAGATTATACACTACAAGTACATTGACTCTAACCCAGGAAGTATATTTCATTGAGCCCATTTTCTAGGCAATATTCTATTCCTACTTACATTTCTGTGCAATTATGAAAGCATGCAGAAAAAACATAGGTATGGAAGATAGAGTGCTTTTAAAAAGTTAAAAAATTAGGTTGTTTGAATTCTGGAAGATGGAACTGAGAAAAAATGAAAGTAGATATGTAACAGCACTGCCAGTAGAAATGTTGACTTAGCACAGGGTTTGGATTATACATAAAATTTAATTATTATACCTGAAGACATCATTTGGAGAATCTGGAAAAGTCATAGCTAGAGGTGAATATATTTGGAAACTGACAGATTACATTTTGAGTGGAGCCTGTACATTTGGCAGCCAACCAATAATGTCTTCACTGCATTCCCAGGATCCAGAGTATGGAGAAAGAGAAGAAATACATGGCCACTTTTTTGATGTGTCCGACATGGCTGGCCAGACAATGCTAACTGTTGCAGCTTCCTTATTGTTAATGTAATCTTTTAATAAAAAGTACTTTAGTTACATTTTTTTTTTTGGACAACATGACAAACATTATATAGTGCTTTTACCTGCCTAACCATCCTTCTTGGATGAAACAACCTGTAAAAATTCATCTTTTTTACCTTGACTTTTTTTAAACATGCATTAAAAACCAATATTGTGCCTAGGGATTTCAAGGAATGTAATATTATATTTGTTATAAAATCTTAACTAAATAAAAACTTAGTTTACTTGTTTGCAGTTTACATATTTTCTGGGTATGAATGAGAACCTTAGGCTGAGTTTTCCCTTTTTGTTTTCATTAGAATAGTCATAATAAAAAAATCAACTTGGATTATTAATTCTCCTCAAAGTTCTTTTACTTGTTTCCAACTCCTCAGTACTGTTTCTTCAGGCTCTGCAGGAGACAGTCAACAAGGCCATAAGATAATCTATTTGGATTTGATAAGGAGCCATTTGACATCATTGTAGACCAGGAAAGGTGAAAATATAGGTCAATAGTCATTTCCTTTGTTTCCTACAGAAAATAAATGACTTAATACTTGATAGTAATCTTAATTTTCTCTAGGCATAGAAGACCGGTGTTGTTATTTCATTACATAATCCATTCAGTGTTCTGGATGTGTTTTCATTAATATCCACATGATTTTCATCAAGGATAATGACTGATGAATATGTTAATGTACAGTCCTTTTAAACTTGTACTTTGGCAAATATCTAGTTTTTTTGTTATTTTTTTTTTAAGTTTCACTAATCACAGAAGACTGTCATACTTTATAAATCCTGATGAGAATGTTAGTAAAAGCAGAGTCCATTCTTGCCTTGAAGGTGAAGCTTATAAAATGACATATATATGTTTGCTTTATTTCAACCAAACCTATGTTTCCAAGTTTGGATAAATTTGACTTTATGTATCTCTTACAAGATTAAAACATATTCAGCCTAAGAGAAATCTTCCTGTGTGTGTCACAGATCTTGTGTATGGAAAAATATGTTGAAATTAAGTGATATACTCAAATACTCATCTAACTCAGAATATAGTAGGTCCTATAAGGGATACTGGAGGAATATATGCCATGGTTGGCTTTTCCTATTGGGTAGCCTGCCTCAACCTTTGCAAACAATCTAGAAAAATTAGCCATCTTTGACACTCCCTCTCACTCTGTTTTATCACCATACTTCCTCCTCCTTGCCAATCATCAAAGGCTGTTCATTTTGCCTATGTACTATTTCTCAAATACTTTTCCTACTCTTCTTTCCCACTGCCATGGCCTTAGGTCTAGCTTACCACCTTTCTCCTGGGCTATCTGGCTCACCTATGAACTGGCTCTTCCTTCTGCATCAAGTCCTATATGTTTATAGGGCATCTTTCAAATTAATTCTAGTGCTGTCTTTCTAAACACGAAGCGTAAACATACTATGTTTTTGCTAAATAGGCCTTCACAGCTTCTAGTCACATATTGTGTGATGCCCAAACACATTTCTTCCCCATTTGCCTTCAGCTCTTGAGGCAGGAAGCTTTTCTATCTTGTTCACTTGTGCTCCTAGCAGCTAGCATATGGCGGCATTAATGAAACATTTTTTAATGAATAAATGAAGTGCCATAATATATGAGATCCTTTACAGCCTGACCTGATCTCCTCTCCACTTTGTCCTCCAATGCACGTATGTTCCAGCCACACCAAATCCTTTACCATTCTTCGTAAGCATAGGGTATTTTATTACCCTATGATTGTACTTATGTTCTTCTCGTTTGTCAACGAACAGTTATCACCAGGGTTAGTTAGACCCAGGAATAATGAATTGACCTTATGTCTGCGTACATTTATTGTTCTCATTAGCCCAGCAAATATTAATTAAGCACATACTATATATTAGACACAGTTATAAGTCTGGATATAGGGATATTGTTATGGAGAAGAAGACAAGGCCACGTCCTATCCTGCAACTTACATTCTAGTGTAATAGCAAATAAAGAATGTGTCAGGTGGTGATGTGTATAAAGATGGAATAGAATACAGAGAGGCCTATGGGAGAGAGTGTTTTTGGCATGAATGAAATGTAATCTGAGCAGAATGGTAGAAAATGGGGATTGGTTTAGCTGGTTTGCAGCACATGAGAAACACGGTCAGAGGTACGTCAGGTAGGGCAGGCTTGGGACTTTAGATGGATCTTAGTACTGTTTGCCTTCCTTGTGTCTCTAATCTGCCTGCTTTTGCCTTACTCTTCCAGCCTCAGTCCCCATTCCAGCCTTTTGTCAGATCAGGAGTCTCAAGCACACTAGCCAGAGTAGCTTGGGCAGCTCGGGGCATACACAGTTTGCGGCCGATGTTTGAAGACTTAGCAGTTGAGGCTTTCTATCCCCAGTAGCAATGGAAGGTAGACTTTGCCCCAGAGTTAGGCTGCCTGCCATTTTCATAATCTTGGGCAGATGACTTAATCTCTCTGAATCTGAATTTTCTGGTCTAAAATGGACATAGCAAAAAACAAAACAAAAAATAGCTGTCAGGGGAATAAATGGCTAGAATGAAACTATAAAACTTCCTCCTTTTGTTCCCTGATCTACCCTAAATGCCTAAACAGTGTCTGGTACTCAGTAAGTGTTTTTTTTGAGTGAATCAGTAAATGTACAAATGAATAATGTGATGAGTGTGAAGCATATGAAACAACAATGCCCAGTAGGTATATGCTCAGCAAATGGTAGCCATTATTATTATAGTTGTTAATATTATTATTTTTAGAATTGTGATCCGTGTGATCATCCTGTGTTACAAGTGTAATTTTCCATGTGTGGAGTCTAGTGTGTTGGTCCTTCTGCCTGGCCTCGTGGTGTCTGGTCTATGCGTCCATGCATGTGCCCAGGGAAGGAGGCTTGGGCTGGGCATATGCTGTCTAATTCCTTTCTGCTCTGTTCCCTAGCTCTGGCCTCTGCTGGGGCTAAGCCCTCAGAATTGTTTCTGCTAGCCCTATAGAGGGTCTGATTTCTGGCCTCTTTTTCCAGGACTGAATTCACTTCTCTCTTGTCTTTATTTATTTATTGAGATACAGTTGACATATAACCTTATGTTAGTTTCAGGTGTATAATATTAATGATTCAATATTTGTATCTATTGTGAAATGATCACAGTGGGTCTAGTTAGCATCCATCATCTTGCATAGGAAAATTTTTTCTGACATCCATTCTCTTAGCAGTCTTCAAATACACAATACAGAATTATTAACTATGGTCACCATGCTGTGCATTACATCCCCAGAATTACTTTGTTCTGTAAGTGGAAGTCTGTACCTCTTGACCACCTTCCCATTACACACACATATATATATCTTGCCTCTGGCAATCACCAGTCTGTTCTCAGTATCTATAAGCTCAATTTTTGGCTTTTTTTTTTTTTTTTTACATTCCACATGTAAGCAAATTTGTTTGATTTTTGTCTTTCTCTGACTTATTTAGCATAATATCCTCCAGGTTTATCCATGTTGTTGTAAATGGCAAGATTTCCTTCCCTTTTTATGGCTGAATAATTCTTTTACCTTTACGTGACATCAAGAATACGTGTTCGCTCATCCTGACAGCCACTACCTGCTCTGGCAAGATAGTGCTCTCCCTGAAATGCCCTAAAGGGTTAACACCTGCCCAGCTGAATTGAAGCTTTGCCCTCCCTCTCTGGTGTTTGATTGGTGGTGGGTTGGCACTTCTCTTAACCACAATTTGTCCAATTTTTTTTTTCTTAACCTGGTTTCTGTTGTTCAGTCTTTGGCTTGCCCCTGTCATTTGCGGCAGTGCCTCATGGTTCACGGATGTGGCATGAACGGAATGAGGGGACTTTGGCATAGCAGAGACCCTCACTGCGTATGTATGGAGAGATTTGGCTAACTCACAACCCCCAGTGTGCAGTTCTTCAGAAAATGAATGACAAAAATAACATTCTATTCCACTTTGTATTATGAATGCTGAGGTGGAGAGTATTATTTGGAATCTCAGATGACATTTCTAAAATCAGTGTGAACGGCATTGTTGGGGTAATGTAGCACTTGCCAACATAGGAAACAGAATGATCCTTGCTATCAGGAAAATATAAGTTGCCTCGTGGTACGCAAAATTTTACCAGCCCCTATGAGAGACATAATTCCGTGTTTCCAGGTGAGGTATTTATGGAAGAGTTTTTTTTAAAAAGCATTTTTATTTAAATTCAGTTAATTAACATATATTATTGATTTCAGAGGTAGAGGTCAGTGATTCCTCAGTCTTATATAATACCCAGTGCTCATCCCCGATTACCTATCCCCTCACTCCTCTGCCTTCCAGCGTAGAAGACTTTTAAGACTGAAGACAGATATTGCAGAATACTGTGTATGTGGATCATTGAAAGCACTGAAGGGGATTTAAGTTGAGAGTTGTAATAGGGCTCTTGTTTAACTCTTAGTTCTGCCAATATGGTCATTGATGTGCTATCCTCTCTCTCATGCTACACAGCAATGGAAAATGAAAGGCTGGGACAGGATGGCAGATTATTACTGATATTTATTTTGTACTGTTTGAGGTACTTTGATTATGCATATACCTTATACCAAATTGATCATTGGGAGGATATGTGAGCTAGAGCTAACAAATTCTGCTTTTATACTTAATCTAAGAGATAATAAATGTGATGCCCAGATGTATCTCTTGAGTATCAAATGTAGAAGATAGTGTTCCTCTACCATCCAAGTACACGAAACTATTGTAAAAATATTGAATGAGCCATCAAAGGTATATGAATATTTTTAAAACACTGGGTGGCGAATGAGATTACTATAGATTTTTCTGGATATTGAAATCAGGATGGGATTGACTTACTAAATTAATGAGATATTTCTAGGAAAGAATGCATAATCTTATCAAGCCAAGAAAATATGTTGAAAGTTTAACTTAAAGGAAAAATAAAGGAAATAGGTTTGAAACCATGGACTTATTTGACCTCTTATGGATATTCCCCAAAATGTTGACACTCCCAGTGACCAGAGCAACACTAACAACTCCCCAGTGACCAGAAGTTGCATATTCAATTCACTCACTAAATCAGCTCAGTTCTGAGAGGAGCTGTTAAATGAGATTCCAGAGTTCCTGAGAGAAGAAGAGCGAGAAAGAGCGAGAGGGAGAGAGAGAGAGTTGGGGAGGGGTTGATTGGGGTAGGGGGGAGGAGAAAGAAAGAGGAAGGATGAGGGAGAAGGAGAGAGAGTTAGTATGGAACACTACCCCTTTGTAATCTTGAGACCTCAGACAATTTAACCTCCTGTGTCTCAGATATCTTCAGAGAATATAGCATTGACTTCTTGGGTTGCTCTAAGGACTAAATGAGTATCCCTTTAGTACAAGGTCTGACCCTTAATAAACATGCAAATATTAAGTATTACTGTGTTTGTTACCAAGATAATAAAATGATTTTTTTTATGCTACAATGTGATTTGTTGTATAGTGATAGATATCTGAAACTGGTGGCTGCCTGTAATTCTAATTTCTTAGGTTTGTTGAACCTTACCTATATAAAGTAAGGTGAACTCACTGATTCTCTTGTATTTCAGCACAAATTTTGGAGTTATGATAAAACAGTTGTGTTTTCTCCAAGGAACTGATGACCCACAGTCCGGAGGAGGGCGAAGAAAAGACTTGCATTTTGGGAATAGGAGGACTAATTCTAGTAGTTGCCATGAGAAAGTCACACCCTCTATTCTGTTTTCCTGAGATGATCATTGATCATGTGTCCCTATGCTTCCCGCACATTCCATTCAAAATATTTTCAGATGTTAGTTTCATCGAAGGTTGTACTTGTCCTGGTTTTGACTAGGAGAGCTCTATTAGCTGGACTTCTGTGTTGCCAAATCTTATTTGGCAAACAGGAAAGTCCAGAGTACGATTCTCAGTGTACATGTAATTGATCAACAGCCAGTTAATAAATCTGATGGTAACTTTTGCTTTAATAAAATGTACTCATATGAAACAAGTATTATAAGTGTATACATGTGTGTGTACCTGTGTATATGAATATATACATACACATGTAAATTATATAGAGTTGTATAACATCAAAAGGTTTATTACAACATAAATATACAAAGAACACGATGTTACTAAAATTGATGACTGTAATTTTATTTACCCCTTGGGAATCAATTGAGCTATTGATTCCACAGCAAATGTGTTTTGATTAAGATCATGGCGAGATATGTTTGACAGCAATTTCAAATTATTAGAGTTTATTACATATTTAAAGTGTATAGTCAGCTGAGATCCTATGTATCTGATTTTAGCTTAGAGAAATCTATCGATATTTTGTTCCAGGAACTATATCCTCAATGCTGTACCATGTGCTCCATTAAACCCATATCCTTTCCTGGATCGTCTGGAATACAGTGTGATGCTCAGTGCTTATGTTTATACTAAACAGGGTTAGAATCATGAATGTAGAGATTAATATGCTCTGTATATACTTATAATATTGCTTTTAGGCTTATATACAAATTGAATCTGCACTAGTTGAATTTTATAGTTAAGGATTGGTTTCTTAGCTGTGAACATTGTTATTCATGGTGTTATGAATAACACCTGGATGGTGAGTGATCCTGGGAAACCATGGAAAAAGAAATATTTCCAGCAAAAACTTAATTTCTTAAACTCTAGAGATGTGTTTTATTTTTCTACTTTTATAGGAAATGAAAATGTACAATCCTGTCTTTAACACATGTGGAGTTATTCAAGAATAACAATAAAAAAATCATGAAAATACAGTGATATTTAAATGTGCTAAATGGAACATGGGCCCAGTCAGGTTTTCATGATTTATCAGTTTTTAACTTCAAAGACTCTGGTTAGCTTGCATTTTTTAAACTAATGAGTTTATCACAGCCTGTGAGGAAAATGGTTAAAGTATATCAGCTGTAAATTGGTACAAAGCACTAAAAGGGACATTAGCCTCTAATCAGATTCCAACAGTTCATTAAACCTGTCTTTCCAGAATCGCTCTTTGTCTTTTCCCTGCCTTTGCAAGGCATCTTCCCTTTTCGTCTGGGCAAGACCTCCTCCGGGGTAGCAAGCAATATCAACTCATTCTTCATTGTCTACCACCCAAACAGCCTACGGGATGCTTTGTTAGGGTAGATTTCTGGCTGCTGTGAAGGGCAGGGGCATTGAGGGCTGGCGGGCTGCAGGAAGGCTTTCTTGAAACTGGGTGGTTGCAAGCCAAGCTGGCTGCTTCCAACCATGGAAGCAAGTGACACATTAGGAATTGAGATCCATGCCTGATGTGTAAACAACTCACCAGCCTCCATGAAAGGATTTAAAGCTTGGAACAAATTAACTGAGCTTGCCAGGGATACCACCGTTCTTTCTGCTCTAAGCCATTAGGATGCAAAATGCCTAAAAAATATGGATAAGTCAAAAGCACAAATTTAAAAAAATGCATCCTGTCAGTTTTAATAATATCGCATATTTCTAAGAAAAGAACATGACAGTAGTTTTTCTTCTTTTTATTACCTAATAGACTAGGTAGTATGGAATTTTTAAATGCTCATTAGTTAGCTCTAGAGTAAATTTGCCTTTTCTTCTTGTTGATGTCTCAGAGCAAATATTTGTGATAAGAGGCCCTATAAATTTTATTTCTTATTTTTCTTAAAAATGAGTGGCAAGAAATAGAGATAATTAGAGCTTTACTATACTGCACTCTGTTGGTATTATTTGGTAATAAAAACGTTTATGATTTGTCGAGGTGGGAGTTGTTTTTATTTAACCATTTGAAAGAAAAGCAACTATGTGAGAGGCAAACCCTGAAGATTTAGAAATGCTATTAACCTTTGTCATCAGAGGTGGGCAAGATATTTAGAAACAGGTCACTCTTTCTTTTAATGACACCACTTTAGAGTCATGTGCATTCTATGATGGAGCAAAGGAAACATAAAAACTCAAATTTAGTCACTTCAGTTTCTTTGTATGGTCAGTAGATGAATGTAAAGTTGACATTAAACATGTTTTAAAACATGATTTTGGTCTGAAGCAAGCAATGTTGAATGTCTTTAGGATTCCCTTCATAGGTTATTGACTTTAGAAAATCCCCAAAGCAGTGAAAATTAGCAGAAAAAGAACCTTGATTTAGCCTGTTTGTAAATATGGTTTGAAATTCTACTGAGTCACAGTAGAAATAAGGTTCTCCTTTCAAGAAGTGGTTAATTCACCCAAACATATACCAAAACAGAAAACAAATTGTTATTTATTTTTGGGTTGAGACCTGAGCTTAAAAATTCACTCTCAATCCAAAATTTATATTAGTTGCTTTTGAAGTAGATGCTTGGGGTTGATCTATAGAAATTTTCATCTGATATGAATTGCTGTACCAAAATTCAGTGTCTAGAATTATATTTTCTTGTTTTTCAAATTATTTAGCCTTTGATGCTAATATGAGCATATAGTCATTTTTAAAATCTATTTCCTCCTTTGTGGATTTCTGTACACATACAACCCCCAGAGCTAAGGACGAAGGAAACATCCGTCTGCTTCCTTCCACTATTGCAAAAGTGTGATGAATTGTTCCAGCCCCATGTAAATTAATGTTAAGGTTTCTTTATTCCAGTTTATTATAGTCTGACCTCCAACCCAGAGGTCAGAGAATCAAACTGATTAATTCAACTTCTTGATCATTATTTCAAATGATAGTTCAGAAGAGGGCATAATTGGTTATGCTGATATTCTCATTTAATTATACTTCATTGTTAAAAAATTAGGTTAGCAGTACTAAATGTACTACTTACTATGAAGGAAGACTCTACCAGATGTCCTCATGTGAATGCTTTACAGCTGACTTTCCCTCTCTCTTTTTGTTCTCAGAATATCAACACGTTTGAGAACAGAATGTTAATGCTTGATGGGATGCCGTCGGTCAGAGTCAAAACAGAGCTTTTGGAATCTGAACAAGGGGTGAGTTTCCAATGGTGCCCTACCCTTTTCTCTTTATGATAGTGTCAGTCGTTTCCAGAGCATCTTGACGTTTGCAGAACACTTCTGATTTTCACTGGCCTGTGCTTTTCACTCCAGTCAGGAGTCAAGATCATCTGAGACTGATTGGTTCTCATCCATTTGCAGCCTCCAATATTACTACCTTGGAAAAGAGAACTTCCTGAAACTAGGAAGGCACAGTGACCTTATAAGAGCCATATGGTTTTATTGAAGTTAGTGAATGTTTTGAAAAGCTAATATAAATCCAAAGAAAAGAGAAATTATTAAAAAAGAAAAAAAGATAGGAATGTAACATCCATGCCCAAACGGCTTATTTCTTTCTTAGGAAATTACAGAGTACAGGTACGGGAATGTTACTGTTTGTTGGATTGATTCTCTTTTGACATTTGCATCTACCCTTTTTTATGCCATGAGGACTAGAGGACAGATGATGCAATTTAGATCAGTGAGTTTGAAATAGACCTAAAGCGAAAGGGGACTTAAATTTATAAATACATAGCAAAATGGACAAATTAACATATGGCTAGTGAAAATATGAAGCTAGATTTCTTTTTTAAAAGGACATAGGTGATTTTATAATTATTAACATTTTTAGCTTCAGTAGTTAAAATTATAATAAGGGCAATATGACTGCTTGCAGCATTGGCTCACCATGTTTTAGATTTAAGTGAGAAAGCACTGCTTGTGTGCCTAAGAGCACACTGCCTACCTCTGTTACTCATCACCACACCACTGAGGCGGTACAGAGGACTAAGGAAGGGATAAATTAAGTAAATATTTAATCTTTATCTTATTAATGTATCTCTTACCAAAAGAAAAAACATAGGCAATGTTTAGTAATTGACTAACTGGAAGAAATTTTAAAAGTAAATCAAATTTAACTTGTAAAAATCTATGCATGAGTTCACGTGGGACCCCATTCAAGGGGTTAGGATGCTGATGTATTAAAAGGATTTCATAATGAGGAACTTAGGGCATGAATTCAGATGTAGCATGTAGAGGGTTTTTCCAATAACTTCCCCCTTCCTGAGTAATATATATGTCAGGGTGTGATATGTAGCAGTGTATATGTCTCTTCTTCACTGTAAGCCTGTGTCTGAAAGTTTATATTCAGTGTTGATTATTGTAACTCTGCAGTGAACTTTGTGGGGTATGACAACCAATAATACACCCTCCCTGTGCTATGCATGACATAATGACCGACTCACATTAGGTTCAACCTAAAACTTAGGCAGTGGAGCATTGTGGTGGAAAAGACCATGTGGCAGGGACTAATATTATTTGTTTGTTGTAGTCAAAGCTTCAGAAAAAGTCTTGTGTTCATCTGGATTTTCTAGTATGACTCAAGTTAAATTCTGTCTTCCAAATCATACAGTTTTTACCTTTGCTGTTGAACCTAACACAGGAAGGATTAGTTTTATTTCTTTGGAATTTCTGTTTTCTTAATCTAAGCGTGTAAGTATCAGTTTCATAAAATAAATTTCTACACACCCTGTGTTTAAGTTGAACACACTGCACAGACCATAGCATCTCATCACATAGCACCACCATCACACGCTGATGGAAAAATGAAAAAGTGGTATATTCCATGTTGTTGCTTTTGTTTTACGAAATGTTCTTCAACTTGAATAGCAGTAAATCCACTCAAGTCATGCATGTTGGAGGAAGTACAGAAGCCAGAGACTACTATTTGGGTCACTAGTCAGAACCAGGATGGTGCACTATTGTCACCAGCTCTGGGAATCTTTGATGATATCATGATACTTCTTTCTCCTTTACTGTAATATGCAGTTTGAAAGTAAGGTTTGCATGAAGTATTTAGATGCACGCACACACACATACAAAAAGCCAATATTCCCAGGGGGTTTGCATTGTAACTAAGAACCTCATGCCACATGATCTATAGAAAATATTTACTGCCCTCAAATAGGGATAGGAAAAATGGTAGGTTCATAGGTTTTACTTAATGCTTATTTATTAAAATCAATTTTCCTCCTTGTGAATGGAGCTGTTGTTAGTATTTTAACCCCAATTTAGATTGTGTATGTTGAAGGGAAGTAGAAACTTGATTTTATTCTTTTCTTTGGCTTTGTATATACTTCTTAAATACATGGTAGATATAATTTTGTTCTCTTTTATAGTGAAGCTTCAAGAGAAGCAGCCCAGTGTTTAATGAAATGTATTATGACCTAATTATTTATGGAATACAATAATTTGTATTTAATCATTTATAATACTTCAAATAAATTCTTCTTTAAAATTAGGGATAAATCTAGACTTTTAGTGAACTTCATTTTTGGTTGTTTTACTGGAGTTTTTAATTGGGGATAATAGGATGGGTGATATGCGGTATCATTTCAGAACCAGAACTATTTTAGATAAGGAATACTAGAATTCTAAAGATTCCTTTATTTCTGTCTTATAGGACTCTTTCCTCATTTCCTGGTAAAAGCTGGATGAGGATTTTTTTTTTAATACAGTGTAAACATTGGTGAAATTAAAATAATCACGTGTGATCATGGGCTTCTGAAAAAGATATTAGTAACAGTGAACACAAAGTTAAGAAATGAATCTGAAGAAAAAAAAAAAAAAGAAAGAAATGAATCTGCATCACAACAATGAATGGGAAAGCCTGAGCTTGATGTCAAGGATTGGATTCTGTAATCACTTTGGAAAACCTGATTTCAAGACTGTTTTAAGACATAGACATTAAATGTCCAGTCTCTAGGGGAAGAAAAATTTAGTGTGCCTTTCAGGCCCCAGGCAGTATTGTAAAGATACACTACTTTCCATGGACCTCAGGTTTTCAGTGCACCATGAAGGCATATGTTCCTTCTCCCCTTCTGGCTATAAATAGTCCCTTAGGTCTTCCGCCGCCAGCTGGTCTATACATATCCCCCCACCCTTCTAAGGAATTCAGGACCAGATGACCACATTTCAGAGCTGGAAGATAGACTGTGGGATGGGTCTAGGTTAGCTACTCTGCTTTCTCTCTTCTCTGAAAAGTTCTGGCTGCCTTGCCTCATTCTCTTCATGGTTTTATGGTGTGTGAATGTGATCATATCTCATCAATCAGATTGTCAGCTCTTAGAGGACAAAAAGTATTTCTTGTATTTTTCTTGTAGGTCCTGGCACATGGTCAGTGGTCATTCACTCGTCTGGGCATTATAACTGGCATGGTAAATAAACAAACATGAAGCCAGTCAATAGCTCATTATAAACCTGCTCTGTCTACTTCATAGGGTTGTTGTGAACAAAAAAATAAAAATTGGAAATACTGGAAACATACATTCTCATTGATGGCATAGGCTTCACCCTGTCGCCGTGTGAACTGGGTATAGTGGCATGTCGATACCAACTCTGTGGCTTGCCTTCTGTTTGGAATTCTGTGGCTTCTGCATCCTTAGTTTAGGATATCTAAGTAGATCATTATTGTAGTCTCTTGAAACGTGACTTCAGTTTTCTTCAGGCTTGTCGGTAATATAGCACATGCTGCTAAGCAGTCCATGGGAAGGGCATGTGCTCTTGTGATACACTTCAGGGGCTCAGCAAGGAGTATTGAAGTGACTTTGACTGTGACCTTTGGTGCTTGTGTCCTGCTGTTACAAGAGCTTCCCAAATGCCGTCAGCCGTTGGATGTTCTAACATGTTATTAAGCAAAGAACTAAAGCAGGAAGAAGAGGACTGGAACGATTCCACCCAGAGATAAGGCGGTAACAGAGAAAGGGTACTGCCTCAAAAACATAAAATGTGATTTTGTTCCTGGCCTTACAGTTTACTGGCTTGAGTGGCACTAGGAAGTTACTTCATAACTCTAGGCCTCTATGTCCTCATCTGTATAGTGGGGGTGTTAGAGGCTGGCCCAAGTTCCATCTGACATTCTTTGATTATGATAATGAGCCAAGAGCGAGAAAAAGCATTTCCCATGATGAGTTTAACAGTCATATGACAGGGAGGTTACCTGTGTATGCAGGTAGAAATGCTGTCACTTTAAAAAGTGACAGACCCAAGTTCAGATACTCTCTCTGCCAGGGGCCACCTGTATGTGTCCTGTTGGTCTCTATCCACCTATTTCTTCACTTCTAGGAAGTGAAGTGAACCGTCCAGCATCCTAAGAGCCTGCCTGCATATGGTGACTGCTGAATAAATATTCTTCCTTTGAAAAAAGCAGGAATAAAAAGAGCCCAATTGCTTCAGTTTCTATAGCTGCAGTTCTCATATTGTAGTTAGCAGAGATTAAACATCTGGGTTAATTTATCATTTAAGGTAAATCTCAAATTCTAACCCTTATTTTTTCATTTTAATTTTTATTTAAGCATATCTGGAGAAATATTTCAAATTCTTATTAGATTTTATCACAAAAAATGGAATAATGAAGCCAGAAATCAATGATTATATTAACACAAAAATTGTATCCTATTTTGATATGATAGTGGTATTTGGCCACAGTTTTTTAAAAAAAGGAGTTCTGAGTTTGTATACTTCAGAAATGCTTATTGATATATTTGCAGGTGAAGTGATTAGGTGTCTGGGATTTGCTGCAAAGTGAGATGGGAGGACAGAATGGATGGGGAGAAAGATAAGACTGACCAGGAGTCCGTCATTATTAAAGCCACATGTAGCCAGTACATAGAGCAAGAGGCTCTATAACCATTGTGTCTCATTTTGTATGTGTTTGAAATTCTTGAAAGTAAAATGTTTAAACAGGAAAAGAAGCTCTCTCAGTAAAAATAGAAGAATACATCAGTGCATGGGCGCCAGTGGGAGTCCTGAAGGAACCATGCATCACTCAGCCACTCTCACTGTTCTCTTAGTCTATGGGGAAAGGAGCTGACCTGAATACCTCCACCTGCCACAGCAGTGGTCCAGACTGTGGTTACCCGTCCACTCCCTTCCCCTGGAGGGGCAGGTGCAATTCTGACCTGTGAGCCTATAGGTAGAGTGGTAGCAAAAGTAGCGTAGAGAGAGAGGGAGAAAGACGTTAGGTGTTTTGCCAATTTTAAGTATTCCTAGCATTCAGTACCTGGATTGTAAAAGACCCTTATGTATTATGTATTATGTTGGGAATCAAAGCCCGATGCCTCTTTTTTTATGTTTATTTTTTAAAGATTTTATTTATTCATGAGAGATAGAGGTAGAGACACAGGCAGAGGGAGAAGCGGCTCCCCGTGAGGAGCCTGATGCGGGACTTGATCCCAGAATCCTGCCCTGAGCCAAAGGCAGCTGCTCAACCACTGAGCCACTCAGGCGCCCCAGATGCCTCTTTACCACAGCTGTGCAGTCCGGAAGGGTGTGGGTATGGCAGGAGGAGGGTTTAATTGTATCCTCCATGGTTTACTAGCTTATAGATACCTATGAGCTCCCTAATTTCAGAGGTAGGACAGAAGGGAGCAGTGGTCCTGTTCCTAGAGGCAGCTTGCAGTAACTTTTGCAAACCATTCTGCAGGACATTCATAACAAGGTGGTGGAGGCATTTCTGTATCACAAAGGACAGACTAGCACCTTTAAGTCAACTATATGGTACCTTCCTGTAGTGTGGAGCTCTCGCTTTATGCTTCTCATTATTCCTCATTGTCTCAGTGCAAGGAGCTTATAGCTGGGCTGGGCTCAATAAATAGTGATTCAGATGCTATTTATTGTAAGTGAGAGCCAGTGCCAGACGGTAGAATATTGAGGATTTTAAGACAGGTGCTAGTTTGGAAAAGACCCCAATCTTCAGGCTTAGTAAAGAAATAGAGACAGGTGGAAGATGGTACCTGAACCTAGACATGTTCTATGGAATGTTTAAGATAGGCAGTTATATTAAAATTTAGTAGCTTGAGAGAGAGAGAGAGAGAGGGGAAAAAAAATACCCCAACAACAAACCTTTTTCTTTTCCTCAGTAAACTGTTATGTTTAGTTTAACATAAAAGGTTTAATATATATCTGTGTGTAAAAGCTTAGCAAGACAGTGTTACTTTAATGACTTTATCAGAAGAGAAGAAAAGGCATTGTAAAAATGCCACATGCATTACCCTTTTAACGGAGGCTCATTATTACCTCCCCTACTGTGGAACAGGAGCCAGCATAGTTAGTAAATTGGTAGAATTATCTTAGACATAAGAATTTGCTTATCATTTAATATTCTCTGATGACCCACTGCTTGAGATCTTTTGATCTGTGGTGAAATCTTTACATGTCACTACTGGGCTTCAAAGGGAAACATATGCTGAAGCTATGTTATTCCTAATACGAAAAGACCATTTAAAAAAAAAAAGCAGGAAAAAATATCTATACTTGTGAAACTCATTTTAAGGAAGAGCTATCCTCCACTAAAGAAGCAGAGTTGGACTGATTTTAATAATGTCAGAATGGCCAATAAATGTATTAATAGAAAGAATTGAAAATCAATGAGCTGTGATAGTAATTACAGATAGTACCCAAGGGAAATATAGCAGGCAGACAAATCCTTTCCCTTGGGGGCTGCCCTGGGCAAAGCTATGAAGTTGATAATTCTGCCCTCCTTTTTTCCCGTTAGCAATGTGCTTTCTCCTTCAACTTAATTCTCCTCCACTCGCAACCCAGACACTCCCAACTCTCTGTGCTGTGATGGCTCCTGGTACCCACCGGTACCCACCAATGACTGCTTCTAACTGGAGTCTGCTTAATTGAGGAAAATGTGAAGTGCTATTCTTTCTGGAGTCATTTGCATTTTTATAGGGTCAGTACTTTGTAAAAAGGAACCCTTCTTAAAGAGGTTTCATGCTCTGAGTCTCTGAGTAATTTGGAAATTTTCAAGTTGGAGAAAATTAACCTCTCCAAAATATTTTAGTTTATGCGCAGTTGTGTTCTCCTTTGTGGACTTGTCTTCGTGGTGGAATTTCAGAAACAAAACCTGGATTGTGAGGCAAGTGTTGCTCTTTATCTAGATGTGTTTTCCCGTGCTATTATTTGCATACTAGCTCATAGTTTATACCTGTGATGATAGCTTATTTAACTCTTGGAGGACTTTGGCTTCTGACCACTAGGGGAATTGACTTCTTACCATAAACAACTAGAAAACCAGACAAAATAGATGAGATGTTTTTACATATTGAACAACAGGCAATAAAGGACTGTGATTCTTGGGAGTGGGGTAGGAAAGGATGTGAACTTTACGAGGGCCTTAGCCTTCTGCTTTAAAGTAAAGCAGCGGGAAAGAACCCAAATGCGGCTTAGCAGGCACTGAGTTAGGCAGGTAGGGATTGGAATTTGGGAGAAGTCAAGGCAACTGGTTTTTAGGGGGAACAATAACAGAGAGGAAGGAGTTGTACAGAGAGAGTGCCAGAGATTCTGAAAGTGGTCCTCTTGGAAGGGTTTGGCTGTGTGTGGAGGAAAGCAAGGAAAGAATAAGGAAGGCAATGGGTGGAATAGTTTTTTTTTTTATTTTTTTAAGATTTTATTTATTAGAGTTTGTGTGCATGGACATGCACACTAGTGGGGGGAGGGGCAAGCATACTCCAAGCTGAGTGCAGAGCTTGACTCCGAGCTGGATCCCAGGGCCCTCAGATCATGACTTGAACTGAAGTCAGATGCTCAACTGACTGAGCCACCCAGGAGCCCCTCAGGGAACAATTCTTAGAGCTCACATACAGTTCACACAGACCAGAATGGAGAGATGCATTTGTACTTGGGGGCATTTGGTCGAGGTCTCAGAAGGGCCATGGCTTTAGTAATGGGGCTGAATTAGTCCCACAGTATTCTGGGCCGGGTCTTGCCATAATGGACATGAGAGGCAAATCCTGAAAGGGTCACACAGACCTGCAAGTTACTTAATTATGCCAGAGCAAAATCCAACACTCTAGAGGAAGACACAACAAGATCTCACCTTCAATAATGTGAAAGTTCCACTGTCTGGCAACTGATCATAGTTGGTTGGATTGACCAGATAGAAAAAAAGACTTCAGAAAATGAGCAAAGCCTCCATGATCTGTGTAACAATCTCAAGTAGTCTAACATATGTACAATTGAACTGTAAGGCTAGGGCAGGTCAAAAAAATTGTTTGAAGAAATAATGGCTGGACATAACCCAAATAGGAAAAAAACCCATGTATTCGAGAAATTCAAGTAGCCCGAAGCAGCATACAGACACACCAAAGCATAAAATAATCAAATTGCTGGAAACAGGTAATGAAGAATAGTTTTAAAAGCAGCCAACAGAGAAGGGAGGAATATGTCTGATATACAAAGGAGCAAAAATCAGACTTCTTACTAGATACCATGTTAAGACAGAAGAAAGAACTCCTTGGGTAAAAGAAAAGGACATTAGATAGAAATCTGGATCTATCCAAGGAAGTGAAGAGCACTCAAAATGGTAAGTACCTAGGCAAATATAAAAGTTCTAAAAAATCTTTTCAAAAGAAAATTGTGCAAAGCAAACAATAATAATATATTATGGAGTTTATAACATATTGGTTGAAAATGAGCAACAGCTGTATCTCAGAGACAATGGGAGCATGGAGGGAAGTATACCATTGGCTACGGTATTATTTGAAGGTAGATGGTGTTAAGTTAAAGGTATACACTGTAAATCCTAGAGCAACCACACATACACACACACAGTAAAACACCCAATGTAGTTAATAAACTAATGGTGGAAATGAACTGGAAGCATTTTTAAAAATAATCAATTTCACCTGAATGAAGGCAGAAAAGAGGAAAGATGAACAAAGAACAGATAGGAGAAATAGAAAACAAAGAGCGAGTTGGTACATTTAAACACTATGTGTTGATAATTGTGTGAAAGGGAAAGAGTTCAAGCATTCCATTTAAAAGATAGATTGTCAGCTTGGAAATAAAAGCAAGACCTAATTACATGCCATCTGTAAGATGTTCTCTTTAAATATAAAGATACAGGTACAAAGTAAGAACAGAACAGAATTGAGAATAGTCAAAATCATGAAACAGAAAAAAGAATGGTGTTTGTTAGGGGTTTGGTGGGTTAGGGTTTGGTGGACTGGGATGTGGACAGTTGTTTGCTGGTGCAGAGTTTCAGTTTTGCAAGATGAAAAAAGATCTGTTAACAGTAATGCGAATGTGGTTAACACTGCTGATCTGCACATGTAAAAATGGTTGCAGGTAAATTTTATATTTTGTGTTCATTACCTCAATTAAAACGAAGAATAAGTTTAAAATCCAGAGGGCAGCCCCGGTGGCTTAGTGGTTTAGTGCCGCCTTCAGCCCAGGGCGTGATCCTGGAGACCCGGGATCGAGTCCCACGTCAGGCTCCCTGCATGGAGCCTGCTTCTCCCCCTGCCTGTGTCTCTGCCTCTCTGTGTGTCTCTCTCATGAATAAATGGATAAAATCTTAAAAAAAAATTAAAATCCAGAGAACTGATGATTCATAACTGTACCAGAAAGCTTGTATGGATTATTGAACTGAGTGGCTGGCGGAAGACTTCAACAGAAATCATTTCAAATGGCCTTGCATGGGACACAACTTTTTAAAAAGCCAGCTTGTTATAGCAGCAACCATGTGTGAATAAATGGCCCCGTTTTTACTTACAGTACATACTTCTTAAATAAATGTTGGTTTTAACAACATCCTTCTGACTCCAGAGGCAGAGACATAGGCAGAGGGAGAAGCAGGCTCCATGCACCGGGAGCCCGACGTGGGATTCGATCCCGGGTCTCCAGGATCGTGCCCTGGGCCAAAGGCAGGCGCCAAACTGCTGCGCCACCCAGGGATCCCTGTGTCCCTGTTTTAATATTAGACCAAATAACTTCAGAACAAGGAATATAACCTGAGATAAAGTGGAACATTTCATAATGATAAGAGGATCAATTTATTAAGAGGACGTAACAGCCCTAAATGCTCTTGTACCTAAGTAAACCCTGGAGTATATGTAATGTCGCCTCCATTACTGAGGAAAATCGCAGAGATATTGTATGTCAAGGTCACACCACCACTAAGTAACGGAGAGAACTGAAGTCTGTGAATCAGAATCTATCCACTATTGCAAGCTTTCTTTGTTGATCAATTTCGATAGCTGTTATAACTAGGACATTGCAAACCATCTGATATAAAATAACTCCTAGTCTAACATTAAGAGGGATTTAAGAAGGTCTTACAGAATGTTTTAGTTTAGCATGCCAATAAATGCAAATTTATCTATAGAAGTTCAGTGGCTATTCTCGTACTGTGCAATAAGAATGAACTCTTGGATTTCTCTTTCATCTTAATAGCATAGGATTAAAAAACATTTTTACTGCATAACATGGTTGTTTTATTTTTTTTTTAAAGATTTTATTTATTTATAAGAGACACACAGAGAGAGGGGCAGAGACATAGAGAAGCAGGCTCCCTGCAGGAAGCCTGATGCGGGACTCAGTCCCAGGGCCCTGGGATCACAACCTGAGCCAAAGGCAGATGCTCAACCACTGAACCACCCAGGTGTTTTAATATGTTTGTGTTAATATAAAATAATGTTTGCAGTTATTTAACAGTAGGTAGAAATTGCAAAAATATTCCCTGGTCATCATGTGGACAAAATTGTATTTTACTGTGTGTCTGTCAGTTTTGGAAATCTAATTGAGCAGAGCTGACACCACATATCAGATTCTCCTAGAAAACTTCTTGGTCTCTGTCATAGTATCTTGAGAGCCCAGAATTTTATAAATATGTAACAACATAAATATGTCAACAGTTGCTTTTTTTTATTGCTTTACAAATTATGTCAGAGTCATCGCTGAGGACAATGCATACTTTGATACTGAGGCACATTCCACCTGGTGGAAAGTTTCATCAATTTACTGTCTTGCTGACTGGACATGTCTGTGGCCTATGGAAAAATGAGTCTGTCTCTGATCCACTGGTTAGTCCCTTTTCTTGTCAGAAGGGAATATTGTCAGAAGATATTTCCTTAGTAAAAACGTATCTACTTCTTGTCAATCATAAATGAACTCTGGGGACACCTGGGTGGCTCAGCAGTTCAGTGTCTGCCTTTGGTTCACTGCATGATCCCAGACTCCTGGGATTGAGTCCCATATTGGGTTCCCTGCCTGAAGCTTGCTTCTCCCCCTGCCTGTGTCTCTGTCTCTCTCTCTATGTGTCTCTCATGAATAAATAAATAAAATCTTGAAAATAAATAAATAAATGAACTTTGATGTTCTGATGACTTACAGTTCCCCTGATCAATTCTGTTTTCAACTCTCAAATTTCAGTTTCATTGCTGTGCTCTTGTAACTTTTTCCATAAAGCCATTAGGATTGAAAGTACTTACTCTTAAAGCCTATATCTGGTAAATAAGACAAACTTATTTTTCTTTAAAATTAAGAGAAGGAATATATTTTTCTTAGGTTCTTCTCTTTTAAAAAAAAAATCTCAGGTATATACTTTTTTTTGTTTTCACCTTAAAAGAAATTAACATAATTGTAGGTTTCAAACCAATAGCGTCCTTTTGTCTAAGTCAGGTATAATGAGGTAAAATAAGTCTCCTGGGTTGCTTCACATCTTGTCATAAATTTCATATAAAGATGAATATTCAGACCATTTAAAAATGGATCATCAATATATCATTGTATTTGCTTAAAAAATAAAGAGGTGAAGCATTTGAGTTGAAGTATTTTCTATGAACAGTGGCTGCTGACACATTTTAGGGACCTGACTGGACATTGTTTTTTAGACCCTTATACATGTAACATGTAATTCTCATGTACAAGACATGTTTTCCTCCAGTCAATATTGTACTCAATGAAAACTAATTTTTTGTTTAATTTTTGTTTTGAAATTTTTTAAGTAAGCTCTACCCCCACCGTGGGGCTGGAACTCATTACTCCGAGGTCAAGAATTGCAAGCTCTACCTAGTGAGCCAACCAGGCACTACAATAAAAACTTACATTGTTGGAAATGTCAGCTTTTTATCCTCAACCATTTTGTGAGGGAAAATGATTTTCATTAACATCATCAATTTAACTATGATAAATAAATATGAATAATATGTCAAAATCTTTAATGTCTATTGTTTTATTGAGTCCTAAATTAGATACAAAGACGGTTCTCTCTTTCTGTTCTCATTGCATGACTGTATGCTGTCATTTGCTCTCATCTTCCACCAAATTTTATTTGCCACAGTGGCTTCTGATTCGCACATTGACATTCTATAAATGTAAGTGGAGATGTTGCCTTAATCTGTCCTCCTTGGATTATTCTTAGGTGTATTCACATTTGTTTTTGAGAAGAATGTGAAACATTTTCCTATATTTAAATTCAGGTATAGTAAGGGGTATAGAATTCAGCTAGAATAAATGAAATTGTATAGATAAGGCTTAACAGAGTGTACTGTGTATTAAGTAAGCAATAAAAAGTAACTGCTCTTGCAGTTATTGCAGTCTGAATTTCTTCTTAATTTAATGATATAAAATGAGATATGTATATGATAATGGCATGTGTAAAGTAAAATATATGGCTACTTATTCACATAGATCTTGAAAAAACAACTTAATGATGCTACAAAGTTATACTTTTTCAAAATAAAACTCTATGATCAGGGAACCCTGGGTGGTGCAGCGGTTTAGCGCCTGCCTTTGGCCCGGGGCACGATCCTGGAGACCCGGGATCGAATCCCACGTCAGGCTCCTGGTGCATGGAGCCTGCTTCTCCCTCTGCCTATGTCTCTGCCTCTCTCTCTCTCTCTCTGTGTGACTATCATAAATAAATAAAAATTAAAACAACAACAACAATATATTAAAAAAAACTATGATCAATTAAAAATGGTAGTCAATCTGTATGTATATCCAATAAACATAATATATATTGATATTGTGTTGTTATATCCTGCCTTTATAATTCACATTTAAAAATAAGTGTCTTTGGTTCTTTATTCTTGGGCTTAATTCAGAGGTACTGTATCTCATATTAGCTAACATTGCTTAAACATAAAGAACTAGAAACACTTGTTACTATAGAAGGCGTTTGCAATGCTATTCAGAAACATATATAGCCATGATTGTTAAAGGGGTAATGGTTTATTTTTTTTTTAAGGTTTTATTTATTTATTCATGAGAGACAGAGAGAGAGAGAGGCAGAGACACAGGCAGAGGGAGAAGCAGGCTCCATGCAGGGAGCCCGATGTGGGACTCGATCCAGTGACTCCAGGATCCACGCCCTGGGCCGAAGGCAGGCGCTAAACTGCTGAGCCACCCAGGCGTACCAGGAGTAATGGTTTAAAAATAACTTTCTATTTCATAAAACAAAACAAAATTATTTTCTAGTGAATATTTTATCTTAAATTTCTATTTCCACAAAGATAGTTATATTGCCACCATTCAAAAGTCTCCATTGGTTTTGAAAAAAATGATCCTTAACAAAAATAGTAAGGGAACTAGGAGAGGCAAAAATAGCTTATATAATGTGGCTGGTTTCTTAAGTTAATATCTTTTTCTTTCTTTTTTTTTCTTTCTTTTGCTTTTTCTTATAGGAAAAGTGATACATATATTGTCTTGCTATAACATTTTGAAATATAAAAAAAACCCCACCAAGTAATTGATATCTGTAGTTTTCGAATTACATAAATTATCATCTTTATGTCTTGGAAAACGATTTGCTATTTTAAGAAATCTATGCCTTTGTTAGAGTAAATTGTTTTCAAATGAAATGAAGTGGTACCTTCATGATTTGACCCTCCTTTATGTAGCTGACATTATTCATCAAAACTTTAGTGTGTAATGTTCTTTTGTGATTGCTTGACATCTTTTGTTTATCATCTTGACTTTTTTGCTGGTTTCCCATACTGTGATTCCAATCCCCCTGAAATAGAATCTTTAAAAATAACAAAAACAGAAACCCCCTACACTTCCTAGATTCTTAAAGCTAGGATCTGGACTTATTGCCCATCAGTCGCACTGTGCACTGGAGGGATGCAGAAGGTAGCAATGCAAGGCTGCCCGCTTATGGGAAGACTGTTTTGGGGTAAGTGCAGTGGCGGGAATGTCTGGCTCTTTGCAGGAGGTTGTGACAGATGCTCTGGCATCCAATGCTGGAAGACAGTAACAGTGGTATTTTCACTGGAAGAGCCTTGTGATGTGGTTTGGCTTTCCTCCACCCACATTGTTCATTGCTATGTATGATTTAAGCATGCTTCTCTGACCTACCAAGCGTTTTTCTGAGCTGATATTTAAAAATCTCTCTCTCTCCACTTCAGCTAGTCAGAGTGTATTCTGTTGTTTACAGCTGTTATGGTGAGGTATACTCACTTTCCTGCTTAAATATGTTGAGACTTGGCTCAGTCATTCTCTGGTTAAGTGCGTGGACTCTGGAGCTAGTCTGGCTGTAGTTATGTTCTGGCTCCAGCATTTTTTCTGTGACCTGAGCAAGCTAATTTCTCTCTCTCTGTTTCTTCTTCTATAAAATGGGGATTGTAACAGTCCCTACCTTGTGGGGTTTCTGGGAAGATAAAAGAGTTAATACATATAATATTTACTAGCTGCTCGCTGTTGCTTCATCTTCATACCCTCTCTTTTCCTGTAGTTTATTTTGGTGGTGTTTTTCCGGCACGTCCCAGGACAGCATCTCTCTTCCATAAAGCATATTCCCATTGATCTCTCTCTTCTCTGCACTTGTATTGAATTAACCTGTAGTTACTACCCATCTAACTTGGCACTTAATTGAGCTCAAATTGCATTATGTATATTAACTGTTTGATTTCAAGCACATTCATTTGTGAATTCAGTCTCAAAACAATCATTTATGGTGCAAGTTGTTAGGAATCTAGGTAGGCAGTAGCCTAATGTGAAGGATCCCCAGCAGTTTATTTGAAAGATGATCCTAATATTAAATATTCTAATAGGAATAGCAATGAAGGGTAACATTTAAGGACACAGACACTGTGTGTCTAGTCATATATACCATTTCCTCTAACGCTCCTGGTAATCCTATAGTGATCATCTCCACCAGTGAGGCCAGCTGTAATTAACACTGGTTAAGTAACTTCTCCCAAGATCAAACTGCTTCTGAGTGTCAGAACCAGCTGTGCTTGAACTTAAAAAAAGATGTTTTCTATAATACTGAGTTCCCAGTTAACAAATGGTAGAATTATTCTAGGTGAAATAATTATGTGAAATCATTGATTTTTGCAGGTCTTGAAAAATCATTCTCATTATTTAATTGTCATGTTTCATGAAAAATATTTATGGAAATAATATATTGATTAGTGATTGAATCTAATTTGGTTAATCTAACCTTTGATTTATTGGTGTTAGAGATGCATTTTCTTCTTCAGAGTTCATAGTGTGAAGAAAAGTGGTGGCAAAGTACTACCTTGCAACTGTATGTATGCCCTGCATAATTCAGAATACTTTATTATGTGTTATTGTTTGATGTTTGCATAAATGTAGTGAGAAGATGGTATAAGCTATTGTGATCACCATTTTTCACGTGAAAAATTGGGAACATAATAATGCAGTCACTTGCCTAGAGCCCAGAGATAATCAATGGCAGTTGTGGGATTACAGCCTAGGCCTTCCTGTGCTTAGCCTTCAGCTAAAGGGTTTAACTGTATGCATATTTCAAGTGCCGATATGTACTGTAAACAGTTTAGGATATTCAGTAGAGCTGTGGAGAGCTCAAGATTCCTAGAAATCATCACAGACTTAAGTGATATTTATTAGTGGTAATTTATTAGTGGGATATTTATTAAAGGGAAATGCTGACCTGATAATATGGATGGAAGTGGAACCGAGTCTTGATGTAAGAGTTTGGAGAGCAAATATAGAGAGGACGAAAAAGAGCATCTTGGAAAGGTGGAGATAGTGTGGAAGAACACTGATGGGACTGGGGCTTATCCCTATGTAGGCTGTCATTTGACAGCAGACTTTTCAGAGTAAAAGAGGGTGTAAATCCTTTTGTTTGGACAACAGAGCTCCGTCACTTATAATATGAAGGAAGAATGTTGGTGTAGTACTGTTTTTGGGGGAGTGGTGATCCGTTGTCTATGGGGCTCTCCTCACTTTAGCTAACATAGTGGTTTCTCTACTTCTCTTCCAGCCGTCTCATTTGTGCTATTCCCCACTTTTCACTGTGGTACTGAATTTTCAAGCCTGTTCTGCTGTTCCAGAATTCATTTAGATAAATTTGGAATTATTGATATTTGTTCACATAAAATCTGTGTTATAGTTAAGTGGTTAGACAATTTGAGTTTCATGCTTCACACCCTTTCAGATTCCTTATACCATTTCATTTATCTAATGTGATTCCATTGTAATTCTGTGTAACACTCTGGGAATAATCCATGGGATTACTTTGAGCCCATTATTTTTATGGACCCAGAGAGTTATTTGAGTGCTGCTCTGTCATGTTCTCAGAGTCTTAAAATGGTGTGTGAGTCTAGAGACACTCCTATTTTACTGAAATCATTCGGTACTGTAGATGTGCAGTGAATTTAGCCTGATTCTGCATAGCTGCTACTACTTGAGTAATTCAAGCAGAGAAATGACATGTTCTTAAAATGAAACCATTTGTTCTATGTCTTTGATGAGTTAAAAGTGATTTAGTCTGATTAGTTTTGCAAAATAAGTTATGCTTGTACATCATCTTTGGTTCCTAGTTATTTATTCACTCATTAAAATAAAAATTGAGGGAAGAGGGACGTGGAACAGATAGACAGGAGAACCATGAAAATTATATGTAAAATTCAAGTTTTAGGATTTTACACTCTGATATGTACGATGTATCTTATTATTTAAAGAGTTGGGCATGCCCTACCTGAGTACCATTTTACGTCTTGTAACTATCCATCCTATGCATGCTTCCGAGTACTGTCTTGTGCATTATTATTTGATGTTTGTAACAATTCATTGAGGAGGTGGAATAGAATATGTATTGTGATCATCATTTTTCACATTTGGAAAACTGAGAAATTAAGTTTTTACTCAGATGTAGTGTGGTTTGATCATTGCTTCTAAGGGATGGCCAGAGAATGCAGGTGTTCTTGCTTAACATCGAAGATCAGATTGTGAGCTGGGTTGATTTGTGGGGAGGGGGTATTAACCTCAGGACTT
Organism: Vulpes vulpes; assembly: GCF_048418805.1. Classification (NCBI taxonomy): domain Eukaryota; kingdom Metazoa; phylum Chordata; class Mammalia; order Carnivora; family Canidae; genus Vulpes; species Vulpes vulpes. Next base: position 27,859,528 of record NC_132785.1, on the reverse strand, counting down.
GGAAACCTGGTGCATGGAAGGTAGCACTTTTCAGAGTGTGCTCTGCTGACCGTTGCTGCAAAATCTCCTGGGTTCCTGCTCCGGAATCTTTGGAAACAGGGAAAGGGAACCTGGGTGTCAAGCAAATTCCCCAGGTGATTTTCATGCTTCCACCATTTTGAGAACCACTGATACAGATTGAGGTTCTGGCCCACGAGGCTTCTTGTGACTGTGCCTTTTGAGGTGCTACTGTCTAAACCACAGAAGGTCCCTTCTGTCCTGGCACAATGGAAGGCCTCCTGTGGCAGCTGTGACTCTGTGGGACCATCTGCCCTGATGTGCTGTGCTAGTCAGGGGAGGCCGTGCTTGCTGTAGTCTGGAGACATCTTAGCAGTTGTCATATCCAGAATTGATGAGTAGATGAATGTGAATTTTGAATGGCACAAATAATTCATTTAAAACTCAAGAGTTGTGAGGAAATTGCATAAGAGGTGGAGTAAGTGTAATTTGAATAGTATTGGGCCCACTTTCTCTGGCAGCCTTTGGATTCCTGTGGAGCCCAGTGAATTCCCATTGTCAGGTGTGGCATTGTATTTTCAAGTTCTAAGCCAATTACCATTGAATCATGAGAAATGTACTTAACTCTATCTTTGAAGAAGTAGTTCACATTTTAGTCATTGACATTTTATTTTACCTCTTCTCTGCTAAGAGAGTGAATGACTCATTTAGAAGTTAAAAAATACTTGAACTGTTTAAAATATTGATGTTATAAGTGCCATAACTTAGAAGAGGAAGCATGAAAATTGGCATTTAAATGATGTCTCTAAAGATTCCACATCTTTTGTGCAGAATTAGACTTGCTATTGCAGTGACTCTGTGGTGTGGGATTGGGAGTTCACGTCTGAAAGGCTTGGCAGCAGGGCCGCTGGGACTGCTGGGTGCCACATAAAACCACCCTGCAGAGGAGGCCTTGGGGTTAGTATTCACTCTGTGCTCTCCTGGCCAATCAGGAGCCCTAGCATACGATTTTTCTAGGGTAAGTTTTTTTTTTCCTAATTGTCTGAAGAGTACCTGCTTCTAATTTTTCTAAAAAAATTTTTAAGTTCAAACTAGGGGGTCTTTTGGGTTAGCTGAATGAAGCCTTACACAGAACCTATGACAGTGCATAAAGTAGTTTCTCAACAAATGCTTGTTTAATTTTAATTTACTCAGTCTGACTAGAAATCTGAGATTCTGTGTTCATGTTTCTGTGACACAATGTCATAGCATTGCTCCATAGAATCCTAATTCTGTCCCCTCTGGTGTGAATAGTCTGAAGAGTCTGCCTTTCTCCTGACTGTAAGATGGATCACATCCAGCCCCTCTGCCTTCCAACAAAACAAAGGAACAAATTTTATAAGATCTGACAAGACTTATATCACACTCTTCCCTTCTTTCCCTTTCCCTCTTGCTTTCCAAAACCCAGTCTTTAATTTCTTGCAGTTTATCTGCCTTTGTCATTCCTTAGCAGTCAAAGATGAACATATGTGAAAGTTGAATATTAACTTAAAATTAAACTTAATTATTAATAGTCTAAGTCTCTATTTTGCTTCTAATCCCTAGCAAATGATTTATTGTGTAGCCACAGAGGAGACCTAACTTATGAATACTTTTTGGAGATATGGGTTAACTGGTGGTCTTATTAGGCCATGCTGAAATTATCTTGAGGCAAGAACAGTACTGCTATTGTCTGGATTTTTAGGAAAATTAAAATCATTGAGGAAAACCCTGGCAAGCTCTTTGTTAATCAAATATTTTAAAACTTTTTACACAATAATCTAGCTTCTTGATTATATTGGTCTTTTCTATGGATACATAGATGTGAAGTTCATCTTCAGTTCTGTGGTATATTTACAATACACAAGTGATCTATTTATGACACCAGGAGAGTATCTATAGGTTTCCAACATAGACCATTGAAGGAAAAAAAAATGCAAACACAACTTTGTCCTTCACTTCAGTAGGTAAAATCTTTAAGGCGAGGGCTGCTAAGAACCAAGTAATTTTTGGCATATATAGAATATAAAGGTTTTACTCCTCAAAGGTAATAGCAATCTAAATGGAAAACAGTGCAGTTGAAACTATACAATAGGGAGGGATGCCTGGGTGGTTCAGCTGTTGAGCATCTGTCTTTTGCTCAGGGCGTGGTACTGGAGTCCCGGGATTGAGTCCCACATCGGGCTCTCTGCATGGAGCCTGCTTCTCTCCCTCTGCCTGTGTCTGTGTGTCTGCCTCTCTCTCTCTGTGTCTCTCATGAATAAATACATAAAATATTAATAAAGAAACTAGACAATATATTCATTCAGTTAAATGGAAACTATGTACCAAAAAACAACTTCATGTAGTGTAGAAGTCCTCAGAGTCTCTGCACTGCTCAAAGCATATGTCTTCCGTATAAAAAAAAAAAAAGATTTCTTGCAGTTAAAAACATAATTCGTCCTCTAGGCACATAAGAGGAAGCCCACAGATTCTGAAGCTCCTCTTATCTTCATAACTTGGTAGATGTGATCATAGAGATTTAATTTTTTTTTGATTATTCTTTTGTCCTGAGAATACAGTATAGAGGACAACTGAAATAGCTTTGAGAGACATGGTATCCAGAAAGCTTACCTTATGGGTTTGCATATGAGTGCTATTTAATCTCTAGGGAAAGTGCTTTTTAAGTCCCTGAGTTAGTTTAAAACTTTTCAAGCTAAAAACTTGAGTTTATGTTAGGAGATAAGAGGCCAGGTGAGAATAGTGTTGATTAGCAAACTTGTAGTCATTCTGCACATACGTTTTCATCTGATTCTTATAACATTTTCAGTTGAGGGATGAAGTCGCAGAATGTATAAGTGTCCAATCTGATGTCAGAACTTCAGAATGTTCTCAGATAATGAAAAAATGCTGTCTTAAGCATATTTTCTGATAGACATATGAGATAGGAAAACATAAATGTGTAAGTGTTCATATTTTTTTTTTTTTTTTGCCAGCTTCTTTTTGTGGGTTGTTACACAGAATCTGGATCAGTAGAGAGACTTTTGGAGGATGGTGGTGAGGATAGAAGTGAAAAGGCAAGAGGAAATCCAGTGTGTTTGGATATGTTCTGGAAAGGGTAGAGAACTGTTGCTGAATGAGAGAATAATTGATTTTGAAAGGGTATGGGGAGGTGGGTAGGGTTATTGAGTCCAAGAGCCAGAAAAAAGCTCTGACAAGTTTGGGTAGATAGCTAAGTTTGGTGGGTGGGAAGGGATAGATCTGCCAAGTGTTTCAAATTTTGAAGATGGGGAACAGGGCATTTTAGAATGTAGATGGTGCATTACAATCACATTTTAGTTTTTTGTTGAGAGACTTAACTAAATATCTGAATTATTTATTGAACACAGGATTGAAATTTTCCTCGAATGACACCTTGCTATGCCTGGCCCATAAGGCAGCTCACCTCCACTTAGGAGACTGTATTTTTAAAAATAAATGTGTACCGTGTGCCCAGACACACACTCACAGACTAAATATACATATATGTATACAGTTATGCATATGTGATACAGATTATGTATAAAATGTATACATATAAACAGAAAATATAAATAGAAATATGCATATATGTATATTCATAAAATTTATATTGTTATTTTATACATAAATAAATTTGTATGCACAAACACCACTTCTCACAGTATTGGCAGTGCTATAGTGTTTAGAACAGGCTTTTTAAACTGCTTTTCATTTTGCTGAATTTGAAAGGGAAGAGATGCCAGCAGTGTAGTTCCTGAAAGGAGAGCGGGGTTTGTCCTGAAAGTGAAATCCCTCAGTGGCATCTGCAGTCACTTCTGCTGCTGGCTGGACTTCCTTCCTTGCCATATCATGAGGAAATTTAGGGGAGAAAGATTTGTATGAGATACAGAATTGACAGTGGCAGTCAGGTTGGTTGTCTCAGAAAAGGGTTTAGAATCTAAGGATCTGTCAAAGTCTGTTGGAGTGCAATCCTGATATACTAGAACACATCTTAGGTAAGGAATGAAGATGTTTGCTTTTCAACATTGCAAATTCTTGGCGAGTTATTTTGCTTTTCATGGCATATTGATTACAGTACCTGGAACTCGGGTTGCATTCAGATGCGATGCTAAAGATTAATTCGTGACAGTATGGTGTATTGTGTTAATGATGTAGCTAGAAACTGAAGAAGAGCAAAGTACAACAATCAAATGTGATCATTTGGGCCATTAAGGCAAGGATGTGTGGCCATTTTTAATTTTAGATAATTTTAATTTTAAATCTAGAGGGAGTTTAGGCTTTTTTAAAAAACAGATTCATTTCATTTCTAAGTACTCTGTTGTAGATTTGGGAGTATGAGAAAGAGATTCTGGGGGTATTGATCTGATTTGTGGATAACCATTCTAGAAGTTTTCATGGCACTTCCTGAGTGGCTCTTTAGTGAGGGCTTTCTGCATTAGAATTCTTTTATTTATTCTTTTTTAAAATATTTTTAAAAATTTATTCATGAGAGACACAGAATGAGAGAGAGAGAGAGAGATAGGCAGAGACATAGGCAGAGGGAGAAGCAGGCTCCATGCAGGGAGCCCGACGTGGGACTTGATCTTGGTTCTCCAGGGTCATGCCCTGGGCCGAAGGCAGGTGCTAAACCGCTGAGCCACCCAGGCTGCCCCTGCATTAGAATTCTTGAAGGAACATCAAAACGTAAACTATGATTCCTCTCTCAACTGTGGGTTTTTCTAAAAGTGACCTTTTGACATTTGGGGGCCTCCTTCAACATGGGCTGCACTCGTAGGGTAGTTCCAAAGACTTCCATTGGCTCTCCAAAGCTCGAGGGAAGACCAGCTCAAGGAGTTTCTACCAGTAGTTTGATTAGAGGGCACCCATTTAGCCTGTGGCATTTTGCAGGTGTTCTCCAGAATCTGTTTTTTCAGAATAGTCAATTTGACCATCTATTCAGAGATAATGGTGTATTTCAGATCTTCAGGACTTTGGCAGCACAACTCAAAATAGAGGAATTAAGAGTAAATCAAGCAGCATTAGAGAGTCTAATAGGAAGGAGTAGGGTTTAGAGTACATCAGTGGAGAGCCTCAGTAGCAATTAGGGTTCCCTGAACAATTGTGAGGTTCTGGCAGGAGAAATCCTGTGTCTAGCCAAACTCAGGATCAGGTGGTAGGAAATAAGTCCTTGTTGGATAATTCTTCTACTGGCAGTCTTTTTTTTTCTTTTCTGGTTTTGATTGTTAAGTAGCTCTCTAAATGTTCTCTTTGTATTGGGTAAAGTGCTTGACTCTGAACAAGCTTGAATCAAATGTCATTCACATCCCAGTCTGTGTTGTATTTCTTTTGTTCTCAAATATTAAAATAAGCCTAAAATAGTCCTCTGTAAAGACTCTTGTACAGTACAGGGGCTGAGGTGAGAAATGTGCCTTAGATTGGTAGGCATTTATGTAGTTCATCTACATCATCGAGGGGAGAATGGAATTTTTGTAGGAGCAATTTAAAAGGGAGAGCAGCAGAAATAGTTGTAGACCGAATGTAGACATTCCAGTGATGGGATTTCAAGGTGGAAACATATTGCCATGGAAACAAAAATTGAGTAGGAGTAAAAAATATGAAGAATTGCAGAGGGAAGTCTATTTGGAAAAAATGAAGGAAGGAAAAATAAGTTTTAAGTTTAACTCATTTATAATTGTATTTGCCAAGTCAGCATTCCCACTTGGTCCCTTTCACTCAGTCTTGTGAAGGAAATACGTGTGTGTGTGTGTGTGTGTGTGTATACATATGTATTCTTAATGGGTACCTAAACAAAGATTAACTGCCCTTTAACTAGACTTAAGTTTTTAAATTAGACTAAGCTCTTAAAGACTTAAAATGAAGATCAAGAATGCTGTCTTTTTGCATCTTTTGCTGTGCTGTCACAGTAGAGAAGCTCAGCAAATGTTCTCTGATTAATAGTTTTCATTTAAAAAATGCCTACTCAAATGTTGGGAAATATCAGGAAGGGAGACAGAACATAAAGACTCCTAACTCTGGGAAACGAACTAGGGGTGGTGGAAGGGGAGGAGGGCGGGTGTTGGAGGGGAATGGGTGACGGGCACTGAGGCGGACACTTGACGGGATGAGCACTGGGTGTTTTTCTGTATGTTGGTAAATTGAACACCAATAAAAATTAATTTAAAAAAATAAAAAAAAATAAAAAAAAATAAAAAATGCCTACTCAATCCCTGTTATGTGCTATGCATTGTCCTAGGAGCTTTGGGTCTCAAACCACATAATATGTAATTTCTTTATGAAGAAAGGTGACACTTAGAAAACATGAGATTGCAACAGGAAGAGTAATATTAGCTAATGTGTATTGATTACTTATTTGCTAGATTTAGTGTTTTACATATATTGTTTCATGTAATTCTTCTGGCAAACCTAGAGGGTTAGATATTATCCCTTTCTTCCTTAAAGAAACTGAATATGAAGAAAGATATGCCAGTCACTGTGATAACTACATGTTAATGGCAAAGACCACCTTGGTGCCTAGTATAAACCAGAAGTCTGTCCCTTAAATATACCTTAGTGTTGCCATCATATATGTGTGTGATGAGAAGTACTGGCAAGTACAAAAATATGGGTATTTAAAAATAATAGATTTCTGATCATATAGCGATTGTATCTGTTTTAGAAGATCTGGAGAAGGGATGCCTGGGTGGCTCAGTGGTTGATCATCTGCCTTCACCTCAGGTCATGATCCCAGGGTCCTGGGATCGAGTCCCACATTGGGCTCCCCACAGGGAGCCTGCTTCCCCCTCTGCCTCTGTCTCTGCCTCTCTGTCTCATGAATAAATAAATAAAATCTTTAAAAAAAATAGAGGATCTAGAAAAGCTTTAGAGTGGTGACAACTGATACAGACCTTGAAAGGGTCCGTATAGGCTCAGGAGGAATCATTCTAAGTGAGGAAATAGCACCAGGTAAGGTGTCGAGATTTATTAGTGTATTAAATGGCTATGTCCAATATATAAAATGCTATATATTGACTTATAAAATAATTGTTTTTTCTACTGTATAAAATGGACACTAAGAAAATGGAGGGTTTTTTGGTGTATTTCTTTTTTTTTTTTTTTTTAGGGCAGGACCAATCAGATACTTGGTGTGATATACAATCTGTGCTGGACCTTGGATAGTATGTTTTGGTGATGCTCATTCAAATTTGGACAGTAGACTTGACCATTGTTTGACTTAGTTGAGTGCGGTGGTATCCTAGAGACTACCAGTGTACATGTTTCTATCTTCAGAATAATTGCTGACAAAATTTTATTACTTTGAAAGTGTTTTTATACCTGTTAATTGGATATAGATGAAGTTAACAGTTAACTAAAAACAATTACATTATCACAAGATTTCAAAGCCAGTCCGAGTACCTACAGCCTAGAATACCAATAGCAGGATGCAATATCCTGATACTTTATTCCATTTCTTTGCTAAATGTTAACATATTAATTTATATGACCACAGCTTGTCACTAAAGCTTCTGCTTCATCACCCCTTATGTCAAAGTTAAATGACAGTACTTAAGACTTCACTTACAAAGTAACTTGCATAATCTAGCTAATTCATCATAATACTTTATAAATGAGTCTTATTAAAGTATTATGATTTCTATTTTATAAACAGTAGGAGGCAAAGACAATTTCATTCTTGATATTTTAAACTTGTTTGGTTTTGGGGATGTCGAAGGGTAGATCCTCACAGAGGAGATTATGTCTTGCGGCTCTTTTGCCATAAGATAGAGGTATTGACCAGATGTTGGACAGCTCTGGTCTTTGTGGTCTGTGCCAGTTCTGGAATTCAATAACTCTGTGGTTTAATTGGTTGTTATTTCAATGGTAATTTTAGCCATTAGGTTAAATCATTAACTTTTTAAAGCCCTTTTTGTGTAGGTAACAGATGTAGGTTTATTTGCCTGTTTCACACAGGATTTATCCTTCTTAATTATGGCAGTCAGATTACTCCAAACATCATCTTAACTATCTGTGTAGATCAATGAGATCAGTGTAAAATTGTAAAACCCTACGTTTTAGGCCTTCTTAGGGGGAAGACAGAGAACACTACGAACTTTAATCTGTAAGTAGAAAGGTAGATGCCAGTTTCTAGAAAAGATATTTCTTAAGTTACCTTCAACCTCTTATGGGGAACTTGGGTTTGGGAAAAGTTATACAGAAAAGAGAGGATGTAACTGAACTAAAAATCACCCCTCGAGAGAAAGTCATTCCTAAATTCAAATATACTTAAAAAGAGGCCTGAGTAGATCAGAGGCTGACATCTGGGAAAGGATTTGAAATGTGAGTGTGATCCATGCAAGCAGTCTTCAAAAGGCAGCACATCTGGTGAAGAGCAGGAGGCTGAATATTGGCCCCCAAAGAGATCTATGTCCAAGTTCCTGCAACGTATGTATGACACCTTGTTATCCACATCTATGGACTCTAGATGTGATTACTTGAAGGATCTTGAGATGGGGAGTTGATCCTGGATTATCTGGGTGAGCCCTAAGTAAAATCACAAGTGCCTTTCTGAGAAGGAGGCAGAATAGGATTTCACTGCAGGGAAGACCGTGTGAGGGTATGGAACAGAGATTGGAATGAGATTGGAGTGATGTGGCCACAAGCCAAGGAATGCCAGTAGCCCCCAGAAGCTGGAAAATAGTAAGAATAGATTGTCACCAGGGGTCTACCCAGAAGGGGCCAGCTCTGCTGACACCTGGATTCTGACCACATGTGACTTGTTTTGGACTTGTGGCTTTCAGAACTATGAGAGAATATAAATTTTCTTTGTTTTAAGCTGTAACATTTCTGGTGATTTGTTGCCACATCAAAAGGAAACCAATACAAAGGATAAAATTAGAAACCTACTGTTGGAAACTCTCTGGTGAAAGCAAAAAGAAGCAAGAGGGGAATTTATGATCCCAAAAGACATAAAAAAGACTAAAAAGTAAATGGAAAACATGGAGCCCTGCTGCCCATCCTACCTACGAACCATGTATTAATGAGGCTACAGTTTTTCTACACTAACTGAAGAGGGCACTCGGAAACTCACAATTGAATTAACCACTCCAACTATCAGCACCGTTGCTCAGGAAATGCGGTGGTAAGCAGGCTTCAGAACTATTTTAAGAAGAAAACAAAATGGAAGTTCAAAATCTGTCAGCCAATGAGAATTTACCTCACAGTGCCAGCCATAAAGGAGAAGACTGTAGCAATGCTACAAACACTCATTTGGGCCTAAAAAAGGTAGGAGGAGAGTACCCTTAAGGCACAGGTTGAAGAACAAACTGGACCCTTAAGGCACAAGTTGAAGAAAAAAAATGGACTAAAAACAGGAAAAACGGAAATACAATTTCACTGAACTTAGGAAAGAATTTTAAAAGTAGGTAAAATTGTAAGCATTAAAGACTAAATTCCCAGGTGTTCAAGAGAGGAGTGGATTCAAAGGGAAAACTTAATAACCGGCATAGAAAAAATGTAGGCAAGTAAGAGAAAGGAAAACAAGATGAGAGTAAACTTGTCTTACAGTAAGTTGTTGAAATAAAAGCTAGACAAAGATCTAATTTGTGGCTCTGTGGAGTCTTTAGAGAAGAAAAACAAAAAAGTGAATCCAGAAACACTTTCTTGAATTAAAAGAAGACCTATAGGTACATACATATCAGAAGGGGTTTCCACATGCCAGAGGGATGGCACTTCTGTCCTGGTCACGATGGAAGGAGGCATTCTTACATTTGTATGTAGACTCAGAATGCTGCTTCCATGGGCCTGCCTGCTAGTAACAGCACAGACAGTCAGAAGCTGGATAGAATATATACCGTGATTTACAGGTGATGATTAAATTATGGCAAACCTGAAGAACAGCCCAGGTTCCTGTATGTAGCTGGGCTCTGGCTCTCAAGTGTATCAGTGGACTTTTCCTGGAGTTATACCTAGGGATGTTCTCTGAGGAAACCCTAAAATTATTTGCTAAATTCCAATTTGATGATTAAATGATGCATAGGGAGAAGGCAGTGTAAAGAAAGAAAAGCACTTGAAAATGCAAGATAGTAGTCAGCGATACAACAAATACTGTGAGCCTGACAGAAAGTTGGGCCTACAATGATGAGAAAGAGTCCTGGAGATTTAAGGGCTCTCAGTATAGTGGAGAAGAGGGTCCTGTGTCACAGAAATGTGTGATATGCCTGGGGAAACAGAAGGTCAGCACAAAGCCCAGCCTGGGAGGAGATGAAGGACAGTTACACGGAGAAGTTAACACTTGAGTTTTGAAAGATCCATCAGAGAAGTGAAGAAGTAGTGGAAGGATATTCAAGAGATGGAGAGAGAATGTTACAAAGAGAAGAAAGCATAGGGCTGCATGTTGAGGGGGCAGGGTAAGTCGCTTGGCACCATTGGAGGAAGGTAAGACAATAAAGGAGAGAGGAAAGGCTATGGGTTAAGAAAGAAATGGGGGGGGGGGGGGGTTGTATGAGTTAATATATGGGTTAGTTTACTACAAGGGTGCCTTAACAGATTACCACAAACTTTGCATCTTGAAACAACAGATACTTGGCTAGCTGGAGTTTAGAAGTCCAGAATGAGAAGTGTTGACAGGGCCATGCTCCCTCTGAAACCTATGGGAAAATCCTTCCTTACCTCTTTTGGCTTCTGGTGTTTGCCAGCAGTTTTTTGTTGTTCCTTGATCATTAGAGGTATTACTTCAATTCCTGTCTCCTCCTTCTGTATTTCTGTCTGTGTCTCTCTTTCTCTTTTAAGGATACCAGTCATACGAGGTTAAGGGTCTGCCTACTTTAGAATGGACTTCATCTTAACCAACTACATCTGGAAAGACCCTGTTTCCAAATAAAGTCACAATCTGAGGTACCGGAGTTTAGGATTTCAGCATATCATTTGGGGGGGGGGAGCACAATTCAAGCCAAAATAGGATCCACAAAGGAGTGTTCAAGTTTGTATTTTCTATTGAGATTTGCTTAAAGGAAAACCACTCATTGGGAACCAGCCTTGTGGGCTGATAAGCCATGATGAATTTTTAATGACATGGGAAAGAAATGAGCAAACTTGAACATAATGAACTGAGAAAAAGAACACTAAACATTAATAGCTTTAGTAGCACTTGTTAATTAAACAATTAGTATTTTTCTGAAAAGTCATTTTAGAGACTACGTTTAGGGAGTTATTCTGAAGGAATAGTAAGTAGTTAGGACTTCAGCAGATCCTTACCTGAGCCAAAAAAACAACACCCTGGACACATCCTACCCTAAGTCATTGTGCCATTTTCTGAATATTTCTCTCATTTTTGTAATTCCTGTTGTATTTATTACATTCTAGGTACATTTTAAAAAACTAATTTTTAAAAAAACTAATTTTTCGGGGTACTTGGGTGGCTCAGTTGGTTAAGCATCTGCCTTCTACTCTGGTCATGATCCCGGGGTCTTGGGATCGAGCCCTGTGTTGGACTCCCTGCACAGTGGGGAGTCTGCTTCTCCCTGTCCCTCTTCCCTGTCTCCTGCGCCCGCCACCATGAGCATGTGATCTCTCTCAGATAAATCTTTTAAAAAAATAGTAACTAATTTTTCAATTAGAATGAATGAATAAAAACCTTCCACTTAGAAATTCATTACATACATACTTTGTCAAGAACATTTTCTATGAACTCAAAAACCACTCATTTGTGTTTCTCTGTTGCTGGCTATCGAAATGTGTTTGGCTGTTAATCTACTGGGTGCATGGACAATATTGAGGCCCTGAACTGCAATTAAATTGCATTTTCAAAGATTATCTTGCAAGTTCACTAAATTTATATTAGACTGGGACCATTACTTCTTCACATGTTATATCAACCTTATGAACAAAAGTTGAAATAACTTCTTAATATAACTTTTTCATTTTCATAAGTCGAGACTTTTAAAAAAATTCTCATTCATTCATGTACCACCATTATCCTATCCTCTTGTCTCTTATTGTTTTAAGGTTTGTCTTTTTAAGAGTCAAGGTTTCATTGCTATATAGTTCAATATTCCCAGTAGCTAAAAATTTTGTGGCTAAGACTCAAGTTGCCTAAATACAAGTAGCAGAACAATCTGTAGCTTTCGTTTATTAAATAATGTTACATTCATGTTTTGATTACAAGATTGTGCCCAATATATTTAGACATCTGTCTCTTAGAACACAAGAGGACTAAGAGGTAGGATTAAATCTGCTTTTAGCACTGTGAAATGTTCAACCTTTCCATAATGGGCAAATATATGGATTCCAAAAACTATTGGATATTCCAGTTGTCAGTCGCTGACAACTATTTTTGGACAATGATATAAAAGAGATTATTTGTGTTAATGTGGGGCATGCTCAGAAGCTGGGCAGGAGACCTGGTATAAATGAGGAATCAAATGCCTTGGAATTTACTATTAGCCACATACCTAACTAGTATAACCTCTGTGAGCTTCTGATTATGCTTTTGAACTGGAACTGATAATTATTCTTTTCATCACATTGCTAAACCATTGGATGAATCCAAAGAAAAAAAGTTTGAAATTTTTCACCTTAAAAATTTTTAAAGACTATATATATATATAAATATAGGGTGATAATACACAAAATAACCTGACAGAGAAAGATTCTTGGAATAGTAGATCAAGGAAATGTCAAAAGGCTTTTGGATTTCAGTAAGTCATTTAAGAAAATTGAAAAGGAAACTTTCTTTGACTCATTTTAACATAGAAAAATGGAGACTAAGGGTTAACCCCAAGTAGATTTATAGTTAGACATCAATATTCATGTTTTGTTTGTTTGTACAGAAGTAAGTCATGTCTGAGACATAATGGATGTAGATTGATAATGAATGCCAGCCTAGATATCACAATTCTTAAATGTCTTTAACTTTATGCTGGAGATGCTACATCTGTCCTATTAGGGCAGCACACTTTACTTTGAGAAAATAGTATCTCTTCAGATACAAGTGGCCAGAATGATGAGGGATTTGAAAACCATCCCATATAAATGTAATTGAGATAAGAGTATTTAGCTCACAGAGAAACAGACTCAACAGATTTTTCTTTTTTTTTTTTCCTTAAAATTTTATTTGAGAGAGAGAGAGAGAGCACGAGCTGTGGGTAGAGATGGAGGTGGAAGGAAAAGCAGACTCCTCACTTGAGCAGGAAGCCAATGCTAGCTGAAGGCGGATACTTAATCGATTGAGCCACCCAGGTGTCCTAACAGATTTTCATGTTTTTGAAAGATTATTGTACATTTACTTTGTTATATGTAGTTCAGAAAATAGTATTAGTACAAACTTTGAAAGTTATAGGAAGTCAAGTTTGGTATAGATGAGGAAGCAAAAACCTAATATCAAGCAAAATTGCTTGAAAAATGAGATACTCTTTCTGACAGGTACCTTGTGCTCTATCACTGGTGACAGGAACTGAGTCAAGCTGAGTACTTTGAATAAATTTTCTTGGGATTCTTTGGTCTGGGAAGGTTGAAGGTGGTGATCTTTTAAGTTTATCTCCCAAAGATTTTGTAATTCTGTGAAAGATCTCACATGTAAATCCTGGGTCTACTGATCAAGTGCTTATTATTGGTCCATTTTCTCTTGCACTATGAGCTCTGTAAAGGTAAGCTCTGTGTGATCTTACTCTTGGTCACAGCCATAATGCTAACACAAACAACTACACCCGTGTTGGCATTCATTCATTTGTTCATTCAGTGAATATTTTATTATGCTCTACTGTGTCCCAGACATTGTTTTAGGGAGTAGGGGTAAAACAAAGAAGTGAACAGTCTGTCATGAACTTAATTTCTTGAGGAATGAGGCAGACCATATGAAAGTCAACAACTAAATATATATCATATGGTGTGTGCTATAAAGAAAAATGTAAACATTTAAGGGGATTAAAAATTGATCAGGAGCAAAGATCTTAGATGCGGAGGCCTTTTTAGTAGGGAGGTATTGCTCAAAGGCCTGAAAGTTGTGGTAGGGTCAGCCACGCAGATGTCTCAACTACCGTCATTCCAGGTGTGTGGGGAGCTAGTCCAAAGGCCTGGAGGAGGGGTAAATACAAGACAGTAAAGAGATCATTGTGTCTAGGGCAGAAAAACCAGAGTGTGAGAGGTATGAGAGGGGATGTGACCAGAGAGGCTAGTGGCTGCTAGGAGACAGGGAGGGGGCCAGATACTGTGGGTCATTGTCATCACTTCAGCTTTCTTCTGAAGTGATGACAGAACTCTTGTTCAGAGGGAAGGAAGAGGCATTGAGTGACCAGCTATGAATGAATGAATGAATGAATGAATGAACAAAAGAGCCTCAGGCTGGTGATGAGGAACCAAGTTCCAGTATGGTCTTTGCCATCTAGCACCTGGATGTATTTCAGCACATTACTCTGGGTCTTGATTGTTTTTAATTTTAGGATTGAAATAAGTAAGCTATAAGGATGTTTCTATTTTAAAAATTACTTGATTCAGGAGCATCTGGGTGGCTCAGTGGTTGAGCATCTGCCTTTGGCTCAAGTTGTGATCCCCGGGGTCCTGGGATCGAGTCCCACATCAGGCTCCCCGGAGGGAGCCTGCTTCTCCCTGTGCCTATGTCTTTGCCTCTCTGTGTGTGAATAAATAAAATCATTTAAAAAAAAAAATAAAATAAAAATTCCTTGATTCAGTATCATTCTTTGTTAAGTTTTGGAATTGAAAAGCCTATAGAAACAGGAAAGAGAAATAAATGTTGGAACATGGAAAGCTTCCTGAAGGAGTGTGGGTGTGAGATGGGCTTTAAAATGGCACAGATGTTAGATGAGCAGTGAACATAAGGTAGTTCAGATAAGGAGATGGGTGTAGGACTGGAGGCAGGATGGGTGCTAATAAGCAGGGGCTATTAGCAAAGGCTAATAAGCCAGGGGCCTGAAGAGGCTGGTTTGATTAGGATGGAAGGAAGCCCCTAGAGGAATTGTAGGTACATGTGAGATGTGAGCAGATTATTGGACAATGAGCAAGGAAGCCCTGTGTTCTAATGAGGAAAGAGCCAAGTATTTCAGAGCAAGAGCTAACAGGTTGATGTAACTGTTTAAGGAAATAATACGGATTAGGCTTCCAGTAAGAGATGTATCATTTCAAATCAACAGCATTCTTGATAAATACAATTTGTAGTGTGTTGATAGAGATGAGGTAGTGGAAAATCTCTGAAGTCTGTTCCCCCTTCATCCCCCTTATCTAAGTAGAACAAATACCCCAGAATCAGAGCGGTGATTGCTCTGAGGGCAAATGTGTATAAATTCTGCTATCCACGTATCAAGATTTGGGCAAACAGTATGGAGGAAGGTTCTCAACTTGAGATACTCATGAAATTGGAACATTTGAGATGGGCTAAAATGTTTTCAGGTCAGCGGCAACCTGACTCTCAGCAGGAGGAAACAGAAGTCTTCTCTCAAGCAATCCCCAGTAGAGGTTTCAGGATTTGAACAGGCTTAGATCAAGCAGGCCAAAATTATTTATCACCAACTTTGTCGGGGAGCCAAGCCATTTTGAATGAGCATTAGCTGAAACAGCAACACTGAACATTCGGATACTTAAGAAGTTCAGATGTTGGAGTGATTCAAATTTTTTTTATTTTTTTATTTTTTTATTTATTTATGTCAGACACACACACACACACACACACACACACACACACAGCCAGAGACACAGCAGAGGGAGAAGCAAGCTCCATGCACCAGGAGCCTGACGTGGGATTCGATCCCGGGTCTCCAGGATCGCGCCCTGGGCCAAAGGCAGGCGCCAAACCGCTGCACCACCCAGGGATCCCTGTTGGAGTGATTCAGTATATAAAATAGAATGACTGTGTGTACATATTTAAAGAAATAAAAGATGAACCATAAAAGTGGACAAGTAACAAACCACTGTTGAGAATGACCAGGGAGATCTGGAAACAACCAAATAGAGCATCTAAAAATGGAAAACATCGTTGAAATAAAATCTGGAATAAAGTGGTTAAGAAGCAGATAAAGTCAGAGCTAAAGAGGAAATTGGTGAATGGAAGAATATTCATAAGAATTGCAAATAAAGAGAAAAAAGGAAATGGAAATATAAAACAAGGAGTGGTTGAATGTACTTATTTTCAGATTTTGCAAAAGGAAGAGAATAGAGAGAATGAAGGAGAATCAATACTTGGAAACATGTTGGCTGAGAAGTTTTAGAGCTGGTAAAACACCTAAAGTTAGATTCAGGTTGTACAAAGTATCCCATATGGGATAAAAATAATATGAAAATGGCAGTATTTATAAAAAAAAAAAATGTGTTTATTTTTTGTGAAAGCATTCTGGCACTGAAAAACCAGAATTGGTGACAGCAGCTAAGAGTTTCTTTCACAGAATTATAGTGTAATAAGGTGACTTGAATTAATGGTATAACGTAATGATGAAGATGCAGTCAGTACACGTTTTGAATCCAGTTCCATTGTGATAAAGGAATGATCTGATTTGGAGACGCCTGGGTGGCTCAGCGGTTGAGCGCTTGTCTGGCTCAGGGTGTGATCCTGGGGTCCGGGATCAAGTCCCGCATCAGGCTTCCTGCGAGGAGCCTGCTTCTCCCTCTGCCTGTGTCTCTGCCTCTCTCTCTCTCTCTCTCTCTGTCTCATGAATATATAAATAAAATCTTTAAAAAAAGGAATGATCTGATTTGAAGATATAAGACCAATTCAAACAGTGACTTTCATCCTGGATTTTATGGTTAGAACAATTCAATTAAAAGCTAAGAAGGTGAGATGAAATAATTGTGGGGCAAAGAGATGCTTCATTTTAGATAAATCAAGTTTGGGGGTGATGGTGGCAGCACAATATTGAAATGAAAATTTCATAAGGAGAATTCATCTTTATGAACATTTAGAATTTTTCTGATGTTTAATCTGAAGAAAAGTGTATTACGCAACCACAGTTTGTTTTATTATGTATTAAGATACTACTTTTAGTGGAGTGTTTCAGCATGTTCTCTGCTTTTATGTATGTATTGCAATGATATAATGAAAAGGGGAACAATACAGTGTAAGTTCAGCTACTAAATTAATTGGGAATTAAATCTGTGGAATTAGAATTTCCTTTTTAACATAAATTAACAGTGACAAGAGTACAAGAACCAATACTTGTAGAAATTCTTGGAATTGGGCACAGATACTTTGGTTTTACTTTGCACTGTGTTTTTCTGAAGTTGTACTGTTACCTACCTAGCTTACTAATTGAGCAATAGAACAATTCACCATGATGGGAAGACATTTCATCAGAGCCTCATGAAAATTTTAAAAAAGGTTAGTGCTGCCTCTAGTTTCAGCTAGACAAAAAAAACAAAACAAAACCACCCAAAAGGCTTTTACTTGGACAATAAAACAGTATTTTGAATGTCAGAAGTCATTAAATAATGGAATAATGGTAAACAGGTTAAATATGAGTAATGATTGGGTTCCTTCTAAAGAGGAAAAAAAACCCCTTCAATATTTCTAAAATGTATGTGATTTTTTTGCATTAAGTATACATCAAAAACAGGCTTACAACCTTTGTTTAATAGGTCTCACGTTAGCCATACAAACAAAATAGATACACAAATTAAATAAGATCATTTCAGAAATCTATGAAATTTAAATTAATGTCACTTCTGTGATGGATGATGATTTTTTGCTGAATGTAAAGTGCTGTCAACAAGAATGACTCCTGACTGCTAAAGCACAGGTTTTTTTCTTTTTGTTTTTTTTTTTTAAGATTTACTTATTTATTTGAGAGAGAGAGAGTGTGCATGTGCGTGCACGCACGCACGCGCACACACACACAGTGGGTGGGAAGGGGCAGAGTGAGAAAGGGAATCTCAAGCAGAATCCCTGCCGGCCTTGGGGCTCAATCTCAGGACCCCAAGATCATGACCTGAGCTGAAATCAAGAGTTAGATGCCCAACTGACGGAACCATCTAGGCACCCCAAGCATAGGTTTTTTTAGTCTGATAATCCTGAGCTACTGAATTCTATGTATTCCTGTTATGCTTTTCAATTTGAACTGCTAGGAAACCATTATTATGGCTCTCAGGGCTGTCATTTGGCCTGTGCTTGCCTCATAGACATCACTGTTAAGTTCACCTCTATTCCTTTTCCACTGAATTAGCCCTGGATGTTAAAATTATATCTCAGTGTGTTGCTAGTACCATAGTAAAGACAGGTACAAACGCAGACACTGAAATCACATGACAGCCCTGAAATAAAATAACCCAGAATATAGTTATAGTAATTTTTAGGATCATCACTGAAATGAAGTGATAAAATTTTCTCAAAAGATAGTTAAGGTTTTTGACATTTTGTCCTTTGGCCTCTTTGGACCCAAAATTCACAGTGAGCTAATGGAATAAAAATTAAATAAACCGAGTGAGTAATAAAAAAAAAATACAAATGAGAAACTATCTTTCTGACACTTAGTGAAGTTGATAAAGTTAAATAGTGCCTTATTCTATCTTCTCCAATAAAAACTGCATTTCTATACTCTATATTGAAAAATTCAAGGAAACCAAGAGCTTTGGAGATTTGAAAGAAATGATGGCTATGTAAATTAACTTGTACATCCCAGAAAATAAATTTGTTACATTGGTGCTAGGAGGAACTATAAGACAATGGGTTTTATTAATAACCCTTAATAGCTATAATTAACATGTTGAACCTTTAACCATGACTTGACATTTTTTCCCAAAGTCTGTGGTTGAGAATACTTCATTTCTGATCTAATCGAGTCTACATTTCTAGCCTTTTCTTTGCCCTTAACTGCTGTCCAGAGATTTGCTTGAAGGTTATCGATTGTCTGTGTTGTAATTGTCATTAGAAAATATCTGGTTATGGTCTTCCTTGATGTAGACCACTTTGTTATATTCACTAGTCTATCTTTATTTTTATTTTTTTTTTCACTAGTCTATCTTTAGCTTGATTTTATTATATGCTGAGTCCAAGAGCAGTGGGAGATTTTGAAACTTCTGGGGCATTGACTTTTCCACATACCCAGTTGTTAAAATTGAGTTGATCTACGTGTTTGAGAATTGGATGACTTAAAGCGTGGATAGTGAAACTTTAAAAAATAATTACAAATTCTTGAATTTGGCTTTAGATTCAAACCCTATTACTCCTCGTAATAACATGAATATCCTAGAAAGATGGCCAGATTTTTATCCTTTTAGTACACTTTCAGATATGTCAAATTTATCATTCCCTTTTATTGTCCTTGTACTGCTCTACTTACAGGCTTATCATGTATTTGTGGAATGCCATAATTAATACAACTTTAGACTCTGTGGTTAATTTTAGTGTTTATTGCCCATCTCTTGATGTGAGGATCACTTCATCACTGTCTCAGCATGTTCTGGCACACTCAAATGCCACACACAGACAGCATCTCTTTTTTAAAAAAATGATACTGCTTTAAAAATTAATGTAGCAGTTAGGCATTGGCCAAGTGAGAGGCAGTCTTCTTTTAGATCATGTTACATAAAATTCTTGTTAGTACAGATAAAAAAGTATAAGGTCTTGATTTGTGGGCCACCCTTTTTGTTAAAAAAATTATATAAAGATAATTTTTCAGTGGCATATGTAGAGGAGCTGATCTGAAGAAAGCAGCTGTATTAGGATAAACTAATGAGGGGATCCCTGGGTGGCTCAGCGGTTTAGCGTCTGCCTTTGGCCCAGGGCACGATCCTGGAGTCCTGGGATCGAGTCCTGCGTCAGGCTCCCGGCATGGGCCTGCTTCTCCCTCCTCCTGTGTCTCTGCCTCTCTCTCTCTCTCTCTGTCTATCATAAAATAAATAAATCTTTTTAAAAAAATAGGATAAACTAATGAAGACTGTACAGCTGGATGCCTTAGCGATTCTCCAAAAGAAATGACGTTAAAAAACACACACCATACCAAACTCAGGGTCATATTGCTGGACTGTGCATATTTTTAGGTTTCTCCTTGTGTAAGACTTTCACCAATCGTAGTAATATCATCACCTCCCTGAAAGTAACATAGGGCTTTTGATGGATCAGATCCTGAGTACTTACTTCCTCAGTAAGGAATGACCTATGACAGGAACATTAAAAGGATAGAATCTTAAACGTTTTTGATTTAACAGTGTATCATTCCTGCATGCTGACAAAGTTTCTTCATTGTTTGCATGAAGAACATTTGAGGATGAAATGTGTGGTTATTATGCTAAATAAAATAACACCTCAAGTAATACCATAATGGAGAGAACATGGGCTGTGGAGTTAGAATTATTTTTACTCCCTGGCAGAGCTGTGATCATGTCTGTGACCTTCGGCAAGTCACTTAATCTTCCTGAGCTTTGGTATCCGATTCTGTAAAAATGGCAGGATACTCCACTCCCACCTCCTCCCATGGTAGTATTTTAGAAGTAATTGAGAGAATGTATATCAAAGGGCCTGTTGGAATGCCTGAGAATCTTGAATTAAAACAACATAGGTGTGGAAAGTGGCTAAGAAACACAGTACTCCCCTCCCGCCCCCACAACGTAGTTCAGCATTAAAATTTGACATCCCCCTCTACTGTTCTTGAATCTCAAAGCCCTTTTTTTTTTTTTTTTTGAGATTTTATTTTTTTTATTCATGAAAGACACAGAGAGGGAGGCAGAGACACAGGCAGAGGGAGAAGCATGCAGGGAGCCTGACATGGGACTCGATCCCAGGTCT
Source organism: Vulpes vulpes (assembly GCF_048418805.1). NCBI lineage: Eukaryota > Metazoa > Chordata > Mammalia > Carnivora > Canidae > Vulpes > Vulpes vulpes. The sequence continues at coordinate 27,838,818 of NC_132785.1, read as the reverse complement.
CCAGGATCACACTCTGGGCCAAAGGCAGCATTAAATCGCTGAGCCACCCGGGCTGCCCTCAAAGCCTTCTAATGCTTTTCTCCATTACCTTCCTCCTTACCTGTTCCCTGACATACCATCTGCATTTGGGAATCATAAAAGCCCCAAGTAATTATATTTTTGTTATTTTTCTTTTTAGATTATCCTTTATATTTAGTTAAAATGTTGCATTTAAATGGTCTTAAAATACATTAAAATAAACATTACTCATTTCTGTTTTGTACCTGTCGCCCCAAAAGGTATACCACAAATTTCCACTGAAAATACTTACAGATATGTAAAATGAAATTGTATCTTTTAGCCATGAATATACCATAGGGAGATTCATTTGATTCTTTTAAAAAACAACTTTTGATTATAAAACGGAATTCTGGTCTCCCCACCCCCAGTGAATGCATCATAAAATAGGTTTTCTGTGTTTGGGGTAACATGACGAGATTTATTTCCCTGTTTCACAACTGTGGCTGATCCCTTTAGGACAGTACTGACTCTTGAGCTTAGAATGAAGAAAGAGAATATGGAGAATTCTTTGCTGATCTTTATTGCTTTGCTGCATTATGGAAGTTTTCAATTGAGCCAAGGGAACAAGAGTGCATTAGTCAAGGGCTGCTGTCACTGAGAAGATTTGTGTTCTCCATTTTGGGGAATGTTTTAGAACTGAGAACCACATATCATTTATAACCATCAGGACAGGGTGAGTTATCCTATAATTTGGGCTAATATATGCCCTAGCCCAGCCACACACACACACACACACACACACACACACACACCCTTAATAGCAGGTTAATGTGAAGGTAATGTTTCATGCTGAGGACAAGGTGGCCTGAAGATATTTCTATGGCAACAGAAAGGCCCCTACAGATAACTGTCTTCTAAAGTTGCTGTCCTTTATTAGAGGCTGCCTGTTCTACAGACTGTAATTATCATTAGGTAGAGAAAAGGTTGTTGAACGTGGGTGGACTGCTTGGCTGAAGCTTTCTGACTGATTTGTTTAGCACAGCTTTGAAATGAATTTCAAAGGAATATTAAGAACCTGAGATCATTGTGCTGCTTGTCTCTGTAGGTGAAGCCATACCTAATTATAGGATGCTTGCTGAATGTGGATGAAGGTTTTGGACAGACAACATAAACAGCAACACAAAAACACAATTAAGAGTGATCAGTCTATGTTAAATGATTTTAGTGTGTATGCAGTTATAGTGTTTAGAGAAATCTATTATTTCTTTTAGGGGAAAAGACACTTCAATCAGAACAGGCTTTGAATTAATCAAGTTGTCATTGGAGTGTTTTTCCAGGGCTAACAGTCTATGATTCAAAATTTATCTTCTGTTTTTACAACTAGGACTTAGAACTTCCAAGATTTTTCTTGGTTCTTGGCATAAAATTTAAAGCAGATGGGCCAACAAAAATCTCACTCTGATTAGAACGTGTGTGGAGTGTTTTGTATGCCTGCATTTATAGCCATGAGCAGTACATCTAGTAAGCCAATATAGTGTCCTTGCTAAAGGGAAAACGTGTAGAAATTTGACTAATTTTGGCAACACAATTGAATCGTCTTTACTTTTTTTTTCAAGAATGAGATTTCAGTTGTATTGTTGCAAAACCCAATTTCTTACCTATGTATTATTAGTTTTTCTTAGAGGTCAGAAACTATGGTAGTTTCAGAGTCATTAATCTATGTGCTTAGTGAGATTTTTCAGGAGTAATAATATAGTTGCAGAAGACTTTGTTTGCATACCATGTAATTATCTCATTATGCTATAGAACCCTGAATGCATTTCACTGAAGTTTAAAATTATTCTAAAATGTGATATATTGAAAAACATATATTAAAGGGATTAAAATGTGTTCTCATGTTTTGTAGACACCTGTTTTGATAGTAGTTGTGACTAGCAATTAATAAAACTTACTGGAAAGAGAAGTGGTTAGGAACAGAAGGATTTGTCTCTTAAGTATTAAGGAATACCTTAAATAAATTTTGTCTTTCATTTGTGGAGGTCTAGCGAATCGTTGTCTCCCTTTAGTAGTTTACTTTCATGTATGTGCTAAACCCCTTATGGTGACAGATATCTAGTCAGTTTATTGAACAATTTGAATTTGGTAAAGTACTAACATGAAATTATTTTCTATTTCTCTTGAGTCTTCCAAGGCTCTCATTCTTGTCCCTTCATTGACATTTCATTTTGAATGTTCTCTGTAACTTCCTAATGAATTTTAGTAATTTTTACAAGATGAGTAAAGTCTTCCAGTTTTGTTTCATGCTGCAACCTCATACCCAACTTTAAGCTCTTGTCTTTTGCACATGGCTCAGAGGAGGGAGTAAATTCTGCGTTTTTATTTCCTTCCTACTTCTCACCTTGGAATATATCTCAGGGAGGGGGAAGGAGGCAGTGTTGGCCTCTGGGTCACTTTTATTTCCTTCTTCTAATAGGTGCGAATAGGAAGTAGGAGAGAGAGGCAGTAATGAGAGACGCTCCACAGTTTGATCTGGCTTGGTCTCCTTTACTGCTGGTGGCTTCATTGATGCAGTTTTCCATATAGATGATGATCACTTTTATTGCACTTGCTCAAAGAACCTTCCAAAGCCAGTCAGCCACGTTTCCTTTCAGCCTGCCAGTGGTCCATCCCTCCAGCCCCTTCTCTGGGCAGGGTGCCTCTGGCTGATGGCCTCCTGAGCAACTCAGTAAAGTGGGGCATCTGGTGCTAGCATGACCTTTTTCGTCCCACCTCCGTCAACAGCTGCCATCAGAAGCATACTCCTTGGCTTCTTCCTGCTACTGTTGCCTTGCATGGCTGGGTAACTATTTTGAGGTATTAGCCTAACTGCCTTCTGCAATGTCCCTTAATTCATAGGACTCTCACACACTGTAATGCCAAAAAGTGGGAGCGTGGGCTACGTGCTGGTTCCTCTACCCTTCATTACTTATTGGTCTCTAATTTCTTTTTTCCCGTTTTTGGGTTAGGTGGAGGATATCAGGACATGTTATCCCCGAATCATATGTCCAGCCAAGGTCTGAGATATCACATTTCCCCTTGTTGAAAGTATCCTCATATTTACGGGAGTTTCTGTTGCTGTCCACGCCATTTACCTTTGATTGAAGTAACTCTCTTTACCCTCCCCTGACAGCCTAGGGAGAGGACAGATGACTCCATGCTTCTCCCCCTTTTCTCCTAACTTTTTTCTCTAGAACTTAAGAAGTGGGCCAGACTCAGATCATGGTTTTGAGTAGCCGAGCTTTTCCAACCACATTTTAAAAAGCCCTGAGGGAATTGTCTGGCAGCAGATATTTATGATTCTGTTTAAATAGGAAGTGGTTTATCTTTCTGTCTTCAGCTTTGGATTAGTGGACAAATTGAGTACAATAGAAAACATCCTACAAATATCCTGTAATAAGGTTTTCTATAAAGAGAAAGAGGGAGGGAGAGGAAAAAAGTATGTATTGCTACCATTTGTATCTGAATATTGTTAACCTGTTGATCACTTTTTAACATAGGTTAATTTGCACTTTGAACGTCTTTTTGGAGTTTATTGTATGCCAGGCACAGATTATACAAAAGGGGAATAAGATTTTTAGTAAAATGCAGAAAAGCACAGTAAGGAAGTAGACATTAGCGAGGCCTGCTTAACCCAAACTTTGAAGGTCAGGTTCTCTCTCAAAGAGGAAGTGAGAGGAGAAACAGGGGTTAGGCAGATGGCAGGAACAAGGGAGAAGAGTGTTCATTAGCAGGGATCACCATCTTTACAAGGGCCTGGAATGAAACGGGAACATGGAAACTTGAAGGTCTAGAATATTCCATTTGTAGGGCAAGTAGGGTCTGATAGATGTGGGCTAATATGATTATATAGAAAAGGAAACCAGATCATGAGAAGGGTTTGAAAATTGTCCTAAGAAAACTTGAAGTAGGGGCCTGACATCATGAGCTAGTCATTATGAGAATGATTGTTGGTATGCTAGGAAATATGAGACTGAAGAGGACCAGAGGAAGGTAGGGAGGTTAGGTGAACAGCTCTTGTGGCGATCCAGGTATGGTATGGTGGCTTGGGATAGACTAGGGTAGCTGAGGTGAATTAAAATAGACCAGGTAGAGAGCAGTTTGAGGTGTGAAGTAGTCAGCATCTGAAGACCAACAGCATGGAGGAGTGGTTGAAGGAGAGGGAGGAGTCCAGAATGAGGCACAAATTTCTGCCCTGAGATGCCAGATAGTTTGATATTGGTCTGTACTGGGATAGAGAACCGTGGAGTGAGGAAGACCTGATTTGGATGAAGAAGAAGATGGATTTTATGCTTGAGTGCAGCCTGACGAACCTGAGGGCCCTAACTATGGAGATACCAGATAGGCATCTGAGATATCAGGAGATGTGCCCTTCCAAGGTAGACTGTGCATGTAAAGCTGAATTCATTCCCAAAGGTGTTAGCTCCTTCCAGATAAGAATAAGGGGCCACTGCCCTTACTGGCATGTGTTTGGGTTAACAAAGTCAGCTTTTCATTTGAGGCAGTTCCCTCTTACCTACCCCTAAAAAGGCTTTATTAAATGATTTCCGTATGCTGGAAATTTGACAGTCTCTCTTTTTCACCATGATTTAGAAATTTAAGATAGTTTTGCCATGGGAAACAGATTGAGAGCACAAGTGTGAGTATACATGCACTTTACTGCCATGTCAAAGCTAGACATGCCAGATCTAAAAGTAACTATTAGTTTCACGGGTCTGGTGCATTTTGAGATTAGGTGTGGAATATGACACAAGCCTTTGCTCAGGAGACGAACTTTTTGTATTAGCAGTTTAGAATTCTGAACATGACAAAACATAGATAGAAGAAAGTGGAAGTCTTCACTTTTACAGATACTCCAATCTGTCATTTCTTTCTTAAGGAACCAACTGTTAGTCTTTGTATTATGGCAGGAGAAAACGTTGAGTCCATCATTCAGGGGCTGTGTTTATGGACTTAATCTCCATGAACAAAAAGAGATTTTAGCTTTTTAGGGTAAAGAATAAAATGTGACAAGAATTGCTATTTCTGAAGAGAGCCTAGATTTAGAGAAATTCTTCTTAGAACTTGAAATGCTTCAAGGAGGAAGTGAATTAGATGCAGGTGAAACATTATATCAGATCTAGTTTATGCTGGTCTAATGATTTTTATATTATCTATTTTTTTCATAGATTGTTGAATATGCCACACTTTTACGATCAACTTTTTATAATGTCCTACAGCCCTGGAAGCTCTCTGGTTCTGTGGCAGGGTTCAATGGTCATCCTCAGTGTGTTGCTCGGCACACACTAGACATTCAGAAACTATTCCCTCAGTCACATTTCCTTTACTTTTGTTCTCAGTGCGACAATTTGATTTCATCAGAAATTGTTTCTCATCTAAAGATTTAAAATCAGTTAATTGGGGACTATTTGTTCAATGTAACCTACTATCTGAGTTATAAGTAACATAAAAGAGGCAGCATGTCTTGCCTTACAGCAGATAATTTTGATGTTACTTCTTTTGAAGGTGAAGTATGCTTAGAACATGATTCTTCAAAAACCCATCTTTGGTTGCAGCCCCTTAGTATGCTTCCCTTTTCTAGAATCCTATGGTAATTTCTCACTGACCTATTTCATTAGAACAAATGTCAGATCTAGGGCTTTAACACTCGCTAACCTAACATCAGTACTACCTTATTTTCCATTCCGGTCAGGTCAGTCCTTTGTTGTGTCCTGTCATTCATTTTTCTCTGGTGTATCCCTGACTCTCCTCCCGTGCCCTGGGTACGGCCAGCCCCAACACAGTCCTCTTCATTCACTCAGTGACCTTTCTGTTCAGTGTCAGCATTACTCACTGCCCACCATGAAGACAGTAGGATGTCTTGTGTGGATCAAGGCACGTAATTTCCTTTCTCATGTTTCAGGTCTTGAATATACGTAGTTTCGTATGGAAAAAGTTCCATTGCCCAGATGAAACAGACAAGAGAATAATTATGGTATGTGAAAAATACTACCTTGTTGGCAGGCTGAAATATTGGCCTAAGTCTACTAGACATTTCTGTATACCCTTGGAAAAAATTACGTAACTCTCTGGGTTTTGGGTAAAGTTTTTTTTTGTTTTGTTTTCTTTTCACTGTATAATGAGAGCAAAAGAGTTCTAAGTTCTTTAGGAGTTCTAGAATATATAAAAATAATTCCTTTATGACACCGAAGTTAAGCTTTAGGTAACCTCAGCCATTTAGGATAGCTCTAAATCTGGGAACCGAATAAAAGCAAGGATCTGGCAGCAAAGAAGCAGCTTCTCATTATCCAACAGGGATGGAACTAGTGAGGAAATGTTGAAGAACCATAGATACAACTTAGGCTATGGCTGCATGGTTCATGAACAGGGGAATAACCACAAAGAAAAGAAAGAAATACATCTGTTGGCTGGCTTTATTATAATGACCAGACATCTTGGATATAAGCCAAGAAATACAGGAGGATTAAGAGGAAAAGGAGACAGAAGAATGAATAAAAAGGAAATCCATTGTTAAATGAGAAGAACTATTACTCTATAATCCTCTCAATAAATTGACATTTGATAGAATTCAACAACCATTCCCTAAAAAATTGGAACTTATTTAAAATTGGAATAGAAATTTCTTTTAACCAATAGTCAACATTATATTTAATGGAAAAAAAATCCAAGTGAGTTCCCATCAAAAGCAGAAAATAGCCTTTTAGCACAATCATCATCATCATCACCACCACCATTACCATTATTATTATTATTATTATTATATTCAGTTTTAGAACACCTACTCAGGATATACATGGAACACTAAAAGAGTAAGCAGTAGATAAATTTAATTTTACTGATAAGTATTTCAGTATTTTAAGAGAATGTGATTGAGCACTTCAAATTAAAACAATGGTTAGAATTAAGTGACTTGAATTTTAAAGTAAGGGTACTTACAGTAAGTAGCATAGCTATGCTCTACTAATAGCTAAATTAAAAATGTAGTGGCATTCATGGTTGGCAACCTATTATGAACTACCTAGGGATGATTTTAAAAGAATAAAAAAGACGAGGTTAGTGAGTCAAGTGAGTCCCTTAGATCCCCATAAACTCTAAAGGCTGTATTCCATATGCTCCTTACAGGGCATTATTTAATTGCTGGTGTGGGTGGGCACATATATACACATGTTGTGCATTGGTGTGTACTTGTGGCTGTGATTTATAGACATCTGGAAAGCGAGGACAGTTACACAGATTTTGAGACTCAAAGTGCTAATTAGTCATTACTGAAGTCTGACTCTCTCTTTGCATTCTCCATTCTGTTGCAAATTATGTTTTCCAAGTCCTCTTGCCCCCTGGCTTTTCAAGAAGTTTGGCCAGTGGGAGGCATTGGCAGACAAGTAGGAAAGCTAAATGAATGGGAAACTAGGGTTCTCCTCTCTCTTACTTGGGCAGCATTTTTTAGCAGTGGCTGTCTCCAGTCTTTGGCTCCTGGGGCAGTCCTTACTGTCCTTCTAGTTGCATTCAGATGAAGCCAGCCCTGGAAACTTACATCCTCTCCTCCTTTGTCTTTCCAGTTCCTGGGATGAGTTCATTTGGGGGATTTTGTGGTTGTTAATCTGGGTTATTTCACTATTCCCCTTTTGGATTCTGAGCTCTGTTGTCACCTTTATTAAATTTCCTCTTTTTAAAATACCCAACATGGCATCTGTATCTTAACTGGACTCTGATTTAGAGAAGCACACTATTGTGTCTCTTTATTAAAAAAAAATCCATATAGAGCAATATCTGGCACATAGTAAGCACTCAATATTGTTGATCAAATTCATTCTAAAACAATGAGGCTGAGGAAAAATGAACTGATCAAATTATTTTCAGATATTCAGTCAGCTAAAGCTAATGAAAAGATCTGCACCATACATATAATTAAATTAGATCACATGGATTGTGTTTATTTAGTCATTAGAAAAGAGATTGGAAGGTGCCCCTCTCTCTGACCCAGTGCTAATTGGAAGAGTAATGCAGAGGTGTGGGTCATGGGTTTTTTGAAGCATGCCTTTTCAAAATAAGATGTTAAAAAGTCAGCTCTGGGGCTGAAAAGCAGTCAGCAAAATAGAAACAACTACAGGGTGTGTGTGTGTGTGTGTTTTGTTTTTGATTTTCAAAGTTCTCCCTTCTCAACACTGTATTGTCTGAACACAATTATATTGGAAGCAAAAGTGACTAATTTCAAAATCTCTATTTTTTTTATTTTAACAAAAACAATATATTCTAGGGATAAGGAAAATTCAAAGAAGGTTGTGGCTAAAAAAGTTGTAACTTCACCCCACCCACCTCCATCCCCACGAATGTAACCAAGATAGATTATGCATTGTAACTGCACAATGATCTGTACGTGTATTAAGAAAATGCAAACTGCATCTTGCAGCATATACTCATTTGCAACTTCTACTTTTTTTTTTTACTAAAAATTACTTAGACATCTCTCTCTAGCAATTCAAAACTCTAAACCATTTATTTCAGTAGCTTCATAATACTCTATTGTATAGATATAGCCTAGTTTATTTGTCAGATTCCTTTTTTAAAAAATTTAATTTAATTTAATTTAATTTTTTTTTATTTGTCAGATTCCTAATTGAGGGACATTGGATTTTTTCAGTGGCTTCTGCCCTAGCAGATAACAATTAGACAAAGTAAGAGGAGTTTCGTTGTTTTTTGTGTGTGCCGCCATAGTTCCTAACATTCCTATTTTATATAAACATCTTATCTGCTAAAGTGGATAAAAACCTTAGTGGCTTGAAATCTTCTAGTTTTCAAATGCACCTAAACATGTATGTTGACATTTGATTTTGGCATTTAAAAAAAATCTTCACTAACAGTCCTTTCCAAAATTAATTTTATTACATGAGAACAGTCATACTGTTCTTTTGCTGTAAGGATTTAGTTTATCCTAAAGAAGTGAGATCACTATTTAATAATTGTACTCTCTTTGCCTTCCATTGTTCCCTGTTATTTTCTTGGGTTGTTCCAGAGTATTGTTTAGTTTATGAAACAGTTCAGAAGGCACTTCTGATGATGGAGAAGAGTTTGTAGAACTCTTCTTAAGGTCTTGTTTTAAGGCCTTCATAAGATATCCAAATCCAAGGTCTTTGAATTCTGAAGTTAATATTAAAACAACAGACTGGACTGTAAGGTAAATTTTTGCCACTGAGTTAGTTGCTGCTTCTACTAACCCAGGAACAAGATACTATGAATGAATGAAGGCTATTGACAAATCGACCATACATGGCAATAGCAGGAAGCTCTGGTGTAGAAGGTTAGTGACTACTTGGGAAATTATTACCTTGGCTTTTGAATTCAATATTTTAACTCAGTAACTCAATATTTTAACTTTTTGTTGGAAGGTAATTATATTACATTGCTCAAGAGTTTGTACATGATTACTCTGCCTTACTAATAAGAAAGAGATACATGATCCAAAAAATGCAGGCTATCAACAGAAACTTCTTGAGAAATGAAACTTACCGGAAAACTCTAGAGTTTACCAGTTTCTGCCTTTCTTGTCATCTACATGTCCAACAGCAACTACATCTTTAGAAGAAGATCATAATTGATGTACATAAATGGGCCCTCCCCAGGAAAAGATGATAATATCCTCATTTTGGTTAAGAAGGCAGGGAAATGCATAATTATCTTAGAAATGTTTTCTTCTAAAACCAGCTTTGAGTATGATTATTTTGAACGTGTCCAAAACTTATCATCCCCCACCACGGTTCATGAAAACTGTATTTCTGGACCTTCATTTCATTTTTAAATTGTATTTTTTAAGGCAGAAGTAATTCAGTTACTGCATGTATTAATATAAGAAATTATTGAAGAAGTGACCTTTATTTGTCCCAGCTCTAATATATTCAGCTGTTAGAGGACAAGAGATGGTTCTTACTCTAGGTCATTCTAGACAAGTGGGATTTTTATCCCTATATAGCAACAGTGTGAGAGGCAGTCTGCATTTTCTGAAATATGTGAAAATTTATTTTAAAGAACATTTGATTTTTAATATAAAAATGTAAATCTTTTGCCCGAAGTTTATTCTTGTAATCTTTCCTAACTTAACCCTACTCATGAAAATGTATTGTGTATATATATGCATGTATCTTAAACAAGCAGAATGCCCTAGCACAATATTTTTTGCTTTTAGCTTTCTATTGGAAGTATTTCTGTTTTTGTCCTTTCATTTTTAGTTTTCATTCATGTGAAAAGAAGTGTTAGAATAGTCTAGGAAAATGCATTCCATATTTTGATGTTTCAGCCTAAAAGTTGGAATTCAGATTTTTTGACATGTTTACAAGGGTTTTCTTAGTACTTTCAAAAAGATATATATATTGTATCCATTTTCAACATTTATTTTATCTTTAAAAGTGTAAATTACTAGTTTCCTTTGAATTCTTTTAGGGCAGTTCATTGGATTGCACATGGTTAAAGTCTATTAAAGTGTCTGTTAATTTTTTTAAAACTTCCATTAAACAATGAAAATCTGTCTCCTTTCAGTCATCATTGCTTAAAATTATACAATATCAACTCCACTTAAAATTTTGTGACATGATCTTTGAAAAATAAAACTTAATGGGATTAAATGAATTATTTTTCTTCATGAGAAAATACTGGCAAATGAGTTTTTTTCCCTTCTTTTTATGGAAAGAGTGTTTGGGGTTAACTAGTTAGAAAGTTTAAGCGAACATATAGAAACTTGATAAGGTTAACTGCTAAGAGCTTGGTAGATCGAGAAGTTTTTGGTGATAATTTCTTGAATTATGGCCCAAAGTGAGGCTAAAATCATTGACCCTTGACACTTGTATGAGACAGAAGATAAAGAATCCAGCTTAGTGAGTGAGGATGTTTCAAAGGAAAATTATCATTATTTATCTGATAATAAACTACAAATAAGACTAGATACTATCCTTTAATGGCATGTTTAAAGATATTGTGTGTGTGTTCTCTGCCTCAAATGTATTCATGGTCAATATTTGTCTGATAAATAAATGATCATATTTTAATATGTTACTCTCAATTGGATTCCATCAACTATTACGTAGAGGAAATCTTGTAAAAAAGGAGGCCTAGAAATTCACTGTTTTTAATTAATTCTTGCTTTTTATGTTTGAAAAAAAGTAGAACCTATTTTCTATTAGAAAGCTTCCCTCATAAGCTGCATTTTGAAAAGTGTGATTATATTTAGTTCCTTTTTTCTTGCAGTTTTCTACAGAAAAGTAGCAGCACAGTGACATTTTGCTTAAATATTTTTAAAATTATTTTGTTCTTGACCCAACTTTCCTAATTTTTTTTTTACTGTATTAGCCCTTTATTTTACATTATCTTTACTGATACCTTTTAATATAAAATGCTTGAGAAAATTATACTACTGGGTCTTTTGGATGAAAGATAATATTTCAAAACTTGATCCTTAAATGTGTGTATGTGTTGACTTTTTTTAACGAGAGAAAACAAACAAGTTCATTAACATATATATCTTCTGCATATGTAGGAGATACTAGGAACAATGAGTTAACTGATTTTTAAGTTTAAGCCACATATCTGTCTTTGGGTTTTCTATAGATGTTTTAGCAATCAGGCATTAAAATCATAGCACTTGGTCATTGAGAAAAATAATTGTTTCTTAAATTCTAAATTTGTAAGTCAGGAAATTAAAAGAAAGTTAAGCTCGCAGATTTCCAGTTTCTTGATGTTTGTAGCAAACATAATTTCTGCATTTTAGGTATTAAGAGGTATAGTTCTGCCCGTGTGCCCAGGTATTCAAGGTCATTATTATCCCTGATCCAGAGTAATTTAAACTTTAGACTCCTAATGCCATAAGTCCTTGTGAAAGAAATACATAAAGTGGAAATTTGCCTCTCTAGATGTATGTATACATATACATATACATATACATATACATATATATACACACACACCCACTTACATATATCTATACATTGATATTCATGTGAATCTATAAACGTAACTTCTGACATTCTGTTCCTCTACCCAATCTTCTAACTCCCATCTAAAAGTAGAGCCATCATGCATTGATTTGGATTCCATTAGAAATTATAACGAAAGACTTGTGATATGAAAAGATTCTGACAAATCTAAATAAATCAGTCTGGATCTAAAATCATCTGTAAAGGATCATTAGCTTACATGATCATTTTGATTCTTGTGCTACAGATTTATAGCAACACTATTCTGAAATTTTTAGTGTTGAGTGTGTTTTCTCTTGACCTTATTTTCTACGTGACTTTTCCAAGTGCAGTGAAGCCTTCCTAGTTAAGCTCTTTGAAAATAAAGGGAGAGTACAAAGCATGACAGGCAGTGGTAGAGAATCAAGCTTTGAGTCCTCTCAAGTCCTCTAAAATCTTAGGAGATTTCTTACTTTTCAAAAGGTATTTTATTCTTCTAAGAAAGGTTCATAAAACATAGAAACATTTATTTTTTGTACATTGGTTGTTTCTTTCCAGTAAGATATGTGCATCTCTCTTTTCCATTTTTCTTTTTTTGGATAATTACTTATCATATTGTTTTTATGCAATTGAAGCACAATAACTTTTTTAATACAGATGAAAGACAAAGAAAATCTATTCTTCTACTGATAAAGTTTTCATGAAACAATAAATGATAGAATTATGCATGCCGAAAGTTGTCTTTAGTGCTTTGAATAGCAGCAAGATCTAATTTCCCCCACCAAAAGCCTTCATAATTAAAGGCAGTCTAAATGATTTAACAAAACTATTATAATAAAAATATTAAAAGAGATAACCTAAAGTCATTTTAGTCTTAATTATTTTTATCTAAAATTATAAAGTTTTTCATCAGATATTTAAATTTAATGATCAGTATCAGTGTTTGTTTTATTACAAATAAATTTATAAAAGGCCATCATATCATTATACATTCAGTCACTTGTCATATAATCCTTTATTTTGGTTTGCCTGAGAAAGCTGTTTCAGAATTCATTTTTTTATTCATGGAAATAAAATTTGGCCAACTTTAGATAAATGTTTATTTAGAGTTTACAAAGATTTTAAAGGTCAATTAGATGAATAGATGGATAGGAATAGTGCTTTTTAAATCAATTTGAACAAAACAAACCTTTAAAAAAATGAAGATAACCTTTTATTAGCTTTGTTATCTTTCATTTTTTTTGCATTATTTATGGTGTGGATGGATGGCTTTAAGCTATCTGTCTAGATTAAAATTGGACAGTTGTACTTACTTGGTGGCACTTACGTCACTGGTTTCTGTTTTTGAAGGTATTTGATGTTTCTGATGCTGATTAACTGTGTGTGTGATCAGAGCTAGTGAATGAGTAGTTTTGATTTTGACGGTAACAAAAATTAAACTTTTTCTTTTTTTAACATTTATGCATTTTGAAGGTTCCAGTAGGATTGTTTCTCTGTCTTGTGATATGGCTAATGCTCTTATATAAAATGAACCCTTGCTGTGTGCCCTATTGCTACTAGTTAATTTTGTCATTTGGCTATGATTAAGCACAGATTTTCCAACACTAAACACAGATTTAATGCAGTATTAAAGGATGTCCTGGAAGGTAACTGGAGAGAATCAGAGAGATGCTGTGTGCTCTGTGCTCATGCATAAAACTGTTTGGCATCTCTACCTGTCTAGCAAGAATGGCAACTCTCCCCTATCCAGAATATCAGTGGGATATTGTAAGTAAATGGTATCCGGTAGCTTGAATTCCAAAGACTCTTGTCTTTGTAGGACTTCCATAGATTGTTGTCCTGTGACCTTTGTCCCTTTTTGAAACCTGTCCACGTGATGTTCTTGTAAAACCTCCACCACCAACAACCACAATTCATCTGAATGATTGGTTCCTTAGGGTGCCTTCCCTGTCTCAGTAGGTAGCACCAATCATTGTTGAGTTTCATAAGCTAAAACCATAGGAGTTATCCTTGATACCCTTTGTTTCTTCACCCTCCACAGCAAATTCATAACTTCTAAATGTGCCATATATCTGAATTCCTCTCCACCTCCGCAGTTGGCCACCCAAACTGTGCTGACAGCCTCCTTAGGGGTCTAAGTTCCATTCTTTCCCCTTCCAACCCATTCTCCACATAGTGGGTTTTTCTTCTTACTTAGAAATTTTCTGCATCTTGCCATTTCTTTTAGAATAAAAGCTATTTTTCATTTATAGCTTTTAGTCCCTTGCTTGTCCCCCTCCATGGACTTTTCTTTACCCTGAGTATCTGACAACTTCCTCAGTCTCTTATTCAAGTCTTGATTTAAATGACCGTCCAACTGTCACGGAATCCTTCCATTACTTCCTATTTAAAAGTGTGACTGCTTCTTTGGGCTGGCTGGTGAGGAGAGCAAGCATGGAAGCAGGAAAACAAGTCTGGAGACTCTTGAGAGATGAGACTAAAGATGGAGGTGACTTGCAGTAGGTTTGTGATATTAGAGATAAAGTCGTGTAAACCAATTGGTGAGGTGTTTTGGAAGTTTAGTGAAAGGTTCTCACTTATGGATTGGGTTTGGAGTTGATGAAAGAGAGAGGGTTGTTTGGTCTTGAGCTATTAAATAGATGTTGATAGTTTAATGACATAGGAAAGACTATAAGAGGAGATGGCTTTTTACCAGGGAGAGAAATTAAGAGTGTTGGTCTGGATTTGTTAGATTTAGATGCTAAGTGAATATTTCAAATACATTAATGGCCATGGGGACCTGTGTTTGGAATTGGAGGTTTCATAGTGATTGACATACTGATGTATGATTGCATAAAATAGTGCAAACAGAGTAGAGGGTATGGGACTAAGCCCTGAGGAATATCAATACTAAAAGCTTGAGAACAGTAAGTGGAGTCAGTAAAGAAGACTACAAGGAGCATAGGCAAAAAAACCCAGGGAAGTATGGTGCTCCAGAGCGCAAAAGAAACAAATACCTATGAAGTGATTATTCTGTAGTATTGAATATTATGAAACATCAAAGAAGATGAAAATAAGCAAGTAAATAGTGAATTGAGAGCAAGGAAATCATTCACTGATGGTCTATTTTTTTTTTTTGAGCCATTTGTTTTTTTTTTAAAATTTTATTTATTCATGAAAGAGAGGCAGAGAGGCAGAGAGACACAGGCAGAGGGAGCAGGCTCCATGCAGGGAGCCCGACATGGGACTCGATTCTGGGTCTCCAGGATCATGCCCTGGGCTGAAGGCGGCACAAAACTGTTGAACCACCTGGGCTGCCCCCATTGGTGGTTTTGATAACAATTCTCAGTGTCCAATATTGTGGCCGGTCACTGGTTCCATGTAGCTGTTTAAGCTTAAATGTACATCAATTTAAATAAAATCCTTGGTCACACTAGTCATATTTCATATGTGAAATATGTAACAGCCACATGGGGCTGGTGGCTGCCATATTGGACAGTGAAGATAACTAACATTTTCATCATTGCAGAAAGTTCTGTTGGGTAGTACTGTTCCAGAAGGCAAGTGCAGCTCTGAGTATAGTCATCCTCTGTTGGCCTGCCAGTCTCCTCCCCCTTTGGGGCAGGGATGTGGCCAGAGGAAGATCAGAGCCAGAGCCCTTGAAGTCCTGGATTCAGATACCTGATCTAAAGGGGATACTGCCTAGTAGAGCAGTGAAGATGAAAGTATGATTGGATTAGAGGACAGTGAGAGTTATTACATAGGTCTTTTATTAATTATCAATTTTGAAGTTTTGTGCATCTGTTGGAAGAGGTCATGGACCCTGGAGCAAGTGGTTGTGGGGGCTTATGTTGTCTGAGAAAATTTGATTGAGGAGGCTGAACTTAACACTAGTCTGAAGATGAAAAAAATTCAGATCCACAAGAGGGTATGGATGTGCTCTTCAGCTGAGGGAAAAGAAAAATACAGGTACAGTTGTGTTCTAGACATATTAATGCATTTCATTCTCAGAACAAGTTTAGGAAGTAGTATTGTTAATACCCTCATTCTCCAAGTGAAGAAAGAATCACATCTTATTCTGAAAAATGAGACTGATAAGTAAACTGGAATTTTGTTTTGTAGACCTTTGAAGACCAAGTAGGGGACTTACACTTTTAACATAGTGTTCAAAGAAGACTCTGTTTTTTTTTTTTTTCAACTGTATTAAATTTGGGGGAGGTACTCTAGAAAGGCCAATGCTTTCTCTAGTAACTTGTATCTCTAATTAAGTGGCTATCACTCCATTTTCTCAGAATTTGTCCTTTATAGTAGAATAGCCACTCATTGGGGAATAGAAATGTGGTTTATCTCACAAATTGTTAGATATCACAAGCTCAAATTTTGACTTTTCTAACAAAATTTAACTTTGTTAAAATGTCAATTGTCTCTTAGAGGCAAATATCCTACCTTTTGTCAAATTGTGCCTTACAAGTGAATTTACTATATGTACATGCCTTTTTTTCACATTAGTTTATAAGCCCCTTGAGGTAAAGACAGGTATGCATTTGTTTTACCCTGTAGCACCCTGCCCAAAGCTTGGCAAATAATGGGATGTTGACTAGATATGGATGGGGCAGACTGAGTAGACTACTGTGTTATTGCTGCTGAATCACTTTGGGCCAGTGGTACCTTCATCTGCTTTCCTTTCGTGCTTAACCTTACAGTGTCCTTCCCTGTCACATCTCTCCAGTTTACAAAAAAAGAAAAATCCCTAACTATACCACCTTGTAGTCTTCGACTGAATGTCACCCTTTTATGTAAGGCAGTTACCAATTTGGCAAGGACATTTAAATTTATCTGTCTTCTGGAGCACTACACCACACATTCCTAAGGCTTTGTCTTTTTCAACAAGAGAAACTTTTGAGACTTTGATAGAATCACTCATTTTTTCTCATGCAAATAACTATTTTAATTTTTAATGAATTTACTACTGTTCTCATTAAAGTTGCTTATTAGTAAAAAGATGTGTAATAAGCCATAATCTTTTATTTAACAGCTAACAACAAACTTGACAATGCGTTAAAAAGAGGAGGCAATATTATGTTGACATTAGCCCTGGTAATTGTTTGGAAAAGGTATTTTTAATTTAGCGGTCATCCTCATGGTTACTGTATTAATAATAAATTTTGTATTCAAGGTTGACTTTTTTTTTTTCATTTCCCAGAAGACAGTTTACAAAGGCACTAATGTAACAATAGAATGAAAAGAAACATGAAGGTTGAGGATTACCTTTTGCCATAAAGACTTTGCCGGAGTGTGAGATAGTTTCTTAGGCCATTCTACACAGCCTTTCCATAATTGTCTCCATTCATATTTTGCCTTATAATATGCAAATGAACTGTGTTTATGCTCATTAATTTGTACTGTTTCTGGTTCAAAATATTTGCAGTTCTTTTAAAATGATTATAAGACAACATATCAAAACATTAGAAGCATTGATTTTGGGTTTTATCGTTGGTTCTCATGTTTCAAATATTATCATTTTTATTTAAGTGACCCCTGAGCAATAAAATATGGGCTGATGCAATATGATTGCTTAAATGTTTTTTTTTTTTTGTCATTAAAACAAAAACTCAAAGCCTAAAATTGAGTTCTACATTTGACATTTGTCATTCAGACTATTTTCAGACCACAAGTCTTATTTCTTAATGATTTAAGAAGTATTTCCAATGTTAATTGGCTAAATTCATTTGCTTGTTTTGAAATTCAGAATTAGTTCTTTAACTCCACATTCATTTGATACAATAATGTCCAAGAACAAATTTGTGTACTTTAGCATATTATTTTTCTAGCACTATGTCAGTGTATTCTGACCATAATTTAGATGAAAGTCAAAAATGACCCAAAGAAAAATGATTTAGGAAGATAAATTTCTGAGAAAATGTGGTATCACATACATACACACACATACGGAGAGGAATATTATTCATAAAAAAAAAGAGAAAGAAATCCTGAGATTTGCAACAACTTGTATGGACCTTGAGGGCATTTATACTAAGTAAAATATGTCAGAGAAAGATAAAAATAGTCTATGATTTCACTTATATGTGTAACTTAAAAAAAAAAAAAAAGAACCTGTGGAAACAGAACAGTGTTTGCCAGAGATGGGTGGTGGGATTGTGGGGGAAATGGATGAAGGTGGTCAAAAAGTATACACTTCGAGTTACAGGTTGTAGGGGCATAATATAAGCCATGGTGACTATCCTTAATAATACTGTACTATATATTTGAAAGTTGCTAAGAAAGTAGATAACTTAAAAGTTATCAAAGAGAAAAATAGTTAACTCTGTGGGTGATGGATGCTAACATTACTATGGTGATGATTTTGCAATATATACATATATCAATAATGTTGTACACCTAAAATTAATACAGTATTTTATCTCAATAAAACTGGAATAAAATGTCGTTCTGAAAATCCCCAAAAGGTTAGGTCCTTCAAATTTTAAAGAACAGAAATTTTTATTTTATTTTTTATTTTATTTTTTTAGAACAGGAATTTTTAAAATTCAGGATTCATCTGCAGCTGTCAGTATTTCTAATGCCTGTGATGGATGTATAGATGGCAGAAATCAGGAGGGCTGACCAAATAAGAGACAAGGAGAGCTAAGCTACTGCTGTCTTAATCAAGCAGAGCACTTAGCTTTGTTTTTTAAAATGTAGTGAAGACAAGATTGAATAAGCTAACAAAACATTACACGAGTCCATAGTTTTTAATTTCTGTTCAGTTTTTAGACAAAGCCATGAATCAGCCTATTTATTTTGAGTTGTACTGATGCAGGAAACTTAGTCACCTGACTTTATCTTATAATACATTTTATAAATGTCTTCTGAATAACATAATTCCACATTAATCGAATTAAGATTTTGTTCCATCCCACCATTAACACTAAAAGTAAAACGCTGAAGAAAAAAATTCATGACCTTTTGCTAGGACCAGGATCAGATTTCCAAAGTTACGAGTGAATTGGAATGGGAAAGCCAATGCAGAGAATTGTTTTAACTTTTGGTATAAATGAGGTCTTATATACAGTGAGTATTTTTAGCTCTGTCTATGAACAACTTAGATGAACAATACAGTTTGCTTTTTAAAAAATCCTAAGGAAAAGCACTGCAGTGTGCAAAAAAATGCCACTATCTAATGTATACAGAGGAGGCAAAGTTTATATGGCAGTGAAACTATTTGAAAATCTTTTCATAGGGGACAATAATTCTACACAAAAAAACTGGAAAGTGAAATTCTCTTGACCTTGTCAAACTGTAATTAGGCCTGTATTATCCATTTTGTTGTATTAAATAATTTATTTCCTTAGATTTATAAATCAGGAGAACTTTGACTAGATTTCATTTTGTGTTTGACTGTTTGATTGAAATATTTTGGACTCTCATATTAAATATAAGCAAAATATTTATCTTGCTAATTGGATGAAAACAATTATTTTACTGCTTTAAACATTAGGAAATATTAAAGAAAAAATATTATTCTAGATTTTATTCCTCTTCAGTATAAAATAGCATTTATTAATGATTCTATGCAGATGCCAAAATACAGACTGGAAATGAAATCTCTGGCTTTGTAAATAATAACTTATAAATCTTGAGTTATAAAAATGGAATGATTTCCCTTAATATACCTTTCATTTCCAAAGCTCTGTTTTCTTAATTTCTGTTTAATTTTCACTTGGCAATGACTCCTGAAATTTGACTTTTGTTATCTCTAGAGAGTGGGTTTAGGAATTAATGATTATAAATAGGTACATAAAAAGAGTTCTGTTTCAGATATTAACATTTTTTAAGGTATCAGCCTTATTAAGAATTGGGTTCATATTTTTTAGCACAGTGATAATAACATCTGTTTGCTAATAACATCAAGTCTACTCTTTTTAAAGGCAGAAAGTCTTTATAGATTTTTTTTCTTCAAACAGGTCAAGGTGCAGTTTTCCATTCCATAATAGGCCAGTTAATTGTACTAGGTTTCTGTTTCAAGAAAAACACTATTTAGAACATAGCCAAGAATCTGGAATTTAGAAAAATTGTCTTTGGAAGAGCGGCCCTTTTCATGCACCTGTGAACGAAAATCCCACAGGTCCTTAAAAGCCTATTTATTCTAATTTTAGACACTAGTTTTACCACATGTTTGTTTTGTTTTCCAGCTCTAAAAGTAGTTTTGAAGCAGCAAATTAGGAAGGGAACGGGTGAGTCATGGCTACAGGCATATGGAAGCAGCTGGAAGTGACAGAGCAACCTCCATCACATGTTGGAGGTAATTCCTCATAAAGACCAAAGATGCTACATTTATGTTTTATTACAATAATTCTTTATGTGTTTTTTTCCCTTAACTACGGCATGCAGTTAGTTTACCATGCTGATGGTAGTAGTATGAGGCAATGAACTGAATTTGAATTTCCTTCTGACTCATTTAACTGTCTCTCAGAGTTAGTCTGGGTCTAATACCAACTATGTAAGTTGAAAAGTTTTATATTTGTTCATTAGGAGAAGAAAGGCAAAGTCCCTAACCATTTCCTTTTCTCAGCAATCTAATATTTAATTGGGGTGGGAGAAAATAAATAATTAAGGGAGCTGTGTGTGAAGTTCTAGGTATGCATGACTTGCTGTGGACCCAAGAAGGGTCTCTCTCTATACACTGGGCAGAGGGGAGCATTTTATTAGACAGATGGTATGAGCTCAGTTTTAAGGGAGAAAAGAGTTTAGCTGGGTAGAGGAGATAGAGAGCCCTGCTCTAGGCAAAAGGAATGGCCCCCATAGTCACTGAGAACCGAAGGAACAGGATTTGAGAATCTCAGGTAGTTAAGGAGCTTCTGGTAAGGTGGGATAGAACAGGGGTCAGCAAACCTTCTCTGTAAAGGGCCAATTAGTAAACATTTTAGATTCTGCAAACCTTATGGATCATATGGTCTGAAGTAATAGCTTCCCTCTGCTGTTGTCCCACCAATGCAACCACAGACGGTATGTAAATGAGTAGGCGTGACTGTGTTCCATGCTTACAGTTCACAAAAATGGCCTTCTTGGATTTGCCCCAAAGTCTCCAACTTGCCACACCCCTGAAGTGGAGCTTGTGTAAGCCCCATGGTCCTCTACCTCTTTACATAATTTTCTTGTTATTGTTGTTAATAACTTTGTAGGATTGATCTCAAATGGCATAGTGTCAATGGAATTATGGAAAGTTTGTATGTACCTTCTCTTCAAAATATTTTATTTCTGTGTGTTACGTATTATAGTTTTCATATCTGATTTTTGCTTTTATGGAGATTCCAACATTTGTTTGCATAGTGTTATAGTAATTGCCTACAATGTCTCATTATCTTCATATCCCTTATTCTATTTTCTTTTTGTTCCCAAGTTTGTGTCACATTCAAATTGTCACCATAGAAGAGTAGCAGGAAAGACATCGAATATCCCAGGATCGTGGAGGTAGGCGTTACAAACCAGTAACATTTGAGCTCACCCTTGAGGGATAAGTAGAATTTTGCTGAGCAGTGAGAAAAATAAATGATATTTTGGGTATAAGAAGTAGCATCAGCAAAGATAAAAAGATGTGCATAGGAGTGTAATACTCACTGAACAACAGGTAGTCCAGAATATTTGAAAACCTGGAGGATTTAGGTCTATCCTCTGTTTTAGTGCCTTGATTGACATTCTTGGTAGTTTGGGATTTTTCCTACAGTCTGTGGAAAGTTCTTGCTCCTCTGCAGAGTCTGTTATCCTCATCACAGCCAAGATGGTCCTTTTAAACATAACTTAGACCATATCACACCTCTATTCAAAGATTTCACACACAAAAAATCATTGCCATGATACTAAAAGATACTAAAAAGATACTATGTGACCTGGTTCCTTTCTCCCCTGTCTGAATCATTTTCTCTCATGTTTCCTATTCCCCCTCTGCTGGCCTCCTTAGAGCTTCTCAAGCATACTCAGCCCCACTGCCTGTTCATGGCACTCACAGATCCTCTGGAGCACTCTTCACTGAGTATCTTCCTTATTTCATCCAGGTTTCATATCCAATTTGATTTTATCAGGCAGGCCTTCTGTGACCCACCCCATCTAAATGGAAGCTTCTTCCATGATATTCTCTGGCTTCTCATCCTGCCTACTTTTTCTGGCTAGAAAATCTCTCTTTTAGGAAGGTAAATCTGATGTTGCTGGAGAAGTTGGACTCCAAAATAGGAGAGGGCTGTGGGTCAAATGAGAGAATGAGAATTTTGAGGAATTATGAGAAGTGTTCAGCATAGTATTTCAGGCCAGGAATATTTTGAAATAATTAATAGAAGTTTTGCACCCTCTTTACATTTTTGTTGTTCTTCACTCCTCTTTTAATTTTGCCTACTTAGAATAGCTCCCACAGCATGTCCAAATGAGAAAGTACTTTTATGTAAGAAACATCAAATTTCTAAGGTTGAATTTTATGTTTCTGTAATCCCTATAGGAAAATGAAAAAAAAAATTTTTGCCTTTTTATTAGCATCTGTATAATTTTATGTGATTATCCATATAGAATGTAATTTTCCAGTGTGAATAGAGGTTGTGGAGTAGGTAATTTAATTAAATTTACTTTGAGTTTATGTTTTTCTAAAACCAGATATAAGGTCAATGTAACTCTTATGCTCCATTAAGAGTCTAAGATTCATGAGAGATATCCATTAATACCTTTTCAGATTTGAAGGTCAAGAGAAAATGCCAGTAGAGTTATTACTATTTTATCATGAAGTCCTTTATGATAGCTAAAATACTAAGAAAAAGTAACAACTAAATTATATAATAAGAATTTATTAACTATGGGGATCCCTGGGTGGCTTAGTGGTTTGGCGCCTGCCCAGGGCATGATCCTGGAGTCCTGGGATTGAGTCCCACGTCGGGCTCCCAGCGTGGAGCCTGCTTCTCTCTCCTCCTGTGCCTGTGCCTCTCTCTTTCTCTCTCTACATCTATCATGAATAAATAAATACACCTTAAAAAAAAAGATTTTATAAAAGAATTTATTAACTAGATAAACATCTGTTTGAGGGAAAGTACTTCAGATCCAAGAAAAGATATATCAAACAACTATTTTGTATCATGTAAGCAGTTATATGTATCCTCTGACATTCCCTAACTTGTCTGGCCAGGATGAGGTGTGAGAATACCTAGATAAAGTTTAGGAAGAAGTGAATAAACATAGCAGTATTTGTAGTCATTTCTGGTTGAGCAAACTTTTTTTTTTATCTTTATATCTATCCATATATACAAACAATGAACTGTGGTGTGTGGAAACATTTGATGGAGAGAATACTTCAGCACATTACTGAATATGAAGTAGTGATTTTCCCCCTACTTCTGTTGCCTGAATTACAAAGTTTTGCCTAAAGGAAATTTTGCCTGTGATCATTTTAATGTTGTGTGTGAGGGTTGCTTAGAGGGCCTATATAGCTCTATCAGGCAGGTGAGACCCAGTATGCTGAGTCAGCTGGATTTTATAATTGGCATGCACTTTATTCAAAATTGGGAAATAACGTAGTATTATGGGAAATTGTATTACTTATGGCACAAGTTATGGTAATGAAAAAATATCCAAGAGCAATGAAGGAAATTACTTCTAGAAAAATCCATGGTTAAAGAATTTTTTTTTTTTTTTTAAGAAAATGTTTTGGTAAATTGTTCTTTGTGGACAGTACTCCTTCCTGTAGTATGGAGGACTGGGTACTCTGGAAAGTCATCCTGCTACAAAACAATTAGAGAACAGATAAGAGAGATCTTGAGTTCCTTCTACCATTCCCAATTGTTCTCTTCCCAGTCTACACAATGACAAATGCATGCGTGCACATAAATGTACATATTAAAATATCATGAAGCCATAAACTAGTCTTAACCTGAGAACAGTGTCTGTATTAGAGCTAGGGCTGACCAAGATCACGAACCAAATAGAATTAAAATAAATATATATATATATATATATATATATATATGTATGTATGTATGTATGTATGTATGTATGTATATGTATATATGTCAATGGATAGGCTACACTTTTGTTAAAACTTGAAAATGAAAACAAACCCAAAACTCAAAAATGACAAAGAAGTTCAAAATAAAAGCAGGATAAAGACATCACTTCACAAAGGATTACACCAATAGACTGCTATCCAACTTCTCAATATTAACAATGGCAGCTAGGAGAAAGTGGGGTAGTATTTTCAAATACTGGGAGAACATGTCAACATAAAGTTGTATAGTCACTATTTTATAATTCTGTGAAAGATCTTTCGAATATATGAGCAAAAACAGGGATATTTTTATGTGAACAAAAACTAAGGACCTAAGTAAAGGAAATTCTAAAATACTCATCTGAAGGATTCTGACATGTGGAAGATAATGGAAGGATACCAAAAGGATTATCTGAAATGTAAAAAAGAATGGTGACCAAAGAAATTGATAAACATTTCATAAAAATACACACTTTTTTCTTAAAGTAATACTATTAATATTTGATTTGTAGGGTTATTAAACGGTAGAATTAAAATATTGAATTATGGTTAATAGTTAAGTTTGGAGAGAAAACTGGGAGTTAGTTTCTGTTGTTATTTGTCTATGACATTGTTAATTGGCTTGGTAAGAATTCAGGAGTAATTACAGAAAGAATAGAGTTACAGTACATAATTTCCCAAACTAATAGAATTGGGGGAAAATGTATAAGACAACAGGAAACAAACAAACAAAAAATAATAATAATCATCTCTCTTTTACTCTACATTTTTTAATATTGGTAGTGAGAACAAATAAACAGGACAAATAAGAAGGAAAAAGGTGATTTTTTAAAAAGCCAAATTTCACTAATCATAATAAATGTAAATAACTATGGTAGGCTGAATCCTGGCTGGCCTCCAAGATTTTCTGTCTGCCCCACCATAGGTACATGCAAGTTGAACCTGTCAATGAAGGCTTAATCAAGTGAAACCTTGATTTTAGCCTATGAGACCCTGTGCAGAGCACCCAGCTAAAATATGCTGAATTCTCAACCCACAGAAACTTCAAGATAATAAGTTTGTGTTAAGCCACTAAGTTTATGATGAATTGTATGCAGCAATAGAGAACTAATGCAGTGTATTAAACACAAAAGCCAAAAGATGGAGATTGGTTTGGATTTAAAAGCATAATTATATGTGGTTTATAAGAAACACACCTAAACCTAAAAACAAATAAAGATTGAAAGTAAAGGGATCACAACAGGTTTACCATGGAGGTTTGCCCATTTTATTTAAGACCATTTAGCCTTTAGTACATAAAATATAATTAGGTAGAGATAGAGAATTTCACTACATATTTTATTGGGGTGATATAACAGTTGTAAACTTGTAAGCAACTAGAAAAGTAGAATGAAAATATATAAAGCAAAATTGATTGAAGATAAAAACTTGAAAGACCCTCTGTGATATGGATTGAGATTTCATTATACCATTGTCAGTTGTTTTGATGTCAAACAGAAAAAGCTAATAAAAATAATGATCATTTATGTAACATAACTAATAAGGTAAATGGAATAAACATAGCAAGATCTCTCCAACAATTTTGAAAAAAAACTTTCAAAAATTTCAAAACTGCAAAAATGTACCAAAAATAGTAAAACCAAGCCTTATCCGATTTCTAAAAATTCCTGTCACACTGACTGCATTTTCTGACTACTGCATTTAATTAGAAGTCATAGAGTAAAAATATACATTTCAAATTTTAAAGTCTTTATAAATAACTCCTGAATCAGAGAAGAAATTATAATGGAAACTAAAAAAAAATTTAGAATTGCATGAAAATGGAAATACTGTATATTGAAATTTGTAGGATGCTGTAAAACTGTTATTTGTGACTCCTAAGGGAATAAATGCATGTATTAGAAAAGAAGAGAAGTTGATTAGGGATGTCTGTTTTATTATACTTTATAGAAATTCATTTATTGAAATAATTATTTACATACCATGCTTACCTATGTTAATTGTGTTTTTGCCTAGTTTAAATATTACAAAAGTAAATGATCAAAAAAATTTTTTTGATAGAGTAGTTGATGATCTAATTAGTCAGTAATTACTATGTTCTTTTTATTCCTTTACATATGATATATGAAAAATTAAGGTGGATAACTGTTGAAATAGAGGTAGTTTTGAAACAGTAGTGAACCATACCCAAATTGTTACTAACCATGTATTTATTTTATATCTCATCCTTGAAATTATAACTCAAATCTGATATTTAGGAATAGCTCTAGATATATGCAACTTAATAAAGACAAAGAGCTATGATTCTTAAAACATTTTTTAAAATTTAATATTTAACCTAAGACATTTTCGTAAGGTGTTACTTAAAAGAAAGCTATCATTGAAACCTTTAGCAACTAATGCTTGAAAAAGCGTTAATAATATAATTATTAAATCGTGATGATCAGTTGTCCCACATTTCTTAGTTACAGTGACTTGAACTGGTAGCAGTTACTGGTTTCCCTCAGAGTAAGCCATTTGCCAAATTGGTGGGTGGTATAATAAGGTGTGCCTGTCTTTTTCCCAAGCTTATACAAGTACTTTGCTTCAGTTTAAAGTCAGTGCTCTGTGCTAAAGAAAACAGAAGTCCATTATTGAGTAATTCAGAATAGACTGGCATTGCTGCAGTTACATTTTCCTAAATAGCTGAATTTATCAGTACTAAATTTTATTGTAAAAAGGGCATCATGTCATTATTTGACATGGCTATACTACTTCTAGGAAGATTAATTGATTTATAATCTGTTCTAATTTACTGTAGTGCATAATATTTAAACTTCTTGAACAGGCCTGAAATGTTTCACAGGGGATATCTCTCCTTTTTGTCTTTTGATAATCTGAGTGATTTGCCTTTGTAGAACTGCCTATTTTCTCCCACAAAAAGCCATATATCTACTATCCATAAAATAGTCCCAAGGTCAGATATTCAGACAATTCATAAATACCTTATCTGATATCATTACAGGGTGAGCAAAAAGCTCAGTAATAAAAATTCAGAACTGCTGCTTCCTTAATAAGTAGTCCACAGCTCTGGAGGCTGTACTTGACCTCATCAGAATTCTCCCCTGTGAACAGTCTTCAACCTTGCCTTTTCCTCTGCTATAGTAGCCTTTGGTTCCCTGACATGACTTTTCTAACCAAGTTCACTTGTATTCATTTACATTTTTAATGAATTATTTGCTTCAATGCCTTTTTTGAGTGGTGCCATATGTTTATTATTCACGTTATAAATTCTGAATATCTTCTTAATTTAAATACTATAGTAGCGGTTTTGGATACATAGTGTGAATTATTTCTAGATATTTTGAAATACATTACTGATATTCAATAACCCTACATTTTCTTTCCTCTGAGAGTAGTATATTAAATCTTTTCATTTCACATAGTTTTACTTGGAACAGAAATAGAACACATTCAAGTTCATTATTATTTTTTTAATAAAATGGTACACTAAAGAGTTCAGGCTGAGCAAAGGTTTATATAATTTTCAGTAAAATCTACAAAACCAATGTGAACATAGGAGAAGAATTATCAAGTAGAGTTTTAGTAATTCACTTCTGGGTGCTTTGATTACATAGTATTTTAGTCAGAGCTTTACCGATTTTAAGCTGTGTAAGTAAAATGTAGGTTGTTTCTAAATAGTAGAAACACAACAACCACATCAAAACTAAAGCAAAAGAAAATTTGACAGAGAGTATTTTGAGAATTGCCATCTATTTTTAAATTAGGTAACACAATGTTAGAAATCTCAGATCATATTTAATAAAGCTATATTAGGAGGTCACTCCTCAGTATCTGACAGGTGATTCTCTTGGCTCATTTCATGTTTAGGCTTAGCCTCCCTTGTGCTTATTTTTAGAGGTTGAATCTATCAAAGTAATTTCTCTCTTTATTGAAGTTCTCACTTAATAGGGAAGCAGAGATGAAAGCAAAACAGGTCAAATTGATCATTGATTAGATTGTTTTAGCAGGCTATTATCAAATGGCCAAAGCGAATAAAATCACTCCCTTAGATCCATTGCTGAATCTGTTAGAATGTTCTGTGGTAAAATTATGTGATGGTTTTTCACCTTTCATTTTAATGTGATTCAACTTACAATTGTTATTACACATGTGATATGACATAATGAAAATTCTTTTGATGAAACACACAGATTTGACATAATGAAAATTCTTTAGGCTTAAAACCATGAAAATTTGATAGGTCAATTCAATTCCAAAGGACATAAGAGAGAAATAAGCAAATAGGATTAAGAGAAGCATATAAGAGCACCAGCTTCATTTCATTTATTTATTCAAACATTCTGGGTTTTGGGGATGTAGCAGTGAAGGAAATAAAAGTATCTACTTTCATGAAGCTTCATTGATTTCTTCTGCCTCTGACTATTTGGATTCCCACAGTTAGCATTTGAGACCTTCACTCCTAAAAGCTTGACTGTTTCTTAGAACATTTCAAAAATTTATCAGACAATGCCTTTTAAGATCTTTTTTTTTTCAATTTGAGAGAGAAAACACAAGTGGGGGAAGGGGTAGAGGGAGAAAGAAAATCTCAAGCAGACTCTCTGCTTAGCATGGAGCCCATTGCAGGGCTGGATCTGATGACTCTGAGATCATGACCTGAGCTGAAATCAAGAGTCAGATGCTTAACCGACTGAGCCAACCAGGAGCCCCTATTAGTGCTTAAAAAAAAAATTTTTTTTTTGTTTAGTGTAGTTGATCCACAATGTTACATTAGTTCCAGGTGTACAAGTGATTCAACAATGCAGTATATTATTCTGTGTTCACCGCAAGTGCAACTACCATCTGTCACCATACAACAGTATGATAATACTATTTACTATATTATCTGTGTTGTGCCTTTTATTTCCATGGTTTAGTCATTCCAGAACTAGAAACCTGGATACCCTACTCCCCTTCACCCATTTTGCCTATTCCTCTACCCACCTTTCCCTCTAGCAACCATCCCTTTGTTCTCTATATTTATAGGTCTGATTCTATTCTTTGTTTATTCACTTGTATTTTAGATATTATATATCAGTGAAATCATATATTTGTCTTTCTCAGTCTGCCTTCATTTAGCATTTTACTCTGAGTCCATCCATGTCATCACAAATGGCACGATCTTATCCTTTTTTAACAGCTGTGTAATATTTCAGTTTGTGTGTGTGTGTGTGTGTGTGTGTGTGTGTACACCACATTTTATTTATCCATTCATCTAGTGATGGACACTTGAGTTGCTTCCATATCTTGGCTATTGTAAATAATGCTGCAATAAACATAGGGGTGCATATCTTTTCAAATTAGTGTTTTTGTTTTATTTGGGTAAACACCCAGTAGTGGAATTACTAGATCATATGGTATTTCTATTTTTAATTTTTTTAGTAACCTCCTTACTGTTTTCTACAGTGTCTGTGCCAATTTACAATCCTATCAAGAGTGCACAAGAATTTCTTTATCTCCAGATTTTTGCCGACACCTGATATGTCTTTCTTTTTGGTTTTAGACATTCAAAAAATACTTAACTTACTTCCTTTCCTCACTCCATGTAGCTCTCCCATACCTACTTCTTAAGGATATCTTAGCCAAGTAAAATATCCAGTAAGGCCAGTGGCTTCCTAGGTACTCCCAGATTTATACCCTTTTTTTCTTAATTGATGGAGGCTGACCCACATTCCATGTTCTATCTTGGGCAGTGGCCCAGGTTCCTGCCAGGGTCTAATCTCATTATCTCACCACTACCAGTTCTGTCAAGAGTAATTGCCCTCCTGCTGTATTTTACCTTGTTTTCAGGTAAGCCACTGAGGAGTCTCGGTAATCCATAAACTGTCTGCAAAAACTTGAGAGTTCAGAATATTGAATAGATAACATTATTCTTCTAGGTAACAACTTTACTCTTCAGATAATGTACACATAATTTTGTTTAAAGGATTAATGGTGACCTGCAGAAGTTCTAAGCTAAAGGGTTGGCTCATTCATTCATTTTTTTTTTTTAGGTAACTTTTATTTTTAATTTGACATATAACACACACAGAAAAGTACATAAATTATAATTGTGCTATTTGTGAAATATTTACAAAGTTAACACAGACCTGTAACTGCCACCCAGATAAAAAGGGATTTATATGTCTTGTTCAAATTCCATCACTGTTCAGTTTCAAGAATAATGACTCTCCTGACTTCTAAAACTATAATTTAATTTTGCCTGTTCTTGAATTTTCTCAGTTTTTGATAGCAAGTATGGCAGCCTCATAAAAACATTTAGAAATGTTTTCTTTCTTTATTCTTGGGAAGGTTTTGTGTAAGATTTGGGTTATTTCTAAATTACTCCATAATAATGGGTTTGAAATAATTGATTCATAAAGCAAATATGGGCCTAGAAGTTCTTTAGTGAGAGAGTAAAGTCAATTTCTTCAATAGATACAGGAACCTTCAGGTTTTCCTTTTCTTTCTTGTATCAGTTTTGGTAAACTGTACTTAATAAACAATTTCTCTATTTTAATTGTGTGGGCTTAGATCCTTGTTTCTCAGTCCTGACATTGTTAATGACTGACTTCTCTCTCTCCCCTTTTTAAATCAGTTTTGCAACGAGTTTATGAATTTATTAGTCTATTAAATAACAAATTTGAGGTTTTGTTGCAGTTCTCTGTTGCGTATTTGTTTTCTATGTAATTAGTTTTGGTGTTATGTTTATTATTTTCTTCCTGTTTTTATTTAGAATTAATTTGCTTTTCTGTTTCTTCTTTAGATTCTTAGATCATTGATTGTCAGCCTTTCTGCTTTTCTGGTACATGTTTTAAGGGCAAAAATGCTCATCTAATCACACCTTTAATTATATCCCACAGTTTTACATATCCTATTTTTATTCTTATTTGATTAAAAATATTTTCTAATTTTCATTCTAATTTTAACCCTATGGACTGACTTCAGGTATACCATTGATTTCTAAATACTCAGGAATTTTTTAGTTATTTTTTGTAGTTGATATTTAGCTTAATTCCATTGTTGTCAGAGAACATATGCTGAAGAATGTTTACTCTTCGAATTTGTTAAGGCTTATTTTTATCTCATGGTATGTTCAAATTCTGTTAAATAGTTCATGAGTACTTTGAAAATCTGTTTATTGGGGGAGATATTAGGTACATTGTTCTAAAATGGTGAAGTAAAAAAAAGTTTATTAATTGTATTTTCTTTTTAAATCTTCTATATTCCTATTCATATTTTGTTTACTTTATCAGTTGAGAAAAATGTGTTAAAATCTCACACTTAGATATGTACTTGTCTATTTGTTTTACTCCTTTATGTTTTTCTTTTGAGGGTATTTTTTAGGTGATACAAATTGAGACTTACTGTATATATTCCTGTTGGAGAGGTCATTTTGTCATTACAAGATGTCCATCTTAGTTTGTAGTACTTACTCTAGTTTACTATCAATTTTTTTTTTCTGGTATTTGTAGAGCTATATAAGCATTTTATGACTTAGTATTTGCCTAATTCTTGTCATTCTTTTAGTTTCAACTTTTATATTCTAACATTCAAGATTTGCCACTTTTAGGTTGTTAAAAAAATTTAAACTATAAAAATATGTAAAAACATTAAAAGCTAGACTACTTAACTCTAGAATGTGGGATCTTTACATTTAAATATACCATCTTACTCTATATTTTTTACTTCTTTTTTTCTGTAATATTTTTATTATCCTTCCCTATGTTCTCTGTATTAATCCAGAAACTTTCTTTTGTATATTTTCCCTTTTGTTATTAAGCTTTCTAGCTTTTTAGTATAAATATTATTTTATTACTTTTAATGGCTTTTCCTAGAGATTGCATTGTCCCTTTGACTTGTTAATGTCCACCATAGATTTTTTTGCTTGTTTCTAGACAATGCAAAGATGTTGGGACACTTTAATTCTCTATATCCCTCTCCTTCTTTGTCTTACATTTTAAACCAAACAAGATATAATTATTAGTATAGTCATTATTCAGTTAGATTTACCTATGTATTTACCTTTATCTTTCGCTCCAGGAAAGTTGATCTTATACAAAGTACTCTGCCTTAGCAGAAATTAAATTTGCCCATTTCTTTTCACACATTTTATCTGATATAAATTTGCCTATATTACTTTAGATTATTTTTCATCTCATCGCTTTAGATCTTACCCATAAAGCCCGTCATGAAGAAGTTCTGCAATTTTTTTTTTTTAATTTTTATTTATGATAGTCACAGAGAGAGAGAGAGGCAGAGACACAGGCAGAGGGAGAAGCAGGCTCCATGCACCGGGAGCCCGATGTGGGATTCGATCCCGGGTCTCCAGGATCGCGCCCTGGGCCAAAGGCAGGCGCCAAACCGCTGCGCCACCCAGGGATCCCGAAGTTCTGCAATTTAATTCATGTTTTTGAACCATTGGTGAAAAATGTATGCAGTCACCTTTTGAGATAATGTGATCTGTAGAACTACTCATATTACCTTTTTATTCTAACAATAAGCACGAAGTCATATTTAAAATTCAGCTATCAAATTGACCCTAAAATTTGCTTTATTTATAGATTGCTCTTTTTGCTTTTATTCCCTATTTTTAATTTTTATATCATATATGTCTATCATCTTATATTTTCTATCAGTTTCCCTATGCATGAACTTGAGCAAGTGAAGCTTTTCAACTGTCATTCTCAACCAGCGTCAGAGTTGCCAACATCATCTTCTTTGAAATCCTTATTTTTATGATCTTTTTTTAAATATACTACTTGTATTACACATACATCCCATCTTTCCTCTGTGAACTTCTCATGTCAGATATTCCAGAAGATTTACCACAACCTGAATGATGGACTTTTGTGTTGATTGATGATCCTGTTGAACAGAATTTTTAGCAAGTCTTGCCTTGGCAGTCAGACTTAACTTCTGAACTTCTCTGTAATTTAAAGCCCTTCTGATTGGATATATTGGGTTTATAGTTAATAATATTTTCCTTTACTCGTAATAAGAATATTCATGTGTCAGTGAACAGTATAAACTCTTTCCTTTAATCTCTTACAAATAAACATCAAAATGTCATCTTTCTGCTTAATCTCAAGGCATATTTATATTTGTACTTGTGGGAAGACACAATGTGAGTCGGGTTCCCCTCCTCCACCAAGGACCATGAGCCCCTTTTCATATCATCACTTATTTGTTACCTCATGTATTGACTGGTGAAAGCATCAAAATATTAATAGCTTATTAAAACTCAAATCTAATAATTCAGCTCATTGGTAATGTATGGCTTTGAAAGAAGTGAATTCCTAATTGAAATTACAAGAGAAAGGGACAGTGTCGTCTATATGTCACCTTTCTACAAATCAGCATATCTGCTCTGTCCTTTATAAAATTAAGGAGCAATTATTTAAGCCTGATGTACTCTTCAGAGTTGCATTGACAAGAAATTATCCAGGACCATTTTAGGCAAACCAAGAAAAGGATTTGTTTTATTCTTCAATTATCTTACCACTTATAATTCTGTGATATGTAGCATATTAATGAAACTGTAGAATTGATATTATCGGTATCATTCTAGTCTCACAATCTCTTGTCCATAATTCTAAAATCCTTAAAAGTTCTGAAAATTTAATCCTTAAAAAAACTCCTTTAGAATTAAAACTTGGACTAAACTGGTGTGCAGATACTTATAGTCTTTATGTAAAAGACAATGTAAATGCTTATTTCTTTTACTGCAGACATATTCATGTGTCTGAGGATGCAGCTTCACAGGCCTTCTTGGAGGTGGGCTGTTACCTTCCTAAAATCCTAAACATTTGAATTTTGAAACATACATGGCCATATGGAGCTTAAAACAAGAAATTGTGCATCTCTAATCTTTTCTAGTTAGTTTTGATAGTTGTAATACATACATGTCTCCAGATGTTTTCTGCTATAGCAGATGATGAACACATTTTAACATTTGAGCCTACAATGTGTTATATGTAATTTATTGTATAATAAAGGCCATGTCATTTTATGGAAGATAGATGGATATAAACTATAGATTTTATAGAGTAAGATAGATAATAGCTAGAACAAAAAAATACAACCACAACTAACTTTGCATCAGGCAGTGTGTATTCAATAATTTAATCTTCAGAACTCCCTTCAAATGCTACAAATAGATACAAATATCAGCACCATTTGTAAGTGAAATACTGAAGTTTAGAAAGATAAGCAACTTGTTTGTGGTCACAGAACCAGAGCACAAACCTAACTGAAATCCATAACCTATGCCCTTCACCCCTCTGTTCTAGTGTTGTAATATATCTTTTAAAATTAATCATATAAGACGTTTAATAAATGTGAAATACGATTTCATGATCAGCTTTTGATTATCTTCCTGTTGATTACAGGAAAAAAATGCTAATAGCAAATCAACTTCCTTTTGTCATTCAGCATTTATCTGGGATCCTCCTTTCTGCTGTCACTTGGCTTGTGCTCAAGAAATACAAATGAATTTTAATATGAGCCTGAGAAAAAGAATATAATTATGGTGGTAAATCTGCTAGAATCATATAATGAATTTAAAACCCAACATAAATGCTTTTGGGATTATCTGTCATTTGGGATTACTTATTCTGTAAGTATCCCTTGTAAGACTGTAGATAATTGAACGTTGGCTATTTTACTGCAACTGAGTACTGATGCTAAGAAGAAAATGAACCATGTGAATATGAGCTCACTTATTTATTTAATAATTAATTTGGAATTTAAAGACAGGAATCATTTAAAGCCAAAAAACACAGAGTAACTTTATCTCATGAAAATCAAGGTTCTATCATTTGAATCAAAGAAGTAATTAATGTGCCTGACTTTTTTCTTTTTCTTATTCAATAAATAATCGAGTAATATACAGTTAATATTTTCTTACAGATGTTATAAGGAAAACTAATAAAGGAAAAATAATTCTGCTAATATGTGTTCATGAAGTCCATGAAAGCTTTTACTTAACCTTTTTGACTCTTTCTTCTTTATGAAATGATACAGTCTTTAAATTGCACAAAATGGAAGGAAAATGTTTTAAGGGGAGTGATTACAGTGTTTTCAACCTTTCCTAATCTACTGAAGGCAGATGTTATAAAATCAGTCATGGACATGAGTATTGTATTATAATAGAGGCCACGTATTTTGTGGTCGGAGATCGCTAAAAATTGTCTTGACGTTACCACTTACCATCTATAGAGGCATTGGCACATTTCTTAACCTTTCTCAGGTTCTGTTTCCCTTCTGTAAAATTGATTAATATAATTTCCTATATTGGGATGTTGAGGATTAAATGAATACACCATAATGCCTATATACACGTCTGTCTTAAATATTATACATGACTCCACACCTTTATATGTAGTGAAGGTGATTCAGACCTGAGGCTTAGATTTAGCTGGCAGGAGCCATCCTTTGGCTGATACCCAGAAGCCTTCCTGGAAAGACAGACGCTTAATGGAGTTGGGACCACCAGTTGCACTTGTGACTTCAGGTCTCTGACTCAACCCCAAGCCCCTTTGACTTTTATAAATACAAATACGGCTGTATTCTCCTCTTCACTGAAGCACAAGTATGAAAGCAATACAATATTAAATACTTAAAAAAGAAGACATATGAACTCAACACATATGTACACATCTAATATATAGATCATAAACTCCTCAAATTAATGTTTATGTAGATGCTCACTACACACTTACACACTCCCATGATTTTTAAGTGTCCTGCATGCCACGAAGTCGTGGGAATGTGTCTGTGCCCATCAGCATTCATACCAACACATAAACCACACCCACAGAGATGCACATACCAATGTTTGGACTGTACAGATGCATTTACCCGATTAACACATAGGGAAGAATTTGAGGAGGAAAAAAAAGAAAACAAAAAAATGCAAAGGAGTCAAAGGAAAAAACAGAATGCGAGAAGGAAGAAAAGTGATTGGAAAGAGATGATTGCTGAGTGTAGGGTCTCTCAAGCTCGTCACTCCTGATCTTTTGTCTTTGCTGTGATCTGTCCTGCCACTGTTGCCCTCTAATGTGATCATCAGAGGTGTCTTCAGATATTCATTGCTCAGGATCCCCCAGGGGATACAGTTCTCCTGGTTAAGAACTACTCCTTTAGTGTAATACTGGGTGTCAGATACATAGATGAAATTGGAGAAGATGGAATGGAGGGAGGCAAAAGTTCTAGTTTTAGAAGATTAATGTAAGGAACTGGTACAGTCAGCAAATCTGGGAAGAAGAGGAAGGGAAGGAGAATAAAATGTATGGAAAACGTGTCATAGAGTTTGGAGGGAGGAAGGAGCAAGTCAGGGTTGTTGATACAGGACATCACCACCGAAGGGATTAGAGTAGCATTTTTTTATTGATTACCTCAGGATGGGAAACTAACTGTATCAGACATAACACATTTATCATTGTATCTAATTATAAAATTTATAATCTCCCTTTCATGTATTTTTTTTTCCCTTTCATGTATTATTTCCTAATTGACAGAACACATAACAAAATCGTTACTAGCTTGGTGGAGTTTGACAGACGTTAAAACTAAATTTTATTTTTTTTAAGATTTTTTAAAAATTTATTTGACACAGAGAGAGAGAGAGTGAGCGAGAGAGAGCATGAGAGTGCAGGCATAGGTGGGGGAGTGGTAGAGGGAGAGGAAGAAGCAAACTCCCCACCTAGAAGTAAGCCGATTTGAGGGGGCTCAATCCCAGGACACTGGCATCATGACCTGAGCTGAAGGCAGATGCTTAACTGACTGAGCCACCCCAGGAGCCCTGAAAACTAAATTTTATTTTATTTTTAAAAATATTTTATTTATTCATGAGAGACACAGAGGCAGAGACACAGGCAAAAGGAGAAGCAGGGTCCCTCGGGGAGCCGGATGCAGGACTTAATCCCAGGACCCCCAGGATCATAATCTGAGCCACCCAGGTGCCCCCAAAAACCAAATCTTAGAATCAGAGAGAACATTGCCTTTTAACTGTTATGGTAATGTAGCATTTCTATGTGTACATTTTCTAGTTGTCAAAAACAAAAGCCCTGAAAGTAATGTACTTCAAATTAATAAAAACAAAAAGCGAGACTCAGGCATTATTGGATTTTAGGTCCACTAGAAGAGTGTGTCTTTAATCCCTTCTTTTTATTAATTTTTTATTTTTTATTTTTTTTTAAGATTTTATTTATTTATTCATGAGAGACACAGCGAGGCAGAGACACAGGAAGAGGGAGAAGCAGGCTCCATGCAGGGAGCCCGACATGGGACTCGATCCCGGGACTCTGGGTCACACCCTGAGCTGAAGGCAGGCAGTAAACTGCTGAGCCACCTGGGGATCCCCCCTTTTAAACATTACTTTGTGATATCTTGAAATAGTCCCTTCAAGTTCTGTAGTGAGAGGAATTAATAAAATGGCAATTAATAAATTAAATTCTTTTTAAATGAAGGAATGAGCCAATGGAAATGTTCACCTCTAATATTTGTATATACGTTATAATTAAGTTAATGTATTTACTGTTTGTTAAGTTTTAGACATGGGGTAATTTCATAGATTTATTCAATTTTAGAGTTAATAAGGGCTTTAGAGAGCAACTGGAGCTTTACTAATGAGCTTTAATTAAGAGCTTACTGTGGACCAGCGACTGTGATAGACTCAGGGCCGTAAAAGAACTAGAAGCATTGGTGTCTTCATGGGCACACAGGCTTGTGAGAGGACACGTGAAGCTCAGAGTGCTTGGAAGACAGAGGGCAGGACCTTGTTCAGGACAGGCGGAATCAGGGCTGGAGGAGGTGAGAGACTGAGGAAGTATGCAAAAAACATAATCAGAGGCATTTTAATTAGAAATTAAAGGAGGAGAGACAACAAGTGCACTGGTCTCATAATATAGAACTTAAGCCCTGGCAAGTGTGCCTTTTATAAAACCCCACTGCCTCTCACTTATTATGGTTCTATTTACAAAAGTTATACTTTATTACACTGCTTTTTATCAGATGTGCATCATTGGTTAAAAATAAAATAGTGGTTTTTTTTTTTTTTAAATTTCTGAGTGTTGGGCTTTAAAGAAAAGGAACAAGAGAAATTCAGTGGATGGTGAGCTGATTTAGCCACTTCCATTTCTAATTGTACTACATAATCTTTTAAGCCTTTTGGTTTTTCCATTTTATTCCACCATCTTTTCTCATTTCTTTCAAACTTATATAACATACAGTGTGGCCAGGGCACAAAATATGGAATGCTATTCTTAAGAATGATTTTTCCAGTTACTGTTACTCTAAGGCTCACTGTGAAAACCAACAGGAACTAAATAAGAAATAAACCCTATGATGTGGGTCACTGACACCTGCCTCATGTCATTAAGTTTGTTATGTGCCAAGGATGTAGGGAAAGTGAGCAAATGCCTACTAGACAGGTATTCGAGCAGTGCTCATTTTGATACTTTCTTCAGCAGGATTTTGCCATATACTGATTTTACATGAACTGCATTAAAAAATTTCTCAAAGACACAAGCTCGCTCTCTCCCTTCCTGTTTCAGGGCTGATAAGAACAGCATTGGGGAGGTAATTTAACCTTAGGAATTACTTTTGGGTTTTTTGTTTTTTAAGATTTTATTTATTTGAGAGAGAGTGAGCAAGCAAGAGAGAGAGAGAACATGAGTGGGGAAGGAGGGCAGTGGTGGAAAGACAGGGAGAAGCAGACCCCTGGCTGAGCAGGGAGCCCGATACGGGGCTCCATCCTGGGACTCCAGGAGCATGACCTGGGCTGAAGGCAGATGCTTACCTGACTGAGCTACCCAGGCGCCCTACTTGTGGGTTTAGATCATAGGTCCATATAATGTCATGGCCTTAGACGATTCTTTCAACTTCTGTGAAACTGTATTTCTTCATTTATAGAAATGAAAGAGAAAACTCTGCTAGATTATGTTGTACTAAATATTTTATGTTTATTTTTCTGCATTTTTAGTAATTATTTTAACTTAATTAGGTTTAACTTATGGTTACAAGGTCTCTATAATATTCCTCTGAATGTGTACTTAAGCTAAAAAATGTTACGATATCAAATTGCAAAGAATAAGCTTAATTTTGTCTCCTCCACCAACATTTTTATTTACACATGATGAAAATAAGGGAAAGGCTAGACGACTTACCGCAGAAATGTTTATAATCGTTTCTCCATTTGGTAAATTTGTGGGCAGTCTAGATTTCCTTTTTTCTTTTTTTTTTCTAAGTTTTTCTTATTTTCTACAGTGAACCTGTGCTACTTTTAAAATAAAAAAAAACTGTGTTACGTTTTGTGTATACACTCTGCAGAAGTTGATTTAAAGAGCAAGTGTTTCCTCGGATTCACTTTTTTTTTTAAAAAAAGATTTTATTTATTTATTCATGAGAGAAACAGAGAGAGAGAGAGAGGCAGAGACATAGTCAGAGGGAGAAGCAGGCTCCATGCAGGGAGCCCGACGTGGGACTCAATCCCAGGTCTCCAGGATCAGGCCCTGGGCTGAAGGCGGCACTAAACTACTGAGCTACCCGGGCTACCCCTTGGATTCACTTTTAATAACCTCTGTTTTTTTAAGGCACAATGTTAAAATATTCCCCCTGCATATACATTTCATGTTTTCTGAATGCGGTTCACTAAAAAGTGATGAAACTTTCATTAAAACTCTGAGGTTGGGGTCGGGGGAGTGGGTTCTTTCAGGGCAGGTGGTAAAATCCTTTTTTGGCCTCCTTACATATCTCACTCAGAGTGCAGTGCTGATTATATACTAATGTTCACTAAATACATATTGATTGAGTGAAACCTTTTCACCAAAAAGATAAAAAGCCTTGTAGTTCCCACACATTGGTACATAATTGTTTTCAGTAATTTCTCAAGTAGAAAATGTTTTCCCGGGAAACTGTAGTGCAGCAGTTTGGGATTCCCAGAGGAATCCATAGTTTCAACGCAATGGGGTTACTGCAGTTACATATATCTAGTTACTGATTGTATTTAGCTCTTTACTTCCATTCCAGTTACCCAGGTAGAGACACGGTTATGGAGGTAGAGACATTAATTTCTGTAAAGTAGCTGTGCCATTCTCTAAACCTGATGGGAGTAATGCCCTTGGCAGATTGGGATTTCAATAGAATTTGTTATTTTCTTCTAACAACAGTATGGCTCAAGAATCTAGGGAAAGCCAGATTAAAAATTAGAAATGCCTCTGTTCCCCCCTTTTTTTTCCTGAAAATATATTTCGTACACTCCTCTTGTGTATCTTCCTGAAAAGTAACAGTTCTTTTTATTTTAAAAATAGCACAGGTTCACTGTAGCAAATAAAGAAAAACTTAGATTAAAAAAAGAAAAAAAGGAAATCTAGACTGCCCACAAATTTCCAAATGTAGAAACCATTATTAGCCTTTCTGCAGTAAGTTCTAGCCTTTTCCTTATTTTCATGTGTAAATAAAAATGTTGGTGGAGGAGACAAAATTAAGCTTATTCTTTGCAGTTTGATATTGTAACATTTTTTAGTTTAAAATTATAGAGATAGTATTTTCCATGTCATTGAATATTGTTTTTCAAATCTGGCTCATCATTATATTCACATGTGATGCTTTTTAAACTGCTGGCACCTGCACCGCGTCCTGGACTTGCTGCATCTTTTACCTGTGAAATGTTGCATGGCTGATTCAGTTTATAGCTGGGACTAAAGCCATTGTTCCAAACTTTCTTCTGTTTTTATGCCCACTTTGTTGTTTTTAATGTCTGTTCCTATAAATAAGACAAAAATGAGTATTTGTGTATATTTCTTTGCCAAAATCCCCAAATGCTATCTTTGTCTAAATACAATTTTCTGCATTAAGTTATCCCCTGTTCCCCCAGGAGGAACCAACTTGAGTATATAAACTCATAAGTAGTTTAACTTTAGCAGCTAAAATATTTTAATGTATTAAATTAGTTATAAAACAAGCCACACTTTATATGAACTAATATATACATTTTAAAATACTCAATTTTTCCAGACTCCCCAATTTTATATGATTTTATTCAGTATCTTCACATTCAAGGTCAACATCAATGCTGCCAGTTTTTAAGCTGTCATTTTCTCAAACACGTCACCTCAATGGCTTGAGGTACAGCACTGTTTACATCAATGGCTGCCTCTGGGGTTTTTCTCCAAAGCCATCAGAAGTACTTATTTGCATGAAACTGGGATGGTTGGTATACATCTCATCTTCCTAATAGAACAGCCATCTTTCGAAAGCTGCTCTACAGTGCCAGCACTTGAAATTGTGAGGTGATTCCACATTCACATTCCCCAGGAATCCTGACTGTTAAGTTTCCTTGACTGCCCCCCCACCACCCTTTTTAAAGCATATTCTCTCTGGTGATTTCTGAAAGCCAACACTGGTGTTGATTGAAAATTTTGATTCCAAACATTATTCTGTTTTTCAAAATACAGTAATTAGGGGTAAACTTTGAATAGATCCTGAATATAAGATTTCTCTCTCTCAGCTTGGGAGAGGTGTATGTGTGTATGTGTGTACATGCATATGTATGGGGGGGTAGGGAAAAAGAGAGGGAGACGGCAATGCCCTAGATTCTTAAAAATGTTATTTACTTTAAGGTATTTTAAGACTCTTCACACATAGTTCAACAGCATTCCTGAAAATGTGTACCCAATTACTGCTAGTCTGCAGCATAATAAAATGTCTGTTTTGCTACACCCTTGACAGCATTACTATTAACATTTTTTAAAAAATCCTTATATAAGTGTCCCAGCCAATACTGAGCTAAGATGTTCCCTGTCATTATAAGTATCTCCTGAGTAGCAGGGGGTTTGGGGTTGCTTTCTCTTTTTTCACACACATGAATTGTCCTTCCTGCTTTCCTGTTCCTGCCTTCGTCATCTCTGGGGCCCCACCCTGCCACTTCTCACCTTTTCCTCATAGGCTTTTCCCAGTATGTGTGATCAACAGGGGCTGGATGTACATGCCATTCTCCATGCACACGTGTGAATTATGTACACCTGTGTGTGCCTTGTGGCGATTGCAGTTAAGTGGGGGACCACTTTCATTCTTTCAGATCCTTAGATCTGCGTGCATCTATGCCTCATTTAATAGGAAGCCAAAAGATGAGCTAAAGGTGTTGGTTTGCCTAGAAGCCATTTTAGTAACTTTGTAGTGAACTGAGATAGAATTAAATCATGAATAAGTTCTGGGGCATTTAAACTCTGTTACCTTTCTACTTGCACCATTTTTCCATTGCAGCTGCCTCTGATTCCAGGGATAGGTAGGAAAAGGTAGATTTTTGTTGTCTTTGCCATTAGTCTTGTTTTGGCCTGGTTGATGAAATCTCTCAAAAGGCATTTTCTCTAAGAAGAGAATCTTATAGAGGTTCTTCTTGGCTATTTAATTGCTGTAGAAATCCAGAAAGTAAGATGTACATTTTGTAAATATACCTCATTTTACATAAAAAGATTGCATTATTGCTTTATATGTTTGTAATGTGTTAGGGTTTCCAGATGTATCATTTGGCTATCTCATCTTCTTTGGGTCAAGTTTTCTTGTCTCCCAAATTTGGTATATTCCACCACTGTGAGATACCATTATAAAAATAACTGTGGTGAATATTTTGTGAAATCAAAAGCAAGGTCCATCTGGTAGCAGAGACAATTAATCTCTTTGAGAATAGGAAACATTAGTGCATATTTTAAAATCTTTAATGAGCACAGGGACATTTGCCTCAGTACCTGGTGTGAGTCTCTGGTCTAGGGTGAAGATTCAAATGAATTCTTTTTCCCCCTAAGAGTCTGTAACATGTTTCCCTTTAAGGTATTGTGAATATGAAACTTTGATATTTTAAATTAGTCACTGAATAATAATAATTTAAAACCAAAATAACAAAAAAGATTCTGATCATAAGGTGGAAAACAACTAGCTCTTTTTTTTAATCCACAAATGTTGTGATAATAGTTTTGCCTTATTAACTTTTATGAAGAATGATAAACAAAATAATAGACAAAATTGGATCTCATCTACAGCATTAATATTGAATTTGGTTTCCCAAAAATAATTAGTGGGATTTATTTTTTTAGTACAAATTTAATTTACAGAATAATTTGGCAGATTATACACAAACATTCCATGTGCCCACCTCAGTCCCACCCCTATGCAGTTTCCCCTACTATTAAAGTCCTGCATTAGTGCAGCACATTGGTTACCCTGAATGATGTGATTAACCTATATCAGTACATTAGTATTATCATTGCGTTAAGCTTGTTCACTCTTTGTGCTGTACAGTTCTGTGGGGTTTGACAAATGCATGGTGACATGTATTCATCCACCACTGCAGTAA
Source organism: Vulpes vulpes (assembly GCF_048418805.1). NCBI lineage: Eukaryota > Metazoa > Chordata > Mammalia > Carnivora > Canidae > Vulpes > Vulpes vulpes. The sequence continues at coordinate 27,795,479 of NC_132785.1, read as the reverse complement.
CATATAGAAGAGTTTCACTGCCCTGAACATCCTCTGTGTTTCACTTAATTTGTCCCTCTTCCCCTTACCCTCCACCTCCCAAGCTCCTGGCAACCACTGATCTTTTTACTGTCTCTATAGTTTTATCTTTTCCAAAGTGACATATAGTTGGAACCATACAATTTTTTTTAAGACATCTTTGCATGCTCCAGTGTGACAGCAGTTGTAAAGAGTATAAGGAACAAAACTGACTTCCTACATGTCTGTTTGACATTTGTTTTAGTGACACTCTTTCTTTGTATCATTTGGCCAGGTAAATAAGATTTTAAGTGGCTTAATATCTTCACAATATTCGAATCTAGCAAATGTAGTGAGGATTCACTGATTGTTATGTGATAAAATATTATTTATTTGCTAAATACTTGTATGTTTACATACAATATGTAACACATTATGTTCGTGTCCAAACATTTCTGTCAGCCTTTTCATTGCTTCATTTCATTGTGTGCTATTAAAAAAAAAAAAAGTTAACTGAATCCCCTCTATCCTTCACCACTGTATAAGAGGAGAGCCCTCTCTACTGCGTCTTACCCCAACTTCACAGCGCACACACACCAAACCAGAGTTTCAGATTTGTGATCCTGTTAACATAGATTCTGATTGCTTTGAATAAATAATATGAAAGTCCTGGGAAATAAATAGGTCATAGAAGAGCTTGACAACTAGGAAATAAGGAAAATTTGGGATAAATTTAAGTGTGTATTGAACCCTTTTTTAAAGGCTCCCATTTCCTAAGTGACAGGTATTAAGGAGGGCACTTGTGATAATGAGCACTGGGTGTTAGATGTAAGTGACAAATCACTAAATTCTGCTCCTGAAACCAGTATTACACTGTATGTTAACTAACTGGAATGTAAATAAAATTTTGAAGAAGGAAAAAAAAAGGCTATCCTTTCCAATTCAAATGTGAAAGCATAAAAATGTAAGTGTCAAAGCACACAGTCCGTTATGTGTATGTTCTGAATTTTCTTAAGGAATTGATCATTTCTTAAACTAACACTTGAGATATTGAGATAACCCAGTTGAACTCAATGTTCATTCACATATCTTCCCCTCGCATACAGTGGATAGCTTATTTTAATAACTTTTACAAGCCAAGGTCCAGATTGTCATGGTCCTACTTGTTCTAGCCAAGGTCTAGATTGTCATTTCTACTTGTTCCCTTTTATTCTCTCACCTGTACATTAGAGGAATGACAGTTTATCTCTCCTTTTCTTCAGTATACTTTCCTTTAATTTTTAAAATTTTATTTTATAAGTACACACTTTGGAGCACTTGGGTGGCTCAGATGGTTAAGCATCCGTCAGACTCTTGATTTCAGCTCAGGTCATGATCTCAGGGTCATGGGGTCAAGCCCCACCTTGGGCTTTGCCCTCAGTGGAGAATCTGCTTGAGTTTCTCTCTCTTCTCCTTCTGCCCCTCTCCATCCCCACTTGGTGGTATATGCACGTGCTCTCTCTCTTTAAATGAATCTTAAAACATACATGCTTTTACAGTGTCTGTGTTTAAAGAGTTTATCCTTAAACATGTGGGTAAGACAGGAAGATCACTGGGCTTAAAGCAAGACAAATGATGACCAAAAGGACACATGTAAGACGAATCTTGGAAACTAGGCTTTCCTTTTTAGTAAAATAGAACAATTAGAGAAGAAAGTACAGTGCATGTTCTGTTGTTCACAAGTGGTTGTTTGGTCACTTTTATACTTAGAGCAAAAATGGCCAGAGTTATAGCTTGTTTGCTTTCAGCGTGGTGCTCATAACTCTCAAATTTCATTTACTTATGGGGGAAACCAAGGCACAAAAAGTATGACATGCACGTACTGTGTGCTTTGTGTAAAAAAAAAAAAAAGAATTTAGCTTATTAATTAAATGTACTTGCATATAAACTAGTGATATATAACTTAAAAGCTTCAATGATCAAGGATATAGAATCATAGATATAGTTTATTTCCTTTTTTTACATGAAGTGCACAGTACATTTCCTTAAGCACTTTCCATAAAAAATATATGTTCAATTAATCACCAAGTTAGACAGTGAAACTTACATAAACTAACTTTACTTTGACACACAAGAAACAAATAATGCTCTCCTGTTTCATCTCATGATAAGACTGACAAAGAATGGTCAATATCCCAAAATAATTAATGTAATTATATATTGTCATAATGGGTGCAAACTGAACTATGGATTGATGTATGTTATTTATATTGTGGAATTAAGAAATCAAACCAATTGATTAAAATGTATTCCATTTTACAGATCATCCTATGGGTCAGTCTAGTTAAGCAAAACAAACAAACAAACAAATAAAAAAACAGTATCCAATGACTGTCTTCTGTATCTTAAGAGATATTTTTTTTACAATCATGTGGACCCTAATAATCTTGTAATATTTTGACTTGTTTAGCTACTTTTGTAGCATATATGTTATCTGTTTGGTTCATTAGCAAACACTGCACCTATATAGTACAGTGACTGTATTTATGCAATCCTGCATCAGAATACCTTATGCACAGTGTTGAAATTTTTAGTTCTTTTTTTTTAAGATTTATTTATTTATTTTAGAGATAGAGCTGTGGGGAGAGGGAGAGGGAGAGAGAAAGAGAAGTAGACTCCCTGCCTAAGCATCTCAGGGCTTGATCCTGTAGCCCTGAGATCATGACCTGAGCTGAAATCAAGAGTCAGATGCTCAACTGACTGAGCCACCTCGGTGCCTCTGAAATTTTTAGTTCTAAGAGAGGGAGCTCATTTGCTTCTATCCCATACTAATCAGTGTTACTTTAAAGCACTTAACGCCCTTAATACAATCTGTAAAAAAATTGTATGAGTATGGAATGATATTACTCTTTTGTAGGTAGATAAATTCATACCTAGAGAATTTTAATGATGATACCAAGATGGCACAGCTAGTAAGTGACAGGGTCATGAATTCTTCTGTGTCCAAATCAAATTTTCTTTCTATAATAATCACACTACACACTTAGAAAGCAAAGGTTATCCTAAACCATGAGCTATGAAATGTTAGGTCACTTTATAAACTTTTCTAGAAAGTACCATGAGATTATTTCTCAACAAGTTTTTATAAAGATAAAATTAAATATAATGCATTTAAATACCAGCTGGCTGGGTGAGTAGATGAGTGGATAGATAAATGGATAGTTGGGGCATTCTGTTTGTGTGTGTAAATGCTCTGCTTCTCTAAAAATTCCTGGTGCCATTAAAGACGGAAAAAACTGCATGTAAATCTTGGATAACACTTAGCAGAGTCCTCAACTATGACTATGCATAAGAGTCTCTGGTGGGCTTTCCAAAGATGAGATTGTGTCCAGACATTTTTTTCTCTCCTTTTAGGATTACCAAGAGTTTAAAGACATGGCCAATATTAAAAGCACTTTTTAGTTATTGCCAGACCATAATAAGATTCAGCTGATGATAATGGCCAATTATAGGAAACACATCTAATACTGTGGATACTAATATGTAGGAGGTTTTAGATTCATTTTTATATTCACTCAACAAAATGCCTAAAGTTAAAATTACATTTTAAAATGTTTATTGAGGAAAAAGATTATCTTATTAAAAAAGCTCATATGGAATCCCCAGATCACTGAATAGAATATGTTCATTAGAATATTATGTGTAATATTTTATTGAGTGGACTATTATGATTAAAACTGGCTTTCAGACTTTTGAAGCAAATAATATGTGACAGTATAATCCTCTTTGTATTTATTTTTAGATTTTCATATATACACTTTTATTAAGTATATTGTTACATTTATTTTGTTACAATTGGTAGGTATTTATACAGTGATTTGTTAAGATATTTTATTTCAAAAAATTATATTATCCTTTCAAGGAGTAATATATAATCCTTTGGAAAGATTGTGTGTATGTAACCATTTACATTATGAAATGTTTCTACAGAGATGAATTACACCTCAGCCCTTGGTTTGTAAACCTATGTGGGAATTTTGTGTCTAACTAGATATACAGATATATGTAGGAGGAGAAAAATTTGGCTGGAAATAGTCACTATTTTAGAATTAGAATTCCAGATATATCTAATACAGAAAAAAAAAAAAGAAAAATCAAGACTATTTTTGATGATAACATGTGTTTACTGATGTATTATTTTAATGTTAAATCAGTTGAGATCTTTTATGAAATTATTCACATTCCCTTTGACAGAAATCCAGTATTTATTTAAAATCTTCATGCCTTTAGAAGGCATGTTGTTTCTTTTTATATTCAATATATTGAATATATTAAGTATTTGATCATTTGCACACTAGGACATCAACAGCAAAATTCAGCTAACATCACCATTCCCAGACAAAAATTTTGGTGGGCTTTAAACAGACAACAAAAGGAGCACTTAGTTGTATCAAAAATCAAGTGGTTAATACTCAAGTGTAAAATTTTGGCATGGAATCCTTTCTTGGTTTTGTTTGTTTAAAAGAAATTTCTCTTCCTCACGGTGCTTATAACTTCTGAGTTTTCTTTATTCCTAATTTATTCAGCATTCCTACTCCTTATTTGTTTCCTGGGAACATACCGTATCGTCTCTCACTTTCACAAATACTTGTACAGGCATTCCTCATTTCATCGTGCTTTGCTTTACTGCACTTCACAGATTCTGCTTTTTTGTTTTGTTTTTTTAACCAATCAAGGTTTGTGGCAGATCTGCATCTAAGCAAGTCTATCGGTGCCACTTCTCCCACAGCGTTGGTTCACTTAGCATTTAAAACTTTTCATTATTATTATATTTCTTTGGTGATCTGAGATCAGTGATCTTTAATGTTACTGTTGTAACTGTTTTTGAGGGTCCCATGAACTGCACCTGTGTAGGACAGCATGTTTTTTTTTTTTTAATTTTTTATTTATTTATGGTAGGAACACAGTGAGAGAGAGGCAGAGACACAGGCAGAGGGAGAAGCAGGCTCCATGCACCGGGAGCCTGACGTGGGATTCGATCCCAGATCTCCAGGATCGCGCCCTGGGCCAAAGGCAGGCGCCAAACCGCTGCGCCACCCAGGGATCCCGGACAGCATGCTTAATAAAGTTTGTGTGTCTTCTGACTCCTCCACCCATCAATTATTCCCCATCTCTCTCCCTTTCTTTGGGCCTCTCTAGTCCCTGAATCACAACAGTATTGGAATTAGGCCAATATTAATAATGCTATAGTGGCCTCTGCATGTTCAAGTGAAAGAAAGAGGCATATGTCTCTCACTGTAAGTCAGCAGCTAGAAATGGGTAAGCTTAGTGAAAGAAGCTTGTTAAAAGCTGAGTCAGGGACAACCCCGGTGGCTCAGCAGTTTAGCGCTGCCTTCAGCGTAGGGCCTGATCCTGGAGACCCAGGATCAAGTCCTATATCAGGCTCCCTGCATGGAGCCTGCTTCTCCCTCTGCCTGTGTCTCTGCCTCTCTCTCCCTCTCTCTCTCTGTGTGTCTCTCATGAATTTAAAAAAAAAAAAAAAAAAAAAAAAGCTGAGACAAGTTGAAAGCTAGGCCTCTTGCGCCAAATAGCCAAGTTGTGAATGCAAAGGAAAAGTTCTTGAAGAAAATTAAAAGCGTTATCTGGTAAATGCATGAATGGTAGGAAAGTGAAACAGCCTCATTGCTGATATGGAGAAAGCTTTAGTGGTCTTGATAGAAGATCAAACCAGTCACAACATTACCTTAAGCCAAAGTTTAATCCAGAGCAATGCACTAACTCTTGAATTTTATAAAAATTCAATGAATTTGAAAGAGATAAGGAAGCTAGAGAAGAAAATTTGAAGCTGGATTGGTTCATGGGGCATAAGGAAAGAAGCCATCTCCATAACATAAAAGTGCAAAGTAAAGCAGTAAGTGGCAATGTGGAAGCTGCAGCAAGTTATCCAGATGATCTGGCTAAGATCATTAATGAAGGTAGCTACCCCAAACAACAGATTTTCCACATAGTCAAAACCTTCTGTTGGAAGAAGATGGCATCTGGGACTTTCATAGCTAGAGAGGAGAAGTCAAAGCTTCAAAGAACAGGCTGATGCTCTTGTTAGGGGCCAGTGTAGCTGGTAACTTTAAGTTGAAGCCAGTGCTCATTGACCATTCCAGAAATCCCAAGGCCCTTAGGAATTATGCTAAACCTGGTCTGTCTGTGCTCCATAAATGCAACAACAAAGCCTAGGTGACAACATCTCTGTGTACAGCATGGCTTACTAAATCTTTTAAGCCCACTGTTGAGATCTAGTAATCAGAAAAATATTCCTTTCGCAATACGACTGCTCATAGACAGTGCACCTGGTTGCCAGAGAGCTCTGATGGAGATGTGTAAAGAGATTAATGTTATTTTCATGCCTGCTAATACAACATCTGTTCTGCAGCCCATGGATCAAGGAGTCATTTCAACTTTCAAATCTTATTATTTAAGAAATATATTTTGCAAGGCTGCACCTGCCATGAACAGTGATTCCTCTGATGGATCCAGGCTAAATAAATTGAAAACCTTCTGGAAAAGATTCACCATTCTAGTTGCCATTAACAGCATTTGCAGTTCATGGGAAAAGGCCAAAATATCCACATTTACAGCAGTTTGGAGAAAGTTGATTGAGCTCTCATAGTTGATTTTGAGAGGCTCAAGACTTCAGTGGATGAAGTAACTGCAGATGTGAAAATAGCAAGAGAACTAGAATTAGAAGTGAAGGTTAGCATTTTTTTAAATCAATAAAGTATTTTTAAATTAAGGTATGTACCTTGTTTTTTTAGACACAATGTTATTGTACACTTGATAGACTACAGTTGAAGTGGAAATATAACTTTTGTATGCTGGAAAAAATTCACTTGTCATGCTCTACTGCAACATTCACTTTATTGCCATGGTCTGGAGCTAAACCCACAATATGTCTCATGTGTATTTGTAGTCCTTTTATATAATTTCTAGCTGCTCCAAGTACTTCTCTTTTGGTGTGTTACTTGGTCTCTCAGAGCTTTCGTTGTCACTTTTGGCTCTCTGCTCTGTTCCCATCACCTCACTGCAGCTATGTATTTATGGATTCTTACCTCAGAATCAGTGCATTTCAATTTTCACCTTTCTGAAAGTAAGAAAATGAATTCCAAATGATGATTTCAGGATCAGTCTTTCAGGTCTCTTCTCTTTCCTAAAACAGGAGCAAAAGTATGCCATAGATGTTTTAAAACCGTATTTAGGTAGTATTGCTAGCCTTCCATATATGTATGTGTAGCCAGAAACTACAGTGTGGCTTTACCTGCCACATCCCAGTAGAAGAGATACATATGGGCTGTGAGGATATAATATTATGTCACTACTATAAACAGGTAAATGGTACAATAAAGATGTTGTTCCCTTTATACTGATGAGGCATTGTTTGGGTTCATACTGGCTGCATTTCACCTGCTGCAGATGAAGAAGGAACCAAGAAGTGCTCTGCAATGGTGATGCTTATAAATTCATACATAATGTGTCCAAGGTTCCAAAGAATGTGTGTAGTCCAAGGGTTTGGTTTATTCTTGCTAATTTTTGTGATCATTTTCTGTATTTTGGTTTAAGCTCATGTAAAAGCTAAGTAGTTTTCATGTATTTGAAAACACCTAGGGACTCTTCATATTTGGTCCTTCATAGCTTTCCTTGTATTTGCAACAGAATTATAAGAGGAACAGTCTTCTTCTGTTGTTATAAAACAGCTTAAGGAATGAATATTTTTCTTAGGAATTAAGCAACTACGTACAAAAGGTGGACTCCTGTTCATAATCTAGAAAAGTTGAAGTCATTCGCGAAGCTCAGTGACACTTGATGTCTCATAAGCCGTCTCTATAAATAAGCTCCATATTTATCACCTCCCGTATTGTCATAATCCATTAAAGTAGTCTTTTTGTTTACATTATAAAATGTTTCTACAGTGATGACGACTTACACCTCAGCCCTGGGTTTGTAAACCTATGTAGAGACCTTGTGTCTAACTAGATAGAATGATCACTATTTCCAAAATTGAGAATTTTGTATCTAATTCTTTTCTTCTAATTCTTTTTGTATCTGCATGTATCTAATACAGTAAGAATAGAGAAACTAATCAAGACTGTATTTGAAGTCAAACAGTGTTTCATAACATGTGCTTAATGACATATTTTATAATTTTAATGACAAACCATTTGGGATATTTTATGAAGGCAGCCTCAATAAAGAATTTCTGTGTGGGTATAACATATAATAAGAATGTCTTATATTCTAAAAAGGAATTAAATGTTAATGCTGGGAATCAATTGAAATACTCTTCTAGTTAGAAGAGTAGATAATGCTAATAGCTTTTTAAAAAGTAGCTCAGTTTATGGTATTTGTGGGGGTTTTTTGTTTCTTAATGTCTGAGATTTAAAGAGTTGTTTCTCAGTTTCAACACACAGAATGAAATCTTGGCACTGAGAATTTCATGCAGTAGATATTTTGGATGGTTTATTTTTATATTTTCTAATTCTCTTCTTTTTTTGTGGGTAAGTAACCATCTTAGCTTAGAAACAAGAAAACAGTAAAACATCAACCCATTTCCCTTTTTAGTTGATCTGGTACCATTGTTGACTTATTATCTTGTTGAATAGAATTCCCTTGCACTACTGCCTATTGTATGTTTTGAATGGAGCTATAATTTATATTCTATAAAGAAAGGTTTTAAGAAACATGTTTTGTTCCTTTAAGTGTATGCTCAGATTTTAGGGGCAGGAGGGGGAATAGAAAACCAAGATCTTTTATTAAACAGAGAATGAAATGAACCAATTTAATATAATTTTAGACATTGTTGTTCTGATACCATAATGAAGCTGAAAAAAAGTTTTTGGTCTTCATACAATAGAACATCAGTGCCTATGTTAGCCTGGCCAAATTAGATATAACCCAAATAATCTTGTCACAGTCTAATTTTCTCTGGTAAGGCTAGCATGACACATGCTAATAGAATTGTTAGGCCATTTTAAAATGGCCTTGGAGGTGGGCATTCAATGAACACTTGTTGAATTTATGAGTGAATAAGTATAATGATAAATTATATTCATGTCCAATAATAAAATACTGAGTCCATTAGTCTGGGTAGAATCTTGAATTTATTATTATTATTATTTAAAATTTGCTCATTAAAACTAAAAAGATTAAAAATGAACATGTACAAAATTATCTTTAAGTTAAATAAATTTTCATAAACAATTTAAAACTCCCAGAGTAAGTTTTTTCTACAGTTATTTCCTAAAATGTTTGTTGTAGCAGTTGCATACATTATTTTGAGAAAAAAAAAATGTTATCACTAAGAGTTAAAACATGACCCAATTGTTAGAAAATATTTAATATTTAATAATTCAGCAATTGTGCCCCTTTTCAGTGCTGTTTATGAGAATGGTATGGGAGCTCTTGTGCCATATACAAAAGTTGAAACGCAGTGATTTTTCCAGTATTGTTGCCAGGTGATTTTATGCCTCCAGATTATGATAGTGTTGAGTAAGAGTTAGAATCATGGAATTGTAGAATTATAGAGCTGGGAAGCATTTTTAAGTTTAATCAAAATTCCCATTGCTTTATAACTGAGGAGATTGAGACTCATAAATGCAGGATGGTTCAAGCCAACATACATGAATGCCTTTATTTAATTAAAATAGTTGTTTTTAAATAAGCTGTTGTACTTATACAGTTTTAAGTAGGCAACGCTTTGCATCCTGCCCTTGTCTTTTAGAGATTTTATATAAAATTGACATTAACTTTGGGGTTCTTAGGCCTCTTTTCTCCTCCATGGAGTGCTTGTTTCACTGGATTTGAACAACTGTGTCTGTCTGTCCCCAGTAGGATGAAAATGTATTTCTAGCAGAGGCCTTGTCTTATACTATTCTGTACTTTTGTACTCTCAACTCCAATCACAATGACTGTCACCAAGAAATTCTTCAACTATTTGGGGAATGAGTAATGTCTCGTGGCAATAGAAGAAAAATTAATAAGCACCCCATTCATAAATACTGCATCTATTAAATATGTGATTAACAAAGATCAACATGTGTCCCCTTTTCTTCCCACAGTCTCCAAACGTCCACAACTACCCCGATATGGAAGCTGTTCCCCTGTTGCTAAATAATGTGAAAGGGGAGCCCCCGGAGGACTCATTATCTGTAGATCACTTCCAAACACAAACTGAGCCAGTGGACTTGTCAATCAACAAAGCCAGGACATCCCCCACAGCCGTTTCATCCTCCCCGGTTTCCATGACAGCATCCGCCTCCTCACCTTCTTCTACTTCAACCTCCTCATCGTCGTCTAGTCGTCCAGCCTCCTCCCCGACTGTTATAACATCAGTATCTTCAGCATCATCTTCGTCAACAGTATTAACTCCAGGGCCCCTCGTAGCCTCCGCCTCTGGGGTGGGAGGCCAGCAGTTTTTGCACATTATCCATCCTGTACCGCCTTCAAGTCCCATGAATTTACAGTCTAACAAACTGAGTCACGTTCACCGCATCCCTGTGGTGGTACAGTCGGTGCCTGTTGTCTACACAGCTGTGCGGTCACCTGGAAATGTGAACAACACTATCGTTGTGCCGCTTTTGGAGGATGGGAGAAGCCATGGCAAAGGTAAGGGACACAGGCGAAGCCTTGATTTATTTCAGCGCTAGAGGTAACTATTCCTTTATTCAGTGAGCTGCCCGTAAATTGTATGCAAGTACACTACATCCAAAGTTCTGTGCACAACAACACAGACACACCAGCTGATCAGCATGATTGAGTAGGAACTAACTGCATGTTTCCATTGGTATTTGCTTCAATGTTTGTTAGTCTCTATTTTTACGTATCAAGTCATTTAATGTTAGAATTCAAAAGTCTTAATTGGCAAAAATGTTTACCTCAGATGCTCAAATATTTAGCATGACTTCTTGTAAGTTGAGTTGCCATTAAAATAATTCTAGAGGTAGGTGTTTGATTTCAAAAGCCTAATGTAGCATGAGTTCTTATCTTAGTATATTGTCATTTTAAACAGTATGACTCAATATGATGGAATTTTTCAAAATACAATGTTAAAATTCTCTTCTAGCATGTGGAAGGCAGGAAGATACTTTGCTACGTAACTCTACTTAATAATACCTAGTTACCTAATTATATATGGCGGTTATGCAGTTGATCATGAAGTTGCTTTCCTACTTCTAATCTCTTATTTTTTCCCAATGTTTACTAAAAGGAATTAAAGTAGCATCTTGCTGTTGATTTTTTTCTTCCTTTATCATGAATCTAAAAAATAAGCCACCCTTCTATAGAAATATAAAATGCCCATAGTCATTGGTTCATTTCTTCTAAAACTAAACACATATGTATGTATTTTGTTTTTAGGGCCAAGAAATGATGAGGATTTAAGACTTATGTTGTATTGCTTTTTGCTTTGAAATGATATTACTATGGAGGCTCATAATTAAAATATGATTGATGAATATATAAACACTACCTTCTCATAAAATGCTGGTAAACGTGGATTATTATAATTCTTGCATAAGGTAGGATTCAATGCATAGAAATAACAGTTGATTGTGAAGTTAGAGAAATTTTTGCAAACATACACTACAAAATTGCGCATTCATCTTTGGCAAGTTGTTTTATCTGCATCAACTTTCTTCATAGCAGACGAAATGAATTTTACCTTCTCAGTATTACCAAGTGAAAAAAAAATCACATGATTCACAGCACTCAAAGATTTTAGATCACAGCCATTCTGGGCCTAACATGGTGACCTCTGTGTTTTGTATTGCTATGGGCAAAGGCCAGGAACTAGTCCCATCTTAGGGAATAGGAAGAAGAAAAAGAGGTATGATGTAGTCTTCTGGATTTTACTTCAGTTGAATCCCTTGATGTTACTAATATCTCTGATCAAAAGGAGGTAACTAATTTGAATAATAATACAACTGAAGGCCACATTAGATATTTATTCTCTTTTGTATTTTGTTTAGATGTGTACAAATTTTTTGTAAAGATGTGTTTACAAATTTTTTTGAGAATTAAGAATTAAAAAGAGCAAAAATAGAACCTTCCATATTCCATTACTTTATGTGTGTATGTGTATATCATAGAATCCAGTCCTTGTATCATACCCCTTAATGAAAACCGTGCTTTAATTCTGAAGATGATTGATGCAGATTTTCATGTTGTTCATGTCTTTTTTTTTTTTTATTTTGATACACTAATGAAAGCAACAAAAGAGATATCTCTTTTATCTGACATTATCCTTTTATGGGAGAGGTTAGTTTTATTTAAGGCAATTGGTATAGAGAGTATATTGACAAACTTTAATTTTCTGGAAACTCTGTCTCTATGAAGAACTTTGTTACAACTCATGCAGTAATTTGCTCTCAAGTGTATTTGTGAGTTTCATGCCATGTTTTTTACTCAGCAGTTTTCTCATGCCAAGAATAAAAATTGATGTAATCATAAATCTGTTAGACTGTGATGTGGACATTAGGAGCAGGAGATTCAGGATCAGGAATCTGAGAGTCTTAGTGCCTTCACTTACAGCTTTCAACTGGGAAATTTTCTTCAACGATTAAATAGGGTATAATAACATGACCTATCCTTGAAAATTATTGAAGAGATTAAGAGCTTAATGTCTAGTTAATCAGCTCTCGATAAGATGTTTGCAATTATCTATTATTATTTACCTCCTCCCCAAAATACTTGAAGCAGTAAGGTTCAGAAATTTTTTCTCTGTCTTATAAAAACAAAGTTGGAAGAAAAAAAAACATACTGAATTTACAAATGAAAAACCACTCCCGAGCAGTTAGTATAGAAATGCTTCTCAAAGTTGTTACTAAAAGTGAAAAGGGATGAGAGTTTACTATGAGAAATTGTCTGGAAACATCCCATATTTTCTATTTTTATTAGTTTGTATTAAGTCTTTATAGTCACCATATTATACAGATATTGCTATAGCATTTTATAAGGTTTTTTTTTTTTATTGTTTAACTGATTAATTAGATGATGGTAAAGGTGTCTAGTGGAGGAGGGCTGCCTACCTCACAGAATGAATAAAAGAAAGGGCATTTCAGTAATTCTTCAAGTCTTTATTTTGCACATATGTAGCTGGGCACTAGGCCAACAATGAAATGGCCAAGTGGTAAAAGGAGCCCCGAGTCCATTCTCAGTAGGACTTGTATATCTGGTATGGATAAGCAAAAGAAAATATGATAGGGGAGTTGGATTTTCAAGTTGCTAGTAATAAAATTACAAAACTAACTCCTATAAATGCAGATGATTGTACTGGCTAATTATTTTTAAAGTTGTTGTAACACATCTGGTCTCTGGTAGACCTTATCTGTCATGTTACACAAAGACCTGTGAATGTACCTATCCACATTTTAAGATGATGTATCCTATGAATTGAGTCATTTGTCCATTCAAGTATTTATTGAGCATATGTCATGTAATAAGTATTTTATTGGCACTATAGATACAGTGTTGAATAAAACAGATGCTGTTTCTATCTCAGAGTGCTTCTATTCTACTGGGAAGTATGGACATTAAATTTTTAAAAATCATGTGATTAGTTGATCATTGTAGATATTCTGTGCTTAAGTTGGATTAAAACATAGACTACTCATGGATTTGCCCAGGGGAGAGACTTTAATCATAATTGCAGACAGAGAAAGTTGTATTTGTGGAAAGTATTTTCACAGTGGGTATTCTATATGGTTGGACATGTTTCCACCGTGATGCTCAGAGAGGGTAGTTAGGGTTTGGGGATGTGATAGGGTGAAACGTCCACATGAGTGTGCTTGACTAAACAACAAAAGATGTGAGAAAACTTTCCAGGGAGGATAAAAACTCAGCCCTTCCAAGTATTTAAAGAAGATTGGTCTAAAGGAATGGCAAGCTGTTAGCTAGCCCTGGGCCACTGATGTATCTCAGTTCAGCTTTGAATGTGATATGTGATCTGAAGAAAAGCAGCGTGATATTTTAGAACATATAGCAAACAAACAGAATTTAGACTAGAGCTACAAGAGGGGGTATGTCAGAGAAGATCTCCCAGGGAAGACACTTCCTCTCTTGGTACCAGAAGGACAAAGTGGCAGTTAGCCCCCAAAGTGGTTTGCTAAGGAACGGGAGTTCTCTATGTAGAGGGAACAGCCGATGGACGGATCTGGCCCGAGTTTTGTTACTCTGTAATCTGAGACATATTGTTTATAAACAAGACCCTAATGGGATCATTTGACCTCATAAAGGAATTTCATTCCAGCCTAGGGAAGTTTTTGGTAGATTTCCCAGGAGATTTTCATTAGTTTTTACAGATACTTAGTGACAGAGCAACATAAAGGTCATAATAAATCACAGGCAGAACTGTTCTTGGTTTGTTACTGCCTTGATAAAGGTAAATTTAGGATTGTCTCTTTCCTTCCTTCCTCCCGTCCTGTGGACACACTAGATGCCACGTAAAATTCTGAGAATTGAGGCTCCAAGATGAGCCAAGTGTCTGCTGTAATGGACCTTACTTTCTAGTGCAAGAAGCAAATAATTTATGTCAGATGGTTTAAGAGCTGTGAAGAAAAATAAGCCATGATAGGGGGATGGGAAGTCAGAAGAGAGGAGCATAGTTTTAGATACATTCTGGCCTATCTGAAATGTAAGCTCTGATAATGATACCTGAGGAGGACCTTTACGGAGAGGGAGAACTGAAAGTTCAAGGCCCCAAGGCATGAAGATGCATGGCTGGTGTGAGAAGAGCTACAAGGCGGCTGGTGCAACAGGAGGGGAATGGGCGATGGGAAAGCTGTGGATGGGGGACCAGAGGGGTGAGTAGTGCCAGATCATGTATGGCCTCAGACAACATGGTAAGTTCCTTGGTTTTTTCCTAAATATGGTGGGAAGCCACTGGAACTAGGCCTTTGAGCAGGAAAGTGACATGACTACCTTTTACATTCTTCCTTTTGCAAGAATCACTGAATCACTACTTAATGAGGACTGAGAATGGGTATTTGGCAAAGGTGGAGTTCATTGGTGACACTGACAGTGTGTCTGTCAGTGGAGTGGTGGGGACAAAAGACTGAAATGAGTTCAAGTTCAGATGGGAGGTGAGAAGGGGAAGCCCGAAAGTCTAGACAGCTCTTTGGAATAGCTCTGCAGGAGAAGTTGTAGAGAAATGAATTGACAGCTAGAGAGACTTTTTAGGGTCTCAAGGGAGGGATTTATTTTATGTATTTATTTAAGATTTTATTTATTCATGAGAGGCACAGAGAAAAAGGCAGAGACAGGCAGAGGAAGAGTCAGGCTTTCTGCTGGGAACTCGATGCAGGACTCCATCCCAGGACCCTGGGTTCACGCCCTGAGTCAAAGGCAGACACTCAACCACTGTGTCACCCAGGTGTTCCTCAAGGGAGGGATTTTAAAAAGAGGGAGATATGCTCTCAAGAATAATCCAAAGGAGTGTTGAAAATGGGTAATTCTAGGGAAGGAAGAACTATAGAGGCAGTCTTTAATTGCATGTTAGTTGCTTATATTATACTGTGGAAGTAACCTGCATCTTGCAGTAATTAATCTGAATTCTAAAGTCAATTTACTAGATTGACAAAGTTTTTAGGAAAGAAAAGATACACAATGGAAAGTGAAAGGAAATACAAAATCAGATAATGATGTAGGGTTGACAATGAAAAGCAAACAAACGAAAGTTCAGTGAAATTTGAATCCACTAAGAATTATAAAAATGATACGAGAACTAATATAATTAATATAAGAGCAAACATTTCTCATTTATCACCTAGTGGAAGGTATAGAATAGTTCAGAACAAAATATAAACCCTAACTATTTTTTAAATCTGAGTATTACTGAATGTTACATTTTAGAAATTCAAAATACTTAAAGAGCAACACAGTAACCAGTCTGTGAAAACCCAGCTAATGAGCTAGAAAAAAAATAAATGGATGTATCTCCTGCCTCCCATGCTTGAGCTGGTCCTCTCTCCATGTAGATGAAGGAACAGGTAATAACACCTCGATGCCTAGGAATGAGGCTCAGGCAAGTGCATGATTTATCAGCAGCTTTGGAATAATCAGAACTAAAAAAGCCCGATGCAGCAAGGTGGGGATTTCCTTGACCATGAGCCTGTTCTGTCCATGTGAACCCGCATGAGATAGATTGCCTGGAGGGCCGGAGTTCAGCTCAGTTTCCTCTGCAGGCACATTTTCTTCCATGAAAAATCAATCCCAACAGCCTGGTCTACCAGAATTGTATAAAACATGTTTATTGAGTTAAGACTCTTTATTGTAATGGTGTCATGCTTGAAAAACAACTCATTAAGGGTTATGAGCACATTATTCCTGACTTAAAACAATTATGCTATTAGATCCAAGAGTAGAAAGTACTTTTCCTCCCAAGATATCTCTGACTAGAGCATGTTGATACTGCTGTTAAGAAACCAACCCCATTTGGGCATGTAATTCCTTTGGTCGTCTTTTTTAAGACTGTTGTGGGTTTTTTTATTTTTTTAATTATATTTAGATGAAGTGAAGAATCTTCCAAAAATATACCTTATTTTCATAGCACTCATTCAAGAGTTTCAAGGGATGTGGTCGTGGGCAAATTTGAAATACTCACACCCCATTTTCTTCCCTACAGGCTGTTGCTTTTCTCAGCAGCCAACAGGAAGAAGCCACAAGTGTATTTTTAGTCCTGTGCCATTTCTATTTGTGAAAGGAAATGTGGTCATTGCAGTGATTGCTGCA
Organism: Vulpes vulpes; assembly: GCF_048418805.1. NCBI lineage: Eukaryota > Metazoa > Chordata > Mammalia > Carnivora > Canidae > Vulpes > Vulpes vulpes. The sequence continues at coordinate 27,778,730 of NC_132785.1, read as the reverse complement.
AAACTGGTTGGAGAGTATGACTCTAGTTCTGGTTCTTCCTGACCATTGAATGTGGCTATAGTGTTGCTCCACTGAAACTCCCCATTTCTAGATCTCTGCTACATCCATTGTCTTCTGCTGTCAACTCTCTCACTTGTTGATGTTAAGGACGTCTTATTTCAGGTGACGTCCCTTCTCTTACTTCCTCTGTCTTACCTTACACAGGCCTGTCCTCTTGTAGTTCACCAATTCAGTGGAATCCTCATGTCATCTATCCATACGACCAGAATTGTCCCAGGCAGCTGACCTCTACTTATGTGTAGGATTGTCCTTACATCTTGAGTGATTGAACTCCTATAGCTTCCTTTGGTAAATTTGTTCTACTTATGCTTAATTATGAGGACTTCTGGATATAGTTCAGCTTATAGATCTCCATTTGGTTTTTATTGACAAACCATTTAGTTACTTATGTGCTTTTATTATTATTTTTTTAATGCTGCCTTTTGGGAGGTGGGACTAGATTGTTGATGATTTTTGGTTTATTCTTCTTAAATACAGACTTTGATAGGCCTTGAGGGCTTCACTACTACCAGTGTAAAGCAAAAGCAGGAGCCTGTTAAAAGAATGATAGAGGCAGTCAGCTAATATTAGTGAGAAATTGAGTTTAAGTAAGAATTCAGAATATTTTATGGAGCTGCATGGGTCATTTGTTGTTCATGTTTACATGATTTGCAACATGGAATACAAATTGATGGGTATATTTTCACTTCAGGGCATGCACAAAAGTTAGAATAGCTTCCTCCAAAAAACTGGCTTCTTAGGTGCTTGTTTATTCAAAATACCTGCAATCTGTTCATTTCTCTGCTTCAGCTGGCATAGACTGGTTTAGCTCTAAGATTTAATGATAATAACTGGCTCAGACAGGAGATAGAAATTGTCTATATTGTTATTGCTAAGAGAATTAGCAAAAGAGAGAAATTTCTAGGTAAGCTCCTTGTATGTTGTAAAATGTCAAAGAGTGAGTTTAATTGGCTCTTCCCCCCACACAAAATTAAATATTAAGTGAAAGTACAAAGCACAAAAGAAGAGAAAAAGGAGAAAATAAAGACAGTAGATAGAATCCACATTGAAAGAGAGATGATACTTCACTCAGAGGTAGACCTTATTACTTAAGGAGGTAAAGATCTAGATGAGAAAAGTCTATTTATTAGAGAAGGTAGTTAAAACCAAAGTTTAACAAAATGGTTTCTATATTCATTCTGTTATAAATGATTAGCCGCCATACCATTTTAACTTGTTGGAAATGTTCCTCCTATAATAAGAAGATTGGATTTGTGTTTAAATAAGTATATGCTTAAATGTGATGTTTTGCTAATAAGTAGTGTGATGTAGTTGTTGCATTTATTTTTCACCACACCTGAGAAATTCGATTTAATACATTGAACATTACATATTAGATTTTGAAATAGGATACCTTTCTTTCCTGAGAAATACAAAGTTATCATATATAATAAATATGAAAATATAGCTTTTACTTAAGTATAAAGCTTCTAATTTCACATAGTACAAGTGCTATTATGCTAAAGAAAATTCTTACTTTACGTATTAGATTGTAGTTATTTATAGAATTATTTTGATGATATTTGGATGTATATACTCATTGCAAGAGACCTTCAGAAATCTATCATCTGTGTATCTAAATGTGTCTGCATATCAAATAAGCGTTTTATCCAATGACTCTTAAGACCTGTAGGAACAAATGAAAGAAGGAGGACTAAGATCCAAGAGAGAAACTTGGTCTTGGAGCACCATTTTAAATTGGCCTTTTAATTGTTTACAACTCTCTGGCTGTGCTTTCTCTTCCCTATTTGTTTTTATTCCCTCTTCTTTTTCTGTTCCAAACTATAGAACTATTTTCTCAGCTCTTTCTCTTTGCCTACTTTCCATTGTTAATGGAGAATTTGATTAACTGGTATTCTACTTTGTGTTCTTTAGGAAAGAACAAGTTGATATTTGTCTAATAAAAGAAGAGCTACCAGTTTACAGAGTAATAAAAATAAAGTATATATTTTTAAAATATATATACTTTACTTTTTTAATATATACTTTAAAAGTAAAGTATATATATTTTTTTCCAGCCACCTTTTATGTGGAGGAAATGCTACCCTGATCATTGGCCAGTTGTATTTTTCATGACTGAGTGGCTCTACCATTTTTTTTCTTCTATCTATTAATTCATTTATTCGACGAATGTTTATTGAACTGAGCATATGGCCAAAAATATCCTCTGCTCCCAGTGGAGATTTTTAAAATAAAACTCCTCTTAAAAGCTAGCTCTAGTTTACAATATGCTGAAAAAATATTTATTGTTCATATTCTGGGTCTTTTGCTGTTGATGAATCTTGAAATCAATTTGGTAGCTCTTAATGGGCAGTTTTAAAGAAATTAAATAAAATGGAGACTTTTTCAGAGCATATCACCCAAATAAGTATTATATCGTGAAACTTTTGTTCAGTAAACTATTTACATCATGCAGATGTGGTACTGTGAAAGAGAGAAAGAGAGAGAGTACTGAGTCATATTGAAATATGCATTTCTTGTGGTTCCTGTCCAGAAAATTTGAAAAATACTCCATTGGATTTCTCACCTCTGCTTCAGCCCCTTCCCCTTTCATTCTCCTTCCTGCACCTCCCTCTCAAAGTATCCACCTTGGCACCACCTTTTTTCTTTACCTTCTCACTCTTCACCTTGCTTCCATTTACAAATCATCTCCCTCTTACTAGTTGGCCTTCTCTATCTCCCACCACCCCTCACCATTCTACCTACTTCTGACTCTTGATTCCTTTTTCTCTTTTCTCTTCAGTATTTCACCAGATCATCTATCCTAGAACTAATATATTATGGAACTAAGCCACTTATGTTGAAAATGACAGTCTTTGTACTGCCACCTAGTGGTAGAATTTTAAAGCAATGCAAGAGTCTATACTCTAGTTACTCTGATGGCTCCCAGATTTTCCCAACTAGCTTAAGGCTGTGAGGGAAGACAATGAATATGCCCCCTTTAAGTAAAACTTGAACCTAAATTTGAAATCTAGCTTAGCTGCTTTATTTTTAGATCTCTAGTATGTGAAATACTTTTTTTTTTAAGGAAAGACTATATTTAACTTGGACCAGAAAAAAAAAAAAAGTGTAGCTCCTACCCACCTGTCCCACTTTCCATCTTGTATATTTGTATGTGATTTCTATTTAGTAGAAATAAAATGTTACTTTCTATGTATCTGTGCTTAGTTTGTTTTTTAAACTATGGTCTTTGCTGGATAAATGGAAACGTCTATTCCAACGTGTGTGCTTACAGATTATGCTAGTTGTCATAGAGAAAAATAAAAAGTAAATGGAGAGTTATTCTTGACACAGCAAGAACTCAGGAAGACAGAAAATAGGAGAATTTGGTGAAATTGGAATAACTTGGAGAATTCATCAGAGGAACTACCTCCTTAGTAGCTAGGGGCTTAGGGAAAAAGAGGTTCAGTAGAAACAGGATAGAATTAGAAAGATAATCTCATGATATATGGGTTTCTCAGGGAGAAAGAAAGAAGTAGTGGGACTTGGGTGACTTACAAAAAGAATAAGCTCCTCTGTTGACAGAAACTGTAGTTGTTTGCATGTTTTATATATGTTAACACAAATGTATGTTTATGTATGGTATTCATTATTATAAATCTCCACTCCTAGATTAAAATATACTGCTGTCTCCCAAAATCCATGTAAGCTTCAGAAGCTACCTTTTCCCCAACACATTGTGTTGTGCCTGATAATAGTTAATGCTCAATAAATATTTATTGGTTGAAGATATGAACAAATTAATATATTAATATAGTCTGGTATAGTTCCAGTGTTTTGATAAGATGCTTAGGAATGCTGTGGCAGTGTTGGCCTATAGATCTAAACTCTAACTATGAAAGGATCTTTCTCGTACATGGTAAAGGAGATGAAACTGCAGAAAATGGTAACCAGCAAGGGTCCTCATATCCTCACAGTCTGGCTCCGGCCACCCTTCTATCCCAGTCTGTTGCCCTTCTCCCTAATACACCTCATGTCCTAGATGCAGTTTCCATGGCTTTTCATGATGACAATTCTACCTTTATCCACACATTTTCCTTTTCCTGGAAGACCCTTTCTTTCTCTGGCAAAAAACAAAAACTACATACTACATTATAAGGCAATTTATTTCATATATATATATATATATATATATATATATATATGAAACTTTATATATGTGTATTTATTTACATAGGCTCAATATATTTGGCTCAATATATAATATGTAATTACATGATAATATCTATATCATTGCTCTACTGCCTTATCCACTATTTGGTATGCAATGAACACTAAGTGTTTGCAGAAGGAATGTAAACCATTCCTAAAGCTGTGACTATTTTATGTCATCGGGCCATCTGTAATTCCCTGGCATTCTTGCCTATATTGTTTCTAAGTTTGTTTTATTTCAGAGTACTTAATATTAAAGAATGATGTTTGGTGGTACATTTTAGATGCTTGCTATGATTTATATTTAAATGGTTTCTGGAGTTGAACCCCTGTGGGTGAAAGTATTCTTATAACTTCAAAATGTCTTAATGAAAAGATATTGCTGCGTGAAAATTATAGTCCATATTTATTCCTCTACCCTCAGGTTAAATATTTTACCTGTGAAACTAGGATAAATAATGGCTTTGATTGGATTCGGGCAATTAATAGAGTCTGCTATAGGTTTCTTCTGTAACAGTAACACCAATTTCCTTCCCAAGTCAGGGCGAAACAATTATACCTCCTACCCCACTGCAGTTAACTGCGTCAGCATCATAGTACCATAAAATCTCAATAAAATTTGAAAACTGTGTAGTATGGATAATCCCACTATAAATTGTAATAAAAATTACCCCTCCAGACTCTATATTCTCTCCATTAAGTTCATAGACACTGTCTCTTTGTACATAAAGTTTTATGAAATAAATCGACCAGTTCTCCTGTCCTTACCAGATAGCAAGCTGTTTTGATTTAAAAGCTGATAATGGTACAATCAGATTTTGGTGTTTGCAGTGCATTTTAAAAACATAAATTTCATCTAACGAACCTTAAGTAGAAGGAAAATGCTACTTTTATTTGCATGAGGCAGTGAACGTCTCTTTGTGAGAAAGAATAAATGACATATTTACCATGGTGGGCCTATTTGTTGCAGCCATAAAACAAAGATTTGGTTTCCGTCCACAGATCTCTAATCTTAAAGGTATATTAAGCAAACCCAGGCACAAATCTGAAACAGCTCTGTCTGAATTGTTTCAAATATTCTGTGTTTAGAACGAATTGTCAATTTTGTGATTGCATTTTTGTCTCTCCGGCTAAATTCAAGGGCTCCCTAATCATCTCTGGTGTGGCCTTTGTCAGGAGTGGATGTTTTAAATCAGTCCTCTATAAACACAGAGCCCTTTAAAACAGAGGAACTCTTCTAGAGACCTAGGTTATAAATCCCCAGAGAACATGAATTAGACTCTAGAGGAAGTCATACGTTATAATGAAGGTAGAGTAGGTGGCATTTGAGGTCGAAAGTTAAAGAAGCGTAAGATTTTGCTACTCAGAGTAGGTAAAGTATTCCAGACCAGGAAAAGAGTGAACAATGAGGGCAGAGGATGAAGTGTGCATAAAGATTAAAGAATAGTGTGGTTTCACTGAACTGTAGGCTGTAATGCACTCACACACACACACACACACACACACACACTGCATAGACTATAAAACACATACCACTTGCATGATATATATTGTGAATTACAGGAGAGGATCTGAGATCCTTTCTCTGAAGAAGAAAGCCTTTTAACTCTTAGTTTAGATATACTTCTTACATTCTTTGTGAATATGATTTTCCAGCTGTGCATAGAGAGAAAATAGTGAATAAGAACTGCAAAGGAAAAATAGCCGAGAGGTGTATTTCTCAATTTTTTTTTTATTTTTATAACTTGGGTCCCCTGAAATGTCTCATTAGATGTTTTTATGTTTTCCCAGCAGCCACAAAAATTTTGTAGCATTTCACGTTCTGTAGTTTTCCTTAATATAAGAAAATAGATCTACTGGTTTTGCATTACCAATCTACACATGCTGGAGACCCTCTGAGATTCTCATATGCCATCCCCCTGCCCAAATTAGGAAACTCCCTTTAGTAGGTAGGCTAAAAGCAAAAAGTGGCAGCGAACAAAGAAGGTGTCAAAATTATTATTAAAATAAGAACTTGAAAAATCACAGCAAGGTCTTTTGGGATTAGAGTAAATAGGCTTACACAGCTCTTTAGTCCTTGGAGATAATACTTTATTACAGCACAATAATTGCTTTTGAAATAATGACCATTAGTAATGAAAGAAAGGTTAAATTATGGTCAGTCTATTTGAAGTAGGCAACAGAGAAAGTATGTAATAAATCTTACACACATATTTATTAAAAATCATTTAAATAATTAACCTTTATCGAATGCCCATATATCCTTTGTGCTTTACATATATCATCTTTAAGTCTTACAATAACCAGTGTATGGGTATTATGGCCTGTCTTTTACAGATAAGGAAACTGAGACTCATGTTACTTCATCTACTTCTTACAAGGGCACAGCTTCTTAGCAATAGAGCCTTCAATAAAATCAGAATTTCATAATACTCTAAAGCCATTTGCCATTCTTGGACTTGATGCTTGAAGAGGTGGGCCTTACTTCTTTAGAAAATTTGTCAGTATTAATCCAATTCCATATTTCCTCAAATTAGATATATTTTTTGTCAAGATTTAATATTTGTTATATATGAAATTTATGTATCTACATCTGCCTCTCTATCTAAATTGCATGAAGTATTTCCACGTTGCTAAATACTGGCTTTGTGGTACCGTATTACATATTTCTATTTCTCTAGCATCTTGCAGCACTAAAAACAGCCTCAAGCTGTAGGTTAACATTTCTAGGTGTAGGGAAATTTTGTCATATTGTGGTTCACTGAGTTTCAGAGATCGACATCTATGTCATTTTTAGACATATCTGGTCTCTGCCTGGAGCTCTCTTGAGCTGAGAATTGGTTCAACAGACATATAGAACACAGACATGCCTGTTCTATCTTGCCTCATTTAGGTAGTGGTTATTTTCTGAAAAACACAAGTGGAAACCACAAAATAAAAATACAGCCAGCATTTATTATCACTGTTATAATTATATTTATTTTTCTTAGATTAATGAGTTCAATAAAATTCCGAGCACTAGCCAATAGCTAATAATCATTATAACATTATAGTTTTAGAATTATCCTAGCTTATATAGCAGATGTTCCAAAATGCCTTCTTTAAAATTGGAAAATAAATTCCAGAAAATGTGTTTGGTTACAGGGAATAGCTTCATAGTAAGATCTGACATTTTCCAGGTTTTGTTTCTTTTCCGTCTCAAATAGTATCTTTTCTGTGTTTTTGTAGTTCTCATCTTACTAGGTTTATCAAAGAGTAAAATACCTTATATGCTATCCAAAATTTATTGGCATCGTGATATGAGAGAGCAGATACTTTCCGACATGTTCTCTAAGTCATGGTTATAACAGAATAGAATCAATCCATTTATCATCTTACAAATGAGCACAACTGGTGAGGCACTGCTTGCTTAATGGCATTGTTGTACCCATTGGTATAATCTACAGTAATCAAGGTAGTATAACCTCCAATTACGTGTTTTATTATCTCATTATCCGCCTTGCAAGTGAAATAACTACTAACAGGCCCATTTCTTTCCTTCCTTGGCCACTTGTGATAATTTTTTATAGTAATATCATCACAAGCCCCTCATAATTAAAAAATAAACCCCCTTTCAACTATAACTTAAACCAGGTTTTTTTTAAGATTTTATTAATTAATTCATGAAAATACACAGGAGAGAGAGTGAGGCAGAGACACAGGCAGAGGGAAAAATAGGTTCCATGCAGGGAGCCCGACATGGGACTTGATCCAGGTCTCCAGGATCACACCCTGGGCCGAAAGTGGCGCTAAACCGCTGAGCCACCCAGGCTGCCCTTAAACCAGTTTTAACTGTATAGTTTTGTATATCTGATATAAATGGAAGGTTACAGCTTTTTCAGTTTACACGTCTAAATAAGCCACTGAATAGTTTATAGCTATTTTTCATTGTTGGGCTGTCTTTCTAATTATGTTAAACATCAAGAGTAAAATTTTCCTTACTGGCACAAGCACAAACCATCACAGACTCATATCCTACTTGATAAGATTATTTATACCGTATCTTATTCCAGAGATGTAAGGAACATCAGCCATATTATTACTGTTCAGCCAGTGGGTGGCTTGTTTAGAGAGATCTTGTACACACACACACACACACACACACACACATTTTTAAAATGATACCACCTCGTAACTGTCGCACTTCAGAAACTAAATGAAATTAGTTGACTTATTATAAACTTATTTCCTATGTTAAATCATTTAAATGGGGAAAAATTTTCATATTTATTGTTTAAACAAATGGGATGATTGTAGCACCAATTTGTTTTCTTTCTCTTTTATCAAAACTAAAAAACAAAACAAAACAAAACAAAACTTGAACTGCCAGTATTCTTACTGAACAGTAATAAGAACATTTGAAATATTTTTATTTAAAAAAAACTTTAGGCTTCATTTTTTAAAACCTTTTGCCTTATTCCAGAAATCTTCCAGGGTTTTCCTTTTTATTTACTTATCCATTTGATTCAGTGCACATTTATGATTCAGCCACATGTACAATGCACAGATGATGCCCAGAAGAATCTCATAGTTGAGTGAATGGAGGAGGCAAAGCAACTTTTATGAGGAGTTCTATAACACAGATAAGTGTACACTTACAAAGATAGGTCACAAAGGAAAGAGCACAAAGCTCAGTGATTGGTAGGGAGTGGTGAAAGGCAATTATTTTAAAAAGATGTAAAATCTTAAAAAAAAAAAGCTGTAAAATCTTAGAAATATAAAAGAACACAGTGCTTTTATATTCTGGTGGAGTTCTGGTGGAGTTCTTGTGTGCCAAGTCTGTATTAAGTGGATGCTATATGGAGACAGATAAAGCTTGTAAGTTGGTGGGTTATCATAGGAGGGCAGGCAAGAATTCCTAAAAGCCTGTACAGAGGCAGTAGGAATGGAAATCTGATGGATAGAACTTGCCCAAATGGATGTCGAGGTCAAAGGGAAAAATAAATGTAGATAATCCACAAGTTGTTTTGACAACTGCAACATGTTGAGAATGTTTAGTGGAAGAATGTATGAATCGAAAGACAGTACTGATAATTTTACCCAGAAAACAACATAAAGTGGAGTAATTGACAAAAACATGGAAGAAAAGATACAAGACATGAATCGATCTGTTCCAAAATTTGTCTGAAAGGACATCTATATAATAGGAGTAGATGGAATATGTTATTCAGAGAAGCAATGTCAGAGAACTATCTGGGAATTCTGGAAAATTAGGGAAGCCATGAATCTTAGAATATTGAGGGATAAGAAAAAATAAATCTGCATCTAGACATATAGCAGTGAAATTATCAGGCATAAGTCATAAATAAAAACAGTTTATCTACAAAAGAATTTAAAGAAAAACAAAGACTGTCAACAATAACAAATGCCAGATAGCAATGCAGTAGTCTCTTCAGAGAACTGAGTGAGGGGGTCCTAAAATTCTTTTCTCAGCTCAGCAGTAAAATAAAATTTATTTCAGGCATATATTGACTAAGAGTTTACCACCCACACAAGTTCCCGGAAAGATCTAAAGAATATGCTTTTGAAAACAAAAACAAAAACAAAAAGAACCCAAAAGCAATGGTGAGCTTAGAACTAGTTTTAAAAGTATAAGTAGGGGCAGCTGGGTGGCCTGGCTCTTGATTTTGGTTGAGGTCATGATCTCAAGGTCCTGGGGTCCAGCCCCACATCAGGCTCCACGCTCAGCTGGGCGTCTGCTGGGGGATTCTGTCTGCCACTCCCGTACTCCTCCTCACAGGTGCATGCTCTTGCTTGCTGTCTCTCTCTTTCTGTCTCAAAAAAATAAATAAATAAATCTTTAAAAAAGTATAGATAGATATCTGCAAAAAGAAATAAAGTTTAATTAACTCTTGGCAGTGAAACATGAATCAAAATTCTGAACTATAATTAAAGAACTTGGGGAAGGTGGGAATGTTCATTGGGTGGTTATAGCATGCTAAGCCGTCCTTGTGTTTGAGAGAATAGATACACAGAATGACTTCAGACTTTAGAAAAATTTTAAATGAAGGAATGTAAATAAATCTCAAATATAATGTTAAGTGCAAATAAATTGTAGAATATGGTCTTACAGGTTTTTTTAAAGGATTTTTAAAATTAATTTATTCATGAGAGAGACAGAGAGAGAGAGGCAGAGACATAGGCAGGGGGAGAAGCGGATCCCCATTGGGAGCCTGGTGCAGGACTTGATTCCAGGACCCTGGGATCACGCCCTAAGCCAAAGGCAGATGCTCAACCACTGAGCTACCCAGGTGCCCCTTACATACAATTTTTAAAAGAGCAAAACTATATCTTGTTTATTGATACATATGTAGTTAAAAAACTTAAATACACCAGGATACTATGGAAGAAGGAAACAAAATAGTAAAAACAAAGAGTCAACTTTTTATATGTTTTAGTTTTTTTAATGACCTGAAAGAAATACTGCAAATGTTAAATTTTTAAAAATCTTTTGGGAATCCCTGGGTGGCGCAGCGGTTTGGCGCCTGCCTTTGGCCCAGGGCGTGATCCTGGAGACCCGGGATCGAATCCCACATCAGGCTCCTGGTGCATGGAGCCTGCTTCTCCCTCCGCCTGTGTCTCTGCCTCTCTCTCTCTCTCTCTCTGTGACTATCATAAATAAATTTTAAAAAAATTTAAAAAAAAATCTTTTGCAGGAATAAATAGACATGGAATTCTATTTTTGTGGGGGAATTTTTTAAATAAAAATGACATGAAAGAAAAACTATAAATAATTTACCTCCATTTATAAGAAAGTGTGTGAGAGGGATCCCTGGGTGGTGCAGTGGTTTAGCACCTGCCTTTGGCCCAGGGCACGATCCTGGAGACCCGGGATCGAATCCCACGTCGGGCTCCCGGTGCATGGAGCCTGCTTCTCCATCTGCCTATGTCTCTACCCCCCCCCCCCCCCTCTCTCTGTGACTATCATAAATAAATAAAAATTTTAAAAAATTTAAAAAAAAGTTGAGATAACATAAAATTATTAAAAAAAAAAAAAAAAAGAAAGTGTGTGAGAAAGAAAACACCAGATCGTGTGTTGAATGGCTCTTCATATTTTATCTTTCATGTCAAACATTGTTGAGTGTGAGAGACAGTGGGAAGAAAACATTTTCAAGATTTGAGATGGTTGAAAGAGAAAAAGAAATATAAATGCTGAAGAGTTAATTTGGCCCCTGACATCTTATTTAATTGATAATATAAATGTGGTAGACACCAAAGAAGATCTTTCTCATTAGCATGTGAACTTGCATGGATTATAATGAACCATCCTGGCCTCTCAAGATCCCTGCTTGGCCTCAGGGACAGCTCATGCTTAGTACTGAGGAGGTGACTTGGCAGCTTTGGTTAAGGAAATCAGCATAAATGATGTTCAGAATGCATATTATTAGAGCATTATAAATTTTAGAAGTATTTCAAACATAAATGTCAGTGGTTTTTACCATTAAAAAAATCTATTTTTCTTTTTTTTACCATGTTCAAAGACAATATCAAACTTTGTATTTAACACCTAAATATACTGACCTCAAGCATAACACAATCTAAAAGGCATTTGCCTAGGAAAACCCAAGACCTCATTCTCCATGATAGCCCTTATCTTCAGAAACTGTCTCTTCTCACAGAACCTAGATGGACTTTCATAGAGAAGTTAGTTGTAAACCCAGTTTAAAGTTAAAGGCGGCGGAAGAGACTAGTGTGTGCTTCCTATGCCCTCTCTCAATATAGCATGTATTGTATAGTGTTCTCAAAATACTCATGCCACCTGGCCTATCTCTAGACAGAATTACAACTTTGGCCTTCTTCTTCCAGAGTCATTTCAGGAGACTGTACCACCTGCCTGTATGGGTTCCCTCCCTAAACCTTGTCCATAGCTTGCATCTCTGAGCTCGGGAAAGGATCTGAGCAAAGGAGCCCCAATGTAACAGATGTACCTGAAGCCAAAGGAAGTATGATTCCATTTCCAGGTGTAGTGATCTCACCAGCACTCTGAGAGACTAGGTGATTTATCATCTCAAAGGGGGGGGGGGGTGGTGGTGGTTAGCAAAATATCAAAATAATGTCTCTTTAAAAATAAATGAGGAAACAGAGAGTGCATGATTCTTAATGACTGAGTGAAACTAATGGACATTAGTTTCTTACATTTCCTACAAAAGCATACCAAACAGAGACTTGAAATGGAAAACACCTTTAATCCAGTTTTACAAAGCAAATTTTTCTCTTTGGAGTTTGCATAAAATTAGGACATAAAGTGTCACATCCTTCATTCTGGATTGAAACAGGAAAAAAATGTAGCAATACTTATACTTTTTTGGCTCAAAGATATATACAGGTCATTTTTGAATACTTATTTTCACACCAGGTTAGGATGATGCAAAGCAAAAAATTGAAAAGAGGGGATCCCTGGGTGGCTCAGCGGTTTAGCGCCTGCCTTCGGCCCAGGCCGTGATCCTCGAGACCCGGGATCAAGTCCTACATCGGGCTCCCTGCATGGAGCCTGCTTCTCCCTCTGCCTGTGTCTCTGCCGTGTCTCTCTCTCTCTCTCTCTCTCTCTCTCTTATGAATAAATAAAATCTTTAAAAAAAATTGGAAAGAGAAGAAACAGCTCCTACTTTTGCCGTCATAAAGAAAACATACCTTCCATGATTTTAACATGGTAGACACTGGCATTTCACAGGTGTAACATCTAAGATTTTCATGTTTCTCAAGTGTCTCCTAGAAGTCTGGTATGGAGTACAGCTTTGCTAAATTAAAAGTTAGAGTCACATGAACATGAGAATCCTTTCATGAATGAGCTTCCAAACTCTAAGACTCATCTCAGTGCTGCTTCGTGGCCTCGGCTGCTTGTGCTGCTTGTGCTGCTTGTGGCCCACACAGTAACTCTTGTGAGTTGTGTGTGGGGAAGGATGTATATGGGTGTATGTGTAAATTACCCATCAAATAAAGAAAGTTTTCATAAACTTTCTTTAATGTGATGTGAGGAATTGCACAAGAAATATAGAACTCTAGACAGAAATGTGTTACACAGTGTGAGGACAAGTGTGCGTGTTCCTGCAGCCAAAAAAGAGAAAGTCTTAAGGGGCCAGAAGTGGCAGTGAAAAGAGATAATAAGCAGCCTTGAAAGCTATAAAAAGATTCAGTGGCATGTATAAATAAATCACAAATTTGAGGATTTTTTTTATGGTCTTAAAACATATCTTTAAGAACTCCAAGGGTCTACTGCATGTCTAAGAGGACAGAAGAAATCACTATTGCATATTATGACTTACTTCTAATCTAGTTGGTTTAAGTATATTCTAAAATGAGGTATGGAGAGCAAATTACTTGAAGAGGGAGGAAAGGAACAGCAACATTTATTCTAAATGTGCCCCAGTAACTCTGCATGCCTACTTTTTTCATTTACCGCGTGTCACAACTCCTGAGAGAAGGACCATGATTCAGTGGTACTTAAAATTATTATTATTTTTTTAAATTTTTATTTATTTATGATAGTCACACAGAGAGAGAAAGAGAGAGGCAGAGACACAGGCAGAGGGAGAAGCAGGCTCCATGCACCGGGAGCCCAATGTGGGATTCGATCCTGAGTCTCCAGGATCGCGCCCTGGGGCAAAGGCAGGCGCTAAACCGCTGCGCCATCCAGGGATCCCGGTACTTAAAATTATTGTAGCAGGTGTCAATCTGTGTTTTGAAAGATTCAATTTTATCCAGTCTACAGACCAGAAAACATAGGGTACAAAAGACCAAGTGAAATTTAAAGAGTGAGTTAACAGGCCATGGACTAATGCTTTAAATCATCTCTGTGTGTTACACATGAAAATGAGTTTACTGATTTCATTATTTACCATATGCACTCACCACAAAATCACTTTATTATGAAGTATTTAAAATCATCTCTGCTTAAAGTGGATTCACTTTTGAATAAATCAATTGGGGCTAGTTAGCTTGGGTTTTGAGCAGTTGTAATGAATTGACAAAATGGAAAGGAATGGGAAATAGTGGTGTAGTGATATTTCGGAGGGCTACTAGAGTTCAAGACTCTTAGATGACTCTGGAGAGTTATATAAGGTTACCAAGCATAGTGTAAAAGCCCACTTACTAATGGAAAATTTTATGAACTCTAATCACAAAAGCCTTTTGTGTCCTTAGACATGCTTCCAATGAACACAAGACAATTGTAAATCTGTGTTCATTTTCTTTTTACACAACTAAAAAAAAAAAAAAAAGGTAGTTTTAGCCATGATTCTTTAGAAAATTGAAACCTTAGTTGCTGTTGCGATAATCTCAACAAACGTTAATTTTAAAACTGTATTTTAAGTGACTGAATTCCTTCACTGAAGTTTCCAAGCAGTAACTCATATTATAGAGATGATAGGTCTGTTGAACTATTTAAAATATTTTCCTAGAAGGAAAGAAAAGCCTGTTAAATGTAATTTAGCTAAAAAGTGAATAAAAATTATGAACATTTTTATTCCTGTCATTCACTGACCTAATCAGACCCACAATATAATTATCTAAGACTTTCCCAAGTAATAGAAATTTAATGATTGTGACTCCCTCCTCCCATAATGTTAATATTAGAATATAAGCCAGAATGTGATTTTTAAAATAAAAAGTGAACTAGACACTTTCATCATTATATTATGGAATCTTTTGCCTCCTGAGAACCACTGTGACCATTTCAAACAGAGACTTGCGATTATTACCATCATCTTCATTAGCCAATATTATATTTTACTGTGTGCGAGAGTCTAATTGATATTGCTCTCCTCTCAAGGAGTAGACAAAAGGAGAGATTGTGTTTTGTTAGAAAATGAAAGGAATTCATGAAAGAAGATATCATTCTGTAAGAAGAGTAGATTTTTGTTGGCTAAATTGTGGGTGGAAGGAGATAGCCAGATACACCTGGATTAAGGAAGGAGCTTGAGGGTAAGACTCATCGGAGTTCCAAATGAAAAATGATTGTGGAATAATTGGAGATGGCTGTTGAACCCTATTTGTTAGGTGGTGGGAAAAATTCCTTTTAAATAAAGAATCTTTTGAGGGAAGTCCTGCATTCATTCAACTCCTAGAAAAGTGCTATATGAGATGAATGTATGCGGCAGTACCTTGAGGAAGTTCGCTGAGAAGTAGTATGAAAGGAAAGAGTTCCAGAAAAATTATGGGGTAAAAGCAATAGCAATTAGTTGCCAATTTGTACTCATTTCAGGAGTACAAGTGAAATGAATGAGAGCTTTGAATCTCAATGACCTGGGAAATTATGGATAAAATCAAGGCTCTACAGAAGAATAGCACTTAGTGGAAATGACTTTGGAACATTCAGGGGGGACAAGGTGCCAGAAATAGGAAACTGGAGTTTAGGGGAGAGATCAGAGCTGGGACCACGAATTTGGTATTCATTTTCTCTGAGATAGTCACTGAGATTGTAGGACTTGTAGGATTGTGTGGGATTGATTAAAGAGAGGCAGAAGAGGGTAGGTAGTGGAAGCTTAAGGGGAAAAGGAAACTTTAGATGTATGCAGAAAGAGGAGATGAAAAGAGAGGTAAAGTGGGGGGGATGGGAGGGAGGGAAGGATGTAGGGGAAGGAGAGAGGGCAGGACTGACTGACCCAAGAAAATTTGTGTGAAATAGAGTCAGTAGATGCTTTCTCTAGAGGGCCAAATGATTCTTTCAGTGAGCCAAATAAGAGTCTGTGACAGTTACTCAACTCTGCCACCGTAGCACTAAAGGAGCCAGAGATACAATAAATGAGCATGGGCAAATAAAACTTTATTTGCGAAAAAAAAAAAAAAAAAAAAAAACAGTGACAAGGTTCAAGGCCTTAATGTGCCCATCCAGAAACCAAGGGGAGAGAGAATTTTAAGAGGCTGGCAGTGAAAATGAAGGGAGATAATCAGCAGTCTTGAAAGCGGTGGAGAGGTCCAGTGGCATTATAACTGAGATATGGTGCTTGCACTAGAGAATTATAAGAACATTATGAGGTTATTTTTTAATATAATGGGAGCAGAAGCCATTACACTGTCAAGTGTGCAGATAGGAATTGGGGAAAAAATGAATAAATGGCATATTATAACTACACAGTACCAACATTCCAGGATTTACATAATTGATTACATTTTTAAATCTTCATTTGGGATTATGTAGACAGACACAGTTGCCACCGTGTGAAGGCATGCAGTTCCGTTAGCAACACAAAAGTAAAGAAGGCAAGAAATAGATTTTAGTTGAAACTTCAGTAAGTAGCATGGGACCCTGGAGAGCTGGTTCTCATCTTGAGTTTACCACTCTGAGTTAAACTTTATTTACTACTGAATTTTCTCTCATCGTAGATCTTGATAGGCTTGAGAAATCAGGCATCTATTTGAACAATTGATATTCTGAAAGCAAAGGAGGGCAGGATATCAGTTGTATGACCGTATTATGAAGAACAGACTTCATAGGCCTTCGGGTAATAACGTCCTGAATTTTAATTGATTGCTTTATGTGCAGCCAGCATGAGGTGGCCAACGAGAAAAAAAAGCTCATGAGATTTTCAGAGAATATTAATGTGACTGATGATTCTTACGCATGTACATCTAGCTGGCTCTCCTCCGGCACTTCAGGCCCAGTGGCCCAGCTGATTCTTATCAGATGGCTTCCCTTCCCACTCAGAGCAACATTCAGAATCTTTACGTGCGTGCACACCTTCCTCTGTCCTCATCCACTTCGCTGTCCCCTTTTCAGCTCCAGCCCCGGAATAGCCTCCTTATAGGTCCTTAGACACCTAACACCCTTTCCCACCTTAGGGTTATTTATTACACCAGTTGTTTGCCCTGCCTGGAATGCACCCCCCACTCCCCCACCCCCCCACCCAGTCTGTTTCTGCCAGCCCCTCCCCCCACCATGCCCCCCCTACCCCAGCACCTTGCCCCCTTCAGGTCCTCGCTCACCTCTCATTTTCTCCATGAGGCCAGGAATGGCCACCCTCTCCAGAATTGTCCACCTTCCCCTCGGCTGCCTCTAGCCTCTATTTTTCTCCACGGCACTTCCCCACTTTATTTTTCTCCATGGCACTTATCATTATCTGACTGAGTGTATGTTTTTCTTATTTATTTTTTATTGTCTGTCTCCTCTCCCAGGGTGAAAGCATGAATTTTTATCTGCCCTGTTCACTGCTCTCTCCACAGCACCCAGAAGACTGCTTGATTCCTCATAGGTGTCCAATAAATATCTGTTGGCTGAATATATAAGTGAATGTTTGGATCAAGAGGAGTAGCGGTTTTATATATTATCCAATATATATTCTGCCTCTGTGATGGTATTTTCAGTTTAGGTACATTTAAAACGAAAACTGCCTAATTTGAACAGCCCAGGAGACGGGAAGGGATTTCGCCGTAGTGTCACATAAAGGATGGTTGGAGAAGCACTGGATTTACTGCGGGGCGACGCAGAATGGGGATGTGCTGCGCAGTGCCAGGCGGGGTGATGAGCGCTTTGAGGGCATCATCTCATTTACTCCTCAGAACAGCGATGGCAAGGAAGAAACGGAGGAGGAGCGGTGGGAAATCCATTGCCCAAAGTCAGATGGCTGCAGGTGTCAGAGGGCCAGAGGTCCCACCCATGTTCTCGGAAGCCAGACCTCTGTTTTTATCCTAAAGAAACACCAGCGCCATCCTTTTTAGAGCAATTCCTGTATAGAATGTGGTAGAAGACTCTTCTATAATGCTATGCACAGTCCCCCTGCACATTCTCCCCTGCTCCCCTCTCCCCTTCTCCCACTGCTCTTTCTAGAAGCAAGCAGGCGCTCACATGGGAGCCGGGGCTTCTCTGGCTGGGACCTGCTTCAGCCTTAGTAGGGCATCTGAGGGTAGCAGGCAGTCTGTCAGGCTGAGGGAGGAGGAAAGAAAGGCTGGCAGCATCGCAGCCTCTGCCTCCTGCCCTTCCAGCTACAGACACCCCTCTCCTGTGCAGCCCCGATGGGCCAAGGTGAAAGGGATTGCTCGGATCCTTCTGTGCATCACTCTGGTAGGGACCAGAGTCTTGACAGCCTCAGTGTATGTCCACAGATTGTCATATTCTTTGCATTTAATATGGTGACATATGGAAGGACTTCCTGTCCTCGAAGAATCACTGAATGGGCCAATTTATTTCTATATAAGATTGAGCCTTTAATTAAACTTTGACACCACCTAGGCTGAGGTGGGAGACGTAAGGATGGACATTGGTGCCGCGTGTCTGCGTCAGTCTGCTGTTAACGGGAGGGAAAGTAGAGTTGAAATGCCTTGTGAGTTGAGGCAAACATACGAAATCTAGCTTTGAGTGGAGGATCCACCCGTATGGGCCTCCTGTCAACTATGAGCTCGAGAAAGGGGGGAGAAAAGCTTCGTTCACCCAAGGCATGATACCAACCGATGGCCCATTCCGGTAGAAGCCTGCCTGAGGCTGGCGAGGATCAAAGAAAGATGCCTCTAAAGTCAAAACAACTGTAAATACATTTTGAGTATTTTGGATTGAGAAGTAAATAATACAGAATGTAATCCATGATTTTCATTTTCCATATTTGTATTAATAGCCCACTGAAATTTATGCTACTTAAGGCCAGGTTGCCTCTTGGGAGGAGAATAGAGAGGAGCGTGATAGGCTGACAATAATTGTAGCAGTTTTCCACATCATTGCCCTAAATCTCTGGAAGGATCTAGGAGAGTGCATCGATTTTTGGTGCGTTGATTTTGTATTGCTGAAGAACAAATCATTCCCAAATCTAGTAGGTTGATACAGGAATTATTTTATTGGCTGACAATTCTGTGAGTCAAAGATTTGGGATGGGTTTAGCCAAGCAGTTCTCATGCTGGTCTCACTGTGGTCACTCATACGGCTACAATCATCTATCTGGTGGCTGTAAAGCGACCGGTCATTCTAAAATGAGTCACTTACCTCAGTTGGGGTGGGCTGCCAACTGAGCAGCGTGTATTTTAGGCTTTCTTGGGTTCCTTCACATGGTGGTGAGTTTCTAAAAACAGTAACCGATGGAGGGGAAACCCAATATTGCGAGTGCTATTCAAGCTTTTGCTTTGTGTTATGTTCGCTGAAATTCCACTGGCCACGTCAAGTCACCTAGCCAGGTCTGGGGTCATCATGGGACGCAGCCACACAAGGACATGGATATATGGAGACATGATGCATTGTGAGTGTCTTTGCAGGAACAGTTTATTGTAGGTACATATTTGAAAATTACCATAAATATGTTCAACTGCAGGCGTTAGGGCTCTGTATTTATCTTCCCAAGGATTCTGTCACACGGGATGAAACTCACACAGTATTTCCCTCTACCTCCAACACAGAGGAGTGACACCCAGCAATGAGCTGGGATACCCAAAGCTATCTCACTCCCGGGGTACAAAGTCTCAAATGTAGATTGTTTTCAGATGCTTCTACTTGACTTGCTTCTGTCTTACTTACTTAGGGAAGTAGAGAATGGTTTAAGTTCTGGTGTCTGGGTAACTTTTCCATTTTCTCTGAATGGGCGCCCCCCCAGAGAATCAGTACTTCTGAAATGACTAAGGAACTCAAAGACTAATGGAGGTTAACTAGGGTAGGTGTTCCTATCCCACATTTAATAAAAATAGAGTAGAATTATGCAAGTATGTAGATAAGCTAATCATCTGACCTAATCAGCAATGCAGATTTTAAAAAGCCTTTCTAATTACTTCCTCAGCTTGGCTGAAGGTATGGGTAAAAAGAGTTTCCCAGCATGATGGTAGCAGATGTATTTCATAATATTTATTGAAAATATTGGAAAGAAATCCTCAATTATGATATTCCTGAAAAGTACATCAAAAAAGATAGCATATTTAACATATTTTAAACTTTCATTAAGATATAAACATAACACAGTTTAGATGATCAACTCTCTCACCAGTTATTTGGAATCATTATTACAATTAGACTTTAGCTCTCGGAGCCAGATTGCTTATTGGTTAACTGCCTGTGTCTTCCCTGGGTTGTATTACTTACCCATGAAAGCTCTAGTTCTCTTGGACAAAATGAGACCACCGGGATAGTCTCTGTTCTTTAGCTGTTTGTTAATTTGGTATCTTGGCAAAGGAGTCCTAGTGCATGATGTTTCAACAACTTTAAATGTTAAGTTGCTGACATTTACAGGCATATGTAACACCACACAATATGTGATTTGGAAGCCTAGATAGATCTGATACTCATTTTCTTGGCAGAATTTGAGTAGTCATGAACGACTGTCAAATGAATCATTCTACAATAGGGTTGCCCAAACAGAAGCTATCTATGAATTCCTGGTTGAAATGCCTATATCATTCCTGTGTGCTGTGCTACTTGAGTGATAGTTTCTCATCTTTACCTTCCACTCTGCGAGCTGCTCAGTATCTTTCCAACACATTCTGCTTAATATAAGTTGGCCTGAGTCAGTTTCTGTTGCCTGGAGTCAAAATAAATCTTAAGTGATTGGGTGCTTCCAGTGCTTTTGGAGTGAATGAGCGCTTCAGTAGTTCTCTGTTATCAGATGCTTCTGGAATGGGTTACGTTCCTCTACACAGTGTTTCTCCAACATCTTTAGAGATCAGATGGAAAATAAACAGTGTTTTGTGTCATACAAAGAAAACATTTAAAAACTTTCAATGAGTGTCACTACATGATTCCTGGCATTTGAGAAAGTGAATGCTGCGTTTTGGAGAAGTGAGTGCTGAGTCATATGATGGTGACCTGTTGTATTTGAGGACAGGGCCAGAAAATATGGATAATTCAGCACATAGTTGACTTTCAAACTCAACTGGCTAGTGTCTTTGAAACTGCAACATAGTTATACAACTGAAAATCATAAGATGTGACACTTTAATACGCCTAGACTCTTAAATCTCTAGATCACAGTTTCTCAACTTGGATGTTGTCAGCATTTCAGACTAGATAATTCTCTGTCATGAGTTACTGACTACCCCGTGTATTTTAAGATATCTAGCACCATCTTTGACTTTTGCCTACTAGGTGCCAGGAACATCCCTTTCTCCATGAGTCATGTGACAAATCAGATCGTGACAAGCCAGACATTGCGAAATGTATCTTGAGGGAAAGAGGACAATTTTGTCCTTGGTTGAAGACCACTGCTTTAGATTATTTGAGTGATTTTCTTTTTCAGCTAACATTTACGAAGCATTCCTTGGTTCAAAATACATTTTGGTATGTGTATATTTACAGGCAGAATGTATGTCAAATACACTAGGGCAGTAGGTTCAACAGATAGAATTTCTTTCCTAACCACATTTAGTTAGACGTATGATGGAACTCTAGCTTTTTCTACTCATATTATAAGTATTACGTAGAATCATGAGAGGTTGTCTTTTTGTGGGTAAAAAAAAAAGGGTGAAATATCAACATTTCCCAGTGGTTCTACTTAATGTGCAATTTACAGTAACAAAATAATGATTTGAGAAAAAAAAATTATAAACGTACCCAGCTGTCATTGTAACCATGATTTTAAGTGCATTTTGCTTTCCTTTGCAAACAGTGGTGGTTTTAGAAATCTCTTGTAGGCAGGTTTGAGGAGCAACTATTGGGCTGCAGCTGGCTGGGGCTAAAGTCACATATTTGTATAATGCAATTGCATAGCTAGTGCAATACTTTTAATTTAGAAGATGTGCTTATTTTGTGCTTGAGGTGAGGCCTCATGGAAGCCCTAGATGGTGGTGGATACTAAAACTTCATAGAGAGGAGGAAGTGGAAATGAAATCTAAATTTTTAAAATATGTGTTCACATATTAAATGTTGATTGTAATCTTTTCATTTGAAAGGATCTGATGGTCCTAGTCAACAGGGGTCACAGAACATCAGGCTATTTCTTGCTTTGTTGGCAGATTCACAGTGGGAGAAGAATCATATCTGGAAATGCCTTTCTGAAAAATGAAATCAGAATGGAGTTGAACACTTTCTACCACATAAAACATATATTTAAAATGCTGCTGCTTCTGTCATTTTTGTGCACTCAGATCTCCACTTAGAACAGTAATGAACTGTGAGGCAGTATTCGCTGAAGTATGAAAAATACCTAAAACTTTGTTAGCCTTGTAAACCCAGTTCTTCTTTAAGCTTATTAAGAGAGCTATAGGCAGATAAAATCTCCCCTCCCTTGGCTCTCCACCTTCCAGGGAATGTGCTAACAAGCAGTGAAATGGCCAGAACTCTGGCAGCAGAAGCAAGAAGGAAGAGCCAGGGGGTTGCACAGTAACTCATGAGCCTACTTAATCAGCTTCTGACCACTCAGGAGTTGGTAATATTGTGGATTTTATAGTTTCGATTCTGTAATCATCCCCTGAAACTGTTGAGAGCTGATGGAGGTTCTGCAAATCAAATGAACAAGGGAAAAGTCAATAAATGCTCAGTACATAAAATGCACCACTTTCACTAATTCCTGGGATTTCTGGAGAATTCCATGTGCATCGTGATAGGCACAGAAGAGAGATGCCGTGCTTGATGTTGGTCCAGGACAAGGTTAACTTTCTGCACACTAATTTTAATTCATTATATATGCCTTTTTTTCCCAGCACAAATGGACCCCCGAGGCCTATCTCCCAGACAAAGTAAAAGTGACAGTGACGATGATGACCTGCCAAATGTGACCTTAGATAGCGTTAATGAGACTGGATCTACGGCCCTTTCCATAGCCAGAGCAGTACAAGAGTAAGTACCATGTTCTCAGGATGAAATAAGACTCGCCAAGTGATCAGTGGGTAATGGAAGCAGCAGTACCTCCTGTTCCCAAGACTTGTCATTCTAGCTCTGAACGGGCACACGCGTCAGCATCCTTCCATCCAGGCTTATGTTCTTTGGGAGCAGATTAGGGGAAGGCATGAAGCATTTTACACAGTTGAAAATTTGTGCTTTTATTAGAAATGAGGCTTCTATGCATCTTTCCTGATACCTCCCATCTCGTCTCCTTAACTCTGAAAAAAATATATTGGTTTTTTTAATATCACCATCCAATTATTGTCATCATTGTTGTTATCCATATACAACAGTCAAGAGAAATAAAATATACCAAGTATTATAATCTTGTTTTGATAGGAAAGTACTGAACAGCTTTTTTGAAATTTCGAATTTGGAAGATGATGTGTCACCACTTTGAAAAATTAGAATCATATGTCATTTTTAAAGAGATCTTTTCTGTCTCCTTTAATCTGGACCATAAAGTTAGATTTCATCCTTGTTCATCAAAGATAGTTGCTTTTCCATCATTATCGATTCTTTATCTAAGAATTGAACCTATGTCTAGTCCTTGTATGTTTTTTCTCTGGAATAATTTTTAATAACACAATCTTACGTAAGTGTAGGATTTAAATAGCCACTGCTATTGCTGACACATGAGTTAGCAGTCCACTCAGAATGATCTTAGTCACTTTCCATATTTTAATTCCTTTTCCCAGATATTGACTATGTACTGATTCTGCTCCGTGCATCAATCTTTGAAATCTTTAAAAAAAAACACACACGCACATTAGTATAGCATTTTAGAATTTAAAGCATATGTATGTATGTGGGTGTGTAAAATGAATAATACGTTTCTATGTTAAGTAATACATATTATATATTTATATATGTTTGTGCACACATACAAATATATATGATGTATTAGGATGAAATGAATCTAAAATGAAATTTAGAGTCAGATCTGAATTCAAATTCACATTTAAGCTCTTAGTGATTATGTTTTTGGCCAAGTTATTTAACCACTCTGAGATGTTTCTTCATCTGTATAAGAAAATCAGAATACTTACCATATAGCACTGTTATGAGGATAAAATATAGTTATAAGATGAACAAGTCACAAGGTTTTGGCACATAGAAGGCTTCATTTAACTACGGAATTAGTATTGTAATTATAGTAGTGGTGTATAGTTTATGACAACCAGGAAATTACAGTGTTGCAAAAATTGTTATTCTCATTGCACAAAGGAAGACACTCAGAATCAGAGAAGTTAAATGACTCCTCCAAACTCATATAATAAGTAGTAGCAAGACAAAGTTTTGGACTTCTGACTCCGAAACACAGATCTTTTTCTAAGAGTACCTGTCATGTTTGTTTCCAATGATATTCTTTCTCTTCAGCACCTATAAAATGCATTTTTTCACTCCTTTGTTCAAATAACTGTTGTAGTTGCTTAGTTTCTCCAAAGCAGGTGTTCATTAGAGCCAGGATAGGGATTGAATCAAAGGGGTTGCTGAAATCATTTTAAATGGTGTCAGGCTGAGTCACTTCATTGTTTATCCAGCGATTAGCACCGTTAGTATGGTCTTGTGTGACCTAAATCCTAAGATCCATCTTTAAAATTAGACTAAATGATGACAAGTTTTAATTCTAAGTTGAATAATAGGTTTCAGGAACATCTTAGTTATTTTGTTTTCCTGTATCATTATAATACATGTATATATATATATATATATATATTGTGTGTGTGTGTGTGTGTGTGTGTGTGTGTGTTTACAGAGATGGGTGTGTTTCTTTTGCTTGAAAATTTAAAGTTTGGAACCATGATTCTGAAAATCTAAATTATGTTTATATGGGACTTAGGTAACAAATAATGGTATTAACTTTTTAAACATAACTATTTTTTTTTGCTTTTAATATTATGTGCTTATAACATACAGTGTATTTTAACGTGAAACATTTAACAGCAGCCTTGAGAAATGGAGCTTCATTTTCAGCCTGACCTCTCTGGCTTGCTTTGTGAAAACATATTTAAGCCAGAGTATCTTGTATAACTGCATATGCCTGCTTTTATTACTATTACAAAAGTTGCCTGTGTATCTAGGGAAATGCCAGATTCATTATTCATGTAAGTGTTTTCATTAAACGATTAGTAAAGAATACTCAGCCGTCACCTGGGAAGCCCTAGAACGCCAGGACCCATCAATAGTTAATTAACTATCATTCAAGACGCAGTATGTGTATGTATATAAACACCAGGAAGTGCAAAGATACTGTTAGCTGAAGCAAGAAGAATGCTCTGTAGACACCTCTTAAGTAAGGGTGTATTTCAAACTTAGAGTAATATACTGAGGAAAATTTTACTCTGGGACAAATAAATATATAATCCTTGTTAGACACTTAAAAAAAAATAAAAACCTGTACTTAGGTTTGCCCAAAGTTAATATTCAGTGTATGTGGTTGTAAGCATGTTTTTCTGCTCCTCTCTTAGTTTCTCCTTGATTCTTTAATGCATATTGCTCTTGGTTATTTTCTGTTTTCTCTTTTTCTGTTTGCCTTTGGATCTTGATGCCTTCTATTAACTCAAAAGCTGTCAAACAAAAAGTTCAGTTTACTATGATCAATAAAATAACACTTTAAATAGTAAAAGTGTAAAACATCAGTTTGGGATATACAAGATGAGAGGATTTCAAAAGATACCTGTTGACCTCTTCTCTGTACTTGCAAAACTTTCTTGAGGGAGTTAGATTGAGAAGTCTGTCTATAAGTAAAGAGGCAATGACATCAAAGGTTTCTGTTTATTAGAGGTAGCATATTTTAAAAGCTTTGGGCAACCAGTACACATTTGGCTTTCCAATCAAAGGCAAAAGGAGTCATGGTTTAGGAGGGGTTTAAAGGCTGGCCTCTTAATTCATTGGCTACCAATGCTGTGTCACTCCAGGACGAGAAAGGGGAAAATAAGGAAGGAGGAGGATATTAAGGAAGATTGACACTAGACATGGATAAAACTGCCTTGACCTTGACCTGTCCTTACAGCAAGATGCTAACCCCCATGGTAGATCATCTCCAACAGATGCTCTTTGTCTTCTTTCTCATTCAGGTTCATAGCCTTGTCTTATGCAATAATCATTATAGTTTGGGTTTTTAATTAGGTGACTTTATTAACATTGATATATCTACATAGCATAAACCTTAATATACTAATAATTTTTTTCTAAATGTCTGATATTATGCATTTTGCTGTTTTTTTGTTTTTAAGATTTATTTATTTGGAGAGGAGAGGTAGAGGGAGAAAGGGAGAGGGCTGAGCATGGAGCCTGCCACGGCGCTGGATCTCAGGACCCTGAGATCATGACTTGAGATGAAATCAAGAGTTGGACACTTAACTGACTGAGCCATCCAGGCACCCTTGCATTCTACTTGTTTCTAAAATGAACTTGTAATCCTTTAGTTTAAGAAATGTTCCCCTTGATTTGAAATGCAGAAGTTGTTAGCCAAAATTGCATCTTTCCCCCATATTCCTGTCTTTAAATAATAAAAAGAACTAGAGCAGCAACCGGAGGTCACTTTGATGTGTAAAGGTTTATATTATAGTGAGGCTCCTGAACTATGCTTGAACTAATCATTTCAACCACTTTCATTAATTCATTTGATTATCATGTATCAGCTCAGGATCAGTGAAATCAAACACAATGGTGAAAGCCACACAGAGGCTCTGACCTCTTCTTATTTTAATTGTGCAGATACTGTCCGAGGCAGAAACCATGTGTTCAGTAATTCTGACAAAGCCAACTTCCAGCAATTCATAGAACATCTGTTTTGTTTTGGTCTGGTTTTTTTCCCCCGATGGTAAAATAGGGTCATTACCCTTAACAACTTGACAAACATAATTATGAAATAAGTGTTTGGAAAAAGAGAAGTACAGGCACATGATTAGAGCAAATTATTGTAATTAACTCTCACCCCAGGCAAAACAACCGTATTTTTTTAAATAGGTACAGTTTGGCTGTGTTACCCAGACCCTCTAATTTCTGTTCCCCTTTTTATTCTTTTTCTCTAATTTTCCAAACATTCATACTCCTTGTTCGTTAACAGGAGTAGAATAGTCAACTTTATGCAAACTAAAGTATAAGTGAAGGAGAATATCTCCTGAGAGAAATTTCAGTGTAACCAGGAGCAAACCTTAAGCTAAAAGAATAAAGATCTGGACACAGGCATCCCCTACATTCAGAAGTTCCCATTATGCCACTTTGCTTTTACAAAAGACCTATGTCAGTACCTATTGTTGCTGACTGAAAGAAAGCCAAAGAGGATTTTCATCTTTACAAAAAAAGTGAACAGCAAAAATAGTGTTCAGTATATTTGTGCAGCAAACCCTTACAGAGGCAGCACATACTCCACGCAGCAAGAACAGCCCCCCCAGACTCCCTCCCCAGGAACCAAACCCAGCGTCCCAGCACCAAGCTATCAGAGCCTTAAGCTGTGTCTCTGAGCAGCTGTGCTTTATCTCAATGTATTGTGTGCTTCCCTCAGCAACATGTCCTAAGGCATCACAAAGTTCTAAGAAAGGTTATTTTGGGGGTTTGGGAATACTCAAAAACTTTTCCATATGTTAGTGTTCATTGCCTCTTCGCTCTACACCATTTTGGCTTAGGAAAGATATCATAGGAATGATCTACTTTCAGACAGTGGGGAAAACCTGTATAATACTTTCAGTAAGAACAAGGTGGGGAGGGCAGGGTGGAGGGTGAGGGAAGCAGATGGAGATGTTAAGGAGATAAACCTGTGTTATTCCTGTCAGTCCTTGGAGAATTGGTTCATGCATGTTACTGTGTAACTCACACCACCTCTGAGGAGTCTATCCTCTCTGATCTTTATTATAACTCTCAAAGGGAAGGCAAGCAACAAAATTAGTAGCATTAGAAACTTTTTACTTTGGCTAGCATCTCTGATACTTGCTACTCGATAAAAGGATAAAAGGATTTTCTTTTTAAATGGTTCATTGTCAAGTACATATAAGCTTACCAAAACACTTCACTGTCTTCCTCCCCCTGTTTTTCTTACAATTGACCCTTGAACAACACCTGTTCGATTGTGCAAGTCCCCTTCTATGCACTTTGTTTTCAATAAATACAGTAGAATACTGTAAATGTATTTTCTCTTCCTCATGATTTTGTTAATATTTCCTATTCTCTAGCATACTTCATTGCAAGGATACAGCATGTTATACATATGCAAAATATGGGCTGGTTGTGTTATTGATAAGCTTCCAGTCAACAGTAGGCTATTAGCAGTTAAGCTTGGGAGGAGTCAAAAGTTACATGTGGATTATTGACTCCACAGTGAGGTCAGCATCCCTAACCCCTGGGCTGTTCAAGGTCAACTGTGTATTGCTCACATGAAGGTCTCTTCTTCTTAAAAATTACTTGAATTTTTGGAAATGAAGAGTGTTATCATTAGTACATTTTCACCTAAATGTTCTTTGAAAAAATAGCTATGGTAGGAAATTAGATTTCCTGTTCTAATCTCAAACTTTGTTGCTAGTTCAAACAACATGGTTCTTAATTTAGAAAAGTACATTTAATGGTAAAAACGGGTCAGAAATCTTGGGGCATCTAGATGTCCCAGTCAGTTTAGCATCCGACTCTTTGTTTGGCCTCAGGTCGTGATCAGGGTTGAGATCCAGCCCTGTGTCGGGCTCTGCGCTGGATGTGGAGCCTGCTTGCTCACCCCCCCACACACACATGCCCACCCCCATGCTTGCTTGCTCTCTCACTCTCTCTCAAAAATAAAAAATCTTTTTCTTTAAAAAAAAGGGGGGGGGATCAGAAATATTGAATGGTACTTTTTGGTTTTGGTTTTGTCTTGTTCTGAACTTCTTGAACATTCGTCCTGTTTTTCTTAATCTCCTCCTGTATGATTGCACTAATGTCTTTTAAGTTATAGTAAAGTATAAACAAAGGAAGTGTGACTGACAGCCTACTCTTCAGCAGATACTGTGAAAACTCATATAGAGTTTTCATTTTCTTTGCCCTGTGATCCTGTTTTTATCCTGCAGATAAAGAAACAGAAGCCCAGAGAGGTTTATTCTATCCCCAGAGGTCCTGCAGCTGGTAATTTGCAGAACTCATATTCAAATCCAAGTTTGTCTGACCTGTATTCCTTTATGAAGGCAGCTTCCATCTTTGTGTTATGGCTTTAATATCTCTCAACTTCAATTATCTTAAATTAGCAAAGTTTTTTGAACCTTGAATCCCAGTAATCACACAGTTTTCTGAAATAATTTCAGATATTTTCTTATTTAAACTCGTTACTTTTAATATAATCTGATACAGGGAGAATAATTATAAATAATTCTATCAAGTGCCTTCTCAGATATTTTTTTAAAGCTATTCCACTTCTATAAATCACCTATATTATCTTGAAGTATGAGGAAATAAAATATAAACATATTAGTGGTTTTCATATAAACTTCACTGATACTATTTTATTTAAATTATTTTTGGGAAAAAAAATGGTTTCAAGTGTGTTTTAGTATATACATAGGTTCTGACATTTCCAGATCCAAAAAGTGAACGTCCCTTGTAGAATTGCTTTCTGTTGATCTATAAAAAGAACAGATTTGCCCAAGGATTAAAATTGTCCTGTGTCATCTTATTTTGTACCCCTTGACTAAAAAATCTGAGACTATTTGGATCATGTGTCTCTCCTCATCTGCTGAATGGAATGAACCCAACCAAGCTGATTGTACCCAGAGAAAAAGCCGGAGAGCTCAACATGTCAGAAGACTTCTGCTTTTCTTCTCAGATCTTTTCTAGATTCTTGTCTCATTAAAAGAAGTTATAGATTTATTTAATAAGCCTAACGTGTTTGGAACACCTTCAGATCCCTCCACTTCATGTCCTACCAAAAAAGCAGCTATGATTCACATCAATAGGTGGAACTCTAGATCTGTGATAGTGACTGTCATGGCCGAAATGGGCTCTCTTGATGGGCAAATGAGAGGTGTTCATTCCCTCACCAGGGGAGATCAATGTATTTGGGTTGCTCTTCTTTTGCGAGAGCTCAGAAAAAGCTGCTGATTTTCAGTAAATGAACACAGATAAAATCTAACGTGTATGCTTAGCCTGCATCAGCCCATCAGTCTCTGAAGCCTTAAAAAAAAAAAAAAATTAAAAATAGTGATCACTGAATAACTCAGTCCCTAGGTGTTCAACACCAAGATGGAGACCATTACACCTACACACAGTCCCATAAATCTGTCTGGGTGGGACACTACTGATCCCTCCTTTAATTAAGAAAAGTGTGGTCAAGTTCAGCCAATAATTTGATATTTGAATTGTTTCATGAGGTACCAAATTAAGTGATATATTCATTTGGTGAGTTGTTCATTAATTTATTCCACCCTGTGTTACATGCTAAGGTTACAGGATGAATGATTCATAGTACCTTAGCACAGGGAGCTCAGAGTCAAAATATATGAGATGAAGCCAAGCACAGTAAGATAAATATATTGTAAAGGCTACAGTGAGAGAACAGAATGGGTACACCTAATAACTCAGTCTGTAATAGATAAGAAAACTCATGTGCAGTAGGAGTGCAAAAGTTCACAATGACTGGTGCACAGGTGAGTGTAGCAGCAAGAGGGAAGAGGAAGCTGCTTGGGGAGGTAGGTAGGAACCTGATGGACCGAATCAGGAAGGATAAATGTATTCTCTAGATAGTGGGATGTGTGGATAGACTTTAAGTGGGAACAGCAAATACCAGTCTCAAGGAACCATGTACATGTGCAACCTGTACATGGTTGCACAGGTTGAGCACTTTACAACCCCAAGTGGTGCTATTTACATCATTGTGGATATAAATAGTACTGCCTAGATGTCCACAGTTTCCATGGTTAGTACACAGGAGCTTGTGGCATAAAGCTACATAGATATCTATAAGGAGATAGATACAAATTCATATAAAGTGGTAGGGATGAGAGGAGACGGACAGGAAGCACATATCTCTGAAGAAGATAAGTGCTATGGAGGTAGGAGAAACAGGATGTGAGTGTTAAGTTGGGTGGAGGTGAAAGAGAGGGTTCATGACTTCATTAAGATGTTCTGAGAAGAACTCTCTGAGAAGACTATGTTTTAAGAAGGACCCAAAGAGAAAGGAAAAAAAAAAAAAAAAAGAAGGACCCAAAGAGGCGTGAGGTCAGGTCACAAAGAGCATTCAAGGGAATAACAAGTGCAAAGACTCTAAGACTAGAATATTCTGGGATGAGTAAACAAACTCACTGACTAGCTAGAGAACATTATTAGTGAAAATTCCTTGATCTTACAGAAGATACTGAGCTCCCTAGATACCAACGACTTATGCCAGCATTCCATCCCCGGGGAGAAGGGCTTGTGGGAGTGAACCTTTTTTAATCCACTCATACTTTTCCCTCTAGACTATGATAAAAATTCTGTTTTTCTAAGGGAATCTGCAGTTACTTAACCAAAACAGGAATCAAAAAGCAGATGAAAAAATGCAAAACCAGTTTTCCCTTTCAAAACATTAGTTTACTTTGTACTTCTTTTCGGTCTGGGTTCTTGAAACCTAGTTTTGTATCCCCCAGTGATTCAAAAATATCCGTAACCCTAGAAAGTTTTTAAAAATATATTCTTACTGTACCTTCTAGTAGCCTTTAAGAACTTTTCCTTAAAAATGGTGCAGCTATTGTTCCAAGTAAGAGCTTATCCTTAGAACTTTTTGTGTATGAGTCTTTTTGATCATTAAGTACAAAAGAAGGTATCTTATATAAAAGCTATACCCAGGTGTTGCTGTTATGAGAGTGATTTATGTCTCTCATCTATATGATAGGCATTTTATAATCTCTGCCTAATGCTAAACAATCAGTTTGATCTCCCTCTATCTCAACTGACTGGAACATCTTCTGATATACCATAGAATACCATAGATATAAACATTAATTTTAGCCTTCCTAACGACTTGGAAATTATTGGGTTAACTGGGCGTTGATTTGTTTTTTAAACCACCATTCCTCATTTTAATGAATTTACTACTTGGTGATCAATTTAAAAATAGAAATCAGGCTTTTTAAAACCAGACTTTTTGTTTTTTATTTTAAAATAAACGTTATTAATAAATAAAATAAAATAAAATAAAATAAAATAAAATAAAATAAAATAAAATAAAATAAAATAAAATAAAATAAAATAAAATAAAATAAAATAAAATAAAATAAAATAAAATAAAATAAATAAAATAAAATAAAATAAATAAACGTTATTGGAGAATTCCAAAGTTATGTCTTGGATAGAATTGATGAACCGCTTCTATTTAACAGTAGCTACATATTTTTGCTACTTTTAGGCTTAAATTTTTTTAGCATTAGTAATTTTTATGATGATTCATAATTTAAAATATGTTGGTATTTCATGTGGTCATATAGTATATATACTCCAAACTGATTGCAAGTATTAATCTACTTTTAATTGCTTAATAGACTTTTCCATGTGAGATCTTTATGTAGCTTTTTTTTGTTGTTGTTGTTATATCTCCTACCTATAATCACATTGCAAATTTATGTACACCATTTATATTTCTCATATATATTCCTAATGGGTGTAACTTGTGAGTATAGGTAGTCATTTCTCATGCATTTTTGATGTGTGTTGACATAGATACTCAGTGATAATGTTGAAATATTAATAAGTTTCGCTACAAGTTCCCAGAACTATTCATCACTATTTCATTTATTAATGTAGTCAGAGAGAGTACACATGATAGAAAACCATACTGTAATATATTTGAAATTAACTCAATTCACCAGGATATAATCTCTTCTATTTTCAGTCAAACGCTCTAGACACTCTTTTCTTATTACTCTTTATGAGTTATAGCCATTGTACCATAATTTTCCTTTACTTTATAGCACTTTCCCACACACTTGAATCTCATTGAATACATTTAGTTACATGCATCAAAGGAAAGTAAAAAATTGAAAGATACATTTTCATGGAGAACCTGCTGCTGTATAGCAAAATCTAATACAGATAGAAAAGATAGCTTGGAAAAGAGTGAATCTTATCAGGGTGATGTTTTACCATGAGATTTTGCTATCCATTTACACAGTAGCATAGCTGAGGGTCACCATCCAGCTGCAGTGTACTATATCATGCATCATGGCTTATCTTAAAAGTTAAACCCCAGACCACGTGTGATTAGTAGGGTAAAAATACCAGCAAATTTTGAAAATGTTTCTCGTTGATTATCTGAAAAATTATTAGTTGCAGGAAAGAATTCCAAGCTTTAAGTTATAAAATAAAATTAATTTTATCAAAATATAGTTTAAAAATTACCTGATATATCACTTGTGTTGTTTTCTCTCTACTTATAGAAAAACAAACCTAATATATAAAAACTGTAGCTATGACTTAATTTAAACGTAATTATATATTCTTAGCTAAAATGATCATTTTATCAATGTAATTTTTAATACTAGACTGAGTCAAATACTACTTCTAGATAAAATTCTGGATCTTTTTTAGATAACTTGAATAAAATTGT
Source organism: Vulpes vulpes (assembly GCF_048418805.1). Lineage (NCBI taxonomy): Eukaryota > Metazoa > Chordata > Mammalia > Carnivora > Canidae > Vulpes > Vulpes vulpes. Next base: position 27,745,182 of record NC_132785.1, on the reverse strand, counting down.
TTCTGTCAATATGTTTATCTACCTACCTACCCACCTATCTACTCACCTATGTATTGTTCCAAATATTGGTTACTTTGGGCTGCAAATAACAGTAAGCCTTACTAGAGAGCTTAAACATGGAATTCTTTTCCTAGTATAACAGGAAGCCTAGGATAAACAGGACAGACTGGTGGAGATGCTCAGAATGTTCTGAAGATGTCTTCTTTCTTCCTGTTTTGTTGCCCTTCTGTTGTGATTTTCTATCTAATGCTTGTATGAAGTCGACTGCATCTTCAGGCATATGCCCCTATTCTAGTCAGAAGGAAAGAAGTAAAGGTGCCAGCCAAGTAACAGAAGAGCATACCAGCCAATTATGTCACTTTTTCTTTTTTGTAAAAGATTTTATTTATTTGAGAGAAAGAGTGAGCAACAGAAAGCCCTGGTTCTGGGAGAGGCAGAGGGAGAGGGAGAAGCAAATTCCTCGTGAGCATGCAGCCCGACACAGAGTTCAATCCCAGGACCCTGGGATTGTGACCTGAACCAAAGCCAGACATTTAACTGACTAAGCCACCCAGGCACCCCTACTATGTCACTTTTAAAAAGCTTTCCTGGGAGCCTTACCCTGTGACTTCTGCCTGTATCTCATTGACTAAAACTGATTTGCATGTTCCAAATTATTGGAATATGGCTAAGCGAAAAGAAAGCTATGGGCAGGACTGAGTCAAGTAAACAGTATCATCTGCGCCAAACTTAAAGTTTAATCCTTAAGAAAAATAAGGTACCACCCCAAACCCAATGTCAAGGTGTTTTCTTTTTTCCTTTTTTAAAAAACTCAGTCATCTGTTGACACTATAATGCTGTATAGACAGCCATTCCAAAACTCTGTGACATATTACTATGAAGCATTACTTTTCTTCCATGCATGAGCTGGTTGGTTGGGGCAGGTCCACAGGTTGTTGGAGCAGCACTGCTCATGTCTCTCATTTTTCTAAACCCAACAGACTACCTATGGTATGTACTTCTCACAGCAGTGGCTGAAGTGTAAGAGAACAACCCTACTTGTACAAATGCATTTTAAGCCATTGCTCATGTAACTCATCCACCAACATCTCTTGGCCAGAGCCGAGTCCCATGATGTAGCCTAGCATCAATGTAGTAGGGACCATATTTAAGAGAGTGATGACTAACTTACTAATATTTTGGAAAAAGAAAGGCTATTGTTTATGGAAGCAATTAAAATTACCTAATATACCTATTTTAAAAATCTAATTTACTAAGTTTTGTCAAATTTTAGTCATGTATTCTGATAAAATTTCTAGGTGGATTCTGGTGGATTTAATAAATTCTTCCCCCTAGCTTCTCTTAATGGTATATTTTTAAAAATCAGTAATAACAAGTACATTTGTTATGTCTTAGTATCTGAATTTCATAAGGTAAATTCTTATCTCCAGGGTTTATACTCTAGAAGTGTTCCATTTCGCTAAGTGTAATAGAGGGTATTATTAAAATATAGTGTTTAAACAACTGATTCCAGCTGAATAAGCAAAATCTGTAAAACATAGTTATGGTCAGTCTTTAAACTTAAATTAACATTGATTAATCTCTTATAGTATACAGAATGTGTAAAAATAACATCATCAGTTATTTTGCCTTTTGCCTCTGATTTCAGAAAATAAAATCTTCTGATTATATAGCTATTGGCTACAATAGTGACGAAACAAAGCAAAATTATACAGAGAATTTAAAATAATATATTTGAGCTAAAATTTCATAAGCTTTTAGCAAAATGTGTCTTGGTCTCCAATTCTGCATCTATTTTCCATTTTGTTCTATATGTGTAATCACTGTTAGAAGTGAGAGAAAACATGGGATTGACTCTCGTAGTTTCCACTTTCTGTCACAAATATAAAACTAATTTTAAGTTGAACATTTAGAGGAATTTTTCTAATACGTGATAGGGAAATGCAAGCAAGAAAATTGATTAGAAAAAAAATAAGTGACTTTTTTTAAATCAAGAGATTAAAATATCTTCTTGTCAGCTTTTATTGGGTAAATTGCATTGTGGGGTTAAAATATTAATTTTTCACTATAGCTTTTAATGAGGCTGACTTATCCAAGTCAAGTCAGAAGACCAGTAAATATAAGACTATCTATCTAGCAAAATTTAGAAATTATCCAAGAACATGGGCAGCCTGGGTGGCTCAGCGGTTTAGCACCATCTTCAGCCCAGGGCATGATCCTGGAGACCTGGGATCAAGTCCCACATCCGGCTCCCTGCATGGAGCCTGCTTCTCCCTCTGCCTGTGTCTCTGCCTCTCTCTCTGTCTCTCTGTCTCTCTCTCTCTCTGACTCTGTCTCTGTCTCTCATGAATAAATAAATAAAATCTTTTAGAAAATAAAATCATAAATAAATAAATAAATAAATAAATAAATAAATAAATAAATAAATAAATAAAAATAATCCAGGAACGTTATCCAAGAACTCTGCCTGTGTCTCTGCTGTGCTCTCTGTGTCTTTCATAAATAAATAAAATCTTTAAATAAATAATCCAAGAACACAAATAAAATAGTTACTGAATTAAAACTTTGGAATCTCTTTACGTACTGAAATCAACCAGGTTTTTAAAAATATATTTATAACTTTGGCTATCCTATATTTATATCCAAGCTTCCAGATTGACATTACCTTGAAACAAATTTGAAGTTTCGGAAATGTTGCCTCATGTATATCTTTAAAAGTTCAAGATTATACTAATTTTTCTTAAAAGGGATTGCATTAAATTTTTTGTCATAAAAATAACTGGTCACCTGTCCCCAAATCGGGAAGAATATATTAAGTATGGAAGCAGCATAGACATGAGCAACTCTGGGCCTGGGTCAGGGTGTTAGTGGTAGCTTTTGTGTAAGTATCAGTACCAATAATCCTAAGTGTTATATTAAAAATGTAATTCTTCATAGTTTCTGATTTATTTTTATGCATCTATCTCACAATGTTCCTTAATACAGCAACATCTGAATGATCTAACTTTACAGATGAGGAAAGTAAGAATCAGGAAAGTTAAGTGTGAGTTGACTGGCATCATAGAACTGATAAGGAGTGTTGCTAATGGTGCCCAATCAGATGTAATTTCCTACTACATGTTTAAAGTGCTCTTTCCTGCATTCTATCTTAAAGGGAAGGGATTTTGATATATATTTTGAAGAAATAATGGATAATTTTAGTGGTCACTAACTAAGGATAAAGATAACTAAAGGACAAGATGAAGGCGGAAAGAATGGCCATGCCTTTTGAGCTAAATAACATACTTGAAAGGAGCCCATAAGAGGAGTTTGATATGAGGAAACTGAATGGAGCAGTCCTGTTGGTGTTTGGAGGTCTAGAACTGGAAGTGATGAAAGAGGACTGGAAATACAGAAAGGGAGTCATTGGCTTAGGGACCATTACTGAGGTTTATTTTTATTAGTTGAGGTATTATTTGCATACAATAAAACACCTTATTTGAAGGGTACAGTTCAAAGGGTTTAACAATTACATGTACTCCTGTAACTGCTACCCAAATCAAAATACAGAGCATTTCCATTACCCGGAAAGTTGCCTTGCATCCCCTTCCCTCCCCTTCCCGAGTAAATTCAGTATTTCCTCCCAACCCCCAAACAACCACTTCTGGTGTCTGTCACTATGATTAATTCTAGACCTCCATTTATGAGTTGTATGCTATGTAATCTTCTGTTTCAATATTTTTTCATTCAGTGTCTGAGATTCTTGCATATTGTTGCATTGCTAAGTAGTATTCCATTGTGTAGATGTAACATTTGTTTAGGTATTCAGTTATCTATGAACATTTGGACTGTTTCCAGTTTGGGCTATTATATGAAGGCTGTATGCACATTCATGTGCAACTTGTCTATACATAATGTTTTCATTTCTCTTAGGTAAATATCTAGGAGAGGAATTTCTGGGTCAAAGGAAGATGTGTGTTTATCTTTATAAGAAACTACCCAACAGGGCAACCCCGGTGGCGCAGCGGTTTAGCGCCGCCTGCAGCCCAGGGCGTGATCCGGAGACCCTGGATCGAATCCCACGTCAGGCTCTCTGCATGGAGCCTGCTTCTCCCTCTGCCTGTGTCTCTGCCTCTCTCTCTCTTTCTCTCTCTCTCTCTGCATCTCTATGAATAAATAAATAAAATCTTAAAAAAAAAAAAGAAAGAAACTACCCAACACTTTTCCAAAGTAATATATTCCTTTATATTCCCACCAGTGACTCATGGAAGCTCAAGTCATTCTACATCTTCAACTACCTTTGGTACTGATAGCCTTTTTTTTTTTTTTTTAAGTCGTTCTATTGGTATTTAAAATAGGATCTATTCATTCTTCACAATGAAGATGCCAATGTCTTTGTTTTGGACAGATCTCTAGTGAGGAGGAATCAGATGAAGGAAGAAGAGTTCATCAAAGGGACAGAGAAGCTAAGAGAAGCATCAAGAAAATAGGGAAGAGTGATTTTCAGCCAGGTCCTGTCCCTCTGAACTTCCAGGAGGATGAAAGATGAGAAATCTAATCAATTTAGCAAAAAATGACCTAGAGAGAGTACAGATTTGCTTGAGTTGTGAAAAGGACATATAAACCTGGATGAAGCTGATTAACAGGAAGGAATCATGAGTGCTTAAGGAGTAGAAACCTAAGAATTTGAGGATGCAAATGTAGAAAATGTCTCTGTGAGAGGGAGATGAGAAAAATAAGATAATAACCAGAGTAGTGACAGTCATATGCATAGACTAGAGATCTACCCAGAGTGAAAAGTAAGTTTGAGACAGTTATTCAAATAATTATGTTTGAAAAAAACACTTTAGTTACAACATGTTTTTGTCTACATATGTAAAATAAACTTGCTTATCCGATAATTATCTGGAAAAATCAATGTAGATAACAATTATGAATTTTTATCCATTTAAAATATGTTTAAGACCCAGTATTTGCCGGAATCATTTTTATCTTCTTTCCAATTTACATTCTAGGTATACCTCGGTCTTCTTAACTTTTCCTCTTTTGATCTTTTAACTTTAGACACAAATAAATGTTTGTAAACTTTAAACCCAAAATGTAGGTTTAGGTCTTGGTTCATTCCAATGAAAAAGTGAGTTTTACTTTTAGTAATAGCCTTTTATTTGCTACCTCCATAATATTTTATAATTCTCTAACCTTCTATCCCTTCTGGATTAGAGATATGAGAGTCTTAAGTACTTTGCATATTTCTATGCTCAAAACGTGCCCAGCAATCACAGTTACTTCTTTATATTGCGTAGAACTAAGATCATAAAATCAAATTAGCAGATTAAACATTACTGATTCATTAAGGTACTCCTAACGGACTGCTTTGAGTGACTGTATTGTTTGACATAATGACATGACGACATCAAAACAGAATTTTTTTTTTTTTAAAACCAGAATTTACTTCATTCCTATATATCATTCATTCAATACTTATTGAACAACTGCCATATGTTAAGACACCATGCTAGTCTTTTGGAGGACACAAGTATAGAATGTCGTCTTTAACATGCCCAGAAGTGATTTCATTTTCTGTCCACTATGATACTTGTATTCAAATAAAATTTCCAGTGATTCAAGTCTTTCTCTGCATTGCAGTAGTTTTTGTTATCTTTCATGGAAGCTCACATTTATTGAACATTGAATATATGCCAAGAAATCGGGCCTCATTATGGAGGGTCAGGCAAAACCGTCTTTATCACGGAAAAAAAAAAAGATTCAAAATTGTCTCAAGTGTCTTCCCAACATAGGGGGAGTCAAAGCACCAGGACTTTTTTTTTTTTTTTTTTTTTTTTTTAGTAAATCTGATGCTTATAAAACCCATACTTTGTTCATTTTGAAACCAATTTTACTTCTTTAATAAAACGGTTTTATAAATGGTTTTATAAAACCCATACTTCTTTGTTCATTTTGAAACCAATTTTAAAGAAGTAGAACAAAGCAGAATAACATGGCTTTAGCTGAAGCAGAGATACAAAAATGTACATTGTGCAGTGCAGAGCAAGAGTAGGTAAGCATTCTAACAAATTTGTTCATCTTATTGCTTCTTAATTTTGTGGGCTAGTTAAAAAGAAGGTAAACCCTGCATCAGACAAGTTTATCTAACATTTCTTCATGATCCTTGCACACTCTACTTATAATATCCTTTAAGGAATATGGGGGATTGGAGATGGTGTAAAGTCAGAATCATCCACTGACAGCTTGGAAGAGTTAAAATTTTTGAATTTTTTTTTTTTTTAGCAAAAGGAAAACTTAAGGACGTTTTCAAAGTTAGGTTTAAACAAATTGAACATTATCAGACAGCAAACATGGTTGAACTTGTTTCAAGTGGGAGAGATAGATGTAGATACACTATATATATTTATGAATCTATAGATATGATATACATATTTGTGAAGAGAGAGAAAGGACTCCACATTAAATGTTTACATATTCTTTGCTAAATATATTCATAGTTGTGTATAACTATGTAACTGTAATTTTTTTGAAGGATATTCCAATATAGGACAAAGAATAGGTTTGAATGGCTTGAGGAGCTGCTTCTGCTCCATCACTATTAAGCAGTGGACCTAGAACAAGTCGCTTAACCTCTGTAGATCTTTTTTCTAACCAGAAAAAAAGGGGGGTTGGACTAAATTATCTCTCAGGTCCTATTCAGGTCTATTATATACTGAGTGAGTGATGTTTTAACCTACTTGAAAGACCTGAGTTCTCCATAAATGTAACTTCTGGTGACTATCCAGTATCTTTTGCCATTTAATTGTGTGACTGCCATTAAGTTTGTATTTCTCCTCTACTGTAATGATGCATGATAACTATGCCTAGAATGATAACTTTAAGTTGGAGAGTATGTAGATTGTGGTTTAACACAGTTTGATTCATTTATATATTTGCTCTTTAATAATCAATTACTTGAATTTAAGTAATCAATTTAGATTTTTAGATATAAAAATGTCAAGTAAGATTTAATTTAGTGATAATAGGTGATTTATAAGGCATACAATAAAAAATGTCAAGAACCTTACTTGTAAAAAATATTAATCAAGAAGACAATAGTTGATAAAAAAGCAATCCTGATCCAGGAAATTCATTCACATCACAGATCCAGACCTATTCACTGTTGTTGTGAGCTAAAAAAGGGAACTGTGAACTCACAATGAGAAGATAGACATCCAGTGTCTTTGATGATGCTTTCCAAGATGGTACTTACAGAGTTCTAGGTTTTAGGTGTTTAGGGTTCATTTTAGTGAATTTTGACTAGTTTTAAAACTGCAATTTTAACATAATCAAATATAAGTGAGTTGCCTACCAATATTTTTACAAACTTGGAACCTATAAGTATGTCAATTTATATGACCAGATTATCTCATTTGAGGGCAGATCACAAAGCAGATAGATCTCCTACCATGTCTATTCATATGTTTAAGGTTCCCATACATGCAGTTCTTGAGATGGTGAATTCAAGAACTTGGCATTTGGCCTGTAATGTAGTAAAACCTCAATAAATATTAGTTTTTGCTGCTTCCTGTGATCACTTTTTATGATACATCATTTGTTATAAAAGTTGTCACTTTGCACTAGTTCTTTTCAAATTCATGTCTACAGATGTCTGCTCACATAAAATTGCACAACTGAGTATGTTACTAAAGCACACATGTGCCACACTCAATTAAATGTCAGGCAGTGTTAAGCACATGTGTCTGGCATGTGCCGTTGCCATGGCCTAACCATCAATTGTATAAGGACAAGTGAATGTTTAGCATATGTGACCAAGGTAATATATTGGAAATCATTTTGGCTCTTCTTTTCTTTCTGGTTTGTTTTTTTTTTTTTTTTGCTCTTATTTTCTAACTTTAATAATAATGATAAACAATATATACTTTAAGAATTTTTGTTAATTCACTTTGAAACAAAATTATCATTACTCTTTTTTAGGTTCCTAGGTCACAGTTTTAATATTAAGTCATGACACATACGTTATTACACATAGAGATCTCAAGCGTATAGCATAATACACTTATATGACCTTCAGATCAAGGTACAAAATATTTATCTTGGAAGGTTCTTTATTCCCTTCCACTCAAAAATATTCTAGATTATTTTAGTACTTCTCTACCCAGGGGTAATCTAAATTATTCTAATGGAAGTGATTCTGAGATTGCAAGATGCCCTATTAAACACTCTGACATCTATCATTGATTTCAGTGGGTACAGATTCAGTCATACTCTCTTAATTGAAACAGAATGCAAGATAATTTGGATGCTGCCATTGTTATTACAAAAACTCTAAGATTTTAATATTTATCACAACACATAGTTCTTTTTCTAGTCACTTAATGATAATTAACGATTTTCTTTTATTGTAACTAGATACTGCTTTTATCTCTTTTATACTTGGAGACTCCATGTACAATTTGATTGTAAAAAGACTTCTAGAACTAGCAGTTTTCATCTAAGTAGCAGGTACACAGTGGTGGGTTAGGACTCATTGGTATGTTGGAATCAGTCAAGGGAAAAGACTGGAATTGCAGCTAACTAGCTGGAAATGTGTAACCTGCTCTCTGTCCCATAGCCATACCGGGTGACCTTCAAAAGCTGGATTTGTTTATGCTTATTTATCTGTTTCTGTATAACTGTGTATATGAACTTGGGAATTACGTGTCTATAAACATGGAGAGTAAAAGCAATTGAAAACAGCTGATTTTGGTCAGTGGCTTTCCATGTTTGGTGTGTACTACCAACCAAGATAGCAAATGGTGGAGAACAATTTTTGAGACTATTCCAGCATGATGCCAGGGAGATAGAGTCCTGTTTTGATGATTGTATTCTCTAGTCCACAAGGATTGTAATTCCGGAGCAATATCCATAGCATTTGATCTGACAGAAGAAGTGAACATCTTATATCTTTACTTATTCCCTTTCCCATTTCAAAAGAAAATTTATATAAATGTGTTAGTGTAATATAACTGGAAAATTAACAACTGGGCAAAAAAAGTATAGGAAAAATAATGCAAGAGCAGTTAGATAAGGCAAAGAAAGTGTTAATATCACCTACATATGGAGAGCACAGCGTTCTGTATAATGAGCAGAGGCGGGGATCCCTGGGTGGCTCAGCAGTTTGGCGCCTGCCTTTGGCCCAGGGCATGATCCTGGAGTCCCGGGATCGAGTCCCACATCAGGCTCCCAGCATGGAGCCTGCTTCTCCCTCTGCCTGTGTCTCTGCCTCTCTCTCTCTCTCTCTCTCTGTCTGTCTTTCATGATTAAATAAATAAAATTTAAAAAAAAATGAGCAGAGGCAGGAGGCTGACATGATCCATATATACCTAAGGGTCACTTCTTAAGTCTTCACTCTAGGAGAATAGCCACAAAATTGCCCCAAAGAAGACAGTGAAATTTTTTTTTTTGACCTCACAGCTTATTTGGAATGGCAAACATTTAATATGGCAGGAAAAAAAATGTCAATTCATTGAGGAAGGATGAAAAATTGCATTGAAATTCTGGTATAGGGACACCTGGGTGGTTCGGCAGTTAAGCATCTGCCTTTGGCTTAGGGCGTGATCCTGGAGTTCCAGAATCAAGTCCCACATCAGGCTTCCTGCATGGAATCTGCTTCCCCCTCTGACTCTGCCTCTGCACCTCTCTCTCTCTCTCTCTCTCTCTGTCTCTCATGAAAAAATAAAATCTTAAAAAAAAATTCTGGTACAATATCATTTATATAAAAATACTCTAATTTTAACCGCATCATTAGATACTAGTGTAATAAATTGTAGCTTTTGCTGCATGTGAGTAAACATGAATATACACTTACATTCATTAAACCTAGTAAAAAGGTCTGTTCTGGCTTTATAAAATGTAAATTACACATACCTACTCAATCAAATTTTGAGTCTATTTAATTTTCAGATAACTTTAAGAAAACAAAATAAATGAAATTGGGGCTATTTTAGAGATACTGAGAGGAATGAAAATGAATTCTTTTAAAATTTATTTCTGGTGAATTTGAACAGTACATTTTCCCCAGAGGCAACTCCCCCTTTTCATCAAAAATTTCAGGATCAGAATAGAAAATTTTTCTATCCGTGCAATGTGTTATTTTTATTTCCTGGAAGAACAGCAGGGACTTTGATCTAAGAGAGAAGGTGATTTCATGGAAGCCCAGTGACTGTGTATCCTTCCTCCTGAATTTCATTTCCGCCTCTGTGCTCTGCTCCTGCTGTTTCCAAGCTGCCCAGCCTCAGTACTCATATCTGCAAAATGGAGATAAGGACCCCTCCTTCCTCTCCCATTAAGACTGTGAGATGGAGAGTTCTGCTTCTTTGTAAAATTGGTCTTCAGTGCAGCATTGTGGGATTTCTGTGAAAATTCTCTAAGGATACTCTTAGTGCAGTATTTGACTCTGGGACTGTGCCAGCCCTGCATGCAGTAGATGGAATGCACTTTACAATTATATGTATCTACATTACTTGGTTTTGAGCACCACCACCCCGGAGAGCACTGGCTTTTGTTGCTGCAAAATAGTGTCAGCATGGGTCATTTCACAAAATACTTAATATTTGGAAGGATTAACTTCCATTCTAATCACTAAACAGTGCAATTAAAAAACGAAGTCACGAAAATAAAGTTATAACAAATGTATTGGCTGGAAAAGACACATGAGGGTTTTCAGTTACATTTTTAAACCTTAAATTAAGAATTGTAAATTTTACTGTTTGATATAGTATTTTAATGAGAAGGACTATATATATATAATGAAAATATTGGGCAATTTTTTTAAATTGTAAGGACTACCTGTAAAAGTCAAAGACATTTAAAACCTATTTTTGTAAGCAACTGTGGGTTGCAAAAATGTTTTTAGTTTATGAGATGAAATTTCAAATATAGGTACCTTAATGCAAACAGTGAGTTGCAAAGAGGGAAGGAAAATAACATGTGCTGAGCAAGGATTATGAGCCAGCTACACTACATCTGTTATCATCCCTGTAACAACTATATGAGGTAGGTATCAATATTGCCACTTCAGTGAAAAAAACCTAAAGTTGAATGCGTTTAGGCAACTTACACAAGATCACAGATAGCGTGTTTTGGAACTAGGGTCCATACCTAGCCCTGTCAGACTCCAAAATCCCTTTCCTTCCTTTACATTCTGGATGAACGTAGGAGTTCTTAGTCCCTGCATGGCCAGAATCTCACTCTGTGACCCTGTGCAAGTCAGGTAGTGTTATCCTCAGTCAGGTTGGGGATGAGATGAGCATGGACCAGATGATCTCCAAAATGCTTTTGGCTCTAAGTTCTATCTAGGTAGTAGAAAAAGAAACATGCTCAAAATAGGTGTTCATTTCTGTCTGACAGGCACCAATGTGACACCCAATAAGCCCCCAAACCCCTTAATGTGCTCATTTATTTGCATTTATGCAAATGCAATGATGTGTCTGTTCTTGCTGCAGACTTCTGTGAGGAGAGGATGAGTTAGCATGTCTGAAGGTGTTCTGTAGACTCTTAAGTACTTCCCAAATGTAAAGGATCACATGACCAACAGTCACAGCCTCACTTAAAGACCAGCAGTGGAGAATATTTGCAGAGAAACGAAGGCACGCAAACCATCCTCTTTAGGGTGTAAGTAATGAAACCATTGTGTGTAATCAGGAGTGTTTATACTCTTAACGCACCATAGTAAAAGGAAATGTCATGCTCAGTAGTTTTTGAGTTTTGTTAATTACTCGAATTTTTACAATTTCATGAAAACAGAGTCTTAATGGCTTTCAAAAATAGCCATTCATTTTGAAATGTACACAAAGGGTGAAGTTTTTTTAGAAGGAACTCAACAGTTTGATTGAGAGTACAGGTATAGTATTGACTGTCCAGGCGTGAAAACTTGTCAGTTTTTCACTAGGCTATAACTTTTATTCCTACGGTAATTAGCAGAATGTGTCAGTGCAAATTTCATACTTTATAAGAAAATTAATTGGTAGAAATATATTTATATATAAATACATAAATAAAATAAATGTGATTACTTAATTTGAAATCTAATATATGAAGCTGAAGTGTTCTGAAAACAAAAATGCAAAAAGAGATCAAGCCAATTTTACGGAAGAAACAAAATCTTTGAAGAACTGGAAAGCAGACATGTAGACAAAGAGAACACAATGTGTGCTTGGTACGTAAGCACAAAGGTGGTTTCTACACGCCCAATGCAGACCTGTCCTTTACAGAAGTGTCCTTAGCAGTCACGGGGAACCACCCTGTGTTACTGCACTGAATGTTTGCTCCTAATGTCTTCATGTTCATTTGAGATGTGGGTATATTTATTGTTATCTGTGTAGGCCATCATATTGTGTCTTCACTGATTTCCTGAATGACAAAATGCATATGGAAAAAGAAACAAAAAGACCCTTAAAGGGATGACAAATTTGGGTTGAACTCAAGCAAACTGCTCCGATTCCCTGCTGTGTAAACTTCTAGATCAGTTGCTTTGAAACTCAAGACTTAAAGTAAGCTTAATTACATGTGAATTCCAAAAAGAAATATAATCACCTGCATTTGCCAAATTTAATATAGTGGTAATTTTACTAAGGTAAAATTATTACAATAACAAATAGCAAACTGCAGATTTGCATATTACAAGTAAGTTAAATAGGGGAAAATGCAGTCAGTAATTATTTTTGGTAAATAAAATGTGTGTGGGCTAGTGTGGGGAGGGCTAACGTGTCAGTTGACCTACTGTTGTCTTTTGAAATTATTTTGCCCAGGTTCCCCTTGTTTTTCCTGCCCCTCTCTTTTCCAGGACTTCCTTTTTAATGTTCAGTTGTTGGCTATTTCTACCTCTGGCAAATGAGAAATTTTAAATTGTCACAGTAATCACAAGAGGTCTTTTAGTAAAGAAAATGTAATGTGATGTACTTAATTTTTATCATTTTTTGGCTTAAAAATGAAACATTTTCTATGAACCATATCATTGAATGGTCTACCCATAAAATCACTGTATCTCTGAGAGCAGAAGTGTTAGCTCTGTTGCACAGTATATGCATTCTGGAGCCAAACTCTTGGGTTCCAGTCTCAGAAGTGCCATGTATCGGCACTGAGATCTTAGCAAGTTACTGAATTTTTCTAGGTGTCAGTGTGTTTGTTTGTTTGTTTGTTTGTTTTTTCATTTTTAAAACATGTAAAGTAACTCCTGTGGTGGCTGAATGGATTAAATAAAACAACACTTGTGCTTAGTAGAGAGCCTGGCAAATAGTGTTCAAGAAATGTTCACTTAGAAAACCAACTGATTATTCAGTTAGTAGTTGGATAAATTATCTATGAATGCCATCTTTGTGAAACAGACTATATTTTGCCCCGGAGAGAATATAGTTTGGGCATCCACCAAAGATTAGAATACAAATTCTGCCTCTGTCACTCTGTGACCCTGAACAAACTATATATAACTTCTTGAAACTTGTCTCACCATTCATAAAATGAACCAAGATTGCCCTGTGGTTGTTTTAAGGATGAGATATGAAAAGTGTCTGAACAATACCTGCCAAATAGTAGGTGCTCAATAAATTAGCTATGTTGTTGTGAAATATGGTTGTGATATAACTTAGGTTATTCAAGAATGAGGATTAGAGAGATAAATCTTTTAATATAAACTGAAATGATCAAGAACACAAAACATGGGACTTCTGGGTGGCTCAGCAGTTGAGCTTCTGCCTTTGGCTCAGGGCATGATCCCAGGTCTGGGGATCGAGTCCCACGTTGGGCTCCCTGTGGGGAGTCTGCTTCTCCCTCTGCCTGTGTCTCTGCCCCTCTCTCTCTCTCTCTCTCTCTCTCTCATTAATAAAATCTTTAAAAAAAAAACACAAAATGTGAGAAATATATAATCTGATAATATAATATGGCCTATTTAGAGGAAGCGAGACATTAAAATCACTCCGGAATGAAGTGCTCCTGAAGGGCTTCATGGCAGAGGTAGGGATTGTTTACTGCTTTGAAAGACATCTAGGATTTGTGTGTCAGAGACAGAGAAAAAGGCATTCACAGTAAGTGAAATGAGGTTAGCCAAGGCTTGTAGAGGAAAAATACAAGCTTGGAGGGAATCGTTCTATTAGAAAGTCATGAGAAGTGGTACCAGTGAGTTAGGGCCAGAACATCAGGGTATTCTTGTGATATTAAGAAGTTAAGGCAAAAAAAAAAAAAAAAAAAAAAAAAAAAGTTAAGGCTTTATTCTGTAGATATCAGGAACGCACCTTGATGGTTATTGAAACGAGGGTTGATGTAATGAGAGTAGTTTAGGAAGGTGTTTTAGGCTTCTCAATAGAATCCACTCTAACAATTCATAGTGAAAAGAAGCTACAATATTGTGCCAACAGAGCAATCAGAGGGAACTTCTAACCAAAGACCTCTGCCACCCTCCCATCTACCAATTACACCTCTAAATTGGAACTGGATGCTAGAATGTCCTCGCTGCTGTCCCAGAGAACTAAGGCATTTACAGTCACGGTTTCCAGAAGACCCCACTTCCTGTCACAGGGCTGTCTCCTCATGTTGGCCTTGCTTTGCATTGGTGGAAGATAGCTCACACAGAGATCCATAGTTACAAGGGTCTCTGGGAAATGTAGCTTTTAGCTTTCCCAACTCTCTCTCTCTCTTTTTTAGGAAGTTAAAAAACAGGGAGCTGGAATGGATCCTAAGTGAACCAGCTTCTGTATCTGCCCAGATGGCTCGTCTCAGCAGTATGTCAGGTGCATTAGTAGGGACGGGGATTGATGCACGGCATCCAGTGGATACAAATGTACTAAATATAATAACTGCCTTGTTTAGAGGGATTGCAAGAGCAGTAGAAAATAAAGGCGAGTTGAGACATTTCAAAGGCAATCAAGAATTGTCATTGGCTCTGAGGGAGAAGAGAAAAAGCAACAGTACTTATCCAGCTCTGAACTTTGGTAACTTGAAAGGTAATCAGCTTATGGGTGGAAAATTGGTAATAGGGAGGAGATAAATTTGCTTTTAAGTATTTTGAGTTTGTTAATAGTGGGATATCTCTGGGAGCATTTCTAGTAAGGAGTTGGAAATGCAAGATTAAAATTTGGGCATGATTAGAGGTAAAGATGTAACTTGGGGAGACACCAGCATGATGGATCTTGAGAAAGACTGTGGAGTCTGAAGGAGAGAGGAGGAGCAAAAGAAGGTAGCAGGGAGACAGGAGCATCAAGAAAGGAGCAGGTTTCATGGTGTGTGGGAGGTGGGGGGTGAACAAGGCTACTTGCAGAAGCAGGCTGTACTGAATAGATTCAGTACTAAAGTAGTAGAGGTAGAAGCCAGATCACAAGAGGTAAGAAAATAGATACACAAGAATGAGGGTCAGATGTAGACTACCCGTTATGGAGGTTGAGTTGTGAAAGAAACAATAGAAATTAGGATTTCCCCCCTTATTTATTTATTTATTTATTTATTTATTTATTTATTTATTTAACATTTTATTTGTTTATTCATGAGAGACAGGCGGGGGGCAGAGAGGCAGAGACACAGGCAGAGGGAGAAGCAGGCTCCATGCAGGGAGCCCGATGTGGGACTCGATCTCAGGCCCCCAGGGTCATGCTTTGAGCCAAAGGCAGACGCTCAACCACTGAGCCACCTAGGCATCCCCCCCTCTTTTATTTAAATCAAGCATTTCTTATCAGAAATAAAAATGTTGGTGTCTGTCTTAAAAATGCTGTCGGGGGACCCCTGGGTGACGCAGTGGTTTGGCGCCTGTCTTTGGCCCAGGGCGCGATCCTGGAGACCCGGGATTGAGTCCCACATCGGGCTCCCGGTGCATGGAGCCTGCTTCTCTCTCTGCCTATGTCTCTGCCTCTCTCTCTCTCTCTTTCTCTCTCTCTCTCTCTCTCTGTGACTATCATAAATAAATTTAAAAAAAATTTTTTTAAATGCTGTCGGGATTCTAAGTAAATTCAGCAGTATTCTCTGAGCCTGTCACATTGAAGGCGGTTTGGAATTAGCATACATAAACATACAGGGATTTAACATCTGATAGCCAATGTTAAGGAAATATCTGTGTTAGACTTAATGTAGGGTTTACAAAGCAGAGCACATTAGAGTACGCGAAGATGTTCAGATTTTATAAAAGATGATAGGAAAAACAGGATGGCATAATTTGAACTTAATATCAGGCAAATATATGTCCAGATTGCCTGCTTGTGTATTAATTCATGGTCAAGGCCAAAAGGAATAGCATATACAAACCCTAATGAGACTACACTGGCATTCCATAGTAATTCACATTGGCAAAATAGAAATATTCTATTTTTGAAACCCTTGAACCCGTATGTTGGTCATGCTGTTACCTAAAAAAGCCATAATTTCATCCACCCATGATTTGCTTGCATGGTATGACTGATTCAAACAGGGGAGCAGGCGCGTGTTTAGCATGATGATACATACGTGAGAGGGAGAGAGTTTTAAGATCCTGGCTCTTCGGCACTGCTCAGCATACAGAACACAGTAAATCAGTCCAACTGACTGTCCTGTTTTGCCCTGCCCAGGGTGATGACGCTTTTGTAAACACAGCCACAGTTAGGAGACGGCTTGACAAATTAGAGCGCCTGACTCCAGGAAACTTTCTTGATTCCCACGTCAACTGCTCATCTGAAAGGCAGTCAACACCAAATTTGAAAATGGATAGACTCTAAAGCAAAAAGAAGCTAAAGTCACCCTGCAACCACCAGGTCATACTTCCTAATTAGATAATATGTGTAGCTGCTTTAATTTCCAAAATTCTGGTTATTTGGGGATTCATATAGAATGTAGTCTTCTTGTAGAATGATTGCACAATGATGTACAATGATTTGCATTTGTCTTGCTATATGACAGGATGTTGCAATACTCTACCTTTTGGGTTTTTTTTTTTTTAACATTTTATTTATTTACTTTTTTGAGAGAGAGAAAGAATGTGAGCCAGGGAAGGGTCAGAGGGGAGAGGGATATCTCAGGGCTCAAACTCAGGACCCTGAGATCATGACCCGAGCGAGCTGAAGGCAGAAGCTTAACTGACTGAGCCACCCAGGCGCCCCTCTGATTACCTTTTATTCAAAAATTAGGCTTTTATATTTCTTCATGATGAATTTCCCTAGGTATGTACAAATTGGAAGCTGGCTGTTTTGAGATCGTCTTTATTGTAGTCTCAGCATTTAATCTATACTGAATACCCAGAGCCATAGAATTCTCTCACTCTTTAATGCCATTGATAAAGAGGAAAATGAGACACCAAGACATGGGGCCCAGAGCAGACACCGTGCCTACAAATGGAGACTCTAATAAGCAAGGACAGGATAATCGTGGTAGCTAAGACTTGCCTGGCACATGCTGTGCTCAGGCAAGCATTGCCCGAATGAGAGGATGTAAGTACCCCCATTAAAAGGATGGCTAAATAAATAAATAAATAAATAAATAAATAAATAAATAAATAAAAGGATGGCAAAACTGAGGCATATAGATGAGATCTCTTACCCACAGACCACACAGCTAGTAAGTGGTAGTAACCTAGTAGCAGTTGACCTCAGATAGCCTGGTCCGAAGTCTATACTCAGCCATGCAATCTCTATAATGCTTGACCTTTCTAGTCTGGAATGTCCTCAGGGTGAAGGCAGTATTTTATGCATTTTTACCTTACTAATGTCTAGCTCTGGACCTACAAAACAATAGAAACTAAGAAATCGTTGAAGTTAATTTTTATTTTTCCAATATTGGACTGTATTTTTATCTTTTATATAATTAATTGAATCATAATGCTTTCTTTCTTAAATCTCCAGAGCAGATAAGAATTCTATTTTTTCTATTCTTTTCTTTTCCTTTTTTTTTTTTCTCATGGTATTTCTACTTTCCTGTTTGGTCATGTGCAGTTTTGAGACATGTATTTTGTGTGTTGTTGTTAGTACAAGCATGTGATTTTTTTTTTTCTGTTCTTTTCTAGCTTGATTTTTCTTATTTTCTGCACGTATCTCAGGGACTCTGGGAAGACTCTTCCTTTTTTTCTTTTTTTTTTAAAGCAAAATGAATGCTAAATAATAAGGACGTATTTGTGGACAATTTCCAGACCCAGCCTATTTTGTATAACATCTGTATTTAATCCAGGATGAGAAATTTAAGCAACCACTCTAATCAGATCTTATCAATTCAGTTTCTCTTGATTATTTAAAAGAGAGTATCAGGATTGGTGGATTAAATATGGATTAATTCCATTTTATTATCATTCATCCTTCTACATTTTCTAATAATGACAATTGAGGGAAAATAGTCACAACAAAAATGTGGGAGAATTTTTAAAAGAAGGTTTAATTTACAGGCTTCAGAACTCTTGATCTCACTTGTTGACAGTGGTGTTATATGTATTATTCTCATATTTGGCCAGCACACATAGGCAATATGAGAATTATTAAAGCCCAATATAAAATTGTTAGGCAAGTATTCTATGTGGTTTTCTCAAACAACTGGTTCTCCAATCCTCTGATGCCAGTGTGGTGTCTAGCACTTCAGTTCAATCCAATGCTAAGTATCCCGAGTTAGCATAGACCCTACAGGTCAAGGACTCAGTCCTTCAGGATGGCCAGTCACATGGTGAGTCCTGGGCTACCCAAACTTCTACGATGGCCAAGTTTGAGGGCTCCCATGACCCCCCTCTCAATTTTGGTATTTTGTTAGAATGACTCACAGGATTTAGGCAAGTGCTACATACTAGTACCAGTTTATAAAGGATACAACTCAGAGGCAACCAAATGAAAGAGATGCATAGGGTGAGCTAGGGGAGCTTTCGTGCCCCATCCCAGCACAGCATCCCCACAGCATGTCTGGGTGTTCACCAACTTGATGGCTCTCCAGATCCTGTCCTTTAGGGGTTTTTATGAATGTTTCATTACGTAGGTGTGACTGATGAAATCCTTGGCCATCAGTGATTGAACTCAGAGTCTGGCCCCTCTCCCCTACACATGGCGAGGCTGTAAGTTCTAACCTTCTGATCACATGTTTGGTCTTTCTAGTGACTATCCTCATACTGAAGCTGTCTGGGGGCCCCAGCATAAGTCACCCTATTAGCATAAACTCACATGGACTTAAAGCGCCTTGTATAAAGAGATAATGCTATTGCATGGGTTTTAGGAGCACTGTGCCAGGACCAAAGGTATGCATTTTTGGTATATCATATATATGCAGAAATACAAAATAGATGCATTTAAAGAGCTCAGATTACTTCATGACTACTTATAAACATAATTCTCAGTTGCAAACATCGTTTGGTAAACAGTAAAGTACAACTGAATTATGTTATATATTTTAGCTAATCTATGCTTAAAAGTTTTTAAAAATGGAGTTACTTCCTTGGTCATAAAATAAACAGAGCAGAACATCGTTTAAGAATGTGTTGGGGGACGCCTGGGTAGCTCAGCAGTTAAGCATCTGCCTTCAGCTCAGGGTGTGATCCTGGGGTCCGAGGATTGAGTCCTACATCGGGCTCCCTGAGTGGACCCTGCTTCCCCCTCTGCCTATGTCTCTGCTTCTCTCTCTCTCTGTCTCTTATGAGTAAATAAAATCTTTAAAAAAAAAATGTGATATGGGAGTCAGGCCTGGACTTGAGTTTCTTTTCTTTTTTTTTTTTTCTTTTTTTAAGATTTTATTTATTTATTCATGAGAAAGACATAGAGAGAGAGAGAGAGGCAGAGACATAGGTAGATAGGTAGAGAGGGAAGCAGGCCCCATGCAGGGAGCCTGATGGTGAGACTTGATCCGGGGACTCCAGGATCATGCCCTGGGCCGAAGGCACTCAACCACTGAGCCACCCAGGCGTCCCGTGGACTTGAGTTTTAACTCTGCTATGTGACCTTGGGCTAGATGGAACAACCTCTCTGAACTTGCTTTTCTCATTTAGAAAGTGGGACTGATGACACCTTCCCCCCTCGGCTGTGGTGTGGATAAATGAGACTGTCTAGTAAACTCTTAGCACACCACAGAGTTCACAGCTGTCACTTGGTAAGCTGGAATTTGCATGTGTGTGGCTGTTGAGTGTCAGAGAACATCTCCTAGGAATTGTCCCTTAGTGTTTCCTTCTGGAGCATTTCAGGCTCTTCCTTTCAGTTGCACCTTGCACCTAACATACCAAATGAGTTTCCGTTTTCTAAAGAACAAAAGAAAAGGAAAAATCCAAGTTACCATTTTGTCCCAGCTAGTCATTCCAGCTCTTCCTCTCTTCATGGAAAAGCTTCTCAAACAGACATTTCCCAACATGCTCTCCTTTATCCTCAGTCTCAAGCATTAACAATCTAAAGCCTGGCTCCCAACGCTTTTGCAGCTTTACCAAAAATCTGTTCCTGTGGTGGTGCCTAAGTGACCCATTGTCATGATCTTTTCTCAGTTCTCTCATTCCTTTTACAACATTTGACAGTGACTGTGTTTACTTCTTTATATATATATATATATATATATATATATTTTTTTTTTTTTTTACTTGAGAGAGAGTGTGTGAGAGAGAAAGCATGAGCAGGGAGCCTGACACGGGACTTGATCCCAAGAGAGCCTTGATCCCAGGACCCCAGGATCGTGACCTGATCTGAAGACAGATGCTTAACCGGCTGAGCCACCAGGCGCCCCAGATATGTTTACTTCTGATTGGATTTTTTTTCTACTGGCTTAACCCTTTGCTCATGGGCTTTGCTTCCAGCTCCTTGATTCTTCCTTTTTGCCACTATCCCCCAACCAGAAGGCATGCCAGACTGCACCCCCACTCCTCTGCCTCCAGAGCCTCTTCTTCAGACACCCTCAGCCGCTTCTTCAGCTGCAGCTTTCACTGCCATGTTTATGAAAATCACATCCACTCTCGACATCTGCCCTCCTGAATTGCAGTCATTCATTTGCAGCTGCATAAAATTAAAACCACATTTCCCTCTGTTCCTGTAGCTTCTCAGAGTGTTAGTATTCCTTTCACCATCCTCTATCCAGTGTCGCTAGATTTTGGCAGTTCTTACATCTCATCTCTTCTGTGACCTCTTTGGCTTAGACTTTTGTCCCCTTACATGTGAACCGTGGCCATATCACTAAAATTCTCTGAACATTACTAGTCTTCCTCATTTTGAGTCATTGTGCACACCGCTCGCGGATGAATTCTTGTGCAATAACGTTACTCCTCTGAAATGAAATCTCCCAGCAGCTTTGCACTTTCTAGAGCCAAAAATCCACAAAACATCTATCAGCAGTCATCAGACATTCTGCTTTCTGGGCTGCCCCCTTTTGCGTGAACTCCTTCCAGCTGAGGTGGTGGCTTGCTCTACTCATCTTCCCTACTTCTTTCTGTTTGCTCATAGTTTTTTCCTCACCTGCGTACCTGGCTGCTTCTCTGTGCCTCCTCCAAAGCTGTGTCCTGTGAGGCCCAGCCCAAATCTCACATCATTAGCAGATATGAGAAAACAGTGATTTTTCTCTCCTCTGCTCTCCTGAAATAGTGTTTCCATTATTTCATTACCTGCTATCTTGCAATAACTCTTCCATTTGGAAACTGGTGTTATTCTTAACTATGTATTGTTATTATTTGACCTTTCCAGTGCTGTTAGATATTCAGGCAATTGTATGGCAGTCTTTTTTAAAAGGTCATAGGCCATATTTTAGATTACTTGACTATTATGTGATTTGATTGGCAGGTGCTGTGAACATAGTAATGCTACTTCCCCCTTTTTTTTTTTTTTTTAATCATGAGAGACAAAGAGAGAGAGAGGCAGAGACACAGGCAGAGACACAGGCAGAGGGAGAAGCAGGCTCCATGGAGGGAGCCTGACATGGGACTGGATCCCGGGTCTCCAGGATCACGCCTTGGGCTGACGGTGGCACTAAACCGCTGAGCCACTGGGGTGCCCTAGTAATGCTACTTCTTAGTTCTTTCCTCTTTATCATTTTTTTTTCAATCACAAAAGGGGGCTTCATAAGCAACCAGAGCAATGATACTGTGATCTGTATCAAATTCAGAAATAGCCAAAATAAGTAAACTGACTTTGCCTTGATATGCCCATTTTGTTAATAAAATGATAGCCAATACATGTTTCTGCAGGACAAACCCTGTAGCCTCTTGGGCCAGTGCTACATGAAGCAGAGGAATGGGAATACTGGTGATTGACGCTGGGGCTGAGGAGGGAGTAGTAAATTTGAACTACCTGGAGGAAATGATGTTGATCAATTGTAGAGGGCCTGGTGCATTTTGGAAGTGCCTATGTGGTGGGTGCATTGCTGTTTGTCCAATCCTGATGAGTGGTACTTCATCTATTTCTTGCCAGTCTCCCCAGGCACCTTTAGCCATGTGGGTATTGATTGATGTATTTGGTAGCTCTTCAGATGCCAGATTCTAAAATGAAGTGTCTCTGCAAGACCTAGCTGGTCAGTTCCTGGCTCCTTTGCCTTAAAGTCCTCCAGGCTTCTTGACCATTGGTTTTGACAGTAAGAGAGCATCCTCTACAGCTGTCTACAGATCGGACTACTCTGTGATTAGTCCTGAATCCCTCTGTTGCATACCATTCCCTTTGGTTTATTTGGTGTCCACTTAAAGAAAAGCATATAAGGATTTACACACACATACACAAATATGTACATTCATTTCTTTTAGACACATTATTTAAAATAATTAAAGACAATTACCAGATTGGAGGCTTTCTATATTTGAAATTTTACTATCAGTGAAATGTAAGCTACATTTTCTCCTTAGAGATGGCTTATCATCTTTAGAGCCTAGTTTATGCCATTTTCATTATGCTTGTGAACAAAATGATATAGAATTTTGTCCTACTCAAAGAAAAAATGGTACAGCCTTGTGAGCTATAACACCTTCTTGAGAGAATGCTAAATTGTAATAGATCCAATTTGGGGTGACAAAAAGCCCATATTACATACTTTAACTTTGCCTCCTTTTTCAGCCTAAATGAGGTATCTCAAAATTAATGCAGCCAGAGGCAGTAAAAGTGTTTGAAGTGATTCTTCAGCCGCTTACTCTTCTTTCTCGACAGAGCACACTAAATAAAAGACATTACTGGTGTGACTAATAGAATAACCACCAATCAGAGTGTCTTTCAGTTCATGAAATTCCTCCAACTCAGTCCACACTAACAACAAAATCAAAGGATTTCAGTTTGCATGTTAAAGGACAGGAATCTTAATGCACCGTACATGGAACACTGAAAAAATAATACACCATACTTACATACATGCAAAATGAAGTGGAAAATTGAAGCAATTATCAGGGTATCTCAGGTTAAAGAAGGAATTTGGGATCTGTGTCACCTGGATAAATGTCGGTTCCACAATGTAAATTGTTGCTATCTGGACATAATCTAAATCCTCCCCCCACCCCCCACCCCCGCAATCTCATCATGGCATTATTTCTATTAACCTTGTAGCATGTCTTTTTTACTTTTACTCCTTTCTTCGTACCACTTTTTAACATTCCTGCTATTACTAATTCTGTGCCCAACGCATGTAAAAACCACGATGGCAAAGTAGTAGAATTGACGAGGAGTTTATATGCTTGAAAAAAAAAAAAAGATGTGCAAGAAATGTATACACACACACATATACTCTTTATCAGTGCATATATAATGAATATTATCAGAATGAAAAAATACATCACTAAGTAAAAAAGGAAAAAAGTAGTTTTAGACAATCTGTATTGCTTATATTCTTATCCCACAAAGGAAGAGCACTTTAAAATGTTTTATTTTGAAATGATTTTTGGAGTTAAAAGTTACAAAAATACTGTAGTGAGCTCACAGATACCTTTAACTTGGCTTCCCTATTGCTGCCTTCTTACATAATGATAGTACCGTTAATGCAAACCAAGAAATTCTTATCTAATCAGCACTAAACTGAATACTTCAGGTGAATGTCACAAGTCTCTTCACCGTGTCCACTAATCTTGCCCAGATTTCTCCAGAGGTGAGGAAGTGAGGGACGTGTCTGCTTTGGCATCCTGGCCTAGGATGGGTCCTGCGTGCCCACTGCACTGGACGCAGGCCAATGTGGATCTAAAAAACCCATCTCCTGGCAGGGGCCAAAGCTTCTTTCAGATGACACCCAGGCCACATCACTTTTCACTCACTGTCCTTTCTACTTTTGTACTTCATCTGTAATATATATTAAGGGTAAATATAATAAACACTAAATATTAAATTATTATGTGTATTTACTTATTTATTTTTCCAGATAATGCAAGAACAAATCTTAGGAAAAATAAAAAGGCTACCATTATGAGTTCCCATTATCCCCTTTTATTCACAGAGCAATATTTAACATATGCCTACTTTATACCCGATGTAGGGCCTGTTACTGGGCATATAGTGGAAAGCAAAGGAGAAATAGTTGCTGCTTTTCGTCTAATAATCACTTAAAAAAAAAAAGATTTTATTTATTTCAGGGAGAGCACACATGGGTACAGGAGGAGGGGGAGGTGCAGAGGGAGAGGGTCTTAAGCAGACTCCCCACTGAGCACAGAGTCTAACTCTGGGGTCCATCTCAGGACCCTGAGATAATGACCTGAACCTAAATCAAGAATCAGACACTTACTTGACTGTGCCACCGAAGCGCTCCACCAAATAATCACTTGTATAAACTGTATATAAGCCTGATATGAACTGTGAAGGACTAATGGCAGGTATATTGGGAGTCTGTAACATAGAGACATGGTCCAGTTTGGCCAGTCAAGAAAAGCAAAGTGGTATTTGAGCTAAGAGATGACAATGAAGAAGAGTTATGGAGGTGAAGGAGCTGTGTGGGAGATACTGTGTAAAAGGAACAACTCAGGGGCACCTGAGTTGCCCAAGAGCTGTGTGGGAGATACTGTGTAAAAGGAACAACTCAGGGGCACCTGAGTTGCCCGGCTCAGTCCAAGAGCATGCAATTCATGATCATGGGGTCATGAGTTTGAGCCCCATATTGGGTATAGAGATGACTTAAATAAATAAAACCATAAAAAAAAAAAAAAGGAACAACAGATGTGGAGGCACTGAGCCGAGAGAGAAGCTAAAAGGAGGCCAGGGTGACTGGATCACAGAGAGTAGGGTGTGAGGAAGGGCGTTATTGTGGGAAAGTGAAGCTGGAGAGGTGAGTGGGGGCCAGATCATTGGCAGGTAGGCCAAGCTGAGATTTAGGTCTATATCAAGAGCAATGAAAAGCCACTAAAGGGACAGCAGTGTGAGAAGAACAGATTTGCTTTTTAAATATATCACTGTGGCTCTAATGCAGAAAATGGATTGGGAGAGATTTTGGGAGTGGTGCTGCTAAGAGACAGGTGTGAGTTAAAATAGGTCAGTGGCTATGGAAATGAAAAGTGGGTAGAACGGAGGCAGTGTAGTGGACAGGCCTGAGAATAGGAGAGAAGTTCAATCAGGGATGGCTCTGTGTTTTCTGGGTTACTTGACAGAATTGATGTTGGGGACATTTACTGTCCAAGGCAACACTGAAGGGAAAACAGATTATTTTTGGCTTTTCTCATATCAAGGGAAAGGGAGAAGAGATCATGTTTTACCTCTCTTAATATTGGTTATGAGATCTTATGAGCCTAAGTTGAGTCATGAAGCTCCCAGCTTCCTGTCAATAAGTGGGGATCTCTGGCCTTCCCTGGATGAGTAGGGAGAGAAGTTTAAAGTCATGCAAGAAAGGGGCTCCTATTTGGCTCAGTTGGTTAAGCGTTGACTCTTGATTTCCGTGCAGGTCATGATCTCAGGGTTGTGAGATCGATCCCCTGCATCGGGCTCTGTGCTTAGCACAGTCTCTACTCTCCTCCTTTTCCCTCTCCCTCTGTCCTGCCCTATGCATGCACTCTCTCAAATAAATCTTTTAAAAATAATAATAAAAGTCATGGAAGAAGATGTAGAGTTTCCTGGTGTCCAGACCATGGTCTGCTGCTTTTCTCACTTAAATTGTGCCTCTATGAAATTCAGGCCTCAATGACCATTTACCTGGTAAGGATGCCCACATCTCCAGCTCTCTTCTTAAAATTAATCCCCAAACATAACCTTTATTCCTTATATTGGCTCCTCTGATCACTCAATTCGCAACTCTAGATGTTAGCCAAAAATTGTTCCCTTATTTTGCCTTGTCCCCCACATCTTGTACATATTTACACCAAGTCCCAGGGATAACACCTAATTTATTATATATCTGTCTTACTCTTACTCTTTCTCCATTCCTGCTCCTCTCTGCCCACTGCTGCCATCTTAGATCCTGCTTTGGCAACATTTGTATAGTAGACCTCCAATGATTCTTCCTGCATAATGATGCATTCTCTTCAGACCACTCTCCTGCCAATGTGACTTTTCTAGTACACAAAGTTGATTGTGTCAGTTCTGACTTCAAAAACCTTTGGTCATTGTCCTTTAACTCTTTGCGTTAACTGTTTAGCATAAGTACACAAGATCTTCCCTGATCAAGCCCTATTACTACAAAATCTCCTACCCCTATGGACCTGCCAAACCCTTTACTCTAGTCACGCAGAACAAGTTTTAGTTTTGCTCTTGGCCATTTCTATCCTTCAGTGCCTCTCCATATTTCCTAGGGTAATAACTTCCAGGTCTACTCCAAAGCTCAATTAATTCAGATGCCCCTTTTATCTGCTACCTTGGCCATTTATTGTCCAAACTCATGGTTGTATTGTACGCTCCCTTAGGTCGTATCATGTTTGTGTAGATGTAATATTCCCTCATCCAGCACAGTTCACAGTATTGAAGAACTTAGAATGGTGTCTGACACAATAGAAGTCCAATTAATATTTGAATTAATGAATAAGTAGTAGGTATACAATAAATGTTGGTTGAAGATGTGAGTGATGCATACATATATGGCTCTGAGCAGTAGAGGAAAGATTGATATTAGTGTTCTCCAGCTGACTGCCCCAGTTACTAACTCCTTAGTCCCACGTTTATTTGCTAATAATAATTATATACTGAGCTCTGAGGATGCATTGGTGACTTAGACATGACCATTGCCATCCATCCCAGAAGTTATAGTCTAGTAGGGAAACTGGTCTAATCAGGCAGTAATTATTTGTTGAGTGCCCATTTTGTGTCAGGTAATGGAGATAGGGCAGTAAGCAAAAAGAGAAAAGCTCCCTTGTCCCCCTTAAAGCATACTGTCCATTTGTAGAGACAGACAAAATAAACTAAACATACAAAAGTGTCATCCTCAGTTACCATGTGCTAAGTACACGTGCTGAGAGAACTTACTGCAAGTTGACCTAGACCTGGAGATTGGGATGGCTTCTTAGAATTGAACATCTGCTAACCAGGTAATAAAAGAAGGCAGAGAATCTTCAGTGTCACTGACACAGAGAGAGCAAGTTGGAGATGCTGAGCGATGAGGCTGGGATTAATTAATATGATGTAATTGTGCAAACCAAATGGTCTCTTTCTAGAATCCCTCATTCTGTTGATATATAGCAGAAATACATGTTGTTCCCTTCAAAACACTATATTTTTAACAAAATTTATGCAGTTGTAAGTAAACAGTAAAAAAAAATTATGTTAATTCAGTATGATGTTTAAGGTTAGCCGCTCTTCTAAAAATAACATCAGTGGCTTTGCAGAAGAGAGAGAGAGACTACAGTATAATGAGAGGGAAAAAAGAACCTTTAAAAAATAGATGTCATTCCTAATGGTCATCTAATCACTAGCTTGATAAAAGCTGAGAATAAGTAGGGCTCACTTAATTTAAATGCTGGAATCATACATTTTTATTTGGTCAAGTATAGTGCATGTATTGTTGAATAAAATATCCAAACTAACCTGAGCAATCATGAGAACTTGTATTGAGTACGACTATGTATAAGAAGGAAGCAATACCAAGAATTACTTTAAAATTATCTCTCGAGATGCCTGGGTGTCTCAGTGGTTGAATGTCTGCCTTCGACTCAGGACATGATCCCAGGGTCCTGGGATCCAAGTACCACGTCGGGCTCCCTGCAGAAGCCTGCTTCTCCTTCTGTATATGTCTCTGCCTCTCTCTGTATCTCTCATAAATAATAAATAAAATCTTTAAAAAATAAAATAAAAATAAAATTATCTCTCATGTGATTGTGCACAGGAAAATTCTGATATTTACAAATTACTGTGGAATTATTTCTAGATTAATCTGTCCTTCTACAAATGTAGTAAACCAAGGTGTTAAAGTGTGTATTATATTGAATAAATGAAACAATTTATGGATGAAAATATGGGCTAATAATTTTATTATAAAATTGTAAAAATGGACTAAAGAGTAGAAAATATTTGTACATTATAACTGCCCATGATCTTGATAATGAAAATCTGTACTTTTGCTAGATGAGTAATTACCTACAAAAAATATTTTCTTGGTCTGTGAACTTATAGTTTATTCTGATTTTTCTCAGTATTAAGTAGGCATTCGAACATATGAGGAATGAGAGCATGAAGGGACCCAAGTATTATTCCAACATTGCCACTAGGTGAATGATGCTGCCATTTTATGTCTGGGAAGATAAGGAAAGAAACACCTTTAAAAAATTTGTTTTGAAAAAGATGGGATTGCAAAACCCGAGTCTAGTTTTCAGAGAAGATCTAGAGATTAGGTGGAGATAGAAATTTGAGAGTTATAATATGGATGGCACATAAGGCCCATAGAAGGGACGATATCCCTTCAGTGGTTATCCCCAGGCCACGCCAACATTTATGGTCCAGACGAATGAGAAGAGAAAGGTTCACATAAAGGTTAAAAATAAAAAAATAAAAAATAATAAAAAAAGGAAGAGGAGGAAAGGCAGAAGAATTTCCCTGATGCTGAGCCAAGAAAGCTTTTCAGGATGGAATGATCTGCTACATCAGTTAGTACTGAGAGTTTGAGGAGATGAGGACTGAGAATTAACTGTTAGATTTGAAAACATGGAGGGGGATCCCTGGGTGGCGCAGCGGTTTGGCGCCTGCCTTTGGCCCAGGGCGCGATCCTAGAGACCCGGGGTTGAATCCCACGTCGGGCTCCCGGTGCATGGAGCCTGCTTCTCCCTCTGCCTGTGTCTTTGCCTCTCTCTCTCTCTCTGTGTGACTATCATAAATAAATAAAAATAAAAATAAAAATAAAAAAACCATGGAGGCCATTGATCCCCATGACAAAGATGGTTTCATCTTTGAAATTAGATTGAATTGGGTTCTAGGAAAAACGGGAAGCAAGGAAGTGGGCATAGTTAGAATTAATTATACCATCTAAAACTTACATGTGTTGTGTATTATGTATTTAAATAGCAACACAATTAAGAAATTTTCATAATCAGTTAAAGGGAGGTCAGTAGTTACATTACTGTGACTTTCTTGTGAGCACTTGCATGCTTAATATTTCGTCCAGTGCCAAATTTAGGTCAGGAAAACTAGTGCTTTCACTTTGCATTTACTTAAACTATAAGATATTCAAATGGCCTTCAATACATGCAAAATCTCTCATTAAAACCCCTGGTACTAATTCATTTTATTGCATCCTTTCGGGTAGTGTAGGAGGAATATATATGAGTTCATAGGATTGGATGATAATGTGAAGTAAGACAAGTCAGACATACTGTTAGAGTTCCAATTTTGCTGTTCACTAGCTATGTCACCCTGGCAAGTTACTTAACTCTTCTAAGCTATTTTCTCAAAGAAATGTGGATAATAAGATTATGAGGATAAAATAAGGTAATGTGTCTGATGTACTTAGTATGGTATCTGGCACATAGTTGGGTTAGTAAATGGAATGATTGTGTATTGGTGTGATTACTGACTTGTTCTTGAATGGGACGTAACTGAACTATGATGCAATTTAGTAAACAGAAGATAGATCTTCTAATAAAGAACAGAAAAATTAGATGCCGGGGAGTAAGCCATACCTTAGAAACCACAGTAGTTGGTTCTTATTACTCTATATGGGTTCATTTCTCTTTGTTATTTCCTTGCCTTTAGTGAAGTCATATAAGCATGGTAGTTAAGACTACAGGTCTCTAAAGCACATTTGTTGTCTCAATCCTCTGGAATTAATTGGATATTCCAGGTTCATCTTCCATCCTTTCCAATCCAATCAACACTGCTGGTGATAATAGCCAACATATATTGACTGCTTCCTGAGTACCAAGCTGTTCTGAACACTTTACAACTATTAACTCATTTAACTCTCACAGCCCTTGGAGGTGGCTGACATTACTGCCTCCATTTGTACAGATGAGAAAATTGAAGCCCAGAGAGGTTAGGTAACTTGCCCTAAGATGACATGACTCTCTTGGTAAATGGTGGAGCTGGAATTCAATCCCAGGCAGGCTGTTTCCACAGTTTGTACTCTTAACCACATCATTTCTAATTTGATTGGGGGCTATAAGATTGAATTTAAGTTGGCATAGCTTTTCTGTAGTGGGAATAGTGAAAAGAAAGATGGTATCCTCCCCCAGCAGTTCATTAGTAATCAGTAATTTGAGTATTTGGGTTTCACATCCTACTTCCAGCCACCAGCCATTAAGGAAGGTTCATAAAACCTTTGGGAAGAACAGAGCGATTGTATCCTCTTGATTTACTATAAATATTAGTCATTAAAATACAAGATTTGGGGGTCAGATTCTTTGGAACTTATATCCAAAGAAGGAAGAACCATTTTTGTATTAAGATATTTAAAAAGTTCTCACATGCTTAGCAGAGAAGCTAAATTAAGCCCTGTGTTGGGCACAGTTATAAACATGCTGTCTGCCTTAGATGAGTAAGTGTATGTAAATAGAACAGTTGGTATACATGGCCTTAATGGTATGGCTTCCTTTTTTTCTATGTAATGTAAATCACCAAATGTGAGCATTTCCATCTGACATTAACTGTCAGTCTCAGAAGAGCACATTGTAGGATTCAGTGCATGTTGCACAACAACCCAAATTGCTCTTTTCTTTAGCTTGGCGATTTTTTTTCTTTCCATATCCAGCGGTTAGTACTAAGGCCTGAAACCCTTAGTTACAGAACAAAGTGGCTTAGCAGTAATCGAGCCTGTGTGAGGCTAAGAGAAGAATAATGAACATTCCCTGCAAGCTTCCTGCCTAGATGCAGGTGCAGGAATCAGGAGGTCATGAATAATGCATGACATGCAGATTAGGTGGTGGTTTCTCCTACTGGGGTTTTGACTTTGCTACCTGCCTGGCTGCTATATGTGGAAAGAAGGGAGGCGATGGCCAGAAGTGCCACAGTGTAGCCTGAGCTCACAAAAACCCTGCGTATCCTTTTGAAGAAGTAAAATTTGGGGATAGCTGAAATGCAGACCTTTATGGTCTACTTTATCAAATGAAGTATGATCCGTGTTGTCAGTTTACTCCTTTTCAGTAGGGTGCGGGAAAGCTTTCTTGTTTTACCGTTTTAATTTAAGAAACCATGTAATTATTTGTTCATATCCACATATATTCTTTTAGATTGTTAAACCATGATAGAAAATTACTGACTTACAGTATTTGATCTATAGATCAATGAAAAAATACAAATACCAGGAGAATACTGTAATTATAAGTTAAATGGACCCATTTTTCTCCACTGATAGATGGAATGAGAAGCATCAATAAGAGAATACTTCCATCATCAAGCTTCACCTGGTGGAATTATGATGAATGGAAATGTGAAGGTTAAGGAGAAAGGAATAAAGGATGTAAACATATAAAGGATGTGGAGTGAATTAAAGAATCGTGAGCATTCAGTCTGTCACTCCTTAGAACTTTATATAGGTAGTAGGACTCTGACAGCCTAGTGAGGCTGTAGGGAAGGTTAGGATGACTTCCTGTATGTCCCTTGGATCAGGAGATTTAGTTGGGGAGATATTTTTTTGGCTCATAATTCCGTTTTGATGGTTGTATTCCAAGCAGAACAACTAAAAGAAATAAGAAAAGAGAAGAAAAAATGAGCCACGCTACCTTTTGTATAATTCTTATGCGTTTCTATTGCTTGCTTTTTCTCTCTCCCCAATTTGGGGTGCCGGAATAGGAGCTGGCTTTCATTTCTAGCTGAGTCTGTCATTTCCGCTAGGCCCCAGTTTGGCCAGATGCCAAGACCAACAGGTGATCCTTGTAGCTGCAAAACAGCAGGAAGTGGGCCGTGCTTGAATGAGACAGTTCACCAGAGGGGCTGTCTGGCCTCTCTCCATCTTTCTGCATAATTAACATCCCCTCCCCCATGCAGAGCAGAAAATCTGTGCTGAGCAGCTCAGCTGCAGCAGCCATTGAGAAGCGCTGTGAGGAAAAGAATGTTAATAAGGGATGTTGGAAGAAATAAGCCTTCCTAGTGCAAAGTGCAGTCTGGCTCTGGATTTACAGAAAGTTTGCATTTGGCCCTTCTTCAGGGCTGGAATGGTACTATCTGTTTTAAAATGATTTTCACTTGCTAAACAACTATGGAGAACTGAGTTCTAATGAACCTTGGAGCCATTGGTTCTGATGAGACTTAAAGGCCCGTTTAAAATTTCTGTTTTCCTTCCCATAAATAAGAAATATGTGTGGGACATAACGATAACACAAGCTGAAACACTGCCTAGTTCTCACTAATTCCAGTAAAGATAGAACAAAGCAGGAAGTTGGCCACAAGGAAGCAGGAAGTAAGGCCTATTGTGTTGCCAGTTAGTGACCCACAAAGGGCTGGAGGTTCAGCAGCTAGCTCCTGATTGGAAGATATCAGCAGTTCTTGGAAATATAAGCTGTTCCAGTGGATGACTCTAACCCAGGAAATTTATAAGGCGATATAGTTTTTACTTCTCCATTGCTGAGCTCAGCTTTTGAATTGACTACCTTCCTCAAAACCCAGCTGCAGAGAGCATCACATCTAGAAAACTTTCTCCTTGAAATAACTGTCAACCCTTCCTTCTTCCCCCAGCCTCAGATTCTGTTCCTGGACATTTGGATGAAGTTACTGTGGGGGGAGGAAAAAAAAATGAAAATCAAGACCCTTTTCATCTATCTTTTCACTTTCTGTGTCTGAGGCTTGCAATTAAACTGACAAAAGTCTAAATAAATAAACTGACAAAAGGCAGATTAGCAAAGGAGGGGAAGAAAAACCTGTTTACACATGCAGCATGCATACTTGCAGGAATGCTCTGTGATGAGTGACTCAAAAGGGTGGTAAAAGTTGGATCTTATATACCATTTTAACAAAGAGTGATAAATTGTGGAGAAGTGACTAGTCAAAAGAAAAGGGGGGGATTGACTAGGAAACAGATGGGAGAAACTAATGATAAATAAGGATTGTTTATGCAGACTTATCTCAGTACCACATCTGGTATAAAGAGTTGTGTGTTGCACTCTTCTTCCTGGTATTGGAAGTCCAGGGAGGGGGGCACCTTTACAAAGGAAAGTTTCCTTTACAAAAGGGTAATTCGTGTCCTTGTTTTTTACACATATAAAGGGAAAGTAGAGCGTTCCTCCTATGTCTACTGTTTCTTACTTGGTTTCTGCTGATAATAATTCGTATGCCAAAATAGCATATTTTGGGATAGTGTATCCTGATCTCCTTCATTATCTTGCTTTTTAGGGCTTAAAATCCAATAGTTGACTTGGTCTGTGTACATACTGTCTCTGCATCACTTCTGGGAAGAGGTAGCAGAAGGGACTCATTGTAGGCAAACACCATACCTTATATTACTTTACCCACTTCTAAACCTGGCAGGGATTAGCTAGTCAGTAACTTTTTGTTGGACTGAATGAATCTGTCATTGGATTAAAACTGGTGATCCTGTTTTGGAGGTCCTCACAGTGAACATTGCGACAAGCCATTGTTATGTTAAAAGTGGTACCAAAGGAAAGAGACTGCAGGTTTGCATGCATAGGAATTTAACTATGTTCATTTACTAAGAGGTGATTAAGTTCTGGGGCATTTTATATTAAGCAAGAGATCATTTATATAAACCAGCTCTTTTTTTTTTTTTCATTTGTTCATTTGTAATCGGGAATGTGCTTTTTTTAATGACTGGATTATTCTCATCTACCTGCAGGGTACATCCGTCCCCAGTATCAAGGGTCCGGGGTAATCGAATGAATAATCAGAAGTTTGCTTGGTGAGTATATAGCCTGTTATAAAAATTTGTAAGTCTTATGGGAAGTCTTAATAGGGTGGTATTAAAACAGAAGAGAATTATTTTTGCTTCTCAATAGAGAATACATTTCTACTAACTGAATTACATAGTCTCCCTTTCCTTTGGAAAGTTCTAAATAGAAGCAGTAAAGTGCCTTCTCAGCCAAAGCTCTTCACTCATCAAAAACTGAGACAACATTTTTCTTCTAACAGATATGGCATATTTTCCAGGATTATCCACTGTTATATTTTTAAAGAATGTTTCTCTTTTGTTGAAGATATTGTAAGTTTTCTAGTGAGATTTAAGCAATAACTCAGATTTTTCTCAGGTACCAATTTCCACTTCTTAGAAAGATTTTCATTGTAAATTAATCTATTACATTAATTTTGATGATTACTATTTAGATGATTTTTTTTCTCATCTTAGCTATAAATATCCAGGGATTTTCTTTCTTTATTTTAATTTTAGGGCAAGTGAAGACCTTTTTGTTTTCTTTTTCTTTCTTCTGTCTCTCTCTTTTTGGCTTAAAACAATACACATTTATTCTCTTAAAGTTCTGGAGATCAGAAGTTCAAAAGGAGTCTTATGGGCTAAATCAAGGTGTCAAGTGCAGTTGATTCCTTCTGGAGGCTCCAGAGGAGAATCCATTCCTGGCTTTTTCTGTCTTACAAAGGCTATTCTCAGTGCTTGGCTTATGGCCCCACGTCACATACCTTTCCCCCTCTGCTTCCCATGTCACCACATTATATCCTTCCATTCTGTAGTGAAATCTCTTTCTGCCTTCCTTTTACAAAGACATTTGTGATTGCACCTCAGGCCCCATTACATAGCCTGGAATCATCTTCCATCTCAAGATCCTTACTCACATCTGTAAAATCTGCTTTCCCATGGAAGGTAACATTCATTAGGTCCAGGGATTATAACACAGGTCAAAGATCTTTGACTGACTAGTTCTTGAAATAAATAGATAGATAGAACTTATCAGAAATGACCTGAAAAATTATTACAGTCACAAAACATTTTCTATGAATTCTTTAAAGATGCAATTTAAAGTGTTTCACAAATGTTTCTTGTGAAACAAAAAAAATTAATGTACTAGATTTGTTTACTCCATTACAAAAAATTAACTTTTCTACACATAATATATCCTCAAAAAAAGAAAGGAAAAAAAAAGTGAACCATGCACTGTATTACTTGAAAAGTGAATGGAAATTCACAGATCTCCATTTGTACTTCACTAGATTGTATTTAGAATGGGATTTTGATTAAAAACTATGGCTTTTTTTAAGTACGGGAAGATGATTACCAAAGACTGAGCTTCCAAATTAATTTTATTCCTAAATCAGGATTATTTTTAGACACAAAATAATGATTCTTTGAATTTGAATAGTGTGTAATCAACTCACCTCCCTTCCCCCATTAAATCTAATTAACCCTCACAATAGCTTGGTGATGTTGTTAAATATTATGCTTTTCTTTTTCACAGAGGGGGAAATGGAGCACAGAGAATATAGCCATTTGCTTCTACACTGTCTAAAAGCAGGGGCATCCTTCATGGTTTTTCACAGTCGCTAAAGCATATTGTCCCCTGTTAAACCTGGAAAGCTAAGAGAATAATAATGCTGATGCCCATTACACAAAAGGGAAAGGAGAAGCAGGTTCTTTCTTGACTGCACAGAATTGATATTCCTTCTCAGTACAAGGCATACTGTACTAAAGAAACTTTAGAACATACAGAGAATATGAGACGTTCAAGTGAGCAACATCAACTAAGGAATACAGTACAGCATTGCCAGTTAGCATATCCATTTTCTAACAACTGATTTCTCAATGGCTAAATGTGGATTACTGAGTAAATAACAAATATTCTTTCCTTCACGCTTCCTTTCTGAAGTATTGGAGTAATGGTAACTTGTTCCTACATAATTCATAGCGTGTTATTTGGTTAGTAAGTTTAAACCACTTTTATCTCCAGAGAAGTAATCCATGAAAAACAAAAAGGATTTTTACTACTAGCCTTGAGAAAATTCAACTTTTATTTATTCAGCAACATTTATTTACAGTCCCTGGCACTGTGAAAAGCACTAGATTAGAAAGATAAATAAAACATGGTTTCTGTCCTCGAGGGGCTCGCTCTCTTGAAGGTGAGGGAGGGGTGTGTGTGTGTGTGTGTGTGTGTGTGATGTCACACACATAATACACAATGTTATATAAACAACATATAATATGTAATGAAATGTGGATAATGCACTAAGGAAATATATCAGAGGAAAATGTTATCAACTCTATTTAAGATCAATTCGAGAATGGATAGTGCAGAAGAGAAAAAGTATCAAGAAGGAGAACTTTTAGAAAATCTATCCCAGAGAAGGTTTCTGAGCAAAGACCCAGAATTAGTAGGAAAAGCAGAGGGTTGAGTTATTGCTTCCATTTTATATTGAAACTCGTGTTAAAGGACCCG